>NW_026136722.1:14371257-14971257 GCF_905237075.1 Dicentrarchus labrax
GTCCATGAGCGAGAACGAGACCAGCAAGAAGAACGAGGAGGTGATGACCCACTCGGGCCTGTGGAGGACATGCTGCTTGGAAGGTGAGAGTGTGTGTGTGTGTGTGTGTGTGTGTCTCTGATGGTGCTGATGCTGATGCTGATGCTCTTCTGGTGCTTGACAAACTTTCCCAACATGGTTTCATTTGAGGGTTTTTACAGCTGTCAGTGTCCTCCATGTGTGTGCATCACACACATTAGTACTGTTGGATGTCATGTTCTTCTTCATCTTTTCCTTCCATGACACTTGCAAGTGTAAGGTTTCCCCCTTTATCCCTCTGTTTCCCCCTCCTACATGAAGTGCACCGCAGGGTTTGACTGACATCGGTGTTTAAAGTGTGTTATAGCCACCAGTGATAGTAGGAGATGAGTAAAGCTGACAACATTCATAAAACTAAATTCCAGAGGGTTTGAAAAGGTGTTGCTAGGTAAATCAGAGGGGTCATGAGGTTGTTACTCGAAGAAAAAATCTTCAAATTCTGCTACAACATTTTGTTTCTTGTTCTAACCTTTCTCTAATTATTGTTTTTCTTCGTGAAATACTGGATAGTTTTACTTTTCACGTCTGTAATGAAACAGTTAGACAAAGAAAAAATCACCTGTGACAAGGTCGCTGCTTCTTTTTAATGGTTAGATACAGACCATCAGGACTAAAACTTACTTTAAACCTATCTAATACATTCCTGTAGGGTGTTCAGATACTGCAGGCGGAGTGAAGCAGGTCTCTGTTTGCAAGATAAATCCAAAAAGAAGAAAAATAGGAATTCTGCTTTCACATTTTATGTCTTGTTCAAACTTTTTCAGTGTAATACTGGATTGTTTGACATGTCTCTCTCACAAAGAAAAATCCCCTCTCGTTTGAACAGACACATGCTGGTATACGCTGTTTCATTTCAGGGGTCATAGCAAAAAAAAAAAAGCCTTAGATATAGACCATCAAATCCAGAATAATATAGTCCCTCTTTGGGTGTTCAGCTCCTGCAGGCAGGGTTAAGCAGGTTTCTGGTTGCAGCCTGAAGCTGTTGCATAAAAGCCTCCCACACCACTCTGGAACAGTTTCTCTTGTCAGACATTAGAGTTTAAATAATGAAATAATAACATATTCAGGAGCTGTAGTTAGGGAAGAACCTTCATCATATATCAGCCTGATATATTGGCAAACCAATACAATGGTCTAGCCCTAATTAAGGGACACTGCAGGGGGTTCTGTCCAGTTAAAGAGGATGTGACAGGGTGTTTATTTTCATAGTGAAGCCCCAAAAGTGCAGTCATGGTAGCAGAGATGGTGATTCTGTCGGCGGGCCTGACCTTGACAACCCTTTAATGATGGCTGGGCTTTATGCTGCCCGTCATGTAACCTTTGACCTGGCCTGTGTTTGGTGCTCACCGAGATGTCAAACAGCCTCGCACCCTGAACGCAGGTTTCCAGACGCCCGCCTCTGTCTGCCCCGTCAGACGGAGGCGGCGTGCTTCCTGTCATGTTCCAGTGGAGGCATTGGGTGCTGACTCTGACACCGTAACCTTGTGAGGGCACAGAGCGTTACAAATCTGCTCATCTTCTTCAGCTGTGAGATCCCGAAAGGCCGCGGTGTCTGACTTCATGCTCTTCATGCTCCTGTGATAAGCAGCAAGACTCTGTGCACCTTCTGTTCATCCAAAACTGTCCAAAAAGTATAATCTGAAGATGCTATAATTGATATTTTTTACAATAACGATGGATTGAATGACAATGCACCTGAATCTGCAGCTCCCCTCAGCTTTACAGAGCTTTTTTTTAGGAGTTTAAACTCATTGTTTAGTTGTTCAACCCACAACTTTACTGTTTTAATTCACTCTCACTCCTTGAGTCTCCTTGAGCAAGACATTCAACCCCAAATCTTTGCTGATGGTTGGTGCCAGAGCTCAGTGGTGGAAGTACCCAGATCCTTTACTTAAAGTACCAATACAACAATGTGAGAGGTCCTTCAAATTCAGCTTCAAAATCTTGTGTTATTTATTCAGGCGTTTGTGAAATATTAGATAATGTCACTTCTTTGTAGCTCAAAAAGTTTAAGAGAAACCATGTAAGAAGTTTAGAGGGAAAATCTCTATTTGGTGGAACTCTTAACAACTCTGTTACTCAACCGTCACAAAGTATTGTTTTTTGTAAGCTTATATCAAATGTTTTTAATGTAAAATCTTAAATTGAAAAGTAGCGACTAACTATATCAAAATGAATGTAGTGGAGTAGAAGTATAAAGTGGCGGAATATAGAAATTCTCAAGTAAAGTACAAGTTAAATACAGTACTCAGTAATCCTGGTTTGGTATGCAACTTAATGTGGTGTAGAAACCTAAAGCCACCAGTGCACATACACCGAGAATGGACTGGAAAACTTTAGAAATAAACAACATTTGCATATTGATAGATTCTGGGGTTTTTAATGAGGTGGAAGGAGTGGATGCCTTTTTAAGGATTTAATATGGAAATTTTATTTTTTTTGCTGAAAAAACTTATCAGACACACATTAATGTTACAAGCAGAATATTTGTATATATGTATTTAATATGTCTAAAGGGGATCTTTGAGTATCCACTCTGAAATTCAAATATCCCACTGGCACCTCTATTAAAAAAAATGTTTCATTTGGTATCTACCTATCCACTTCTGATCGCATTTACACCTCAGCTGTTCCTGAGAAGCCGCTCAGGTGTCAACGATAGACAACTGCGGTTTCACTGGTACAACTGCAGATGTGAGTTTGTGAAGGTGTCACAAAGAGTTTCTGGAAAGAAAAAAAAAGAGCTCAGGCAACCTTGCCTGGGTAGATAAAAGAGACAACACTGAATGCTGATACAGTGCTGAGGTGTATCAACTGTTCCTACAATGATTACATTAATGCACATAGGGTGAATCACAGCTGGAGTGTAATTGTGACAGTGACTGGCCTTTATCCCTGCCAGGCCATTATTTTATTGGCAAACAGAGTCAAGACGAGATCAGAACATCACACTCTTGGCTCACTGTGTATGTGTGTGTGTGTGTGTGTGTGTGTGTGTGTGTGTGTGTGTGTGTGTGTGTGTGTGTGTGTGAGTGTGTTGCTTTTGTATCAGCACAATGAGCCACTCGCTTTGAATCCCAAGATCAAAATGGCAGGAAATAAACTCAGATTTGTCATTTGTGATTCATGAATGATCCCCGGCCCAGAAGAGGCAAGGGAGTGGAAAAAGGGGGCCAGTGCATTTACTTACCGGGGTCAGATTCATTTCAATTCTAATTCAAATGACTTCCTGCTCAGGAAATTGGGTCTTAAAAAGCGAGTACATTTAATTATAGGTAGTTTGCACATTTTAAACCAAAAAATCGGGGTGGGGGGAGAAATTGATAAATAGAAAAGTACAGAGCGGATGCAGCTGGAGAGATAGGCAGGCTGCGTGCTGCAAACCCACAGCCTTGTTTCAGCACAGATAATCAGGAGGAGTGATATCAAGTTTAACATTTCAGATGTTAATTAGGCTTCAGTTTGCAGCTCAGCTCAATTAATTCAAAGTGCCAAGATGACTAGTGTTCATCTTTCCCCCAGCTCTTCTTAAATGAAGTCTTACTGGTGGATCAGGCAGCGACTGAGGCTGCAAATGGTTGAAATAGTCGCTCCGTCCTTATCGCAGCAGAGAACACAGACTGTGTGTTTGGCAGCGCGGGCCCACACATCCTGCTCACAGAGTGGACACAGGTGGGCGACGGTTTGTGTTTGTATAACCAGCTACTGGAGAGGAGAACCTGTGAAAAAGCAAAATGGGAATACCCACACTGGGTGCTTCAACACCTCGACCTCTGCTTCACTCTCTGCTTGTCAGAGAAACACCAACTGAGAAAAATAATCTCACTCCTGGAAGAAGAAAGGACTGTGTATCTGGTAGAAGAGCGTAGGTTTGTTTTCTGAAGGGGCGGGGGAGAGGGGGGGACAAAGTGAAGTCAAATGTGTATGTGTTTGTGTGTATTAGACACGTCCAGAGCCAATCCTTTAGGCATCGGTATCAGCTAAAATAAAGCGTTTTGTTCACCTCAGCCTGCTACTGTTGAAGCTCTCCTCTCCTTTAGCACAGCTGCCGGGCTCCACAGTGCAGCTTTTCATTCCATATGCTAGTGAAAAATTAGAGTGTGTGAATGTGACAAAATTGTTCGGGCGCACTGATGAGTGACTGAGCAGGGGCACCATACAAAAAAAAGAAAAGTAAAAAAATATCTAAGGGCCCGTGACTTATGAAACCGACTCTATTAATCATCATGAATAGAATATTTGATTTACAATGGGCAGTTTATTTTCTATTTTCTTGGCCAATTTCCTGTACGTGAAATGGTTTGGGCCCTGAACCAGGCGCGACCACAGTACTTGCTCGCACTGAATTGCAACTGAGGACTACGCTCTGACACTGAGGTTGGCAAAATGCACAGATTCGCTAAGCTACATCGCTAATTAACTTTAGCCAAGAGCAGTTTACAACACATTCAGGTATGCTTCCCATTTTTAGGAAGTCTTCAGATAGTGATTCCCTTCTATGAGAATTGGAGAGATTGTTGTAAGGGCTTAGGCTCGGTTATAATTAAAGGACCAGAGTGTAGGATTTAGTTGCATATAGTGGTGAGATTGCAGATTGCAACCAACTCGCCTCATCCTCCCATTCCAAGTGTGTAGGAGAAACAACAGCAGTCATGAAAAATGTGAACAAGGATCCTCATTTTCAGGTGATTTTACACTAATGAAAACATACCTCTGCCAATAGATCCTCCTAAATGTTACACACTGGACCTTTAAGTGTAGCAGAAATAACTGAGTGGGGTTAGGGATGTGATTAAACTCAGGTAACACACCGGCACTGGCAGCCGGTCATATCAACTGTCACTATGTTAATTCCCTGACAAACTCAAATTAAACTTGGTTATTGTCAGGTTTGTGTAGTATCTGTACTCTCAGTAAGAACCTCCACTGATCGCGTCAAGTCAATAAACTTATAAATAATAACTTATATATTTTATATCTTTGAACCAGGTCCTCCAGTGTTTGTATCAAATAGGTCGTGAAAATAAGGTGTGTCAGTTTAAGTAGCCTACAGCTGGTATATCAGATTTAATCAACATTTAACCTCAGTAAATATAAGTATCCGATAGACTTGCTATCAGCAGATACTCATTAAAGGACTCCGAAACTGGATCGGGATATCCCTGATATATAATTGTGCTTCAGTATTATTGCTTTTATAATTGCCTGCCAAATTCCAGCAAGTGCAATAATTGTAAAGATGCATTAAAGGTCAAATGGTGCAGTTACTCTGCTTCTGTCAAAAGCTGTCTGGGGGGATCACTTGTCCTGAGATCTGATTGGTTCTAATAACATCAGATGATTTTTATTTGAGCTCCTGACGAACAATTTACAAACTGTTCTATACTGTACTATATTACTGTCCAGTTATGTTATTTCAAATACCACATTAGAGCTGCAATGATTAGTTGATCAGCAGAAAATTAATGATCAACTTTTTATAATCAATTACAGTAGTTCTCTTTTTTTTGAGGATCTTTCCTACAGACGTTTGGATCTCAGTTGGACTCATTTTGTTACCTCCACCAAGGAGTTTGTTGGTTTGTCAGCAGGATTATGAAAAAACTACTGGTCTAATTTTCATGAAACTTGGTAAAATGGAGTAGCATGGACTAAGGAATTAAATTGTCGAGCTGAACCGAATCATCGGATGGATTATTCTTCACTTTTGGTAACACTGCAAGAAGGTTTAATTCTAATACAGACTTACATAGTGGTTGTGCTTGCAGATTTGAATATCATAGAAGACTGAACTTTTGGCTCTCTGAGTGCCCTTCTAGTTTGTTCTGCTTTTCCCTCCTGCTTTTGCTCCTTGTCAGTTTTGTAAACTGGTTTAGGTGAAGGTAGGATTTTTATCAAGACACAGTGAACAGTTTGACTCCATGATTTCAGCTGTATGATTTTATCCACTTCCAACACCCAGTAGCTTGGACTACTTCAATCTTACACTCCTACTGTATTGGTCCCCTGCTGTTAAGATTTACAGTTCAGTCTTGTGGTCTTGAAACGGTATTAAAAGTTCAGTGATTGCGGTACCACAATCACAGATGTGGCTGCAGACAGAGATTTAACTGGTGAGGCATGAGCGGTGCATGCCGCACACAGTAAACATGTGTGTTGCTGATGAATTGGGCCCTGGAGGCCGCCACTCCTCCGTACAATCTGGGATGTCTTTAAGAGCAGCCGCTGTGCCCCTCTGTGCTCTCAGCCAGGTGTAGCGCTCTGCGTTTGCTGCTAATCTGAGGCATTCATCTTCATTACAGCGCCGCCCTCAGGCTCCACAGTGGCAAAGAAGAGAGAGTCAGGGAGGAGGCGTGGGAGAGAAATGGTGGACCCTGTGATGAAAGAGAGCCACCATGGTGTCTGATGTTTCGCCTTATACTACCTGTTGTATGAAGGGACATGTCTGTTAGGGTCATAATTCAATGTGCTCATTCCTAAGCTACAGAATGTGCACTGCATGACCACAGTGACTGCAAGTTGTGATTATTTGCATTATTAAACTACTGATTACTTTTCCAATTGATACTTTTGTCTATAAAATATGTGAGAATTGTGAAGTTTTGGCAGTCCAAACCCCACAGATATTAAGTTTACCATTACATAAGACAAAGAAAAGCAAGAAAATCCAACATTTGAGAAGATCTGTACAGCCATGCTTTGAGCTAAATGCTAACAACAGCCAGCTAACATTTTGCAAGTATGTACATGTTCACCATCTTAGATTTTGACCTGATAATGGCACTGGATTAATTGTTACGGGATCACCAAAGTCATTACATAGACATGAGTGTCCATCTAATAGTTGCCATTTGACTGAAAAGCGCAAATGTGAGCCTCATGGTGGCGCTAGAAGAAAAGTCACAGGATCGCTAAAATTGTTAGGATACATCATCTGGAAATCATGAACATCTGTACCAAATTTTGTGCCAATCCATCCAGACCTGCTGGTCGCGCTAGAGGGTAAGCAATGGGACACTGATGACTTGAACAAATAATTGATGATCATAGTAATTGCTTATTCTCTTTCTGTCGAGGGACCAAACAATAATTTAATTGATATGTGATCAAACTGGTCCTTGTGCTATCCCCAGTCATCCTTCCATATTTATCGCAGTCTTAAATGACAAATTTAAAGACTAAGACAGGGTTTTACTATCTTTGCTGCAAAGTCCTCAAAGTGCTTGCTGTTGCTCGTGAAGCCTTCGACATTTTTATCAACTCAGAGCATTAATCAACTAAACTGATGTTCAGGCGAAAAGAGAACAGTGGACAGATTTTTAGTGATTCAGGATACCAAAATCCAGTCGAAATTATGACCTTGCGAACGTTTTCTTATTTCATGTCGACAAAAAATGTATTGGCTTCTTTCTTCTTTACACTGCAGATATCAATTTGAGTTGTAGCTGCAGCAAATCTTTCTTTTTTACATGCACCATCATGCACTAGAGTGTTCATCACCCAACACTGATTATTTAGAAAAATGTGCCTGTTCCTTTTTTTAGCTAAAATGGCTACCACTTCAGTATGGCCTCCCACAGCTCCTGTCAATCACCACAGATCACAGTTCACACATACTGCCTCATGATTTTATGTATAAGCATGTGGGAGTATCAATGTAGTGTACATTCATGCCTTTGAAAACACATGTGGGAGTATGTTGTGTGTGTGTGTGTGTGTGTGTGTGTGTGTGTGTGTGTGTGTGTGTGCATTTGTGCAACATGTTTGAATGGTGATGTTTCTGAGTGTATTCCTTGTGTGTGTGTGTGTGTGTGTGTGTGTCGTGTACAGCAGTGAGGCAGGACGAGAGGCAGCCCTGAGATAAAAGCAGATAGCAGAGCAGAGCGGCAGAGAAGAGCGGGATTAGTCTCATAGTCCAATCAGATAAGGATTACCCAGCTGGAGTATACCCACCCAGGCTAATGTCCCGGCCCTAAAGTGGCATTACACTGTATTATGACACCGATCCACTGTACATCCAGCTGCATGGGCCGGATTACAGTTAGTCACAAGTTGAGAGCAGTGTGGATGGAAAGTGTATTCAGGGCCTCGCAGCCACTTGTTGAAACTGAGCCTTCTCTCTTCCGTCAGGATGCTATCACTACTCTGGGCTGCCTCTCCCTTCAGCTGATAGCAGCTTGTGTAAAGTGACTGAGCTCTATTGCACTGCACTGTCACTCTGCCCTGCAGCCGGCGATGGATGGGATTCATTTTGCCCTCGCCTGCCTTTCATTGGAGCTCCGCTGAGACTGCAGACAGTCACTGGCGAACACGACTGTTTTATTGGTCTCCACCTTGCCCTCTCTATTGCCCACTAAGGCCAAATTACAGGCCAGACATTACCGGATTAGGCTGAGGCCGGAGACAGTCCAAGAACTGTGCAGGACTCTGGCCTTCGGTTGTATTGCTGTTGAGGTTGCCATTTGTTATAATTCTTCAGTTACAGTGATGTGCATCAACAGACTCTGGTACACACTGGTATCAGTGTAGGGTTCATTGATTTTGTTCGAGTGGAGCCTCAGGTCTGTTTAGGTTTGATACCAGTGCTGTTACACATGCGCATTAGACAAATATAGCATGTTACATTTCTGGATTTAAACAGTTTCATTATTGCTTAAGTTATTCTTCAACTGACCTTGTAATTAGATTAGAAAATTAAAAACTATGCTTAGAAAATAATAGTAGCCTGTATGTGATGTGTAAACCAGTTATTTAACACATAAGTGACAGCAGATAGATCAAATATAATGAATATAGTGGGAAGTTCACTGGCCAGTTAGTTCCTGGTCGTTACAGATGATGATTCAGATTCTTGAAAACCTGTGACTCCCCAGATCCATTCTTATTAAACCAAGAATCTTTACATAAAAGAGAAATCAAATAATCATGGTGTTAGAGGGAAAGTCAGGGGATCACCAAAGATTTCATGATTCACCCCCTGGGGACGATGAATGTCTGTACAAGATTTCATGACAATTCATCCAGTAGTTGTTGAGATATTTCACTCTGGACCAACGTGGTGGAACGACCTACAGCCATCCACAGAGCCATGCTGCTAGCATTGCCACAAATCGTCTAGAGGGGAATCATGTGAAATGATTTTGGTGCAGTTAGTAATGACAACTTTATTTAACTGTAAGAAATGGCCTAAAATCACTGGATCACTTTGAAAATGAATGGGATCATGATTTTTCTATTCTGGAAATCAGTGTAATGATGTAAGAATAAATTACACTATATTTTAAACACATTACTCAACTTAAAAAACACCCCCACATTTCTTGAAAATATTGGTTTATATTACATTACCATGCCTGAAAAAGCTGGATTCATCAGTATTAGCCCCTTTACACCTCCCTTCAAATAAAGAAACGCAGACACTTGGGGGAGGAAGGAGAGACACCATTATGATCCCGCTCTTTTAAATTAATAGTCATGTCTTTGTGGCTTCGTGAAGCAGCATTCGTCCGTCTTGACCGAGTCTCTGAGATGAGATGGACAGTAGACGAGTGTGATGGCATGGTAATTGGTTTAGTGTATGATTAATGGCTCAGATGGCTTTGGTCGATGGGAGAGGGGCTGTAAACTCCGGTGGCACTCTCCCATAAATGCTGTCACCCGCTCAGTGTGGAGACGTCCCCCCCAACCCTACAGTCTAGGCTATAAATCAGAAAAAATAGAAATAAAAGAACAAGCATTAAGGATGGGACATGCGTCAAAGAGGAGCAGCGTTTCAGTTACTACATAATAATTATCCCCTCTGACCCCCGACACATCGTCATCATCACAGCCAGCAGGACCTAGTGTGTGCAAGTGTGTGTGTGTGTGTGTGTGTGTGTGTGTGTGTGTGTGTGTGTTTGTGGCTCTAGCCTTGATTTACACGTGTTATTTTTAGCTGCAGTTGGTCCTGTTGGGTGGGGTCTATCTCTATTCTACATGACTGGAGAACAAATCAATACCAAACATACCCTGGGCCAGTATTTGTGTAAGCGTACTGTGTGGCACCAGACCGTGATAGGCAAGGACTGCTGACTGCCTGCTAGCAGCAGCATTTCCATGTTGCCCCGCTCCCGTAACTCAACATATTTCCATTAGAAACAAGATTTTGGCACAGGATAAAATGTAGTTCCTATACATGCAGAGGCTTGAAGCTGCTTGAAGCCACCAAAAATGTATGTTTTTAGTATCAAACTCTCAACACTTGTTGTCTTGAAGGATGCCTCTGTCACAACCAGTGTAAGAAACCTTTGTATTTTGACATGAATATGACCTTTATGTACCCGACTACTTCTTGGCTGGGACCAGGCAACCTCACGGCAAAGACTGGTAGGCAGATTTTGATACCTTCGGACAGGGCTGGGCTGTTTCCCCCTGTTTCTGGTCTTTGTGCTAAGCTAACTGCTAATGGCTTCAGCATCATATTAACAAGCATATTTACCATAATGGTATCACTCTACTAACCTAATTTAAAAATGCTTTGTGTATGCAATTTATGTTATTGGTTATGGATATGTAGGTTTGAATTAGTAAATTTGACCCAACCATGGTGGGTCAGAAAAAGGAAATGAGCACTTTTAACACTCAAAACATAAACATTGTTGCCATTTTTGTGGGTTTGAAAGGTGTAAAGTTACAGGCTGAAATCTTTACATGTGTTATACACAAATGCAAGAAAATAAATAGATGTGGTATCGTTATATTGTACGTATGTAGAGTTGAAACAATTAGTCGATTGACAGAATATTAATTACCAATTTGACTGATTCATGTATCAAGCAATAATGCGAAAAATTCTCTGATTTCAGCCTCTCAAATGTGAAGATTTGTTGCTGTTCTCTCTCATATATAATCCTAAACTGAATATCTTTAGGTTTTGGAGTGAAGGAATATAAATGCAAATTATAATTTATGAAGATTAATTGATTAACTGAGAAAATAATCTGCAGATCAATCAATAATGACAACAATCACAAACAAACCACATACAAGTTGATCAAGCTTTTCCAGCAAACTGCAGTGCCCAGAGGTCAGGAGCGAAAGACAATGTGCGCCGGTCTCCAGACTCCACGGCCATCGTCTGGTATTTTCTCATTAGCTACTGTTTATCAAACAAATGTTGTTCTCTGGAAAATGTAAAGTTTCCATGTTAAAGTGGTTTGAATAACCTCTCGATTTTCAGTGAGATTGCACTCTGATTACATAAAATTGATCCTCTTACAATGAAAGTGTAATTACCAGCAGACCAATCTCTGATTCCATCGCAGCAGAGCTCCTCTCCGTTCCACTTCACTGGCCGTATCCTTAAGCTGTGGAAACATCCCAAAGAGACCCTGTAGTAAATGATAATTAACTGCAGATACAATCCATTCATTTTAAGGAGGTGCGATTCACTCTTTTTTTTCTTTTTTTCCCTGCAATGGCACAGAGAAAGTACGACAATCTGCCTTTTGATTAATTGGTGGTGTCTGTGGTGCAGTTCATTTGCAATCTATTACACCGTATTTGCTTTGTGTCAGAACGCAGCCCAAACACACTGCATCATCTCAGAGTTGGGAGGGGGGGGGGGGCAGGAGCAGAGTTAGAGTCTATTTTGTGGATTTACCTGAATGTACAATCGCTTGCTGATGATGATGCTAATGCTAATAATAATAACGGTAATGATAATAAGAAGTATATATCAAAGCAGTACTTTATATTTCAACCCTGATTTGTTCTCTCAGTACTTGTCTGTGTCTCTTTTTTAAAGGGTCAGTTCACCCAAATCACAAAAACACTTTTTCACACATTCCAGCGCAGATTCAATTGGGAATATTTCTTCTATAGTGGGAATTTTTTTCCCAGACAAATTAAACTTTTCCCAGTAAAGAATTTTTTTTTGTAAAGCCACGCTGCTGTTGAGCTTATCAAATGTTTCAGGCTTTGAGCATCACATCCATTGCAAAGGTGATAATTAAATAAAAACTGGAATTATCATAAAGCTCAATCAATTAGTTGGCAACTATTTTTCCCGATGGTCAGGCCGGCACCTTGCGTGGTAGCTCGCTGCCATCTGCGTGTGAGTGGGTGTGTGAATGGGTGAATGAGAGGCCAAAATTATAAAGGGCTTTGGAGGAAAAAAAAGCGTGATATAAATGCAATCCATTTATTATCTTTTAAGCACAAATGCCAAACATTTGCTCGACTTGTTATGAGTCGTGTTCTACGAACAAACAAACAAACGGAGCTGAAGAGAGGTGACAGAGATGTTCCCACCTCTGCAAAGCCCTCTTAGCACCTAGTGGGAGAGCTGCTGACAGCAGAATCTCAGGCCTGGACTGAGGCAGGGGGTTGCTGAAGGTTCCTGTAGCCGAGCTGCGGGTCACCGCTCTGGGCCGGGTGGAGGACAGAGGAGGACGGCTGGAGGTAATGCCAGCAGGTACTCAGCAGCCTGAGTATGACAGATGGACAAGTGAGCACAGGGCAAATATAGAGGGCAAGGAGGGAGGAAGCAGATAGCATGATGTACTTGTGCAGTAAACAGCCGGTCTGAAAAGATGAAGGTGATCCGGTCCAGATGGTCCAGGATAGTACAGGTGTGTATCTGTATTTGGAGTGTATATACAGTACAGGGCTTTATAGTGTATTTAGATATCAGATGTCTTTGACATCCAATATGATTTATTTGTTTTCTGTGATGCAAAGAAACCAGACAGACAGCGTTGTAATTTCAGACAGACAGTTGATCTGATGGGATTGATTTTTTTTCCTTTTACAGTTTAGGAGTCTGCGCCACAGAGACAGTAACGGATTGTGTTTAACTCCTCCTCACCTGTGGCTGCAACTAATGCATGTTATTTACACAATCCATTAATCTGCTGATTATTTACTTGATTAATCGTTTGGTGAATTCTCACATTTTAAAACTCGGAAGAATCTAATGTTTGACATTTTTGCTCGAAAAATAACTCAAATGAGTAATCGGTTCTCCATTAATCGACTAATCACTGCAGCTCTAAATAATACAATTGATCTTTTTTAAACAATGTCGCCAGCATATTAACGGTCATTGGTTTGGGAAAGATACAGGACTCAGGACATTTTTGGGGGCTCATCGTTTTAGGTTTTTACACATTTTTATGTTTTCAATATTTAGAATTTTTAGAAGTAGCAGATGTGTTGAAACTGATTTTGACACAGATTTCATGTCCCCTCATCCAAAAGTTGTTGTTCCAAGCTGCAAAAGGACATTCATCACTATTTCTATTTATTTTCTTAAACCAATTTTTGCATTTTTGCCTGCTCTATGAGCCTGTACTTGGCATAAGGCATTTTTATATAGTATTATTTTACTTTATTTTCACCTAGAGAGATTTTTTTTAATCCACCTTCTTGACTGATTTTCTTCAAATAAAAAATTAAAGTAATAAAGTGAGTTTGGTGTCTTTGGAGGTATGACACATCCTTTGGCGACCATGTTGATGGTGAAGCCCCGGAGGCACCAAACTGGCCTTTGTGCCGGCCTGTCTGTCTCTGAGGACGTTAGAGCTGCCTGTCAGTGTGACGCTGCTCAGATGGTCATGTTTACTGCACTCCAGAGTGAGTATTTACTGCAGTCGACAGGGCTGGCAGACCCCACTGTCACAGCAAATGGTGGTGTTGGGACAACAAACAGTTGTAATGAGATTGTATCTGTCAAATGAGACTGCTGAGAACCGCTTCAATCCAAAACCGCAACAGCATAAGAAGGACATTGACTAGGTTAATTGAAGAGCAGTGGAAGTTTGACATTTCGGTTGAGTTTATTTTGTGTTTGTCGGGTAGATGTTCAAGTGACTGAACTGCACCACCAATACAATTTTCATTTCAGCAAATGTTGAATGTGACCTAACATTAATTGACTTAGACGCTGTTTGTTCTATCACTCTGATGTCGAGCCGGAGCAGCTTGATCGAGTGAGTTGAACGTTCAACCTGAAGGATGATGATTTAATAGGATTCCTACAGGAAATGATGTAAACCTGGTGTCTGGGAAAGGCTGACACTCGATTATTCATGTCTGTGGAGGTATGTACTGTGACTCTAACGCTTAGACAAAGCAGCGGCCGAACTGCTGACAATGCTGCTGATTTTTACCAGGATAAAAAGACAATGCCGCGCTAATCTGCAGATCGGAGCGAATCAGGGAATTTGTCAAAATGAAGTCACCACTGTTATCATCGCTACATCCTGATGTAGGCGAGGATAAGGTGTTGCAAAGTCCACTGAGGAGGATGATGTAATTTCCAGGAGAGCATGCTGAGTCCCTCCTCCCCCTCTTTTCTGTTCTGTGTTTGTGTGTGTGTGTGTGTGTGGGTGTGTGTGTGTGTGTGTGTGTGTGTGTGTGTGTGTGCGCGCGTGCAGGCATGTATGTGAGCACTCACCTTCATGTCTCTGTGTTTCTGAGAGCAGTAAAGAACAGGATGAATTTTTAATGAGGAGCAGTGTGGCTTCCCTTTGCTCACTCAGATCGCTTTCCAGGACAGGGAGTCTCTCATGATCATAGCAGCATGCACACAGGCAGCTCTGGGTGAGAGCCCCCCTCCACAGACACACACACACACACACACACACACACACACACACACACACAACACATGTTTTTTTTTCTTTCCTCCCAGTTGTGTGGATTTGAGTAAGTGTGGTGTTGCTGTGACATTTTCCCAAGCATCGTAGTTGTGTGTCTGTAACCAGCCCCTATTGTTGTGTGTGTGTGTGTGTGTGTGTGTGTGTGTGTGTGTGTGTGTGTGTGTGTGTGTCTTTAATGTGTCATGCTGTGACATCACCACGGTGTGGGCCTAAGCTGTGCCGGTCTTTAGGATGACTGCATGAACAAGTTGTGAAAATGAATCTTTTATTTACCCACAGTGTTCCTCATACCGCTTGCTCCAGGGCAGATCGGCCACAGAGTCAGAACAGTATTGAAGGCTGCGTGTCTGGGAATTGAAATAAACTGAATATAACGGCCTGCAGGGCTTCCCTTCCCGATCCACATGTCTACATTGATCACTGAGCAAAATCTAATCATCTCTGCCCTTGATGGCGCCACGCCAATTTGAGCTGAGACAGTAAAATTGTGAAAATTAGCAGGGCAGACTGATTAAATTATGTGAAATGAGCACAGACTGTGAAATGTTACATGTTGTGGGCATTTGGACATAATGTTCTTCGCTATGATTAAGATGATCTTTCAGAAAACAGGATTTGAACAAACAACAGTTTTTAAAATCAGTGCTAATATAACACCCTTTGGTTCCTTATTCTGCTGGCTGTCAATGCGCTTTTCTATAAAACCTTTTACAAAAGGGCCTCTCAAACGCTTCAGTGTTTAATGTTTTAGTACAAACAGAAAATATTGTTGCCGGAATAAGGTACGGTATTAATTATTATAGAGAATAAGAGCATAAGCAAACAAGAATAAGAACAAGATTCACTTTCAGCTCTTCACACACAGACACAGTTTGAGTCAAGTAAAAATAACATGTCTTGGCCAGAAAAGCACAAGTGTATCTAATAAAATTAATGTTGGCTCTATTCCAGTGATGTGCCAATGACATAGTCCTAATATTGAGGTTGCTGGCTTACTAACATAGCTTACTCATTAATGTTATTAGTTACACCTGTGGTTTTGCCTGCATGTGACAAGACAAAGTATCCTCTTTGGTTAAAAGCCAATTGGACTTTTTTTCTGTTGCAAACAAACACATATTAGCAAACAGGTGCATACAGAGCAGCATGGGCATCCCTTTGTAGAACTGAGTAAGTTGAATATTCGTTCTACTTTTTGCTTGGGTTTGTTCTCTGGCTCTAGGTGTCAGACTTTATTCACCAGCAACTCGGTTACTTGGTTCTTTCCTATTTCACTGAATTCAGTTTCATTTTGTGAAACATGCTTGTGCTCCTTCTGCTTCTTCAAAAGATAAACTTCCACACTTGATTTATACTTACTAATTACAATTCTAATGCAAATACATTTTCCGGAGCTGGACACACAGAGACTAGCAGCATCCCCTCACAACTATGGAAGGATATGGACTCTCTGTGTGTGTTTCGTGGACTTTCAAGCTTTCATCATACAGTGCAGGTTTGATGAAACACTGTAGCTGTCAGAAAAACCCTGTTTTATGGATCCTTTCAATAGATTTTTCAGCACAAATAATCCATAGTAAAAGAATCACTGGTCATTATCTTGTACTCACATTGTAGGCTATAATGTAACTGGTGTTAGTGTTGTAAAATGAAACAAAAGTAAATACTAACAGCGACCTTGTTTCTCGACAATCTCGAGAATCTTTGCATCTCCACTATATTTTCTTTCATTACGCCCCTTTGATTCGCCCGTCACATTGCATGTGTATTAATTTCACCAACCGTCAACGCTGCTGTATATATGCCCTTGAAAGGTCACTTGACAAAATGGACATTTGCTGATCACTGTACATATTTCATTTCTCTCATTAACTATATGGAATCAGACAAGACCTGTGAGTGTGATTCTCAAAGAAGCAAATGTAGGTCATACTCTTCTCCGAACGTGTCTAAAATGTGCTTGTAGTACGCAGAGAGACAGGCTCGTCACTGCGAACGCTAACCACATACAGGCTTAATTAAAATGATTACCCAATAGAATTAAGTGGCGATCACACGGCTTCTCATCTCCTCTAACCCGACCCCCTTCCCCCCCTTTTTTTTTCAAAGGCCATAATATTAAATTTCCTTAGCGGCTATATGGGGATTTAAGTGAAGAGAGAAGACACAAGGAAGGATGGGAAGGATGGGAAGAGGAATCAAAAGAGGCAGTGAAGAATTGGCGTGGAGAAAACTGTGTTCAAGACGACGTTTGTCTCATATCAGGCCGTGAGAGAAGGGGAGGGGGAGTTTAGATGAGGGGGTGGGTGGGAGGTGTGTGATGGGGGTGGGTTGTGAGCACATGCATACATACCCAGCAGCATTTACATAGATGTAATGAAACAGGGAAATGGATGAATACATACCTCCATCCATCTAGCCATCTTGCCTGCCCTCCCCTTGCCGCCGTCCCTTAAACTCCCCCCCCTTTTTTTTCTCTCTTCCCTTCCTCCTCCCAGCATGCCGCGCTGCTCGCCGCTGCAGCAGGGCAAGAGATGACATGTGGACACTCAGTGAATTGCCAATCGCCACCAAGAGAGAGAGAGAGAGAGAGAAGAGAGAGAGAAAGAGAGGGAGAGAGAGACTGAGGGGAGGTGGTTTGACGCATCCAGACTGCAACCATTGGCTTTTTTTTTCCTACATTAAAGATTAGAAAAAAAGAACTGCAGAGAAGCACTACACTGAATACTGGATGTATCCCCCCCCTCCCCCCACTCCTCTCTCCAAGTCTCTCCCTCCTCACCCCTTTGCTTCTCTGACCCTCTCTCACGCTACCTCACCCTCTCCCTGCCTCTCTCTCTCTCTCCCTCACATACTTTCAGCTCAGGAAGAGAAATCAATAGCCACAAATTAATCATTCTGCCTTGGGCAGTCCAAAGGAGGAGGTGGAAGGGGGGGATGAGTGGGGGCGCCAGAGAACGGGGCGTTTAGAGAGCTACAGAAAGGTATTAAGAGCGATTTCTCGAGATGTTAAGAATTTAGGGAATTTGGGACCACACACATACCCCGACTATACAAAGCTGCAATAGGTGTGTTGAAACGGAAGCAACAAAACTGTGAGCTGGAGTTTGGTTTACTTTACTTTTGGAAGCATAATTTGTGTCGTGTGTTGACCGGTGTGGTCGCCAAGTAATAAAATGTAGCTTTGCTGATTGGATGGGAGGTATGCAGGTTGGTCAGTTGGAAATGGGAAACAAACAGCCTCGACTAATAAGCCTCATAATTAGTTATTTCTTCATGAGCTGTTTATGACACCAGAGAACGTGAGTTCCCTGTGAGTCTGTATGACTTCCTTTTTACTTCTCTTGGTTAATTTGTAATAACTCAGGCTGAATGCAAACCAGAGCAGAACTAAAAGGCAAGACTATGTAATTATTTAACCTGGTCAAGGTGTGAAAGCTACTTACAATTCTTCACTTCACAAGTAGTTACCTTTTGCATATGTTTTGCAACCCTTTAGCAGAAAAGGTTTAGGGTTCAGATTTATTGTCATTATACAATACAGCAGGGGTCAGCACCCGTTCAAGTTCAAGCGCCCTCTCATCCGCATGCCAAATTACCTCTTAAACAGCCACTGGCAGTTGCCCTTCGTCTTATTAGAGCACCTCATGGCTGTATGTTGAAACATTTGTTGGGGTCTGTACCAAATAAACATGTTCTCTTACATCTGCAGAACAAGATTTGTAGGCCAGGACGTCTCAGACGCACTACAATGCTTCATTATAATGCTGTTTTTTCACACATTTGACCTTCATCAAGAAATTTCCCCCCAACTCTTCTATGCATGTTGGCTGTAAGGCCTAAAATGACATATCTGTTAAAGATTAAAATGTTGATGTGGTGTCATAATTAAACTAAATGTTAATCTTAATGTTGATATAGCGCATAGATTAACAAGAACAAGTACAGGATTGCACATTATTATTAACTATTAGGATTAAACAGATATTCAAATATTTGAATTGGAATAAAATAAAACAATAAAATAGGCAGTCGAATTGAACAAAATATATAAAGGTAGCACTAAAGGAAGGAAAAAAGAACAGTTAAGTATACTAACATATACATAAACACCAAAAATATGTACAATAGGTGCAATATTAGTGTAATATACAAGTTTACTTTAGGTAGTAAAAGGAATAAGGGTACAAAGGGAGAAAATAGCTGACTTTACTTCCAGGGATATTTTAGATATAACATGGCCATAATAAAACCCTGAATGGTTGGCAGGTGTCCATTGAGTATATGAAGACATCTCAATCAGGCTGTGGCTGTCAGGCTCCATGCTAACGTCCTTTCACATATTGGTGTGAGTGATGAGTACTTTCTGATCTTCCACTTGAGCAGTCACATATTCATCCGCCATGCTCACACCCACTCTCACAGCTAAAGTAGTCCTGTTAGTTGGAAACAGTATGCTATTAAGCATGTGTAGCACAAAGCACCATTGCCACGTATCACATACGGTGATTTTGACGTCTCAGATTAAGTTGACAGATGGGACAATCTCGCCAAAACTTTTCCATTTCTTGGATACGTGATTGTGTGACTGTGTAGCTCAGACATGTTGAGACTGACACTTGAGATGATTAACGGAGCGAGAAGGTCTTCTTTGTGACGACCCGTAAAATAAGTCGGTGCAAATCTCGGTGCGGATGCTCAGCAGTCACTATTCATTTCTGTTTTTCCAAAGCACTTCCACTTTATGACACAGAATTTGGTGTATTTTAAAATAAGGGTTGAGACTTCATAAAATAAAAGTGAATAACTCTGCATTTTAGTGTTCAGATATATTATACTGCCTCAGACAATTCAATTTGTAATCCTTGGCATAAAGCAGCTGTCTCACAGTGCTGGAATTTGTCTCTCCTGCTGATGTGTGATGCCGGGCTGAGTTACAGTATTGCACCTCAGAGAACTTACTGTAATTGGCGGAGATGGGAAAGGTGACTTTGACAGTGTGAGCATGCATTTTCTGATTCCTAGCCGTTATCTCTGCTTTTATAATGGAGCTCGGCTTTGGTGGAAAAGCTCAAATATCCTTCGGATGAGTCCACAAAGTCAGAGCGCCGTTTGCTGTCGATAGAGCAGCTCCAGGCCGCACGTTTTGATGACATCAGACTCTTTGGCTCGGAGAGAGAGAGAGAGAGAGAGAGGTTCATGATCACAGATATTGATCAGTCCGTCCGAAGCACCAGGAATCATGTGAATTTGTAAACTGAGTAATGTTTCCACTTGAGGGACATCCAACAGTATCCAAGACGGCACAAGATTTGTTATGTGGGCATGAGATATTGTGTTTACAGTAAACCAGCATTAGTCACTCTCACAGGCTTATTTCCCCCCAGCTCCCCGAACTCCTGCCGTCATATTCATCACTACCCGAACGTAACTGCATTTACCTCGCTTCACCTTTATTGGAAATTGCTGCTCTGAGTTTGGATTTTATGCCTCTCAGTGCGTTTGTCTTTGTGCTAAGACTTTGTTATCTCTCCCCAATAACCTTATCTGCTAAACTGCTCAAGTGTTGCTGAGGTCTGCAGTTTTCAGGAACAAGGGGACGCTGATGGAATTATTTAAATTGAGTAAAACCTCTGTTTAAACCATTATTGGAGCATGAGCAGATACATGTCTCACATACACACTGCTGAAATCGCTGTTTTTGGTCAGGATTGTATCAAGTTTAGCGTCTTGTTGCAGGGGTTGCTTTATTGAAATTCTTATCCTTTGATCCCTTATTAGTGGTTTTAATGATCTAATGAGCCGCCATATTTATTGCAGTGGTTCACAACTATGGGTAGGACAGGAAATATTATGGAGTAGCTCAAATGATTAAAAAAAATAGAAATGAGCAAATATAAAATCCATATAGTGACGCAGTTGTAACTTTCAACATAAGTGAGAATACAAGTTATCAAAAAGTCGAAAATATTTAGCTAAAAGAAGGGATGGGACAACATACGATGATAAAATTATAAAAAAAACATTGATAAGTTTATTGTGGTGAATTTTCATTATCAGAATAATTGTGAATATCCTCTTGAGTGACTTGACTTGCACTTGTCACCATGGCTGAAGGCTCGGACTGCCCCCACAAAAAAAACTTGGACATGTGGAAATACTATGGATCAACAGGGAGATGAGGTGTCCAATAAAAATATTTCTTTTCATAACAAAATATAAGGTAAAGTGATTCCAGTGACATTTTAAGATTATTTTCAGGATTCAGGATAATATCGTGAAATATTTTTGCCAGGATAATCGTGGTATGAAATCTTCATATTGTCGCATGCATAGCTGAAAGTAATGGATCAAAGGCTGAAAGAGTTGAATGACCAGTTCAATTGCATGTTACGTTAACAACACCCTCTTTTATATAATGAAATGTATTAAATAACACGCAAAAATTTAAACTCAATTTAGTTGAACACATTAGAAACATAGCAAGAGGGCTTTGGGAATGCATCTGACAATCAACGCCGGAAACCATGGGGTTTGTTAGGACTTTGTTTGATATTATGAGGTTATTTGAGTTGGTCTTGCCTGTATGTTGCTGGACATTTTACTTATAGGAGAGCATATAGGTCATACCTCACAAGCGTGATAGACTTAAGGGTACGAAAAGCCTAAAAAAGTTTCCACAACTACACCTTAAGCTTGCGTTAAAAAAGGAAGTATGTTCCCCATCTGCCAGTCCTCACTCCACTCAAAACAGCAAGTACTTTGTTTGCCCGAGGAAAGGCCTCTCTCTTTCTCTCACACACACTCACACACACTCACACAGTACATACAGGCACAGTGGTGGTGGGAGTGATCTTTTATCAGACGCTTTTCAGAGGAGAAAAAAACAGAAAGGGAGATGAGGGCATTGTGCAAAAGAGAGGAGAGTGAGGGTGTTGAGATTAATATCATATTGTGGGAGGAGAGGGATATCAGGGACCAAAGCAAAGAGAGCAGCGACACATGGAAAACCTTACGAGCTTCCTTATGAGCTCAAGGTAATGAAAACCGGCCTGAGGAGAAGAGTAACTTAGTGATCTACTCCAGCGTTGTGCTTCAGTGTACACATCCTACTGAAACATGAGGCAACCTTTTGGAAAGTGACCATTACTGGGAAGAGCTCTAAATTGTTATTCGCTTTCTTGCTGAGTGTAAGATGAGCCAATCTCATGTCTGCAAGATAAATATGAAGCTGGAGCCAGGAGGTGATTAGCTTAGCTTAGCATAAAGACTGGAAACAGGGGGAAACAGTTAGCCTG
This sequence comes from Dicentrarchus labrax, assembly GCF_905237075.1. Taxonomy (NCBI): domain Eukaryota; kingdom Metazoa; phylum Chordata; class Actinopteri; family Moronidae; genus Dicentrarchus; species Dicentrarchus labrax. The sequence goes on from NW_026136722.1 coordinate 14,393,276, forward strand.
TCTCTATGCAACAGAATCCGCTAACCAGCACCTCTAAAGCTCACTAATTAACGTGTTATATGTTGTTTATCTCATTTACTCTGTACAGAAACTAAGTGTAAAAACAAAGACTTAGAGAGGGTTATGTGCTGAATCTTCTGGCTTTAAGTGGTCTATTGGAGTTTGTTTTTTCATTTTATTGTATTTCATGAATTGTGCAGGAGTCTCTATTAGCTACTCGGTGTTGCTGACATCACCTTCATCTCTGCCTTTGGAAGCATTCACGCAAAAAGCAGAAGAAGTACTCCCTTTCTTAATACCACAGTGCAGAAATACCACATTACAAGGAAAAATCCTGTCTGTTTCCAAACAAATAAGGTTTTCTTAAATCTAGAGAAAAAGATTTGTAGACCAGGGGATCTCTTCAGAACTACAGTATGTCATTATAACACTGTTTTGTCACACAGTTTACCTTGCTTCTGCATATTGCACTTGGCATACTGATTGATTAATTTTGCTGCCGTACTTTATATTCTGTTTCGTCTTTTATTTTGATTTTAAAAAATGCATCATAATGTGTCCAAAAATGTCCATCGCAGTTCCAGGGGCAGCCAGAATCAACACAAAATGAAAGTTGCTTGTTGCTGCTTTAATTTAAGTCACTGTGCAAGTATGTAGCAGGAACCAAATTCAGGTCAGTCAAGTGATGTTCGAGCACCGGGAGTTGCAGTCACACTAAGCTTTGACGCTGCAGTAAATTATGATATGACTGAAGGAAGGAAAGACTCCCTGTTTTGAGCAATACAGTCACTGAAACCCTTCTTACTGTGTCTTAACTTGTTGTGACTAACAGATTTGTGTACTTCTTCCACCCCTGAGCCCATAAAAGGACAGAGAGCTCATTCTTGATCTTTAAAAATCTTGCATAAGACCGTTGATCACACTGTTACCGTCTATCCCTCCATCTCTTGTGAAGTTGGCAGCGAGCGTCTGGACCTCCCTCTCCGAGGATGTGGTGTAACTGAGCCTTTTCCGGATGATGACTTATCAGTCCATGTGTTATTAGCGAGAGATGGAATACAAAACATCCTGTTTTCACTGCATAGAAAGACTGACATATGAACATAAGAGTGAATCATAATCACTGCAAATGTAGCCAACTATAAAAAAAAAGTACCTCTCACTCCCCCACTCAGAGAATATGACTATGGCTCTGATATTCAGGCTGGATGTTTGGATTGATGTTCGGATGAGCTCCAGAACATTTCCAGCTCTTCTAAACACATGAGAGGATCTTTCCTGAGGGTTTTTTTTTTTTTTGCTGCTGTATGAAAAGTTTTATTCTTTTAAATAGCTTGAGAACTGTGTTATCCAACTCTGACATCGATAGAGGGACAATATCAACAGCAGCCACAAACCATCATAATGTATCAGGTGGAATGACTTGGCTCTGGATGCTCTGTAGGTATAACCTGATACTCTGTTGGCAGAAGCCTGGCTGAGCATTATGTACAGTGTCAATGTTCCTGAGTACTACGTCATTATACTGTACTACTGCACTGTATCGCTGCCGTGTAGGTTTACAGTTCAGGGATCTTTATGCAAGGTCACATTAACATACTTTCATAGCCGTCATTTACAAGAAATAGTTGCTAAATTAAGAAATGTGTGAAGAAGTTGTGACTTTAGTTTGATGATATATAAAGTAGGAATGGGTTCCATTTTCGATTTAGTTGCAGGTTCCAAGTACCTTGATTTGTTAAAACTACAGGTATTTGCAAAGAATCGTGGACCTCCTTATCTTACATGTTCCACAGTGTAGATACACTTCAACTGCCAAATGCAATATTTGAGGGAGGATACTCGCAACAAGTGCCTTGCTTAAATATTTATCTACTGTCCATCATGTTAAAGTAAGAACTTGTGAAGGAGTCAAACCTCTTGACCTAGTAGTTGAGGTTGTGCCAGAAATCTCTACTCTGCTTCTTGAGTAAGAAGTTGGGACATTTTTAAACACCGCCGGCGATATTAAACTTTATTCTGTGACCCATCAGGGAGGAACTATTCAGATCCATTACTTAAGTAAATGTACTACTACCACACTACAATACTTTATTATAAGTAAAAAATAATGCATTGAAAATGTTACTTAAGTAAAAGTATGTAAGAATAATCTCTAATGTACTTAAAGTATTAAAAGTAAGAATGTCACCTTCTGAGTGTTATACTATTATAAATGATATCATTAGATTATTATGACTTGTGCATTAATGTAAAAGTAGGATTTTTAATGCTTGTTTTGTCCAACTTCAAAATTATTAAAAATACATTAAAATAATTAGGATAATTAAAAGGAAAAGCAGCAAATCCACACATTTGAGAAGCTGGAAAATAACTTAAACGATTGTCGAAGTAGTTTTTGTTCTAATCATTTTCCCATTTGTTAAGTAACTAGTTACTAAAGCTGCCAAATGATTGCAGTGAAGTAAAAAGAACAATATATTCATCAGAATTCTAGTAAAGTAGAAGTAGAAAATGGCATAAAAAGAAAATATTCAAGTACTTCAGATTTGTACTTAAGTACAGTATTTGAGTTAATGTACTTAGTTACATTCCTCCACTGCCTGTAGCTTTATCAGGCGACATCAGCCTGTTGTACTATGTTTGTGAACTAACTAATAAGGAGTTTGCAGTACAGGTCTGCGGTATTTAGTGGATGAACTTGTAAAAAAAACACACACAGAACAAAGGAGAGAGATAGATTTTCTTTATAAATAGTATACAGCTAAAGAGAAAACTTGTGTGCATATGGTGGTTTTCATGCCAGTGGGATGTGCCTGTGTTAGATGGTGAAGGGAAGAGTAGGCGGGTGGCTGAATACACAGCATGTTTGGGTAGAGTGTGTGTGTGTGTGTGTGTTGCTGAGAGCAGTGCTGAAGTGCATTTAACAGGCTGGGAGGGCGATCAGGACCCCCAATGCTCTCTAAACAGTAGAGTGAGTCAGCCTGTTAGTCCTAATCATTTAAACACAGAGCAGACAGGTAACAGATTACACAAGCCTCCAGCATGATGATATACACTAGGGCTCGTGGACCTATCGATATGATGGATGATGTATAACGTTAACAGTTTCTTACATATTAACACGCTATAACTAATTGTAATCTTGATTATAATCCCAATTTTTAATAAATGTAACAGATTAGTTACCATTTTTTGATTCTTATAATTCTTTCAAATGTAATCTATTACTCCCTAAGCCTGCTACTTGACCACATCACCCAGCATGCTCTCTTCTCTTTGAGTGTTTTGTCCTCTTTGACTCTCAGTGTCTTTTTCTCCCTTCATTTACATTTACATTACATTTTAATTGACACCTTCTTGAGAGTGATTTACACTGTGTGAACAGGTGGACGGTTCAGTGTCGAGCTTAAGGACACTTTGATGGGGTGCGTCAGCTTTAAGACGCAGGTGTTTGTTAATCATTACTATACAGTGGAACAAAATTTTGTTTAATTCAGTTTAAATAAGAGTTATTGACATCTTCAGTAAGTCTGTATAAATGGGTCAAGACTAAACTAGAGTTTTTTTTAAGTACCAGAAACCTGGATCTGTAGCTCAAAATGTGCATTGTACCTTTTTTACATTTAGATATCTTTTATTTCCAGCCAAGAATTTTTTACCGCTCAGTAAAAACACGCTTTTAATTGGCCTGAAGCTGAGCTTGTAACTCAATTTGATGTTTGAAACCATTGTAAAAATGTTGTAAATGGCAGAAATTGGCCTTATGTGTGATAAAACTGTGGATAAGACAGTTCTTACATATACTGACTCTCCCAAGTGTAAGGATTTTCTTTGATAGTAAAAAGCAAAGTAAAAGTAAAAAACAGGCAATTTAAAGTCGTCCCCTCGGACTTCAGGAAACTGTGATGGGCATTGCTCTCCAAAATCGAACAAATTATTAATAGTTTAGTTGATTATTAATTGGCATACTAAATAATAAAATAATGATAAAATAGTCGTCTGTAATCTAAATTGACAGTTTTTTTTTACATTGTTGGTTTAAAAGTTGCAAAACAACAGTGTCAAAGCATATGACATAACATGGAAAAACCGCGAATGACATGACGATAATATCAACAATCAAAGATAAATAACGAACAGTCAATAGTTCATCTCTATCTCTCCCTCTCTCTCTCCTCTCTGCTGTTCTTGCAACTCTCTCTATCATTCCTCCTCTCCCTCTGTGTGTCTCGCTGCTCATACAGTAATCGTTATAATCTAGTGAAACAGCTGCATCGACTGCCTTTGATTTGTGATCTTTTATGGTCGCCAGTAAAAATACCCCCCCCCCCCCCACAACTCCACCACTCCCACACACCCCTCTTAGACCTGTCCTCAAGTGTTCCCAGTGTTAACGGCGGTTGGGAATCCAGTTGATTTAAATAAGAGTGTGGCACATTCAAAAGATCAATGTGCAGCTGTTTTAAGAGGGGATTTATGAGGCCCAGCCGCTGTCCCCCTGTGCTCACTGTGCAGATTTTGCGCTGATACCGTGAGCTCACTTCCACGGTGTGCGATGTAAATCATAGGAAAAGGCCGGCGGCGGGGTCAAATCATTTAGGGTTTCATCACAGCGAATGAGCATCAGCTACAACTTCATCATCACCAGTGCAGAGAGGTGAACAATCCAGCGCGCAGACACCTCAGTGCTGCTGCCAGTTTATTAAAGTGAACTGAATTGAGTGTGATGTTTTCCAGGCTGTGGATATAAACCCGAGGTGAGAAAGTTTAAAGGACGCTTTGTTCTCCTGCTCAGATGCAGAGCACAGCTGTGAGCTTCACTGCTAACTCAGAGAGCAGGCGCTCAACACACACAAGCAGCATTACATCACCCTTGTTTCTAAGTTTGACAACCGGCTGAAAGCTATCTGATTAGCTTTAGCTAACCTAAAGTGATAAAAGGGAAGAAGCTGAAGTTAGAAATAGACAGAGAACGATGTTGACTGCTGTTTTGTTTGTGAGGAGAATGAAGGGTTTGTTCAGAGAGCTGATGTAGACCTGAACTTGAAATACCCTTACAACAACCTTCCGAGAGTTTTTCCTTGCATGCTTCATCCTGAACCAAGAATGCGTGTAAACATTTATTTATTTATAACATCTCCTGTAGTCAGTGTCCTTACATGCTCTCACTGTTTCACCCCTCAGCAAACACTCTCTCCAGATCTAATTTGTTGGGTCTGAGGGTTGAATTGTTTAAAACAGAATACACAACTCAGACTAGAAAACACTGATACGTCAGATGCTTGGTTTTGAATTGAATTTTATAATGTGGTCGACACAAATGTTAAAAATGTGTGAACATAGATCTGACATAACTAATAAACCCAGAATAGAAAACTGTCTAATTGGGTTAAGGTGGTGGCAACATATCCTGTTTTTATCCAGCCGAAGAGATTTGTTGCAGGTAGAGCTGAAACCATGTGTCAATTAATTGAGAAGTAGATCGATAGGAAATAAATCTGTCAAGAGAAATATTTTTTCTTGCCATGTTTTCTTACTTTTAGACTTTTTGAATCGTCTGAATTTTAATTTAAAAAAATAGCGAGAATAGTCATGCCTAGAATTCACTCTGAGAGACACGTCCACTGACCTTCGGTAACCAGTGTGGCAGTATGACCAAATTCTCACAACATGACTGCTCGGACCCATGTCCACAAACCAACCAATCAGAATACAACATGAAATGATGCAGAAAACACTTGCTGGATTTGTTTTTGGGGTTTTTATGCCTTTAATTGGTAGTGACAAAGTCTGTCAGGAAAGCAGCGAGGAAGAGAGTGGACAAAATTCAAGAGAGGCAATAAAAACAAATGTAATGGTCAAAGTTGTCATAATGACATTTAAGGTGTGTTGATTGATTCATGATGTTAACTTACGCTTTTAGCTGCTGGTAGCCTTTGAGCGACACAGTGAATTAAATTATTTTTTCTCCAGTCTATGCAGCTAACGATCCTTATAGCATCCTTTCATTCATACTTTGCTCCTCTGACAGTTTCTTTAAAACACGCACTTTCTCCTCCTCCTCCTCCTCCTCTTTTGAGGTTTTGAAATATACAGGAGGGTCTCTGCGGCCAAAGTCTTTTAAAAGTGAGGAACGTGAGCTACATTTCAAAAGATGGCTTAAGGTCATCCGATATGAATTGTTCTGGCAGTCTACTGGGAGAGGTGGGAGACATGAAACGCTGTTGTCATGGTACACAAGACTCTGACTTTGTTGCAAAGTTTAATTGAGTTTGATTGGCTGACGTGATGACACAACAGATTGTAGCAGGACAACAGACGCCGCCATTAAGATTAGTTGTTTTAATTGACATTTCTCTGTTGTCCCATTATAATTTGTGATTTCGGTTGACGTCACCGCACGGATGAGTCAGTGTGGATTAGTTCAAAGTCTGCCTTAGCATCCTAATTTTTATTCTGACGCTGAATTTTCATAATTTTACACCAGGTTTGGCAGATAGGAAGCAGCACTGAATTATTGGTCAGTGTACATGAAAACAAAGCAACATTCGAGAAGTTTAGCTCTATTTTCCGTTTCTCAGTGTTCTCCTGCCCACCAACTTCTAGTTGATTGTCTTTCTCTTTCTCAGTGAGGACTTAAATTGGAGTCAATTCCTCTTTGACTCATTTTACTTTGCCTGCAGCAAAACTGCATCCATTTGCATCGTTCTATTGACAGGGAATGTGTTCATACTGCCTCTAAATTTGGCTTCTCAGTGGATTTGGAAATAGCTCACCTGGTGGAGCTGGCGCCCACGTACCAGGACTGGGTCCTTGCTGCAGCGTCCATCGGTGCAACTCCGACCTGTGGCCCTTTGCTGTGTGTCATCCCCTCTCTTTGTTGTCTCTCTACAGCTGTCACTATCCATTAAAGGCTATAAAAATGTAATAATATATATTAAAACAATTCTAAAGTTGCTGTGGGGGGTGGAAGCCAAACTCCAGGGGATGAAACTTTAGGTTGGTTGAAGCTGAGCTTATCAGTGACTCCACTGTGTCCATGATTCTGAACACAACCCTAACCCTAACATAACATGTCAAACAGCTGTTTTTAAATAAAGTTGTACATGTTTCTAAAGACCCAGAGCTCAAGATCACAAATAGATGAGAACTAGTTTCCCCCTGCGGAGCTGATTACATGATTGTGATCGGCGTAGGTGAGGTGTTGCTTTTGCAATTGCTGTTATTAGCACGAGGTGTTTACTTGGCCGGCGTTCTGGGAATGCCTCTCTCTGTGGGTGCTGCTGAGGGACTCTTCTGAGAACTGGACAGCTCTCGCTCTGTCTGACCAGAAGGCTGTGACGCACTCCGCTGTGACACCAGTGACTCACTGGTTCCCTGTTCCTGGATCTGTGAAATCTCATCCTACCCTTCATCGCGGTTCCTGCCCCGCTCTGTGACCTCGCATGTCCCAGTACGTCCACACGTCTCGACTGAGACACACAGATGGATCACAGGCAGGAGAAATCCCTCCCACTCCCTCTGACATCTCCTGAGCTGCGGGTGATGCTGTCTTGTCTTTTGTTTATAATATACTGACACCTCGCAGAGAAGCAGAGAGAGGAGGCCTATTGTAAGGAATCAAAGGGAGGGAAACATATCTACATACATATATTTCATACGTATATAGAGTGAAGTTTTGAAAACCCATAAGGTTCTAGGTTCTGACTGTGTTTCCACTGTGTTTTACAAACATGGTTAATGTCATCGAAAAGGCAACGAGTTGATTTTCTTTAAATTTTGATTCCTTTATACATCAGTATTAGAAAAGAAGAGACAACACCAACACCAGATTTAAAAAAGCCAAATCTATTGATATTTTCTTACCCCTCTTTTGCCTGAGAGTACCTGTACCACCTCCTGAGTAGTGCTGGATTTTAGGTTCAGGAACTCACCCTGAAAAAACTGGGGTAAACGTTAAGTTCCTTTAGAGGAAAAAGGCCTAATACAGTTTAAAAACAGGACGCTATAAATAAAGAGTGATTTGAAGAAAGGAGTCTAGAGAGCAGTGGGGTGAAGCGAATATGACAGAGAGGGTCTGGCCTCCCTAAAGATTTGCTGCTCCTTTGGTAGTGGATCACAGGCGATCTCCTCCTCCCTTTCTATTTCTTTTCTATCAACACATCATCTCAGGAGTAAACAGACCCACACAGTGCTGCCACAGGCCGCTCCAGCAGCTCTCAGCTCACAGACAGACAGTGGCGCGCTCCGAGTCAGAAACGGCGGACATCCCAGCGTTCAGGGCAGAGAGGAGCGGCTTTGTTGGGAAAGCGCTCAGAGCCGAGCCGTGGGAGGTCAAATGACTGTCTAACATCTGTCAGTCATCCTCCAACGAGCCGAAACCTGACGGCACCTCGCTGCCTCCATTAGTCTGCCTCCCACATCACCTACAGCTACAGCTGCTGTGCTACATACCTGCCAACTTCTCCTCAGTCTGCAAGATGCATCTTTATTTGCAAAGCTTTTAATATTGTATTCTTCTTATTTCTCCCTGGTTTTCTTTCTGCAGCTATCTTTGTATTAAAGACATTCAAATAAAATAATACTTGAAGGGCCTAAAAATGAATTTTCTCAGTCAGCTTCTTACTATGAGTAATGGGATTCAACATGAGCTCATGATTTTGTTCTGCTCTTGTCGTACATGTGAAATGTATATTTAAATTTTTTTTTTTTGATTATTCATGTATCTAAATCCTTCTCGCTTTCTCTTCCTGTAAAACGCTGAAGTATTTTTGATGACTCATCCTGCATTCGGGGGCGTATACATAAATTATGTCCAAACAAATGTGATTTGGAAGAAATAGCTAACCTCTCTCATCATACACAGATCTGAAAAGCCAAAACTTCTGGGTTCTGTTCCAGAAAACAACACAAATAACTTACAGATACAGCCTTTCTCAACAGTATGCTGTGTGTCCCCAACCCCATATGTCTACATAAGGATGGCTTTTTATAAAATGAACTAATATTGTTTTTCGAGCACACCTCATTTTTTCAGGTAGACAAATGAAAATTATCCTGTGACCTGATGACACATAGGTCACACATCCACAGCAGATATTGGATTAAAAAATATGATATTTGGCACAAAGTTACTTTTTTAACTACCTGCCTAATTAACTACCTTATAACTACTTCAACCAGCATACTTTGTGTTGCAGCAGTACATTAGCTTGATGTTTCTGTGGTGAGTTCACTGATGCTTATTGTTTCAGTAATTAACATTATTTGCATTCTTCACAAACGATCACTAAACTGCTGATTTTTCCTTTGTTGGTCTGGAAGCTGACCTTTTCCATAGCAGCCATTTTGACATGAAACAGTAGGGTAAACACAGGTGTTACTACCGATATTTGATCAAATGTAGGCACAAGATGATCGCAAACGCAATGCAAAAACAAAATTATGGAGTCTGAGCACTTCTTTATTACAGAAACAAGCATAAGGTCAATAACATCACACTAATGATATCATAGGTTGGAGGCTTGTTTGAATGTCAGTTGGTAAAAATGTTTCATTTTCTAAAAGGGAATTGTTCCGGCCTCCTCCTCCACCTCTTTAACCACTAACATGAGTGCGGGAGGTGTGAGTAGAGGCAAACAAGCCTTCATAGAGAGCTGTATCCAGGTCTGATCTGCAGACCAGCTCCCTTAAGTTACATCCATTTTCCAATCTCTGAACGATTTGATCAGATGCGTCCTGAAATTATACCCTGTCCACATATTCTGTTTCACTTTGAAATACTTCACATTACTTAAGCTAAAGATGGTCTAACTGTCATTTCACTGTGTCTTTAAGTCTTCACACAACAGTTCTGCTCCGGCGCTGACGTGAAAACAGCATGTTTTCACAGCCTGAGATGTCTTGCTACATCTGTGTTGTGTGTGTGTATGATGGGAGAGACGGTGCGTATGGGCCTCCCTGCCTTAGCGGGGTCATTACCAAGATGAATATAGTGATTATAAGGATGAATAAGGTGTGATTATGAAGATGAATAAGGCGATTAGGGCTCTTGTCACTGCTGCTAGGGCGGCTGTTCATTAGAAGGGAGAAGATGTCAGCGTGTAACATGCGTGAACCCATTACCTTTTCATCCACAGGGGATTTGTATGCACATACCTATACATGCATGCACATGAGAATGCTGCAACGCCCTAACACCAGACTAGAGGAGGCCATTTGTGTTCATTTGTGCAGCGTAATGACCCATGTATGCAATATATCTCTTTCCATTGGCTGTTCGCTGCTATAATCCCACTTATGTGTTTGACCTGAAAGGACGCGGGCATACCTGACTGCATTTGCAGGCTAATGTGTGAAGCTAATGCTAGCTTGCAGGCTGCCGTGCTGGTACTGTAACAGCAGCTGACTAATGCTGCATGCTGTGTCACTGAAGCCGCTGGGTGTCCAGGGGTTAAAGACACCTCACCGGCTCCATCCATGTGATCCTCCCCTAGTAGGGGCCCAGATAGCTATATCCATGGCAACCGAAGCGAACGGTTCCGATGTCCACATGGCAACGGCTGCCGTAGGGACTGAGGATGGAGGTGGGAGGAGGAGGAGGATGGAGGGGAGGAGAGGAGGGGGTTTCTGGATGCTGACGCACTCTGTGGCTGCCTGGAAAGTTTTTGAGAATGCCGCCCACTGACGAATCAGAAGTGGGCTTGAATCTCTCTCTAACTCTTTCTCTTTTAAACGGCACCTCCTACTCAGTCAAGAGTCCTCCTGACCCCCGGCAACCCCCAGCCCCCCACTCCCCTCACTCAACCCTCCCTATCCCATCAGGCACCTCCTCCATGTTTGTGTCTCATCAAACCTTTGTCTCTGTCTGCAGCGCTGTGGCAGCTCTGGTCATGTTTGATCACTGTGTGCGGGTTTCGTATGTGGGCAGGCCCGACCAGGATGTCTCTCTCCTTGGGCATTCAGGAAGGATTTGTCCTTTTCCTACCTGCAGATATGTACTATACAGTGTGATGATAGCCAATGTGCATACAATGTGGAGATAATTTACTGTTGATCTTGTACCCTGGGTATGATGGGGTGTGCACAGATATAATCTGGGCAGCAAGAGGAGCTCCATATGACAGTGGCAGCACCAGTGACCACACAAGTATAATAGCACATTTCAAAAACATCTGGAGAAGCGGTCGCAGTGATTCCAGTTATTTTTCGTCAGTAGTCTTTATTGCATATTAGGAGCTGCAGTTACATAAAAAGTTTTTGAATCTATTCCCCATGGATTTTGGTGCAGTTTTTTTTCTAATTATTTATATAATATAAGTTCGGTGTGCTTTGGATAGCATGGTAAAAGGTCAGGATGTAGAGGTCTGGCGGCTGATGATAGATGGATGTATTGAACGTGATCAGACAGTATAATGCTGTAATTATATTTCCCACACCGACTGTGTTTACATTCTTTTCATTCACCGAATAATACAGAAAGGTTTGCCTTGTCTCATTACTGAATAGGAGACTATTGCTGTGAACTTGCTGCGTTTGCATTCATTTCTTCCCTGTAATAGAGAATGATAATAGTGGCGAGTGGAAGCTTTTTCAGTGGAGATATGTAGCTTCGCTAGATGTGTGTTACTAGGAGAGGAAAGATTACTGAGGCTTTCTTCAACTTGCATCATTCTAACCTCACAGTCAACAAAACAAATATCCTAAATTTACCATTCAGGGTTCTTGCTGTCCCCACTGTAGCTTTGTCGTAACCCCTCACCGCTCAACGACTTATGCTCAAAAAGCTAGTTTGTGTTTTTGTGTACTTCGGAAGGCAAAAGCATTTATAGTTCTGAAGGGCACACAAAGGTGTGGTGAAAAGTTGACTGTCATGGAGAGAAGAGGGTTCAAATATGGGGTAATGGTACATATTAAAACAAAATTAAAAATGAGAGTTCAAAGCCTGCATACTCCCTCACCTCCACACTCCTGGACAATCACTGCATGAAGTGGGTGTAATTGTCAGATTGTTGGTTTTTGGAAAGTTACAGAAGTTGTCTGATGCAAACCATTCAACAAGCACTTTGGCTGAAGCATACCAGCACCTTAAATCTATAGCAAATTCAACACCAGAGACTACAGATCACATCTCTGTGTTAAACAATTAATAATTGCTTTTTAAAATACTGTATTTAGCCATGAGGAGAACCGTATCTTATTCAAGTGTTTAACTAGTGACGAGTTGTTGCGCAGTTATTTATTAGTTATCTATATAGAATTTTAAAAAGGTATTCAGTGTTAAAAACATGCCTGTTGTTGTGATGTTCTGCAGCTCAGCAGTATTGTCCAATATCATCATTTGGCGAGTGGGCTGGGAAATTCAGAGGAGCGCCCAGGGAATTAGAAGATTCTTGGGGACTGGATCTATAAGGATAAGTCCATTGGGACAAGTTATGACATTATCAATCATCTCAGAGAGAGATAGCCTTACAAATCTGGTCAAGCCTAAAATTAGGCTAAAATAGTATGTGCATCACTCTCTGTCACACCTACCTTGTTCTTCCTGGTTTTGTTGTGTGGTCACTTCTATCATATGGGTACAGAGATATTGGAGTTGTGGGGGTGGGGCGGCAAAATGAAGATTAAGTGAGAGTCTTGGGCGGCGCCAGGCCATCATGCTTGGGGAGGCTATAAAATTCAGTGGTCGAACATAACAGCTTTCAGGAAGGGGGGTGGTGGTGGGTTGTATAACTGCAATACCTCAACAAATGAAGAGAAGCTCCTTCAGGAAATCATACTGCTGTCTGGATGGTGCAGAGCGGCGCGATGTGAATATGCGGCGCCAAACCTGTTGTGTTTTAATTAATTAAATGAGTATGTCAGTACAAAGAAAAATGAAATAAAGGTTTGGAGAAGCTGTATATATGATTGTTGATATTTCAAGAATAAAACCAAAGTTGAAAAGGAGGTCATGACACACAGGATTAATGAGCCTCAGCAATCTAATGTCGCCTATATAAACAGGCAGAATACTGAGTTATAACGACCCATCTGATGTGTGTAGAGGTGTGTGTGTGTGTGTGTGTGTGTGTGTGTGTGCTATTTTGATTTAGTGCGAGTGATTTAATGAAGGTAAACACAGTGGATGGCACTTCTCAAATTGTAGGCTGCTGATTTATCAACTTATCTGTCCTGCTGCCCTGCAGATGGCTGCAGGGCTTTAATGAACCGAAGAAGAAGCTCTTCATATAGTACTATGCAGCTGTGGATACTTGAGGAATCACCCATATTAATTTATGAGGTCAATGCAGATTGATTTACCGGTGTTCCAGCTTCAGCCACATTAAAATGTACTTTTGATGCTGATTTAAACATCATCTATCGGCTGAAGAGTGTTTGATTAAAATAGTGTATTTACATTTTAAGCATTGTTGTACTATTTCTGCATATTTGCTGAAAGTATTTAGTTTGAAATCACCAGACTGGCAGTGGAGTGACAATATTGGGTTCAGAATATATATCTTCACATATTTGTATCGCAATTTAACTGTCTTGCGATATATTGTTACATTCCTAGTGACATCTGATATCAGCATTGTGTAAGACCCAGTTTCCACCTTGCACTCTGCACTGGGCACCAAAATATAATAAGTCAGGAGAATACCGTGAAAATGGCTGTGGCAACATAATCTTGCAGACATGTAGATATCATGACATGGTTACAGATGAGTTCACCTTAGATACATTTCTTCAATTTAGAACCACGGACAGCGTCAGGGGAAAGAGGGAGAGAGCTATGACTGCCGCCTCTTACTAAAGCCCACTGATTAATAAAAAGAAAAAAAAGCTCTACCTATGGGGAGAATCAAGGAGGGAGAAATAGGTTGGAGTTGCCTTAAAACTTACAGAAAGTCCTCTGCTCCAGGAAATTGTCTTCCTTCTCAAAGAAATATGGCAAGAGAGGAAATGAGGGTTTTCCTTTGCTGTTCCTGCCTGATAACCAGGAGCCAGGGGCCGTGCTGGTCTAGCTTTAGAAAAACCTTCTCAGTTGCATCATAGACCTCTTTTAACCAGTCAACACCTAAACCTTGGACAGCTTCCACATTAAGCAGAGCTCTGCTTCAGCTGGAGTTGGTCCAAGACCCGGCACCTATGTGTGAACATCAGCCTGGGGAAAGCTTCTTTCTAAAAACATGAATAAAGAGCAACACAGCAACGTCACTGGCCCAGGAATAGCTTCTCCTCGCGGTTATGTGTTTGTGCCACCGGCCCTGAAAATGGGCTCAACGCTGACCTGATAAACCCCGGGTCCCTCAGGAGCAGACCCAGAGCCTGGCTGTGGTGGGTGACTATAAATCTATATCCACCCACCCTCCTCTTCTCTTTGCCACAACAACCCCCTTCTCTCCACTGCACTCCACTCTTGAGTGCTTCTCTGTCTCTCCAGGCTCATGTGGTAATGAAGTGCTTTATGGCTGCAGAGGACAGGAGGGGACGCAGGGGGCATGGGGTTAGCCCATAGCTCATTCACACTATGGGGGGGGAACAGTGGCCAGCGGTTGGGCTGATTGAGTAAGTCTGAACAAACCACCCACCCTCCCCTCCCAAACTTCCCTCAAACGCACACTAATACACGTCACCCCGACCCAAGCAGAAGGATCCGAGGGGTTTTGATGGTGGATCAATCCCAGCAGGAGATCTCAGATAACCTGCTCCCTCTTTTAATGACGGCTCTACAAATTATTACCACTTGATTTATACTGTTGAGTCAGGGTGAGCGGGCTACAGTTACCGTCTGGATTTCAACACAAAACCTAAACCTTGTTCTCGATTAGGGGTTTAAAGTTCGTTGGGTTTCATCTTCATTTGTTGTGTTAAATTATCTGAAGCCTGTTGAGACTGCAACAGTGATTAAATAAGCTTGACTCACTGCCCTTAAAGTCAGGAAACACATTGTTTCACCTTGTTAGTAGACCCTTCACGTCATAATGTTTGTCTTTAGAGAATTAAATACCCTAAAATATACCAAATGTTTTTATTATAATATTAAAACCTGACTGTATCTCCTTCCTATTGAGCTAAATTGTATTTATTTCTCTCAGTAGCTTGCCAGTAAGGATACTCACATGTGCCAGAAGGCATAGGCAGTAAAAATGCCAATTTCTTCATCAAAATGTTTTTAAAATTAAAAGGGTTGTAACAACATACAGTAGTTAATGGTTTTAGTTATAGTTCTGTGGCTAATAGGGATGGCAATGGCAGTCTGTCTTTGGTACAGACTGAAATATCTCAACAACTAGTTGATGGATTGCTATGAATTTTGCCTTTATTCAAAGTGCCCAGAGGATGAATCCTGACTTTGGTGATCCCATGACTTTTCCTCTGGCGCCACCATTAGTTTGATGTTTGTGGTTTTGAGTGAAATGTCTCAACAACCACAGTTTAGATTGCCATAAACTTTAGTTCAGACATTTATGTTCCCCTCAGGATGAATTCTAATAACTTTGGTGACTTTTCAACTAGTGCTATCATCACGAAACAGATCACAACACCACATGAGAATCTTGCCAAGCTTCAAGCTATGCTTTGTGTCCCAATCACTGAGGTTTAAAACCAGTAGTTCCCATCCTTTTTCTTTAAGGGACCCCTTTTCTATTGATGAGAAAACTAAAGACCCCAGACCAAGTTCTACTTGTGTTTTTTTTCCTAACAATTAAACATACTATCGACACTGTCTAAACTTAAAGAAAAATACAATTTCAATTGGTTTTCTTCACAGAAATGAACGAACTGCTGAGATATAGACCTACTGCGTATACTTTTAAGTTTTCTTACAAACTTTTAAGAAGGCCTTGCAACCACCCATAAAGCTTTAGTGACCCCTAGTGGCAGTCCCAACCTTTGAGGAACTACTTGCAGTTACAGCATGAGCTAGTACGTGACAACATGTGTGAGAAGTGAACGTTTGCTTTACATCAGTTACATCAGAACTTGAGAGTATTATTTTCTTCATTGAAAGAAGAGCTAAGAACGGCACTGAAGGCTTTTCTCAATGGAAAGCTCTTCTCCCGACTGGCTTCAGTAAGAAACTAAGATGGTAAACATGGTTATACCTGCTAAACACCAGCATGTTAGCATTGTCATTGGCTGTAGTCTGGTTTTGTTGTCAAGCCCTCAGATCTTGCAGCCTGATTCTTGTGGCTATAATTTGATAGCTTACAAAACATTTGGGATCTTAAATGGACTTTTAAATGTCCCTCTCCTGTCTGTTCATCCAGTTGCCGTGGGGTAAATGTGAAACTGCAAAAGCAAGACACAGTCCTCAGTAATCCAGCGTACTGTGCTGAAAGTGCAAGTGTTGCTCTGTGAATACAGGTGTTTCTCTTTGAGTCATAAGTGTTTTGACCCACTACACACCTGAGCCTCCGGTAACACCTCTCCATTCAACAGCAGTCCCCCTGCCAAAGCTCTTAATGGCCAAACGGCTCTCTCCACGCCTCGGCCCTGCGCTCACACTCACGTGGGGAGGTCTCTGAAATGAAAATGTCATTATAAAACATTTACCAGCCTGCTGAGTTTACATGTCTTACAAGAAAAGGACCGTTTGGAGCGGTTAAGTGTCACATAAATCTTTCAGCACGCTAATTGAAGTGGTTCCCCCAATAGGCCACTCTCCACAGCTGCTATTACAAAACGCACAACTGCGGATGGGACGGCCAGCTGCAAACCAAATCTTACACCCACTTGATAATGTTGTTAAGACACACACACGGTGCTCTGTGGATTACTGCTGCTGCTAGTTTGCTCAGGCAGCTCCACTGGGATCGTGCAACGTAGTCGTATGTAAACACAAGTCATCTTGCAGTGAAATACGCTATGAGAGGCGGCACAAGTATGTTCTCCCCTCCCTTCCCTTCTCCTCTCCTGGAAATGCAACTTATTTAAAGCTTATTTAAGCAGGCAAGTTGAAGAGGAACATATTGTTATTTCCAGCAGCAGCCTGGGGGAGTAGTTGCAGGAGGCGGCGGGGTTACACCTACAGTATGCACCAGCCCACATCTGAAAGCTGGCATACTACAGCTAGCTGCCGAGCATCTCCAGCAAAGCTTCCGAGGATTACATGCTCTGAGTTTTATGCTACCGCGCTAGTTAACAGAGATCACCTTCCATCTCCAGTCTGCCACCGAAAGAGAAAGCTTTATCATCGTATATCAGAGCATCAAGTTCAAAACTGTGCAGGTCCGTTAAACTCTGGAGGGCTTTTTCATGGCTCAGGAATTAAGGAGAGCTAAACTGTGACACTCAAACTTGATGTATTCCACCTCCCGCTCCATCTTCCCTCTCTGCCCTTCAAAACTTCTCTGTTCCCTGCCCTTCCTATATTTATCTCTCCTCCTCCTCCTTCCCATTACATTGTCTTGCTCCCTGCTTTTCTCTGTCTTTATCTCTCTCTCTCTCTCTCTTGTCCTAATTGCCACAGAACCTGTTGATGAAAATCTATAAGTGTTTTTTGATTATGGGCCAGAGCTGAGACAGTGGGAGAGAGGAGTGTACTCACACACACACACACACACACACACACACACACACACACACACACACATAGTCGGAACATTGGATTGTGTCCATCAAGGATTAGTGGCTTTTTCATGCAGAGGTTCCCACACTGGTTTGTTACACTGAACCATCTGGGAAGTTGTCATTGGAAGCTGTTTGGGAAAGGGCAAGCACTTTCAAAAAAAGCATGAACTGTCTGTCTATCAACTTCAACAAATCTGATCAACAAACCATATAACTTAGTCAAACTCTTACTGAAGCCAGTCGGAAGGAGTTCGATAACATCTTTTCCCTTGAGAAAAGTGCCATTCTTTGCTCTTCTTTCAATGAAGAAATACTCCAGTTCTGATATAACGCTTACCTCTATGGGAGTCACCATTGTTATTTAACAGTGTCTTCTCGCTGCGCCACACCTAGCGCCCCCTCCCGTAGCTGCCAATACTTCCTCAAAGGATGGTGATTGGTCCGGTACCACTGTATCAGCAACAAACACACAGATTAAAGCCTGGGAAGGTTCCTGATAGTAAAAAAAGTGTTTCCTGCATTAAACTCAGTGCACGATGCAGTGCATATTATGCACATTTTTAATTTACACATAAAAAACCTGGAAATGCTATAAATTAAACAAAGTAGAGGAAATATTGCAAAAAAAGCTGTAACACTTGCATGAGGTGGAAAAGTTTGTGCATTGATAAAAACAAAGTGCAATGCATGCAGGAAAAGAATGGGATTTGATTTTGGTTATTTCCAGGTCTGGATGAGTATGGAAAAAAGAGAGTATGGTAAAATATGCGCTTCCAGACTATTGTCCCTACCGTCCCTTTTTGTCCAAAAATTAAATATAAAATTCAGGTTTAACGGTTTTATTAGCGCCAGTAACAGTGATGGTTGAAAAGTCACCTAAATTAAATTTTACAGATTTTCCGGAAATTGTATTAAAATTGCTGCCACATCTGGAGGGAAACTTGACAAATGACATGGAGACAATCAAAACAAACATTGCCTCCATCTAAATAAGTCCATCCTGAGTTGAGTCTCTGAACAGACGTCGGCGGTTGCCAGCCGCCAGGTAGCCCCGACACAAATACTGTATGCAGGTGGGAGAGCAGATCGAGGGCGCTTTGATGGCTCTCTTTTTTCCAGGTGACACTCTCTCTAATGTCTGAGTGGTCATCACCGGGGGGTCCCTCTCTCTCCACTATATGTGGGCCATTCACAAATGAAATAACTGCACCACGCTGTGCCCATCATGCCTCGCTGCCAAACCCTCCTTGGCAACACCTGGCACCATGGTAACCAACACCTGTTCACCTAATTAGAGGGACACTGAAGGGAGAAGAGATGAGAAAGTTAATGAAACGCTAATCTGGTCCAATCAAACGCCCAGGCATCTGCCTCCTCGCTGCAGCAGCAGGCCGCAGTAATGGCCGCCTTATGCGCGCCTCCCCCGCCACGCCACCTTGAGTGACCTCATCAATGCCAAACCTCCACTGAGAGGCCGCGAATTGAGGAAAGCAGACAGGAGGAAGTGGGAGGGAGAAGAGAGGGATGCCGGCAGGCTGCTTCCTGGATGGACAGAGTTGCTGGACGGCGAGGTGTCAGCCAAATGAACGAGCATTAAGAGATGAGGTTCCCTGTGCACAGCAGTTGGAGCGGCTCCAGGTCGCACCAGCTGCGCTGCTCTTGTTTACAAGCCGCCACCTGCTGCCGGAGAGGCCTGGTGCTCAGGTCTGATTCTGAAGAGCATCTTCTGGTCTGTGTGAGAGCCATGACCAGAGAACAGGGTCTGCTGATATGAAGTGTTTGAAATGATCTGTGCTGAAAACTAAAGGAACTGGAGTGTTTTTGAGTCACTAAAAGGTTGAAGTTAGCAGATCATCTGTTGGTGTCTTATTGTATGAGCTCTACTGAACTCTGCTTCTGTTTCACCCAACAGGAAACTTCAAGGGGATGTGTAAACAGATAGACCACTTTCCTGAGGAAACAGATTACGAAGCGGACCCATCTGAGTACTTCTTGCGTGAGTATCTTTGTCTCCCTATTTTCACACAGAGAAATCCTGTTTGCACATTAAATTGAGTGTCTTAGAAGTGACCACGAGGGAAAATAAACCACATCAGGCTGTTCTCCCCACGTTCTCTTGACATTTACTCTGAATATTTTGAAAAATTTGTCCCACTTTTTTTTTGCTCTGTCTGAGACTGGAGCGCAGTGCCAGTAACTGCTTTTGGCCCGTGTGTCACTGCTGTCTCTGCCTGCTTTTAGCACGAGGCTGGCCAGGCTGAGTCCTGCCAAGCAGCTCGTCTGTTTTTACTGCTTGGCTGTGTGTAACATAACGTGCAGTGTTACAGTCGACTGTGTACCCTGTAAACACAGCCCATTGATTTCTGCTCTCTTTACCTTTGTCTAAGCAAGACAGAGATGCTTGTCGAACTCATTTGCCTGCTAATCCTAAAAATCACAACAATGACTCGGAGCTCATGATGTACTGTTAGTATCGCTAGCTCAATACTCTCTTCTGATTGGCCAATTAATGTGCCCCAGATGTTATTTGTGACTTACAGACTCCACAGTCATGAAGTCTGAAATTAGAAACAGATTTAATATACTCATATTCGCGACACTTTTCATTACCGGTTATAATGAATGGTGATATTCATTTGAATATGTTGCTACGGTTACCAACTGATGCTGAAGACAGCCATTTCTATGGCCACTGTCACATTGGTGCAACAGACACAAGTTACCAATTTTAAGTATTCTCCGTGCTGTAATGTAATATTGCTATGCGTATTTTTTGTACACACTAAACCAGGAAATCTACTGTTACTTCAGCAGATTATAAATTAGTTTTAATTTTGGAAGGACAATAATGGAAATGTTGCACTTGTGCGGTTCTGGTCCAATGGGAAGGATTTTCTTTTCTGATTTGGATGTCTTCTTTGTTGTAGGACAATCTGTTTAGAAAACTTTTTGGATATCCTCACCGCTTTGGAAAAGCATCGGTTGGAGGATTATAGCGATTAATTGGACATGTAATGATCCAATCACCGATCACTGGAAACAGCATCTATTTTAAGCCTTCTGTTTATAGTGTGGTCTTATTTATTCAACTATTCTTAACAACATTGTATATTAAGTATTAACACTGAGAGATGAGAAAAAATCATGAGTTGTTTATTTATTGGTAGGCAACATATTCCACTCTCTCTTTTGCGCTGGTTATTGGGAGCAGCTTAGAGCTTAACAAATATACAGTGTTTCCCAGACAATTACAGTGTAATTGTAGCAGGGGAGGAGAGGCGAATATAATATATTTCTCATTTCAACATTTTAATTCTACTTACTTCTCCACTTTATTTGAATGTTCTAGTGTTTACTCACAAACTACTTTAATCTGTATTTAGCTATAACTCTCCTTTGGAATAAAATAAACGTGTCATCTGATCAGCGTTTTTAGAGTCTGCCAATCAAACTGTTTAGAGCTAATATTGGTCGATAACGATCAGTTACCGATTAATAGGAGTACCCTAACATGACTTATGTAACACAGAAATATTACTTCTACTTGAATTTGCATATTTTAGTCACTGCTCCACCACGCCTGCTGAGAGTCTATAACAAATTGTACGTTTAATTATAATCACTTTTTTCAGTATAACGAGTTCTGTAAGGGATTACAATTTGAAATTCAGTCTTTACATTACAGTTTGGAGTCAGTGGAGAGATTGCACTCGAATGTGTTAACTTGGCACAGGGGCTGGACAGAAAAGGAGGAATGAGACTCCCACTAACTCCAAATTTGTCTTAATTACATGCTGTAGGTTCTTAGCTGACTTGGCTAATGTTAGCCACTGGTAAGCCTAACATACATTCAGGAAGAGTGTGAACTCTAGCCTAAACCTTCACTGCGAGGATGGGGCTTTTTAAACCATAATGTCTCATTTTTATTTCCACACTTATGTGACATGTGGGGAGGCTGTGGAGTTGTTTAAGGGCTGAGCAACACAATTAAAAGAGTTCTCCGCCGATTTAGCATCGCACCTTTACAACATGTTGGATCACGCACAAGAACCAGAGTCTGTTAGTCTTTTTTTATTCCTCAAATTCTTCCTTCTTGTCAAAACCTGGCGCCTACACTACCCACAATGCAACCTGACGATCAGCAATTCGCTCAAGGATTTGGGTGTGTTGTGCTACCAGCAGCTAATGTAGCTTCTAGCCTCAAGCAGAGATGAATGAAGAGCAGGCTCCAGAAGGCTGTTAAACTCACTGCACACACCCTCTGATGTTTTTTCATTTTCAAACTTGTAGACTGCTCCAACCATGTATCATACTTCACACAGCTCAGCAGTTCCCCTTTAATGTATCAAGTAATGTAACTAATTACTTTTGCTGTTGGGTGATTATTAAAATAATGTCGTTTTCTCAGTGATGACTGATGATTCAATGATCATAATGTCTATTTCTTTGGTATATTTGACAAACACGGCAATGTCCCGAGCCCCTGTTGACCCATGATGTGGTACACCCCCTCCTCCCCTGCCTGCAGTGGTTTGAAACTAGAAGTCAGAAAGTGTCCGTCTCCTCGTCTCCATCAGCGGGGACAGTAATTGAGGCCTCTCAGAGAGCTGAGCAGTGCGTGCCAGTGCTGGAGATTAAGCCCAGCCAATTAGGCTGTGTTTGACTTAGCGCTCTGAGCGGTTGTTCCCGTCCATATGTGCCAGAGAGAACGGTTATGATAACAGCTCTGGTAATGATTCTAACTATGCCGGAGCCTTGGCGAGGGCAGATCAGTCTTATGAAGAGGCGTCTCCCAGGCTGGGAATGACAGGGTCGCAGGGAAGAGGCCGCGCTCCGGCCCCTCGGACCACCGGCGCTCATCTGCACGCCCGTGTGTGTGTGTGTGTGTGTGTGTTAACCTCTTCCCAGGCTGTGATTGGAGGAGAAGGCCGCAGTGCTCCCAGTGGCTTGCCAATTAGGACACTCACATCCATAAATATTTCAGCCTCCTTCTTATATAGGTCAGGCCTCTCTCGATCGCTGTCTCTCACACTCTGCCTCTCTTCACCCTCACACCCGTAATATTTCATGTCAGGAGTTGTACAGCACCTATTGTCATCTCTCAGGCTTGAAAGAGAGCCCCGATGATTCAGAGCATTAAACTGTTTCTTGGGTGCACGAAGAGGTCACAGAGGACACAGCATCTTGGTTGGTGTCTCTGTGTTAAACCCCAGTGATGTATTTTTATATCTGCCCATTTCCATTTCATGGACACACACCTGGTATTTCCATAATGAGGAGTTTCACGGCGCCTCTGGGTGGCCAAAGACAGAGAAAAGCTGCCTCTGCTCTCACATGCAGGAGAGGGAGAGGGGGGATAGTTATGCAACAGAAATGATGTCACTTCAGGTGAAGGCCCAGCGGAAGTGACATCGCTGGGGAGCTCGCCGGTCCAAAATCGAGGGGACACACCGATGACGTCATCAAACAGCATAGCGAGGAGGAGGGAGATATTTGATGCTGCGGTTGCTGAGCAGAAAACACACAAATCTGACTATATTCTGCTAAACATGCACCCCGGCTTCATCACACAAACACACAGTCTGATCTGCTGTCCTTATGCTGACACACACACACACAAATACATACAAACACACCACATATCAGTAGCTCCTGTGTGTGTGTGTGTGTGTGTGTGTGTGTGTGTGTGTGTGTGTGTGTGTGTGTATGTGTGTCTGTTCTGTGAGTCCTCAGCTCTCCCAATAGCAAGGCAGTTTGCACATCCACACGGGGTTATATAAGCCAGCTGAGGCACACTAAAGCGCCAGTGGGTTTTTAGATCATGCCGTGTCGGAGCTCCCATCATCCACTGCTCTACTGGGCGCTAAGCAGCTGAGAGAGAAGAAAGAGGGGAAGAAAACGCCCAGTTATGCAAGCTACTAATACTAAACTGAAAGCCATCAATTCACCGCGATATAGACAGGAAGATCATGTGAGGAGAGGAGGGGTGTGTGCGTCTGACTGGTGCAGGAAATTAACTGTTAGTCAGAGGTTTTTTGTCTCTTGAATAACTTTCAGGAATATTTTGCTTCTTCTTGGACACCAGTGTCTTATAATACATCATCATTATCGACATAAGCAGTCAGCTGAAAAATAATCAGCAACTGTTTTATTAATCTATTAATCGTTCAAGTCATTTATCACGCAAACTGATTTTCTCTGAGCTACTGGAGCAGGCCATCTGATATATTCACCTTGTGCTTTAGGAGATTGTGATAGATTTATTTTGCTTTTTTTGTAAGATTTTATAGACCAAACACTAAATTAATAAAATAATCTATAATCCAAAACAGATCATCAGTTACAACCCTGATACATTATATGCTATAAAGCAAACTAAGGTTGCAACTAATTAATATTTTCATCTTAGATCAGATGACTATTTTAATGGATTCATTGTTTAGTCTATGAAATAAAAAAAGCGTCCATTTGAGTCCAAGGTATAGTCTTCAAATGTCAAATCTACAGATTTGTACAACCAATGACTGAAGCAGTTAATCAATTATCAAAATACCTGACAGTTACTATTCTTTCAGTTGACTGATCAATTTATTTTAGAGTTTCAGCTCTGTGCTGAACCTGCAGCAGGGACAATGGTGCCATTTTCTGTTCTCTAACCACAACCAGCCCCCCTCTTCCATCATTTTACTTGTTGTTTTGTGGATTTTATTGAGGCATTTTTCTTACTTCTGGCCACAACATTTTCTACTGCTTCAGGCAGCGTATTTGCTTGTTTTCAGATCAAAAACTCCTTTTGTTTTTCCTGCAGCCCACTGGAAACAATCCCCCAATCATGCAGCGTGCCCCAGTTCCATAGCACAGACTAATACTAAGTATGCACTATATTCTTCTGTTGATACTGCAATTTTGTAGCAGTAAATAATCAAATAATCAAGAAATAGATGTTATTCTGAACAGGAAATGCAAGACAGGGATACAGTTTGTAAAATGTAGAATGTCTTCATTAATTTAAAGGCAGCTATAATCAGTATTTCTATATTAGCATGTATGATTACTCACTGAAGGTTGTAGCGTCTTTCAGCTCATTGTTTTGTCTTTCTCGCCTGCAACTATTTAGGTTTCTCTCTCACTGCTCTTATAGCACGGTTTCAAGCCACAGCAGGCAGCTGTTTTCAGCAAAAAAAAGCTCTAAAAACCTACTGTACACTACCTCAGCACCAACAGCAGACAGACACAGTTAGAGACTCGCTAGTGAACCAAAACAGAGCTGAAAGAGAGCGAATGTTGCACTTAAATCATCAGGTGGCCCTAAACATGACTCAAATCCTTAGATTAACCCCACTTTCTAGGACATTTAATGCATATTTTCTGTGTGACTGCAATCAAACATAGTCAGAATAAGTATATAGTTTAAAATTAAGGCACAACATTGGGCTCTCACGATTTATTTACTGTGAACCACAGGCAAGAAATTTCAGGATGTGCACAAGTCAAAAGTCAATAAAAAAATACAAAAAAGGTCAAATGCATAAAGCAGCAGTATTCAGGAAAATTTTAACTTTCTCATTAACTTTCCCAGGTGTTTTTCCCCCGAGCCAGTGCTGTGCTCTGCCTCTGGTGTTTGCATACGTTCAGCTGAGAGTATTTGCTGACATTGATGACAGAAGGGCAGGCCTGTCACAGCCCATGTCACCCCTGGGGCTTCGCTGTAGACTGGACGCTGGCCTGAACTGGCTTTGGCGTCGCCCGATAAAATCAATGGGTCTGGGGCAGGACACGCAGGGGCTTGTAGGGCAGAGCAGGGGGTGGCTTGTCAACCAGTGCAGAGTCTCTAGTACCAGTTTGTATACAAGAGTGTGTGTGTGTGTGTGTGTGTGTGTGTGTGTGTGTGGCTGGGAGAGCTGGAGGGCTTCAGTGTGATCACATGACCTGAGATGGGGTTGTCAGAAGGGTAGATAATGTGTGAATACTAGTCAGGGAAGTTAACATCCAGCTTGTGCCCCTGTGTTTGCTTTAGCAGGTTTCCCAGTCGGTCACGATGACATTGAGCGTCCCATACTTCTAGCAGTATCCAAGGCAACAAATAAGGAAACACATCGACTGATACATAAAACACACAGCACACAGACATGGGCCAATAAATTAAAAGCCAATCATTTTTGTCCTGGTTGACCGATTCAGTGCTAGCACTCTAACTTTATATCTTATTAACGGGGGAATATAGAGACAGCACTGCTTGTAAAACACAGAGGTGAGAGAGTGTGTCCTCATGTTAAAGTGAGATTAGAATATACAGGACAAGCCGCAGTGTTGGTCTGTCATTGGGGCATCATCAAATGACGGCTGCACCCTCTCAGATCAGTTTCACACACACATTTATTCATCAGTTGTGAGCTGTAACAGCCTGAAAAATCCCACCGCTGTGAGAGAAAACTGCAAATTATATACTTGTGTTCTTTTTATCTTCAAGTATAAAGCAGCGGAGAGTCGGCTTTGACTGTTTGTGGGCTTTTTGTGCAATACATATCAAAATGAAAACAGTTTCAGTGGTGCAAGCCAGAGGAAAGCTGATCCACACACAATCAAAGGCAAAATGACCTCCAGCTGCTGCAACATAAAGAAAAAACAACTGTACACAATAGATGAAGTCTGTGTGAGACACATCATAGAAATGTGCGTTGTGTGTATATTTCTCGGCCATAGACTGTTTGCCATATTTTAGGGGAAAGTCAAAAAAGATTTTGGTTTGATCTTTGGTTTGTTTGTACTGTAGAAGAATATTAGATTCAGTCTCGAGTTGTTGTTTTTTAACCCTTTGAGGATGATTTCAGACAGGGCCTGCTGTCTGAAATGTGTCTGTGTGCAAAAATTATGTAAAACACTGATACACTGAACAGTGTGCTGCTATATGAGGATGACACCACTTAAAGGACTTGTGTTTATAATTTAGTGGCATCTATCAGATTGTATTTGAATATAGCTTTGACTTCTAGGTGTGTAGGAGAAACTATGGGGGCCATGAAACTCAAGGCCCTATTCAGAGCCAGTGTTTGGTTTGTCCGTTCTAGGCTACTATAGAAACATGGCGGTTCAACATGGCAGCATCTGAAGATAAAAACTTTATTTTTACTGGTCGCTGCCAATGTGAAATTTTTCTTTATGCACAAACTATGCCTACAATTATGCCTGTCTCACCTTGTATTAAAAAAAACCTTAAAATAATTTGTTTAGAATTTCTGACTATCACTGTAGTTTTCCATGCTGTCAAGAATGAAACACTGAATCAGGGCACCCGAGGAGGATTTTAGATGCTGAATATCAACAGCAACGTCCAGGTTCAGGTCTGGCCCGGGATGTAGCATGTAATTTCTGATCTCTCTCTGTCTCTCTGATGTTATCTTCGTACTGTCGCTGCCAATTAAAGGCATAAATGCCCCAGTTTTTGACATTCAGCAACGTCACTCCACAAAGTAGTAGTATTCACTACTCACGCAAAAATCCGTGTACAGTCACAATATTTTGCTTTTACAATTAAATGGGCCTGACATATAATTGTCAGGCTATAGAAATATCACAGTATTAGGCCGAATGGACACACTGATTTAATGTAAAAAATGATTTTTGAATAAATATTTGTGATCTCAGTGAGCAGAGTCATCTTTTTTTATCAGTTCACCCGATCATGCAGCCCTTATATCGATGTATCCAAAGATAAAAACCTGTGCCACCGCAGCTCATCATACTGATGTGTGATGTTGGCCATGCTAAACTCTGTCATGCTGACGCTCAGCCGTGATCTGTGGGGGCATCAGCAGTGGAATGGAGGGTAATTACAGTAATTGAAATGTGTTCTGTGGAGGGAACTTTAATTGTCTGAGCAGGCCTGTCATGTGAAGTGATTTCAGTGTGAGGGAGCTCTTTTACTGTGTCCCACTGACTCGTCTGTGTGTGTGTGTGTGTGTGTGTGTGTGTGTGTGTGTGTGTGTGTGTGTGTGTGTGTGTGTGTGTGTGTGTGTGTGTGATGTTAATATGACAGAGCTGTATTCAGTGGGAGGACTACTGGGCTCTAGCTGTGTGTATGTGCCTTGATCAGCCATGTAAGTCGTTACATTTTCAGGCTGGTGTTTGTCTGTGTGTGTGAAGTGTGTGTTGATTTTTTAAAATCTTTTTTCTTCAAATCTCTTTTCTTTTTTTCCACTAAATATAGTCTATCCATGTTTTTGGTGCTGTTTGTTTGTTTGTCAGAAAAACTATGGAAAAACTACTGGCCCAATCTTCATGAAACTTGGTGGAAGTGTGTAACATGGGCCAAAGAAGAATTTTGGGGCAGATCAAAATCACAGGCCAGATTCATAAATTATTTTTCACTTTCTGTAACATTGCAAGATGGTCTGGTGTCTATGGCAAAATGAATAATAGTAATTAAAGTACCATAAATGGCATGCCATGACTACATACATCATCAGGCCCCACAAACATCACTGTAGAAACAAATGCAGCAGGTATGTAAGAAATAAGCAATCAGGGATGTGATTTTATCGGGTTCATTTTGATGATTTTCCGACCTGTACGAATTTGTCGTAATTAATGTGAACGTGTGCAGATTTAGATATCATAAAAAACTGGACTATTGCCCCTGACTAAGGTCTGCAAGGTCTGAGAGTGTCCTTCTAGTTTCTTATTGGTTGGTAGTCTTTCTTACAACAAAATGAACATCTAAAGAATACTGGTTCACTGTTCAGCCATAGAGAGATCCTCTTTTAAAACAACTTCAGTGGAAGTAATGAAGGACAAAACCCTTTCAGTCCCAGGTCAAAAAATGTGTTTTTCCTAGTAATGTGCCTCCCAAACTCTCTTATAGCTTAACATATAGATGTATTGAACATTTTCTTATAATAACCAGCACTGTTTGAAAACAAAAATGTTTTTGAAGTGAATATTTGCAGTCAAGACTTACAAAGGATTATATATCTATGTAAAATTAGGTTCACCTTGAAGAAATTGCTACAAAAAGAACAAAACATTTTATCAGAATTATCTGTGAGACGACTATGAGCTCACAGAAACCTCATAACTAATAAATAACACAGCAACGTTTTACGCAAAGTAACGTTTACACAGGTTTTACTTTAATCAAACATGTCGCTGATCTTTCTGACATTGTTGGGGTCAAGTCAACACCTTGAATGTGAGTAGTCTGCTTAAGCATCATAACCAACATGCAACTCTTTAGTAAACTCTGTACTAATGTCCCATCAATGGGACAAAACTAAACTAACACTCAAACAGAGGTTACAACCAAGTGTGGTAGTTCATTTTGTTCATAAGGATCAGAACTGCTGATATAGTTCGACAGTGAGATAGACCAACTGGTTCACTTAAAGAGTAAAAAAGGGTGAAAATGATTTCTAAGGTTTCCGTCTTTTAAGCACAAAATCTTTGTGTGATTGTCCCTCTGCTGTGACTCTGCAGGCAAACAGTCTTTGTTGAGGACTTTTTATGGCCTTTATGTTTTGTGATGCTTTTGATCGTAAAGTTGCATGTTTTGTTGGTCCAACAATCCAGAGGCCAAAGATATTCTATTCACTATCATAGAGGACTAAGTAAGTTAGCAAATACTCACATTTGAAAAGTCTGAGCTTGTTCATTTTTAGCACTTTTTCTTTAAAAAAATTACTGGAATGATTGCGATAAATTTTCTGTCGATTAATTCGCTAGTTAGTTCGTTCAGCTCTGTTTTTGACAATGGCTGAACAGTTGAAATAAATTATTTGTGTTTGATAACAGAGTCCCAGTATTATCACAATACTGTATTGAGTTTTATTATATCAATCTTCTGATTATTGCGGTACTAAGTCACTTGGAGTTCAGGTTTTATGAACATTTAAAATAAATAAGTGGACAACCATTGATGTTTATGAGAGGAGGAATGAGAAATGGACAAAGAACATCGAAATTGGTAAAAAGAAATATTCAAGACAACATAAATTTGTGTAAATACAAACAAAAATAAGTCATTAATGAATTCCCAGAGGTGCCTTAAACGTCAAATCGGAACATTTCAGCTCTCACTCTTGTTCGAGTTTATAAATGCCAGCGAGTGAGACTTGCATTTATTTTCTAATCAATTCAAGTCAAATTGCATTCTGCCTGCGAGGTGTGTTGTCAAGACACATAAGCTTTCAGATGCAGGCTGAAAGCTGCGTCAGCATTCCTGCACATTTTGAATTTAGCCACCAAAGCTAATTTCCTTTGTTTTTTGCACATTGTTTCACACTGTGTATTTTAACGCACTCTGTAGCCACTCCCAGTGCTTTTTCCAGAGATGTTTTGTGGATGTTTGATGCCAGGGTTGATGAGGGCAGGAGGGCTGGGAGGGGTGAGAGCTGGGGCTGAGGGGCAACAAGCCTCTTTGTCAGGACGAGGACGATGCAAGGGCTCAGTATTGAGGAAGAGGAGGAGGTGTGGAGGGGATTAATAAGCGTTTGTAGTATTAAATCAATGTGCCTGGGAGCTGAGGCACCTGATTAGCATGACCCTGTCCTGCACATCAGCACATTCTGGACTGGGGGAGGCTGATTAAGAGCCAATGCTAATTTCCTCTCAACCCTGTCAATGAAAGAGAGTGAGAGAGAAAGTAAGAAAGAAAGAGAGAGAGGATGGATGGTGCAAAGAGACGCCTTTGTAAAGAGGACAGTGTGCATGTTTATTCACATGTACAGTACATGTGTGTACTGTTTGTGCACTTAAACTTAGTTTGTTTGTATGTCAGTTGAATATGGAAAGGTGAGGAACAAGCTCAAATGGGTTTTGGGACAGAGTGCGGGAGGTGTCGTGTAACCTTACTGCAGTCCTTGGTTTGTTACACAGAACCATCTTGCAGGCTGTTTAGAAAAGGGCAGGCACTTTCAAAAAATACTCGGCAGGTGGTTGGATGTCTGTCATCGTCTGTCACAAGCGAACTTCAACCAATCAGATCAACGAACCGTGTAACGTCTTGTCCTCCGAGAAAAGCCTTCAGTGCTGTTCTTTGCTCTTCTTTCAGTGAATAAATACTCTCCACTTCTAATAAGACTGCCCACCCCCTAGCTGCTGGTACTTCCTCAAAGGAAGCTGATTGGTCCGGTACCACTGTAGTTGGGCCACAAATGCGTAGACTGAAGCCTGGCTAGATGGATTCTCGCTCGATTTTGTGAGTTCAGTTTGTTCGCAAGGTTGAGTGTCATGGAAAAACTAAACAAATGAGTGGATGATTTTATCCTTTGTGCTCTCAATTTGGCCTAACTCATCACCTTCATGCCATTAGTCTTGTCTTGTGTGTACCCTTCACACTTTCCCCATGTATTAACTGGATTCGATACAGTTTTATTTGTTTTTGAACTGAGATTACTTCAGGTTTATGGAATATTTGATATATTTTTTCTCCCCTACAGTTTCTTTTACTTGAGTGTTAGTAGTATAAAATACTTCTTTGCATCAGTATTCATCCCCTTCAATGGTACGCACTTAAATCATCACTGGTGCAGCCTGTTGGTTTAAGAACTAATAACGTGTACATTTTCAGTGATTTTGTCCCCAGATATACAGTATAGCAGGAATAAGTAGCTTTGTAGGTTGAGGTGAACCATAACTTTAAATGCAATATTTAGAGCCTCACTTGAAATAAATGATACATTTCTGGTGCTCTAGAAAATTAAAGCAACTGCCAGTCAGTGCATGAATGCCTCTAAATATTCAGACTATTTACTATTGGGACTCTGGTTGCACAAGTGAAGCCACAGAGGCATTGAGGAGGACTCGCTGCTGTAGAGACCCTGTCATGGGCCTTCATGGGTGTTGAGTCTCATTAAGTTGTTTGTCAGCCAGCGCTGAAGAGTGCCAGCGCTCGGACACCAGCCTGAGCTGCAGCCGTGCCAATCAATACAGTACACACAGTATCCGCTCTCACCCTGTGTCTCTGTGAGCAGGTTGGCACGCATGCTGGCAGGACGACAGGGCCGGGCGGGGCTAACCAGCCTCCATCGCTCATTACTACAGCTCCTGCCCCGGTGCAGCCACCAACAGGCCTGGCAGAGCGAGACACTGCCTGTGTTTGAACTGAGTCGTACTGTACAGACCTGGAGAAAAGGCAGCCAGGGTTACTTGTCATTAGTTAGATGAGAAGATTGATAGTACTATACTGTATGTTTGTTCAATACAAAACTACCAGCCCGTTAGCTTAGCCTAAAGACAGGGGAAACAGCTATCTGTTGCTGTCTAAAGCTCACTAATTCACATTATATATTATTTGTAACTCAGTCGCCTCTTCCTGTATGTGTATATGAAGGATTAGAGAAACCAAATACTGACAATATTCACTGTTTCTTGCCCAATAAAATCAAAGTAGATGAGATTTCCTCCATCTGGGGAAAGTAAACTTGTGTGCCAGTTCTCATCTCGGCTACTGACAGGAAAACAACCAGTGACAGTGGTGGTAAATAGAAAAGTGCCAATCATCACGAGGCAAACAGTATAACAACCAGTATAAATAGAAATCAGTTAGACTTTGAGAAAAGCTTTAATTTTGGTTTTTCGTTGCCTTTGAAGATTCTGTCTGATTTGAATAGAACAGTTTGGTGCGTTAATACTATAAATGAACCTCACTGGGATTTCAGTCGAAATGCAAATCTTAAATATAAATAAAGGTGCTCTTTTGTTTGTTTTACTCTATGACACCCGTGCCCCTGTAATATATATATATATGTATATATAATAATTTGAAGAAAACTCACATACTAACTATAAGAGTAGCAGAAATTACCTGTGAGCTGTGTCTGTTAATGTATAGCATACATGAAAACATAAAAGTGCTTAAATAGTATTGTAAGTACTCATCCCCTTTAATAGGAAGTACCTAAATCATCACTGGTGAAGCCTGTTGGTTGTAGTCACATAACTAGTATACATGTTTAGTGATTTTGTCCCCACATATGTAGCTAGAATAAGCAGCGTTGGAAGTTTAGGTGAACCATAATAACTTTAAATGCTATATTTTTTATACAGATTTGACTTCAAGAGAAATATTAAATTCAGGGTTTCATGGATGTACACTATAAATATACTTCACTTGGATTTCAGTCCAGATGCAAATGTAGATACACTCATATCCCCAGCATATAGATTTTTTCTGTTCTATTATGTAAAAAGCTGTGCAAACTGAATCAGATCTAACTCACCATTTGCTTACCCCAAGTTACTGCTTTTCATTCTACCATATGCAGTTTAGCTGGAGATGCCGGAGAGTAAACTAAACTTCACTTCAAAGTTCACTTGCTCTAAACTTTGATAGTGTCATCACCACAAAATAAGGTAGTTACCGAAATAACATCCCCGTTTTATTTGGCAGTAACACAATGTTCTGTAGGTAGTAAGCTAGTGAGTCAGGTATGGTAACATTTGCAAGGTGCAGAGCAGATAAACACAGTGTTGAATCCATTATTTACACTTTTTTGTTTTTGGAAAGGCAAAAAAAAGAGGTATGGTTGAAAAGTTGCAGCTCAGTTATGATGAAAACTATTTGAAAGAGCTGCGTTTTCATTCAAAATGAATGACCAGAAAACTGTAATGTGCAGAGTTGGTGTTCAGTCCCAGAAACACTTCTTAACTGTCACACGAATGTGGGTGTCGTGGGGGAAGAAACAGAAGATGCGCTGCTCTCTGTGATCGTGACCTCGACCCAAATCAAAACAGCGACCTCAGTGCTAATCACAGGGCTCCCTAGAGCATCCTTTCATGTGGGCCGAGGCGAGGGCTTCAGAAACACAAGACGCTGCGGAGGTCGCCGCTGTCATTAGCTATTAGTACGGAGGTCAAAGCTTTCATTTGGACTGGGTCGTTGTTTTCCAGCAGCCGGAGATTGACAGTGTTTTACCACGCAGGAGAGCTGCCTTGGTTCTGTCCCCGGACTGTAGCCATCCCAGCAGAACCTCTGCCAGAGTAATGTCACCCTGGCTGAGATAATCGCCTTTTACCAGCTCTCCATTTAACATTGTCAAGTTGTAACAGATGTACTGCTAAGGAGTATCGCCGTTGCTTTTATTTCATGATGGCGAATTCAGTCTTTAACCAAATGTATAGAAATAATCACACACTACTAAGTTTTACAAAGTTTTGGGAGACTTTTTTTTATCTTTTAGCCCTAAGCTGACAGTTATAAAGTAGTTAAAACTAGCTCCAACTTGAGCAACTACAACAGTAAAATACTACTTTTACACTGATGTGTCACTATCAATCTAATAATGTTATAATATATCAGTCACAATGGCCAATTTACTTTTGATTCTTCAAATACATTTTGCTGCTGATACATTTTACTTAGGTTGGATTTGAATGCAGGGCTTGTAATGGAGTATTTTTACAGTTTTAGGAAAGGAGCTGAATACATCTTCCACCACTGGGCAAAAGTTTCAGTTTTCAAAAAGGGGTCCAAATGTGACCTTGTATTTTTCTTTTAAATTCTAACAGATAACTGCTGATACAGTATGACTACAATGGTAATTTAGTCTTCTACCAAAAGATAGTCTAATTTTTTTCAACATTTAGGTCGTCATGAGCTGCTGAAACAAGTAAAATAGACAAAATAATCAGCGAGTTTGAGTGCATGTCTGATCAGTCAGAAAGCCTTCAATATGTCAGAGGTGGCTGACATTATTAGCCAGTAGCTAATGTTTAATAGAAGGTCAACATCCGCTCACTATATCAACAAATCAATATATATGTCTCACTCTGTGCAGGACTGTTAAACATGGTGTATCATGGACCTGTCCTTTTTTTCTGCACTAACACAGCAGAGACTAGTCCCTGTCTATCTGTCAGCCTGTCAGTCTCTCTGCCTGCCTCCCCCCGGGGTGCTGCTGTGCTTAAACATCCCTCCAGGCAGGATCCATAACTCTGACAGGGGCTCGGCTGATCCTTAAAAGATGGAAAGTGAAGATGTGAAACCACCAGAATGTGGTGAGGAAGGATTGATTTTAAATAGGTGGCCTCTCTGGTAGCAGCAGCCTCACAGCCTTGGGGCATAGTTATTGTCCCGTCTCCCTCTAACAATTCACATCGTTGGCCCTCACTGCAGGCAACAAGCTGGCAATCTGAGCCTCATATGTACGCTATGTGAACACTCACACACTCAGTATTACGCAGGAGAACGGAGTGCATCCTGACATGAAAAATCTGCAGGGACTTGAGCCTTGTCTTCTGAGGTAGAGCATGGTCAGCCAAACCCAGGGGCAGTAAACTGGAGCCTGATCCCAGGGAAGGCACAGTGCATGCTGGGAGGTCACTGTGAAGGTCATTGCACTTTTCAGTGTGCTGCTAAACATGGATTTTACTACGGAGAGTGCATAGGACTGGAGAAGCACTGCAGGCCAGCCGATCCTCGAAGCCATGCAAATGAGTTGGATCCTCTTGCCCTGGAAAGCTCCGACATCACGAGCCTTATCACTGCTTTCAAGATTTCTCAGAAGCTCTCCAAACCTGAGGCACTTGTTCTGTAGAGACCAGCTGCCGTACCGAGTTTATATATCTTTGTATATAATGTGGTTTGATGGGTTCAAATAATATGGGCTTTTTAAGGCGGATACATTTAGGGAGACCACTTTTTATTGAAAATTGTTCAGTGTTTTCATAGATAATTACTCTTACTGGGAGGAATAGTTTCTAAAACAGCATTTAGAATATAATTGGACACTCGATTGAAAGAAATTTAGAGTTGACAATCCAGCACCTCTGTTTAGTGTAAGGAGAAACTCTGGCATGCATGAGAGTATGACACTGTAGGTATTCCTACAGAAACATGGGAGACAGAAAGAGAAGCTGCAGCAGCCATGGGTTCGACTCCGACCTGTGGCCCTTTGCTGTGTGTCATCCCCTTTCTCTCTCTCTCTCTCTCTCTCTCTCTCTCTCTCTCTCTCTCTCTCTCTCTACAGCTGTCAGTATTGATTAAAGGCAACAGAAGTCAATACATAAATAAATAAATAATAATCTTATATGTCTTATATGATTGATTCCCTTCAGGCTTGTATGCTCCCAAATGTTCGAATTTAATATCTTGAACTTTAGTGTCTGAGTTTGAGCGACCAGATTTGTCTTGTAGATTTGATTTTAAATATTGACTTTGTCAAATTTTTTTGTATATATTGTGGTACTTTTATTAACCAAAAAAAATTATATGCTGGGCATAAATTGATTGACTTGGTTTTCAAAGCAAAATATTCCAGCACTATAAAGCTCATGTATCTTTATGGCCATTTGCTTCAGTCTGCAGCACAACAATGTTGATCAGAGCCACAGATATTTTAAATAAAGTAGGCTAATGCATGAGGCTGTGTAATATTGTAAAAGGCTTAGCAACAGCTTTAGGAACTAAAACATACATCTGTTTGCTTGGATCAAAATGAACTAAACTGAATATGTTCCCAATTCTATTTTTTGTCTAAATGATGACCATAATGAGATCAGATTTACTGAATAAAACAATGCCCATTAATGTAAGTGCAATAAACAGGCTAACTCACCTCATTGTAATCAGGTTAAAAGTCATACTCACTGAAGTTATGAATCTTCATATTACTAAACTCTTATGATCCGGACCCCCACAAGGCCTTCTTGATTTTAAAGGATGTAAGAAAACTTTAAATATAAACACAGTTGGCCATTATCTCAGTTTTTTTGTTCATTAATGCAAGGAAAATTAAATGAAATTGTTATTTTTAAAGTTGATATTATTATTATTTAATATCTAAACTTTGAAGATGTATATTGAGTGTCAGTCAGTGTAAAGGAAACACATTGTACATGTGAACTATGTAGTACTGAATTGTGGAGTTGGGCTGTTAAACTCTGCTACTAAGTATGTACGATTGTTAAAAATAAAATAAATAAAAAATACATAATACACAGAGAGAATTGTATAAAAAGTTCTTAAAACATCAAGAAAACTCATCTCTGATGCAATTTTCACAGCAAATCTGCTAGAATCTCCTCCACATCATCATCATTTTACACAGAAATCCTGCAGTTATTGTGTTCACCATTTGGGTTAATTGTACAGTGTATCAGTTGTTCTGTACTGTTACTGTTATGCATTGAGTATAATATGAAATATCCATAAAATACATCACTTAGTCAGGGGTTGTCAGTATGCTCAATGATAGAAAAGGTGTCCTTTAAGGAAAGAGGTTGGAAACCATTGATCTAGATGAGTGCACTTGTTAAACAGTTTTTACCCTTTTCTCCCTTCATTTGCCTGCAACGGAGCCTCCCTGAGGTTTCTTAAACTTTGGTGTCACCTTGAGATCCTGCACTATTAAACAGCCCCACTGTCAACAATCAATAAATTTGGCTGGCCCTCTATCCCTCTTTTGTCTCTGCAAATGAAGGTGATGGATGAAAAAGAGCCCCGGTGCCCTCTGCCAGGTAATGTGCTGTGAACGGCCGTGTCAATATCTTCAGGGTTAACAGGATAGAGGGAGGGAAGAGCGATGCATTTAGAGCGGGACACAGGAGCAGGGTCAACTCTTAGGACAACTTAATATTTAATCAACCCACCTCACCGGTAACCCTAAACCCCACAATCCCCTCTGGTCGTGCAAGGAGACATGTGGGAGAGGGTGGGGGGGGGGAGGACGGAGAAAGGCGAGGGGGGAGCAGCGAGACGACACTTTATCTTTCAAATGGTCTTGTGCTTTGACTGAGTGCGAATTAAGTGAGAGAGAGAGATGGAAAAGAGAGAAAGAAAAGATGAGACGGGGGACAATTGCTGGGTGACAACGACTGTGAGCGCTAGACAGAGACAGACAGATAAAAGAAAAATGGAAGATGGTGTATAACGGCATTAAAGTCT
Source organism: Dicentrarchus labrax (assembly GCF_905237075.1). Classification (NCBI taxonomy): domain Eukaryota; kingdom Metazoa; phylum Chordata; class Actinopteri; family Moronidae; genus Dicentrarchus; species Dicentrarchus labrax. The sequence continues at coordinate 14,430,720 of NW_026136722.1, forward strand.
TCTTCATCATACAGATTGGAGCTGCGTCGCCGGGCTCTTCCAGGCAAGGTTAAAGAAAGTGATAAGTGCATCATGATGTTGAATGATGACATGATGAATACAGGTGGGACAGGGAGCAGAGACATTACAGTGTCGGGTCAGAAACACATTCATAAAGGTCCTCACTGATGATGCAAGAGGCCCCGGCTTAAGAGCTTCTATCATTTCCATCCTATCATTATGAAACAAATAGCTTCAGTCTTCAGTATTTGAGTCAAGTTTAAAGATTTTATACACAAAAAAACAGGTAATTTATATATTAATAATTATAAATAATATTTCTTAACTTCTGTCCTTCAACTACATTACAAGTAATTTAAATAGAAAGACTAAAAATATGTGTTGAGGACCTCAAGTGTCATGGTAATAGTTATAAAGCATTCCATTAATTGATCTCTAATCAGATAAAAAACGAACTGATAAAATATTTTACAAATGAATGAATTAGGAAGAATTGTTTTTATAAAACAATGAATTTTAATAATGGAAATTCAAAATCTATTAAAAAACGCAGTTTTAAAAGAGATATAAAGAGCATTTATGTGACACTTTGGCCCTGGAGTTTACCAGCCACGGATCAGCATGGATTGTCAGTTAGATGAACATTATTTACCTGCCTCCATTTACGAGACACAACAGAGCTTTTAATGTGAAAACCATGAGCCACAAACAGATGGGGGGCTTCCAGCGAACACTGATTTGCGCTGCTTTACTAGTGTCACATAAATGCTCAATGAAAAGGCCAAAGGGGAAGGAAGTTAACCTTTCCTTTTGATATAAACCCGAAATCTTAATTCAGTTTGTGAATTCAGTCATGTGTTCCTCTTTTAAAACTGTTGTATTCATTAATCAGCGTATTTATTGGAGGTTTTATGTTTTCTTTTATCGATGGATTACTATATTAATACACAAGTAGCCCCTACAGCCTTAGAGTGTTGGAAAGAATCATATGGATTATTTATTTCGGTGTTTTGGACTAAAAATGTCTGTTTGAATCAAAGCAGTTTATCAGTTTGCGTACATTTAAATGCTCATCAAATGTCATGGCAATTTTCCAGTTAAAAAAATGTAATATCTATGAATGTATTTTGTACATTTCCTGCCAATCTGCCCATTAGATTTTGATATTTCTTGTGCACAAGTGAAGGTTTTAGCTTGAGTGTGGCACAAGCAGAAAGGTCAGCGGGTCACTAAAATCATTAGTATTCTGCCTCTGGGGACCACAAATAACCATATGAGATTTCATGGCAATCTGGCCAGTAGTTGTTGAAATATCGACTCTAGACCAAATATTGGACAACTGTCAGTGTCCTTAAGACCATTTCATATCATCCCAAAAAACAAATGTTTAATCTGTAATCTGAATAGTTGCAGTTTTTCACCGCATGAACCTTTCACACCGAGGCTGAAAATACAGTATATGAAACCTGTGAACATACTGTGCCTCCTCCTGTACTCTGTAAGTGGGAGGAGGATGTATGAAGCCTTCATATATGTCTATTTTATATTCCCTCCTGCCTTTACAGCCTTTACACATGATCAAGATCTCACATAAGAATCGTCAAATTGTGTTATTTCAATCCATTATGGTCCCAGTCTACTCAAAAATTTGTTTCTCTTAGTGTTTCTTCACTTGGATGTTTGAGCTTCATTGTGCAGGATGATGTATGTGCAGAGTTTGACACTAATAGACTTATTAGTGTCCTAAAACCTGTCTGGTATGAAAGGATGCTATTGACTATATATAAGATATCTGACTATTATTGACAAACCAATGTCTCTGCTTCTTATTTTCATCTAAATTACTGTAAATCCCGGCCTCTTTGTTTCATATTTCAACACGGCTTCAGCACACTGTATTTAAAGGATATATTATAGACTAGCATGAAGCTGGTGTGCCTTAAATCATGACCAAGCCACAATTTGTTGATGTGATGAATGATAAATGCACTGCACTCGTGTGTACCAAAATTGTCTAATTTGCTATCTGTATCAGCTTTGTACATTGTTCAATTGTGTGTGTTTACTGGTATATATATTATGTCGAGGACAGGATGGGCTCAGCCAATCAGTGTCACTGTTGTTTTCTTAATGAACCTTGCACAACTGGTTTCAGTAGATTTGTGGAACAGTATGAAGCAGCACACAGAGCCTCATCAGGCACTGGTCTTGCTGTAGTTACTGTTGAGAGCCCAGTGGAGGGTGAGCGATGAGCGTCCAGCCAGCCGTGGCCACCGCTTGGCGCTCTCCACTGCAGCTGTTGACTGCTGCCTATCAGCCCGCCTGTGGGCTAAGGGTTGCTTTCCCACCGAGCCGGCTGGGCGCCACAAAGCCTTAGGGTGTTGGGGGGTAGATGATAAGTGAATCCCTGCTAGAGAGAAGGGGGAGGGGGGGAGGGAAGCGATGAATGGCAGCAGGTATGCAGGCAGATGGGCCGCCGGGAGCCCCGGTGGGCCCCCGTGGAGGTGCAGGCGGCCGAGTTCAGCACAGAACCACCCAGCCCCGCGTCAGCACTTTGGGTAGAAGCTGAGAAAGTGCTGAGGCGGCAGCCACGTGGGGAGATGAGGTGAAGTGGTGAAAATTTAACCAGCCTGATGAAAGTTTAAGTGTGCATGTTAAACAGGAGAGAGGGGGAGTGATTGGGGGGAGGTAAAGTATAAAAGGCGAAAGGATGGCAGGCGGTGACTGAAAAGAATGGACAGGTTTGGGAGATTTCCTCGTTGTTTCTCCCTCATGACTCAAACAACGACTGTCTGCTTCTCAAACTTCAATATGACTCATTTTACCTGACACCTGAGGGCGTAGCGCAGCTCCTTTTTTGACCCTGGCTCGACCTCAAAAGTAACATCATATCCCTCTTCCAGTTTTTTTTTTTTGCTTCTTGATAATTAGCTGCAAGGACGCTGTTTTGTTTCAAGGACGCGGGCTGCATCCCTCTGCACTGCGGCCTGGCTGATATACATGCCAGAGCCCTGTAGCACTTTTGTTGACTGCTGTTCACATGATGCTACATAAAGCAGCCAGTTAGCTCGGTGGTCTGCGGAGACGAGTGCTGAGAGAGAGGGAGAGTCAAGCGGTGTGATTACATAAGGATGGGTAACAGGCTCACTGTGGGGATACACACTCACTAGACAGTGTTGATGGAGTCTTTCACAGGCCTGATGGGGTGTTGATTAGGATGTGCTCACACACAAGGAGCAGATGCTGAAATGGATTCTAATGTGCTTTTCTTTCTTTGTTTCTCGCTCCCTCTGCTTTATACTCATCACTTCTTTCATCCCTGCACTCGCCGCTGCTATTTCCCCTCTTTCTTTGTTGCCCCTCTGGCTGTTCTCTCTGTGTGAACACCAAATCACATCCCATTCTCTTCTTTTCGCCTCCTTCTTTCTTTGCTGCTGTCCTCCACTGATTTCCAGGTGCGGTGCGAGCCTCCAGCATCTTCCCCATCCTCAGTGTCATCCTGCTCTTCATGGGAGGCCTGTGTATAGCTGCCAGTGAGTTCTACAAGTCACGCCACAACATCATCCTCAGCGCAGGAATCTTCTTTGTGTCTGCAGGTGAGTCAGACACCCAAAACATACATAAGACAGGAGAGCAGGGATTTATCGGTTCAGTGTGCAAGCACCTGTTTCTACAAATGTGTCTTTGAATTAGAACGGTTTTTATGACTTATATTTTGACATATTAATTATTTGTTTTTTGAGTAATTTTACTCATATATTATTTTTTCCATTTTCCCAGAGACAAGGTCATGGATGCCTGTCTATGTCTCTCCATGAAGACTTAATGGATACTAAACATTGAACCGAGCCTAGTTAGGCACTATTGTTGGATGTCTGTAGAATCTTAGTTTTCATATAGACTACATCCATACCCGGTTTGTTCCACTAATGTATTATCATTACATTCAAGTTACAGAGACAAGTATTTGATTTTGAGAAAAATAAAACCCAGAGGTCATTTGCAACATTTATTGTTCTGAAGGTATTTCCAGAAGCCTCAAAGACTCTTTAAACCGTGTCTCAAGCTGTGAGCTGCAAACTACATTTCTCCCTGCTTGTAAATATAAATATTAACAAGAAAATTTGTGTGAAAATATAAAACAGTATACAGTAACATCAACATTGACAGTCTAAGTGAAATCCTTAAAGTTTGGTTCATGTTGTACAAAAGTACAAAAATGTAATTCTTAGAGACAAAAAATGTTCGTTGGAGGTGGTTGGAAGGTTTAATTATCTAATTATTTTATGAATGGTGGATTTAGCAACAAATGTCATTTCGTTAGGCCAGCTAAGATCTTCAATTCAGGTTAGCTGTTTGCCCATTGTTCCCAGTCTTTGTGCTAAGCTAACCGGCTGCTGGCTTTATCTTTATATTTACAGCACAGACATGAGGGTGGTATTAACCCTCTCATTTTACTGCCAGAAATATCAAACTATCACTTTAATCACTCGTCGTTACTCACTTATTTGTTTTTAACCTTATATGACCACATTCATTCAAAAAGCCCTGTGTGCACCGCTCTGTCTTAGGCTGTTGGTCGTCTCTTGTACTGCAGCTACAAGTCACTTCTTCTGTTCTTCCTTCTTTTGTCCTCTTTTCTTTTCTCTTGATCCTGTTGCTGGGCTAGAAGCCACCCATTGGGACTCATCTCTAAAAATATGGTGTCCCTGACACACTTTCCCTACAATCCATCTTCCCAGATATACCATGTCAAACAATTTTACGATGTGTGACTACACTAACAAGTCAAAGTATATATACATGTGGATATTTGATGGGACCTAGCACAGAACACGGCTCCAACGTGGATTATGTTATACCTTGTTCCAAATGATCTGCATCAAGTCCTGAAGCCACTTTGTTTCTCACTGTAATGGCCGAGATTAGGAGACGAAGATCAGTCATGTTGAATGGAGAGACAGGATTAGTACACTGTGTACAGTGCGTGAATCAGCGCTCTAAACATATTTGGTATGATACTGCGTATTAAGTTAAGCATACGCTCAGAATAACTCAGCCAATGAGCTCATCCTGACTGATATTTTGTTCTCTTTTCTCCCTTTCTTTGTCCTTTTCCCCATGAACCCATTACCCATAATCCACCCCTCTCCTGTGGCACCCTTCCTGCACAACCCATCAGGCCTGAGCAACATCATCGGGATCATCGTGTACATATCAGCCAACGCAGGGGACCCTTCAAAAAGCGACTCGAAGAAGAACAGCTACTCTTACGGCTGGTCCTTCTACTTCGGTGCCCTCTCCTTCATCATGGCTGAGATGGTGGGCGTCTTGGCCGTGCACATGTTCATCGACCGCCATCGGCAGCTCCGAATAGGAGCCCGCGCAGCCGACTATCTCCAAGGCTCAGCCATAACACGAATCCCCAGCTATCGCTACCGCTACAGACGTCGCTCGCGCTCCTCCTCCCGCTCCACAGACCCATCACACTCCCGCGACACCTCGCCGGTGGGCCTCAAGGGCTTCAGCGCTCTGCCATCCACAGAGATCTCCATGTACACGCTGCCCCGGGACACCCTCAAGTCCTCCGGCACGCCCACCGCCACCTACAATTCTGAGAGGGACCACAACTTCCTGCAAGTCCACAACTGCATCCCTAAGGACCTGAAAGACTCAAGCCACACCAACACAGCGAACCGACGCACTACGCCGGTATGAGGGAGTCGACACAGGCCAGGCCGGCCCGGCGGAGACCAGGAGACACGGGGACCCCTGTGGGTGCAGTACGCCCCAGGAGAAGATGGATTTCCATGTTTATAGACATTTGTTCTTTTTGTTCAGCTGCATGACTTTTCCATTACCATTGTTGAGAGAGTTTCAACAAGTCTGCTGTGTTTCTGGATTAAATGGCAGAACAGTGAGAATGGGTCAGGTTGTCTCTCTCTCTAGAGAGAGAGAGAGAGAGAGAGAGAGAGAGAGATCTGTCATTTTTTTGCGCGGGGTTTGTTTATGAGGTTTGGGGCACTGAAAGGAAGGGTGGGAGGGGGTGGGCATTTATGAGATAAAGAATTGATTTCATGATTTCATAGCCCTTTGGTTTGACAGTTTTGCCCCACAAGTTTGGTTGGAGCAACAGGTCAAGCTCCCCCCTCAGCCAGCCCACCGCTCAGATATACACCCCCTTTTATTTATTGACTCATTTGTTCATTTTTTGCATTAAAACTGTGAATTGTTACAGCTTGGGATTCAGTAAGAATTAGCCCAATCTGTAATCTCTAACAAAGGTACTATATATATGTATTACTTTTCTAAATAAATTATTACGTTAATAATCAAGAGTTACAGACTTTACCGAAGCAAAAAAGAAAAAAAAACAAGTTAACTAAACAAAGTGCTGTTGGTAAGATGAGAAAAAGACTCTTTTAGTATCTGTTCATTTGAAGGTTGAGAACAAGAGAAGGTTCCTTTAGGTAGCGGCAGTACACAGCGACTGATGCTACCAGAGGCAGACGCAGACAGTCAACAGTAGAATAATATCTATTCTTTTAATAGAACCTTCTCGTCTTTTTCTCAGTCCCTGTTCGCTTTCTTTTTTTGGGGGGGTCGTAACGGGAGAGTTGAACCCCTTAACAGAAAGAGCCAACAAAAGGGGTCAAAGTTCACAAAGCAAAGACTCCAAACACGACTTCTACAAAATAAAAAAAAGGAAGGAGCAGAGGGGAAGGAAAAGAAGAGGACGCCAAAACACAAAAATAAAAACAAGTTAAATATGAAATAGTACAAGAGAAGCTAAGTGACTCACAATTTCAGAAATTAAATGCATGCTATAAAATTACAGCAAATCTGCTCTTGAGAAACTTAAGTTTTAAAGGTTAATAATTATAAGGGGAAAAAAAAGCAAAGACGCTAAAGTTTAAAGTATTAATGTTTTCATGTGTATTTTTCTTATGTTTTCTTTTTTATTTATTTAGTTCATTTTATCTTATTGCTTTTGTGAGACAAACCAAACAATCTACATTGAACAAAACTGCTTTTTTAAATGGTTTGGTTGATTTCTTTATAAATATATAAATATATGTATGTATGTATTTTATTTTTAAAACTCACACAGCCTTAGTCATTTCTTTGTTTCTTTTGATTTTTAATGTGTTGTTCAAATTGATGAATTCAAAATGAAATCTTTAAAGGTGCCAAAACCGAATGATCCTATACTTGGATGCATCAAGTCCTGATGAATAAAATACGAACCCTAGGGGGAACAAATCACCATGTTTCAGTGCGTGTCTCTAACACACTTTCTCTTATAAATCCTTGTTTGTTCAGCACTAACATTTGTCTGTCCGTCACGTTATCATATCGTCAATGCTGTTTACTTTTTATGGACAGCAAAATAACAAATTTGGGCTTGAAAGTATACAATTTGTCTTACTGATAAGCTGTAGAATACCAATATTTTTTTGCTTTTGGTCCCTTAAAATGAAGCAATGCCCACTTGCGACACTTTATCTCAGGTATATAACCTCAGTGTGGACATGAGTTGTGATCGCTTCAACCGACAGTTATTGTTTTCTTCCATTTAAAAGATTTTAAGAGGCCCGAAAGAGTTGTGCAAACCCAGTCTTTTTATGAAAAAAGTAAATCTCAGAGTCAAACTACTCTGAACTCAATGCCCACTCACTTGTTTTTTTTTCAGAGTTTTCATCTGTTTTGTCCTTCAACTGTTTCACCTGTTCACCACTTAGATCACATGATGACGACTCCAAGACAACTGACTCCATTTGCGGATGAAGACCATGAGATACGGTAAATAGAGACGAAAAAGCTAGTAAGTTGACATTGAGTTAAATGTCCAGTGTGTAACATTTAGGAGGCTCTGTTAGCAGAAAAAATTTATATAAATTTGCAATAACCTGGATACAGGAATCATGTCTTTGTTACCTTAGAATGAGCCGTTTTTATCTACAGATGCCGCGGGTCGCCTTCCATGTAGTCCGTCATGTTTCTACAGTAGTTTACAAACCAACCACTGTAGATAGCAGCTTTAGGGTTTTTCACCACTAAACACTTCACAGCCAGTTCTCATTACCCTCAGTCGCGAGCAATGTTCAGTTAGTTACAATCTTCAACTAACTTCGCTGCTTGATGCCACTAAATCCTACACACTGGTCATTTAACTACTGTTCCCAAGTTTTAGGGTTAGAGACTAAGTTAAGGTTTTGACCCCGCCTTCAAGGTTGGCCTCAACACCAGAACTGCTATAAACGTTTTTTACCTTCGAAAGTGGTTGGACAAACTTGTGTCCCTCCCCTTTCGGTGTCCCCCACGGAATCTTATTTTGGAAAAAAAAAATAGGTCTGGCGAGAGACACAAATGTGCCATGAATTACACATATGATGTTTGTAAATTTAAAAGATAATTGTGCAAGTCAAGAAAGTCGCAGTCTGCGTGAAACCACTCAGTGAACTGCATCACAATATACATAACCAACACCAACATGGCCGCCCCTTGTAACATTATCTTACCTGTTGTGTTTTATTTCACCCTTTTATCAGCCGGTAAGTGAAAGAATGAGCAAGACCCGTTGCTCGTGTGACTAATTCCTGGTATTAAACACACACCCATCCTTCAGCACTCAAGGTGATGTTAGCTTGTGAAGAGAGAAAGTCATGATGTGACACAGGCGACCTTTGGGTGTGCAGTCTTTGTAATTCATTAAGTTAATTAAGTCATAGACTTATTAAAACTATTTACTACTAAACATCACATGTGTAATTCATGGCACAATTCAAATGCAACCAAAAGATTATTTGTCTCTTGCCGGTAACTAACGTACATTTTTTATCCAATATAAAGTCCCATGGTGGTCCACCAGAAAGGGAGGAACCCTGCCTCTCTATACAGGGAATGCATTAAACTAACAAGTTCGTACAAGGTGTCTGGTCATACAAAGGTGTTTATACCTGATACAAATGGCTACATTCAATGGTGGGGCCAAAAGCCAACTGTACAAATAGGGATAACAGTCTATTCTCAAAGATATTCATGGTGTTGCACTCAGTTCTTCACAGATGAAAAAAGAGAGACATGAGAGACAATTCAAATCCTGCCTTCTTTCTTACCTCCAGCCCATTGCTACATGAAGTTACCTTAATTTTGGAAATAGAATAAGGTAAGGAAGTTTCAGACAGTATTGAAAACTCTGACATTCACTTTGTTTGAAGAATATCCACATTTTTAAGGTTAGGGCTAGGGAAAGCATTATAAGGGTCCTCATTGGATGCCCTGGTAGTTCACCTGGTAGAGTTGGTGCCCCATGTGAGGCTCAGTCCTTGCTGCAGTGGCCTTTTGCTGTGTGTCATTCCCTCTCTTTCTCCCCCGTCACTCTTCAGCTGTCTCCATTAATTAAAGGCAATGAAATCCTCCAAAAAATAGTCAAATAGTAAGCGTCCACCCAAGAATAGTAGCACAAATGTGTGTCTGCGTGTGTGCTATTGTACTTCTAGCTTAGTGAGAACCGATTTGACAAATACATGGAATGAAGAAATGCTTTTAGAGACTGTTTTAGGCTTGAAAATGGCCAACAAAATATTGGCATCAGCCTTCATACATCAGCCTTTATACAGCCATAAAAATAAAAGCTGAGTTGTCAGACATAAAACCCTGTGTGCTCTGCTAAAACCACGGCCTCTGCCTGCTGTTGTAAAATGGTGATAACACACTGTAATCGACCACGGGAAGTCGCAATATCAGTAGTCTGACAAACACCAATGTTGACATGAGTGTGTGTGTGTGTGTGTGTGTGTGTGTGTGTGTGTGTGTGTGTGTGTGTGTGTGTAAATGAATTAATAAAGTCAGAAAACATTCATCTTTACCGCAACTTACTGCAAATTATACAAGTGTAAGACCAAGTTTAATGTTTGTACCGACACTTCATGAGCTTGCTTTATAATATAAAGCCGCTCAAACTGACAATTTATCAAATTGTTATTCCCTCAAAAGAAAATCCATGGTAGTTTTGACTCCTCCTGCACAAATACGCCTCTTTCATACACCAGTGAGACTATTTCTCTTTCTCTCTCCTCTCTCTCTCTTTGAGGTAAAAAGCCTCGGAGAAGACAGCATGTACGACACGGACAGTCATTGCATCTTTCTAGGACATTCCTGAGAAAGAAACACAGGTTTGCAATAACACCACCAGGTTTATTCTACTGGCAGTTTCCCTGTAAAGTCAACATCCAACACCTTTCTACACCACTGCCCTAAAAGCATTGCTTTCAGGGCCAAACATACTTTGTTGTGTGTGTGTGTGTGTGTGTGGAGAGAGGAGAGAGAGAGAGAGAGAGAGAGAGAGAGAGAGAGAGAGGAAGTGCTCACATGTGATGTTGAAGCAGATATACAAAGCAAATCTATTTGTGAGACAAAAGGGCTTCATTCTTTAGGACCATGGTGTGTTTTATATATGTGGTTGACTGAGTTCACAGAGAGGTTATTCCTAAAAAGACAAAATAGATAAAATAAAGGGATTTCACGACAGAAATAGAGTTCTGTTCTGATGGTATGTACAGTGTGTGCTTTCCCAAGCTCTGGACAAGTTTAGAGGCCAGCAGATTCATCAAATAAGGGAGGGGGAGAAAAAAAGTTTCTATTAGAAAAAGTGCTGAGATCCTGATTTGCCATTATCTGAGTTCACTGACACAAGCTGCTCTCCATAAATTTGAGGGGAAAATATGTCAACGTAGCAGTCTAAATGAATAGGGCTTTCTTATGTATAGCCATCTTTATTCAGAATTCATAAGCAGAAGTCATTTTACAAGCCCGGATTACATTAAAGAGAAAGTGTACGTGTGTGTATGTGTTGGGGAGGAGGATTAGATATACTGGCTTTCTCATAAAGCAGCACCTGGATTTGGGGTCTGAATGTCACAATTTTTAATATGTTTTATGAATGGATAAATCTGTTTATTCTGTCTCTCCTCGCCTCCTCTTAGGCTTAGCTTCCACATTTGTCTCTCTGTCTTCTTTTACTTCTCTCTCATAACTTTTTTGACAAGATGTCCTGGGTGAATGTGTGTGAAACAATACATCAACTGTGGTATCACAGATTGGGAGGAAACGTTAAGGACCAGGTGTGAAATATTTTTGTGGCATCTAGTGGTGAAGTTGGAACTAACTGAACACAGCTCGTGTCTGTATTTTAAGACGACCCGGAAATGAGAACGGGCTGTAAAGTTCGCAAAACTTTTAAAAATGCAAAAGACCCTATCTACAGCCAGTGTTTGTACAAACATGGTGGTTCAACATGGCGGATTCAATTTCTGCCAATAGATTGGGCATTGGAAATTAGCTGTAGCTATAACTGCTGTGATACATTGCATTGGCTAATTGTAAAGCAATTCTAGTTCTAGTTCTGAAAAGGTGTTTTTATAATATAACCTGTAACCCCACATAAAGTAACATGCCTTTGAAAGTAAAGCTGGTAAGATAGTTAGCTGGGCATGCTAATATTTGCAGATTAACACACTGTTAAAATCCATTCACTCTTGTTCTTTGGAAGAAAACTCCCTCTAAACTCTTTATATGCAGAGTATCGCTCCTATTACTGCCCCATGCACACGTTTGAAGATATTCAATCCAAGGCTTGACTGGCCTGCCGTTGCTAAGCTGGACAATCTTCAGGGGCGAGGTTTAGCGAACTTAAGTCCTGTAAAGTATTCTTTTGCTGGGAGCCCAGTTTAAGACTCACTGGTTTAGAGTGACAACTGTGAAATTGTGAAAAACAACATAAATATATCTGAAAATATGGAAGAAAGTGCAAGTGTCATCAATCTGTGTTGTGTTCCTTCCAGCTCCTGACAGGTCGATTCACTGGGGAAGTGTGGGATGAAGAAACGTACCCTCCTCTTCTTCCTCCTCCTCCTCCTCCTCCTCCTCCTCCTCCTCACAGAGGGGAGCTGGAATCCAGAGGAAGTGACACATGCCCTTGAACAGTCTAAGTTTGTTTCGCTTTTTTGGCAGGCTAATGAGTTGGACACTGCACAGTGGTGTCAGGGAGGGTCAGGGCCAGAGCTCCAGCGCTAATATCATTAGTATTAGCGCTGGAGCTCTAATGATAGCTCCACCCACAGCTGCACCATGCAGCTGGAGCAGGGCCCCATAATGCTCAGAGGCCAGATTTACATGCTCTGTTTGCTGGAGGGCACAAAGTGTCATTTATTGAAAATGGGACAAGAGGAAAGAGAGAGGACACTCATTTTACTTTCTGTTGTTTTTGAATGTGTGGATATGTGTCAGTCTATATGTGTGTCTCTCTCCACTTGTCCTTCCTTCACTTCTGTGCCTTGAAAATATTTGAGAATATGAAATAGGGTCTTGAAAGTTTTAGAAAATATGTAAAAAGCCCCTTAAGGAATAACTCGATAGGTTAGGCTTAATAGGTTTGGCTGGCATTTCTATCTTTTATGGTAATATTGTACTACTGTTACATACTATTGATGAGCTCTGGGAATACAGCATTGCAAAAAGAAGTGTTATAAACTTTATACTTTATAAACATGAAATTACTGTGTTAATTTTAATTGGCCACTTGGGAAGGGGCGTGTCCAGGCTTTTTTGACTGGCATTTTCTCAGCTCTAACTATGTGGGTGACCTCAAGATGATCAAACCCAATAGAAATAATAACTAAAGCTATAAAAAAAATAAGACCCAAGCTGTAATAGCTGTAACAGCCTTTAAAAATCTTTGGCTGGAATAAACACCCAAATTCATCATTACTGCGCAATCCCTCTCTTGGTCTACCTATTCATGCATGATTCAGCGCTTCATTTAATAAGGAGGATTTGCGTTTAAGGCAGCAAATGAATTATCTCATCAGGATTTTATTTTACCAGATCACAGACTAAACAAAAATTGAGGCCTCTTTGACTTGACTTGTGATTTAGTCCAAAAGATGCTCATTGTGAGTTCTTAAAATTCTGCAAACAGGATGTTGAAAATCATTGAGAAGTTCTTAAATTTGATCTTCCAGTGAGTGGTGGAGCCCTGAGATGTGCAGTTTTGTGTGCAAGAAGATGGGAGGAATTAGCCTTCATCACCAGTTCTCTGCTCTCCAGCATTTGACCCCCTGTTCTCCTACCCCTCCTCCCTTTTACTCACTCTTTCCCTCCCTCTCTCTCTCTCTCTCTCTCGTTCCTGCTGTGGTGATCAAAGTGCCTCTGCAGCACCGTGTGATCAGAGAAGTGGGGGAACAGCCTGGTGGTGGATGTTGGGGTGGGGTCACTGGAGGGGAGGTATCAGGGGTTGATGGAGGAGGAGTGAGGAGATGAGGCCGGAGGAACACACTGTGTCCTCCTGGCTGGGAATTTTAAGAGCAAACACACTGACTCGCTCTCTCTCTCTGCCTGAGCCTGGCTTTGTGTCTCTGGCAGGCAGCGAGGTTACATAACCTCACATCAAACCGACTGATGACCTTTCTCTGACTTTACTGGACAACGTTCTGGGACAGAGGAGCAAGCACCCATGGGAGCTGTGTGGGCGCGTCACCCGAAGCCTCCGAAAGCTGCCGCCAACTTTAAGTCACTGAGAGGAGGCTGCAGAGTTCGACATTCATTCTCTGTGAATTACTGCTCTGGCAACAAAATGCAACCTGAAATGTGTGTGTGGATTTTTGTCAGAGGAATGTTTATCTTTCTCCTGTGCGTGCAAACAGTGAACCAGCATGTGCAAGTCTCTGTGTGTGTGTGTGTGTGTGTGTGTGTGTGTGTGTGTGTGTGTGTGTGTGTGTGAGAGAGAGAGAGAGAGTGAGATGCGGCCTGTTGTTTGTGCTGACCGGAGAACAGTTGCTGACTGCGCTCACCCCGGGTTATTTTTGGGTCATGCAGAGTTGAGTGGCAACAGAAAGCTATAAGCACGGTCAACCAACTGAAAAAGAAAAAAAAAAAAATCATTGGAGCAAACATAGTCTGAAATGACACATTCACATCACCCCCACTGCTGATACAAGCAGTATGAAGCCTCACTGTCTGAATAAAAAATATATGGACCAAAGAGGAGTACGAGCTATGTCACTGCTGTTTTACAAATCATCTGAAGCTTTTAAATCCAGCTCTGAATAGGGGGCAGTTTTTGGTTTTTTTTTTTTTTTTAAAAAGAGAGAGAGAGATAAAGAGGAGGAACCAAAGTAGGCTACAGCACACAAAGTGCTCTGGGATGCGTGAAGCAATGGGAGCGCTGTGCTCTGCCCCCTGGTGGTGTGATGGGAGACGGAGTGCGGGGCTGCCTCTCCGTCAGCTCAGGGAACGCTGTGTCCATGAACGGGCCTGGAATACTGATGCCACAGTGCAGGGGTGCAGGAGCTGCAGTCTGGCAGGCCCAAGAGGAACACTCAGGCCCTTTACAGACCAAAGATGACTACTGCTGGATTTGTGGTCAAATTTAGCTTGAGGTTGTTTTACATATGATAGGGATGGAAATGATTTGCATTCACAAATAGCCAAAAACCCTCACTTGCCTGGTTTGATGCCTGGCAGGAAAAAAACCCTTTTAGTGATTTCCACTTATTTGCATCATGATTTGTGACAAGGCTTTGACTGCTGCTCGGGGCTAGTCTACAAAGTATGAAATGTAATGTAATGTATACACTCTTGTTGGAAATCTAGCCAAATGAATTGTGTTCAGTAATTGAAGCAGTAAAAATATGTTGCTGGTTTCATCCATGTAACAGAAATATATATAAATGAAGCAGCTCCTCCACCCTGCAGCAACCTGTGGTGCATTTGATTTCATCTTGTAAAAATAAAAGATTTCCACCAGGGCTCCAAATAGAGAATGTTTCCATTAATGATTCGTTATTGAACCAGCAGATTATATTTTTGATTAAACAATGAATCATTTAGTATGAACATTTTTCGAAAATACTGAAAAATGCCAGCAAGGTGACCTCTTCAAATTGCTTGTCAACAATCCAAAAACACAAAACAAAGAAACGCAGGTATTATTTTAGGTGGTGGAGCTTTATGAACTGAGATGTTTCTCTATAACTTTAAATATGAATGACTTGATATCCAAGAATCAAAGCTAAAGAACACCCTTTGGTTTTATTTATAAAAAAGCAAAACTCTGATCTGAACTGATTTGATTGAAGTAAACCACCGTACAAATACGATCAGATTTACATACAAATATAGCTACATCCTGACTGGTGCATGGAAGGTACACGACAAAATCTCTTGTGAAATAACCAAAACTGGCAGAAAATTGTGTGTTTCACGTAGGAGCCTTTTGCTTAAGTTATTGAGACAATAGGTTTTCAGGGTCTTTAAATAATTTCACTGATGATTTCAGCAACAGATTTTACCCAGTTCAAGCAGAATAACAGCTCCTAACAGCCGAACAGTCAGATAGTCACCATTAGAGCAGCAGCAGCCAAGCCTGCGGCCTCCATTGTGTGTAATAATGGTCCTAAGTGTGTGGTCGTCCCCTCCGACAGTCTGTCCTCCTGTCAGACGCCACGCCGCAGCAACACCCAGTCACTTCCCTCACTCTGCGGGATGGCCCCGCCGCTGACTCCGTGCCAGCCGGCTGACGGCGATGCCAGGACACACACCGACGCACAGATGCACACACCTACTTACATGTACAAGCAACTGCACACACTCTCGCACACTCACATAAATCAAATGCTTGGCCCTCCTCCCTGCTGTCCCAGCATGCACCCTGGTTACCTGGCTGCTGTCCCACTAGCAACAGCTGCTACCTCAGGACAGGACTGGAGGTTCCACTGCAGGATAGCACACACACACGCACACACACACACACACACACACACACACACAAATGCAGTCGCATATAGTAGAGACAGACAATACCGGTTTCATTCGTCTCTGGCTCTGAGGAGAACTCATTTGAGATGATAGAGGACTGGACTAATCAAGGGTGGGGACAGAGGGGACACTGCCCCCCTGAAAACCCCACCAGAGTCAGAAAGTGATAGGTAGTTGGCTTGTAAGTATCACGGATGGATTCTTTACCGGGCCAACTGGGTGCGTGCCTTGAGGCCCCTGGACCGAGCCTTTGTATGAAGTGACTGTTAACATTCCTTGTTGAAAAGTTTATCAAATGACCACAAAATGACCTAAAATGGCCACAAAGAAACACAAAAAAATGACCAGAATGTGATGCAAGATGACCCCAGATTGACACAAAATGACCATAAAGTGATGCAAAACAACCCCAAAAATAACCACACAGATGGAAATTGACAACAGAGGAACAAAACAACTTTAAAACAACCTCAAAGCTTTGTAGTAATGTTGTGTCCCTTACAGTCTGGGGGTCTTTTACATGTCTGTGTCCAGGGGCCCGTTGATTAATTTACTACACCTAATAAACAATGTAACAATCCATCAATAAAGGTAATGTAAATGTATAAATGTAAGGTAAATGTAACAAGAAATAGGGCACATTTTTACTTAATTTCCCAAATGGGCCCCCTTCTTTGAAGCTGCCCCCACCTTTCTAGGCTCACCCCTGCTTCATCGGTCCCTGCTCTGAGGAGAGCTCATTTGAGATGATGGAGGACTGAACTAATAGGGTGGAATGGTGCGGACAGGCCTTTATGAAAAGTGCACAGAGATGCTGTTTGAGCAGATGCACAGGGTCATAAAGGGAACGCCTGCCGGGACACCTAACCTCACCTGAACGGGACAGAGGGAGCAATTAATGGCATAATTCTGGACTGTTAACTGTCACATTTAGCAGAGAGGGCATTATGTAAAGCAGGGCTGTGTGGCTGCTTTGAACTGCAGCTCGGCTTGTGCTGCAGCAGGGCAGGGGTCAGAGCCTCTGGAGGTTATTATGTAACAGCGGGGCCGTCTCCATGACTGTCCTCTGGCCACAGTGACAGAGGGCTTCACCCCGCTTCCTTCCTCCTGCTGCTTCTACACGGACAGCAGGCCTTTCTTTTTCAGGGATCAGTTTATCATAAGTGTCCTTTAGAGGATATTTCCTCTTCACCGCAGAACTGCTTTGGTAGAGAAAATGTCAAATTCTTGAAATGCTGCTCAACAGAGAACAATTGTCCTTCAACTCCCTCGACTGCAGGTTAATGGGAAGTTGGTGGGACCTTGAAAATCCTTGCAGGAAATCCACATTTTTGCTAAGAGTGCTGAATATTATGCAGAGATGTCTCAGAGAGGTGTTTTGCAGGACATCTAAATGGCCTGTAGAGCCCTCTCAGGGTCCTTCCTCATTACCTGCTGAAGTGGAGGTTTTAGTTTTGGCAGTGATGAGTCAGAATGGATGATGCTGGAGCTTAATTACTGTACTGTGACTGCTAGAGTTCTGATGTCAGCCGAATACAAGCCTTACAGCTCAAGGACACATATAGCCAGTTAAAACATGCAACGTTGGCTAAACAGAGAGCCTCGCTGTCCATCAGTTCTGCATAGGTGGCTGCTCTTCATCATAGCTGATGTCAACCTTTTCATGAGACTGGACTCAGGCCGATCACGTTTAAACAAGCTCAGAGCAGTGGTGCGACATAACCAAGTATTTATTCAAGTACTGTACTAGATTTAAAAAACAGCTCACAGGGAAATATTGTAGTTTTTCTACAACTACAAAAGTTAATGCAGGAAAAAGCTTAGAAATGCACTCACATGTAACAGTACATAAAGTTAGAGCTCAAATGGTTAGATAATTGAAGTTTTGCATTAAGTCATTTCATGGTTGGAAAAGTAAATCCAGGATTTCAGATTTAATATGAAGGTATCACTTTGGCTCTTGTGATGTGCATTCAAAGCCAATTCTACCAATTAAAATACTTAAATCATTTCTTTTCCACCCAACATTACAAGTTGAGTTACAGTAGCACCACATTAAAATGCACCACTCAGTAATAATGATGCACTGTTAGGCACAGGCTGTTTTTCCCTCTGTAGGAGGAGCTTTACTTTCTGTCCTACATGCAACTTCAACCACTTTTATTTCAGACTGAGTTTATAAAACACTTCCATGAAGACTCTTTACCAAGCTAAAATTCAGACATGTTTGTAAACTGGCTATTACCAAATAAATTAACCAACCTGGCATCTGCAACTAGCCAACATGCTGACCCAGGTTAAGCTACATGCTAACCAGCTTACTGCTGCATTACAACTAATGTGCTTGACTTTAGTATAATCCTTTATATAAAAGACATGACAAATTCTTTGGGTTTTTGTTTTTATTAAATAACTCTGCACAACAGTAATGATGACAGTCAGTGCAGCAGAGCCATTGGTCCTGGACAGCGACTTCAGGCAGTCTCTTCCTTGGCAATACGGTCCTTCTTGAGTGGTCCCTGTGGAAAAGAGAAACAGGATGATCAGTTGTATGCCAATACTTAATAGTCTGCTATTGGCCTGTAGTCTGTTGGCTCAGAGCAGCCAGTGTTCCCAGAGAGTGAACAGGGAGCGAGCACAAAGGGGCACTGCTCCCCTGCCTCACTGGGGCTCACTGTAGCACTGGAATGGAACCCAAAGTTCATACTGAAGATTGAACCAGGTTACGATCAGTGCAGGACAACTAAAGACACCCAGCAGTATGAAAGGTGTCTGCAATTTTTAAATTAGCTCAGTGTGTGCTTATGCTACAGATAATTGCATCCCCCCCAAAGGGAACATACTGGCTGAGTATGTCACAACCTCAAAATCATGCAATTTTATTCTACATCCTGAAGAAGCAACTCTCCATAAACTAACTGAAATTAGGAAGAGAAATTTAATGACAGCTTTGAGGAGTGACTTTTAAAGGACAAAGTCTTACCATGAACGCCTTCTTTTCCTCCACGGTCTGGAATCGGCCGTGACCGAACTTGGAGGTGGTGTCGATAAACTTGAGGTCGATCTTCTCCAAGGCACGGCGGCTTGTCTGCACCAGCAGAGACTGGAAGAGTAATGAAGAGTTTGGGGGTTAGCTTCATGCTAAAAGTTAAACTCTAACCATGTGAGGCATTGCTAGAATATATAATATAAAAGCACTACAAGTTTCCTCACCTTGCGCAGAGTCAGCACCCTCTTCTTTGTTCCCACAACACATCCCTTCACCATGACAAAGTCGTTGGTCACATCACCATAATGGACAAAGCCACCCTATTGAGAGAGAAAGTGCAAGTCAGATATTTTGCTTCCAGGTCGGCTGTAATAGAAGCACAGGTTGCATGAATGTCACTTACCAGGGGGTTGATGCTCTTGTTGGACAGATCATACTCTGTGGAGGCGTTGTTTTTCACCAGCTTTCCCTCCTTGGTGTGGTAGCCTTGGCCGATCTTGTAGATCTTCTTGTTGATCTCTGTGCGGTGGTGGTAACCCTTCTGACCAGCACGGGCCACAGAGAATGCCACACGGGCCGGATGCCAGGCACCGATACAGGCCACCTTACGCAGACCACGATGGGTTTTGCGGGGAAGCTTCTTTGTGTGCCAACGGCTGGTGACACCTGGGAGGAGAGAAGATTGTTTAGAGTCAAGACTGAGGAAAAACCTGTGGCGCTGCATTTAGCTCCTCCAAAAACAGGCAATACACCAATTTGCAGTTCATCTTACCCTTGTATCCGTGACCCTTGGTGATGCCGATGACGTCGATCATCTCGTCCTGGGTAAAAACTGTGCTGACGGGCACGGCCTGCTCCAGCTTCTCACGGGCCCAGTCCACCTTATCAGAGATGGTGCCTCCGTTCAGCTGCACCTCCATGAGGTGAGACTTCTTCTGCCTCAGGGGCAGCAGACGCATCTGCACAGATAGAAAGACAGGTCAGAACAGAGAAAGGAACCATACTAAAGATGTACAGTGACATCTTTAGCTGTGTAGTCTCAGAAGGAAGGCAGCATGGAAGGTATCCTCATAAGTATAGGGCGCCATGCCTGACGCAAGATCCGTGGTCTCATCACTGACACAGAAAACTTCACTAGAAATCAGATAAATGTACCAACCTGTGTGTGGGCAATGATGCGGATGACCTGGCAGTACTTCTTCATGGAAGCAAAGTCCTTCTCCAGTTGCTTCTTGCCCTCATCATCCTGCCATTTCTTGCAGTATTTGGTGAAAGCCTTCTTCTTGGACTTGTACCTGAGAGCGCGCAGCGTGGCAGGAGGAGAGAGGACACATCGGTTGGCACAGGTCCTTCATAACCCCAGAGGGCCAGCGGAAGAACACAGTGCGTAGCTGCCCGCCCTCTCGTCCGTGTGGATAAGAGGGCTGATATCAGCTAGTCAAGATTTTGGCTCATGGCTCAGTTTCTAAGAAGCACTTTCCACTGGCCAGAGGAGCCCGGAGCTCATCAGGGCACATGGCACCTGAGCGGAGCTACCACATAGGCCACCGTAATGTTAGACTCACTCAGTGAAAACACAGATCTTGTTTTATTTCCACTGGGCAACTAACGTCTGCTTCAAGCACTAACACTACTATCGGGTATAATGTACCATTTTGTATAGTGTCTCACCAGTTCTTGTAGAACCGACGCTTGCACTCGTCACTGACGTGCTCGGCGAAGATGGTCTTGAATGAGCGCAGGCCACGGGGAGTGTTAACGTAACCCACGACTCCAACCACCATCATGGGCGGTGTCTCCACAATGGTCACAGCCTCAACCACTTCCTTCTTGTTCACCTCTGTAGAAGTAGAAACAACAGTTAAGCTTCACATTAGGTAAGAGATATTTTAAACTTAATTATTAAATTATTAACTGCACTACTGAAGGGTATAAACTGCGCTCAGTGCTCGACATTCAGCAAGGGGTATAAACCCATTATGTCCGCCCGTCGAGGGGATCATCACAGGCAGAACACCACACTTAAAATATCTATAACTTCTAATTGTTATATAATTATTATAATAAAGAGCAACGACGTCTTCCCACTCACTTGAGCCAGGTCTGTCGACCTCACGGACGATGTGGGTCATGCCGGCCTTGTAGCCCAGGAAGGCGGTCAGGTGAACGGGCTTGCTGGGGTCATCCTTAGGGAAGCTCTTGGCCTTACCGCGGTGACGCCGACTCCTCTTGCGGGGCAGGAACCCCAGGGATCCGTGGCGGGGAGCCGAAAACTTACGGTGGGACTGTGGAGGGAAGAAACTGTTGTGAGCTAACCCAGTGAGGCCTACGCTCACATGCAATGACGTCCTTTCCTAGCTGGTCTCAGAAATTAAAAATAAGTTTAAAAAAAAGCTCTGTTCTTGCATATTAATTGTACGGTTTAGTTTAAAAGCTGTGTTCAGTTATTGAGGTTTCTGCAGGTGTAACAGTTTACCACGTTGTTAGCATTGGTAGCTTATCAACGCAAGTATGCACGTTTGTCGGCTCTCAAATAACGAGACAACAAACCGAGACATCGCTTAAGCTTCGATTATTATTAGCTAAAACATACGTAAATATACCTAGGTAATATACGTGGGAGTGTTGTATCGAAATAACTTCATATTAAGGTTTTAAATATAAGGTGAGGCCTACGTAAAGCTGCCATTTTGGACCCGAAGTCACCGGTATGGTATCCCGAAAACTGCAATATCAGACTAAAATACAACAGAAATATAAGCTAAACATTAATAAAACTTTCTAAATATATCCTCCCTAGTAGATGAAATGAGTGAAATTCAACAGATGGCTCAGATGACAAACAGATTCATGTCCAGAGTGTCAGCAGCATTTGGGAGCAGACTCACCATTTTGTCTCCAATCCGATTCAAAGAGGTCTTCTGAAGGGCCAGTGAGCCAATTTATACAATCACAAGTATCGCGGGATTCAGCGTGACTGTCGTCAGAGAAGCCCCGCCCCCGGGATTTCACCCTGTAAATGTATTAAACTCAGCAGCCACTAGATGTCGCTGTTTGACTTAGCAAAGTATCTAAATACAAAAATACAAGATAAATAGGAAGATATGTAGCAATTTGTCTTTGGACAGTAATGTTTTTGAAATATTTGTGTTCTCATTAAGTATATTTAATATTAAAACATTATGTAATATATATATATAATCCGTTATATTTGGGACAAATGGAAAGAATATGCATTTCCCGCACATCATATTCCTTTATTGGATACTGCATATAGTACGTATATTTTCATTATAGTTTTTATATTTTCTATTATTATAATATTTAGACTTTATCATATAGACTTGTTGCACTACATCTCCCCTGTGCTGCTATGTCAAACTTGACTTTCTCCCACAGGGGGATCAATACATCTTATATTATTCAGTTCTTCTATGGTGTCAGAAAGTTAAATTCAGTAGAGTAGAATACAACTTTCCTGGTTTTCTACCGTTATTTATTTTCATTATGTTATTGTTCCTGCATACATAAAAATACCTCAATCATAACTAATATATTATTTTCTTTTAAGTAATGGTGGTCATTTACAAACTCCATAAGCAATAAATCACACATGTGGCATAAAAATCCAGCTGTCTTAACATTTATTATTGTTTCATTCATTAAAAAACAAAAAAACATGAACAAAGAAACACACACATTTACACCTTTCAGGTTAAGGCAGCAATCTTTTTGTTTTATGATCCAGTGATGTAACAAGTTTTGATGTCATGTTGACCAGAGTACCACTAGGGGAAAGGTTGGAAAGCCTCTTGTGATTTTCCTTTACCCATCATCTAAAGAATCCTGGCGAAAAATCAGAATATCTGTGTGACTTTTGGTAGGTTGGCTGCAGTGGTTTTCACTGAAAAATGTGCTCAAATATTCATGAATTCTTGTAATGTAACCATAGCATAAAACGCAAACTTCATGCACCAAATGAAAACATGTCTTCCAAGAAGGCTAGCTTTAATTTTTGGGCCTTGCGTTTTTGTATTCTATGACTTTCCTCCAGTTACGAGAACAGAAAAGAGGCGTATATTTAACAAACATTAAAAAAAACTGTGGTTATTATAGTGATTCCATTTCACAGCGCTTCTCTTGTAGATGTAAAGTGCTACAAATGATCATATCTATCCAGCGTACAAGACAGATTGGTCAGTCTTCTACTCAGAAATGTCATGCTTTACTGCTGCAGGAATGCAGATTGGACCAGATTATCTGGACTTTGTATTGAATAAAGCTGTACACGCCATGCAGTTGGTCTCAGGCAATGCAAATTGTGGGAACATTTTCCCGACTCATGCGACAGTATCGATGTAGTTGCAGTCCTTAAAGAGGGTTTAAATATTCCCATCAAGGATTATACCTTACACCACTGTCCTGCACAGTGGGTGAATATGTGTCCAGTGTAATTTGGTAATAAGTCCCTTCCCTTATAGGGATTTAAACAGTTTCTTTTTAAGATACCTGGAAAAAAAGTTTGCTCAGATAATCAACACACATTAAAGTCCGTGGGTCAAAGAGCATCTCTCAGTATCCAGGCTTGTTGTTCAAGCTCATTATGAAGTTGAAGGATGTAGGTGTGTCTCAAGTCTTATCACAGTCTCCAGACAGCAGATCTAGAGGGAGAGGAATCTCACTGTGCTCACACAATATCAAATCCAGGCCCCAGTGTTCATCAAGCTTCTGCTGTATGTCATGTGAACAATCTTCAGCCACTGAGAAACACCCAGAACCCAGTCTTCAAGATGGCGGTCACTCTCGATCAAGGTTCACCTTTTGGAAGAAGGCCTTTCCAAACTCATAGGTGCTTATCATAACAGCACAGGCTGGGGCCACTTTGATCACCCTGGGCATGAAACCTGGGGAAAACACAAATGTTTTATTTTTACTCAATATAATAAAACCATGGTTTGTACAGAGTAAAATTCAAGCCCTTTAAGGACTTTCAAGGTATCAAAACAAAAATTTCCAGACTCTTAAAGCCTTTAATATCTATATTGTTGCTATAAATGCAATTGCAAAAAATAAGAATAATGAGAAATTCCTTTATACCCACAGCAATCAATGTATATATTGTCACTTTGTTTATTTTACCAGCTATTAACTTTAATTGTGTATTTGATCATAAATATAATCTTAGCTTGCTGTTTTCCACAGTAAGGGATCAACACAGGGCTTGTTTAGTTGATGTATGAATGATGAGTGAACATGCCAGGAGACAACAAACAAATACAACAAGACTGATTCACATACTGAAAAATTTTTGGTTCACATGAGTGCACCAAATGAAAACAGGTCTGCCAAGAAGGCTAGCTTTAATTTTCAGGCCTTGTGTTTTTGTATTCTATGAGTGATTATGTAGCTGGAACAAAACACAATTATGTTTGAAATCAAACACTTCTGAAGTATATTTGAATTAAAGCATAATCTTAGCCTTGAATACTTCAAAAAAACTCTGTAAGACATCATACAGTAAGCGTGTACCTGCAAAGAGCCCCCTGTAGCCCAACTCGGTCCATATTTCCTTCATTATGTGCCATGTGGATGTGGTTTTCTTTAAGGAGGCTAGGAGGAATGGAAATAAGTTACTGTTAAGAACATGTTTCACAGATAAATCAATACATTTCACACATCATGTTTAAATACACACCTCCCACAGTATCCATTTCTCCCAGCTGGATCTGTCTCCGCGTTTTCACCACGTCGAAAGGCAGCGTCAGGATTGCAGCAATCTAGACACAGTGACAGACAACAACAGTCAGTGGATACACTTCAGTCTGTTAGATATTATCTGTGTGTGAAGGATAACCATTCATATCAGAGGGGCAGTTGTTCAATTATTGCATAAGTGAATGTGGGTCAGTCGCTGGCCTCATTCTCTGAACATTTCCCCCGACAAAGCCTTCATTGCTCGGACCTGGAACCTTGTTATCAGATGTTTGAGGGTAATTAAGTCATTGTGATATGTTTATATAGATTACAATTAACTGTAGTTATTGAACCAAAGCAAACATCAAGATTTATCAAGGCTACATTTTCAGTGATTCAATCATTCATATCATCAGGATTTCAGTTATCAGGTTATTCCCTCTACTGATAAATGCTAATGAAATGTTAATGCTCCAGTTTTGTTTTACCATAGAATAACAGATTTGCAAAGTGGGAGGAGACAGAAGTAAAGGTTCTTATAGCACTTGGGTGGCCATTAAACTCTATTTGTTTACTTATAAACATCTGTCAAACTATCACTTTTCCTTGGTTTGTGCCAGAAAAAACTCAACAGCAATGTTTCTTTCTAGAAATCATTACTTGGTTACTCAGAATAATCAACAGACCAAGCACGAGCCTCTTGTCCATGTGTAGCTGCACGTTTCCTTCTCCATGATGATACGTTGAAAGAAAATAGTTCCTACATGAAACTCCTCACAACAAGGTCTGTGGGTTATCTTAACTGTAACTGGGTCACGATTTCTTGAAAGAGACATTGCTGTTGAGTTCAATGTGTTTTTGGCGCTTTGCCACCTGGTTGCATTATATTTGAGAAAAGGCAGACATCTCTACAACTGATATCTAGAAAACTGGGCAGCTTACACCAAAACAATCTAGATAAATAAACAGCACAACAGGTAAGAGGAAAAATATATATTTATGATTCTGGGGTGAACTGTCCATTTAGAATAAAACTCTGAAATGGGAACGCAGTAAAGGAGGGGTGGCGTGTCTTTCCTGTAAAGCGGAGTACTTACAGCTCCAGAGACGGCCCCGGCAGTAAAGCTGATGGAGAAGTTGGCCTGAGTCACTCGGGACTGCTCACATAACTGGGCCTTCACCAGTTCATAGTTGAACCAGTACAAAGCTGCAAATACACACAGAGACAGTTTGTTGGCTAATTAGTCACTTTACTCCACATTACAGTCATCTTACGCTTACTGTGACAAACTACTGCTTATTTTTAGTGTACGATCTCATTTATTGTTGCCCTTTCCATCCCTCTTCCATTTTGTCCCTGTTGAGTTTTTTGGGGAGGTTTTCCGAATCAAGGGTCTAAAGATAGAGGCTGTCGTATGGCATAAAGTCCCTTGAGGAAAATCTGAAATATTCACATGAACTTCTCAAAGCACTCTTGCAGCTGCAGCCACTGTTTCACTGAGTGCTCAGTATGCTTCAAACTGTTGGTTGAGCAAAAAGTATACTTCCGGCAGATTTTCAAGAATGCAGATAGTACAACACACTAGCAGCGTATTTAGCTGTGGTCTGATGAAAGGACAATTGTTTGGAACATAATGAAGATATTAAATGACAGCAGACGAGTAAAATATGCTGCAGGAATGGTTTGACAAGTTTCTGTGGAGGATAAGATACATTTCTCACTCTTATTGTAACCAGTCAAGTCCACTGAAAGATTGTTCATGTAATCTCTGTAACAACCCATCTAAAAAAAAAGGATATTTAAGATTTTTTAAACACAGTGTCATTATATTGCTTTCTGTTGTGGTGCTCTCACCAGAGAAGGGTACGTCTCTGAGAACTGTAGGCCCCCAGCCCCTCCACAGTGACAGCAGGCCATCCTGGGCCACAGCAGAGCGGATGCACACCCGCAGCTCGCTGTAGGGCAGCCGACGGGACTGCATCTTGGTCCTGACCAGCTCCAGAGGGCTGATCACTGTCACAGCCCCCACTGCAACACACACACACACACACACACACAAACACACACACACACGCTGGAAGTCAAAAACCCATTATCAAATTAGAGTTAGGATAACTACATGTGGTTGGGTTTTAATGGACTCACATCTGGCCAGACCGCCTGCAACAAGGGGGATGTGGCTGCCCTGGAAACCCAGGCCGTATCTCAGAAAGTCCCGCAGCTGGTCGTAGCAGGTGAAGTAGATGATGGTGGCGGGTACAGCCATAACCCTGCACACACATGCAAATGAACAATGGTTTTAAATGAGTAAGTGCTTGGAACATTCTTATATATAGCAAGAAAGACTATATTCTAAATTCTTGATTTCTGAGGATACCCTTCACTGGATGATTGGTGTAAGATTCTGAGAATACGCCTCTCAGGTGTTGAGGGATTTATTAAGATATAGTCACCAGTCTTGGACACGGTGGACCCCTCTGGACTGACCTTTGTTCTACCCAATTAATAAAATTGGAACTGACAACATAATACCCAAGTGACTTGAATGTAATTATGTCAGACTGGTGGTGGTCAGTGTGTGTGTGTGTGTGTGTGTGTGTGTGTGTGTGTGTGTATGCTGTTTCTTTTTCCTGTTTTGTATCGTGTTTGTAAAGAAGTGCTGGTTTTGTG
The DNA here is from genome assembly GCF_905237075.1 of Dicentrarchus labrax. Taxonomy (NCBI): domain Eukaryota; kingdom Metazoa; phylum Chordata; class Actinopteri; family Moronidae; genus Dicentrarchus; species Dicentrarchus labrax. The sequence continues at coordinate 14,457,893 of NW_026136722.1, forward strand.
TTTTGTTAACAGAGTTTAAAAACTACGAAATATGTGGTTCTGTACATACTCAGATAAAACCACATACCTCAGTTCTGGGAGAACACTGTATGTGTACGTACATATCAAATGTTTAACTGAACACTTGATAGTGTTGTTTCCTGCTGTTTCCTGCTAAGATGGATGTTCCTTCCTGACTGCAGCAGCTTAGAAAATAACTATCCGAGGCAACATCTACTAGAGTGATGTCGATGGCATGGAAAACTGTTTCAAAAACGCGCGGATTTATAATTGTTAAAAGCCTTTATACGTTTTTGTTTGGCTGTTCTGCCAATGGATAGCTGAGGCGGGTCATCCTGTTATAAAGAAGAAGAATTTAGTCTAAATGCTGTTATATAATATATTTGCAGATTAAACACTTCTTGTAATTATCACACTATAAAGTAGCACACTGGCACCCTGAATTAAGTATTTTAAACACTGACTTGAGGAAAGTTTGGACACTCACAGTGTTGGTGGTAGCCCACTCCACAATGACCTGAGTCCTTCATGTCGAGTGATTTTCACAAAAGCGTCCTACGGCACAAACAAATATGTGTGACACAATCATATTCAAACTGTGTGAAAAAGGACCGTGGCAAAGGCAAAGCTGCTCATGTACTTGTACTTACAAGTGTCCCACTGAAATGTGTTGGTGTTTTGTACCAGCTGGTGCAACTGGTTCCATTCTGACACACGTAGATGTGATCCATCAGTCCATTACAATACAGGAAACACCTCCCTGTAAGAGACGGAGCAACCAGGGGTCAGCAGAGTTACAAGCATACAATAACTGAACGACACTGGCCTTCCCAGCAAACACCAGATAATTAGACTTTAAAAATCTGATCTGTAAAAAGGTTTCATGCGTTCTCAACTACAATCCTTGACAGAGGAGAGGAAGGTGATTAATAATACATGCCGTGGCAATGACCACAGAGTCAGTCAGAAGATAACATCAGGCCTGCCCTCGTCACTGCTTACTTTGCCTGTTTATTCAGAGCTTGGTTCAAGATAGACTTTTGACAAAAACCAGAGTAAAGTAACTCTAAAAAAAGCACAATTTCACAATCTGCTCCTACTACAGATTTTGAAATGTGGAAATAACGCAGGAAACAAAAACAATACATTTATGAAAGAAAGAGTGAATTTTAAGTGGTGACTTGTATCTAGGTAACATTTTTAGCATTTGAAGCTATCACACATACAAACATGAACTGGTAATTGAAAGCCAGGTAGAAAACTGCAGCCATATAACCTTTATACATCAACAAACAAAAAGGACCGAAGGCCACGAAGGGAAACAAAAATAGCCGACAGTAAACACGTGAATCTATCTACAAAAGGGGTTATTGAGTGTTCACTGGCAAGAGGTGTTTGTTAGTCGAGCACGTGCCCACACACAGAAAGGTTGTGCTGGATCACGGTGTTGTTTTTAAAATGTGACCATGTTTTAGCGTGCAGTGACGGCGGGTCAGATACTCACACTTGGAAGGGCGGATGACGCCACCCCACGGAGCTGAAGCTATGAAACAAAGCAAAAGGCAGGTGTAGCGGTGTTAGAAAAGCATCAAGATACACATTGACACAAGCAGCTGTTAAAAAAAGCAAAGTCAGTGTTTCAAAACCACGGAAAGAGACCCTACCTTGGTGGAACGGTGTTTGCTGAGCCTGCAGCCTGATCTTCACAACGTCCAGCGGTGTGACTGTAAACAAACACGTCGACAGATCAAATTATTATAATGACACTTATTTGCCAATTTATTAAGTACACCTAGCTAAAACTAATGCGGTCTAAAAACAGTACTTCCCTTCATTGGGGTAAACATGTTTTAGAGACGCATTGATTTTGGAGGCTGCAGTTGGCGGGGCTGTTGAACTGTATTGCATTAGCCTAGAAAGTGTTTCTATTATTTTGTCCACCCCATTCTTGTCAATGACCTGTAAGGCAATACAGTTCAACAACACCACAAAGTACTTCTTCCAAAAGTTCAGAAAACCATAAAAGTCAATAAAAACTGAACATTATAACCTTTATGAAGGATTTGAACTGGAGTTGCAGCACTGTTGTGTTAGACTACATTAGTTTGAGCTAGCTGTACCTAATAAACAGGCAACTAACTAATTGTAACACTAACTCCATTGGAAGGCAAATATATTTTTTGGGGAGGTTTTCCGAATCAAGGGTCTAAAGATAGAGGCTGTCGTATGGCATAAAGTCCCTTGAGGAAAATCTGAAATATTCACGTGAACTTCTCAAAGCACTCTTGCAGCTGCAGCCACTGTTTCACTGAGTGCTCAGTATGCTTCAAACTGTAGGTTGAGCAAAAAGTATACTTCCGGCTGATTTTCAAGAATGCAGATAGTACAACACACTAGCAGTGTATTTAGCTGTGGTCTGATGAAAGGACAATTGTTTGGAACATAATGAAGATATTAAATGACAGCACACGAGTAAAATATGCTGCAGGAATGGTTTGAAAAGTTTCTGTGGAGGATAAGATACATTTCTCACTCTTATTGTAACCAGTCAAGTCCACTGAAAGATTGCTCATGTAATCTCTGTAACAACCCATCTAAAAAAAAAAGGATATTTAAGATTTTTTTAAAAACATTTTTTAAACACATTAGACATACAGACATACGTTGCTTTTTCTATTCTTTGTTTCTGTGATCTCACCAAAAACAGATGTGAGGAGGGCTCCAGTGCCAGAAGCCAGCATCTGCTGCACTGGAGAGATGGCAGCCACTGGGCTGTTGACGGCCCGCTCCCCCATCCTGCCCACCTGTCACACCAGAAAAAAACCCAATGAGAACACAATGTTCTGTAACTAAACTTCACAGAGGAGTTTTCTGACCTGCTCCGACCCGAGCAGTCAGACGTCTTTGTTTCCTTGTTATGTAAAACAACTAAAGTGTTTGTGTCCTGGAGGATCAGCAACTTTATACCTAGTCTGTGGTTAGGTTGGTGTCCTCTTATGTCAGAGTGCTAATTGTGTGACGCCTGCTCCTGAGATGCTCCAAGTTACTCATGGAAACAAAAAAAAATTACATTTAAAAAGTAAAAATAAGTGCAACGTCTACTGTTGTCCTTCAGGGAAAAAAAGCTACATCCGACAGGCCGATTATTACTGTGTACTAAAGTCAGATTAGACATCCTTCGGTGCTGTGAACTGGGTAAGTCTGGGCGGGTTGTTATAATGGGGTCGTTGAAACATTATGATAGCTTATCTACGATGCGCATGTCACCAGACAACCAGTGAGAGCCTCACCTCCTGGCCCACTCCTAACAGAGAGAGCTGGTAGCAGCGGATAGATCATATGTAATCAGCCAAACAGGGACATGGAAGAAAAACTAACAAAAAAGGTAGATAAAGAAATGAGTCCTGACTTTAATGTCGACAAATCCATCACCGGCAGACAAGATGTTTTTGGCTCAATGAGGATTTTTGGCAAAGTAACTGAATCATTTCAAACTTTGCTTGTTTTCAACCTGTGTGGTTGCCATTTGTCTCCCCTTGTTTGTCCTGTTCCTGGAGTTGATGACACTTTAGTGTGACAGTTATAACCACTTGTCCCTCAAGGGCTGTCTGGCAGGTAAGCAGCTTGGACAAACAAAGTGGCCAAAAACAAACAAACAAACAAACATGAAGCTACATGTGTCCTAAAAATGAGATGTTTGTTCTCTCCCTGTCAATACCTGACTCTAAATATAAACTACCTACATTGCACTCATGTTGTCAGGGCACAACAAAAAAAACAAAAACAAAAGAGACACATCTAATTCATTCAAATTAAAGTACATGAACGTGTCAGTTGTGCAACTCAATCAATGATCTAACTTAACCTTGCTGTGCTGACACTTTCTCTCCAACGTTAGCTAACGTACATTAACGCCCAAACAAAATGTGTATATAAGTTATCTTAAACTCAACACTTGAGGAGAGGAGGATTAAAACCCAATGCGATCATTTAGCCAACGCATTAAGCTACACTTGTCTTAACATGTCTGCATTAGAGTGGAAGCTAGCTGCTAGCTACCTAGCTTTTTTTTTTTTTTTTTTTTAGGATGACAAGCTAACCTTACTCACCTTTACTTCAGCTGCCAGCGTTGTGTGAAGCGGATTCCCATTTCAGTTAACTTAACGTAACGTCGCCACATTTAAGAGCGAACGTTAAACCACAGTTTGTTACGGTTCCCCGTTGAGGAGAGACCGTAAACATGTTCTTGGAGTCGAGCTAGTAGCTTGTAAGCACGGCGGTTTATACGTACAGGTCACAACACGTAACGTTCACATCACAAACCTATAAGGCGCTACGCTCAGCGATTGGACGTGACAGCGATGGCGTGAGGCCGATCCGCATGTTGTGGAGATCTGTGGTAAACTGTCAGGCCCCGCCCCCCTCCCCGCCCTGCCGCTGATGCTGCTGTTGGCTCTGGCGCCCCCTGGTGGAGAGGACGCGGTGGTGCGCTGCAGCTGCCGCACACTCGCCGCATGTAAACAAGTTTATCCGACAGTGAACTGCAACCTGTTCAGTGCAGCGTGCGGGTAAACGGGAGCAACTTCGTTTCACTCTCATCAGTCAAACTTAACTTTTAGTGGAGTCAATTAGTTAATTAATGGAAGAGACCAGAAGAGGCGCTGCAGGGTATTCAGAGAAATTAGGAACCTCTCTCTCTCTCTCTCCCTCTCTCTCTCTCGCTCTCTCTCTCTCTCTCTCTCTGAGGGTGTGTTCAATAAAGTGCAGGTCTTTTCCGTTGTCTGGTCACTTGTGAAACACCTGACTGCTCACAACAGCCCTTCAGTCTTTCACCAAGGTAAGAGAAATAAACATTTTCTTTTAGCTCTGAGAATCTGAGATAATCCTTTTATTTTGTAGTGATTCAGACACATGTACAGTAGACAACTACTTTTTTAATTGCATTTTTTAAATAATAATAATACTTTGTAAATAATAATAATTCCCTTGTGTTTTATGACTGATTAGAATAAATCTTAATGCAAGCTCATGCGCCAGCTAAACGAAACTGAAAGTGTGTTAATTTATTTTTTATGTCCTATTGTGTTTGACTTGCTCATTCATTGCGAAATAAAGAAGCATAAAAAACAAGAAACAAGAACAAACCTCTAAGGGAAGTTAAACGCTTGAGGAAATAAGACAAACCTGACCCATTGTTTGAATTTTTGTGTTTGACGTGTATGACTCATTTTCAGTGAATGTGTTGTATTTAAAGAATAAGTCTGAAAACACCAGAAAGGTAAAATTAGTTTTTTACAGACAGAGAAGTTCATGGACATGTAGAAATATCTGAGCATGCGTATAAAACAATTTCTGATGCAAAAACCTTTGTTTCTGATGTTGGATGGAGAGGAGGGGGATTCCACCCTTTCACTTTCCCTTCATTAAAGACCTGTGTGTGTGTGTGTGTGTGTGTGTGTGTGTGTGTCCCAGATGCAGAAGTGGGTTGTGGTCTGTTGGGCTCTCCTGGCCCTGGTTGGTGCAGAAGAGTGTCCAGATGGAGGAAAATGTGAAGACGGTCAAACCTGCTGCAACGACCCGGCCAACGGCTATGAATGCTGCCCGTTTGATCAGGTAGACCTGGTTGTACTACCCGCATGCACTACATTATCATATTAACCATAAAGTTGGAAGAAACTAACCCATATTGTACATTACAACCTGCTTGTTCCACCACACCACTTGTTCTTACACTAAGTGAGATGTTCAAAAGAAAAGTTTTTTTAGTAACAGGAAAAAAAAAAACATATTATTTGCATAATTTATACACAGTTTGTCTAAATTTGGTGTCTCTGCAAAGCAAGCAATACTATACCTGCTGGTTATCTGGCATGGTGAAAGAGTTTAAATTAGCTTCTCTTTTGAACTTTTATTCATTTGATTTGATTTGTGCACAATGCCCAATGCTTCAAATTTATTTTAAGACTATAATCTTTTTGTTGTAAGATATTAAGTCTAAAAAGACATCAAATAAAGGAACTGCATCGCATCCGTATGTTACGTTTACCCGGTCAATCCGGAGACTTTAAACCCCACGTTCTCTGCTTCAGCTCTGTACAATATGTTTAATGCCTGTAAACAAAAAAAAACAATTAAAAGAAAACACAACAACCAAACAGTGAACTACACAGCTAGTAAGTAACAGAACTAAACCCTAGCCAGAGATAGTTAGCCTTGACAAAGCTTCCTTGTTGAGCTTCTCTTCAATCTAAATTTCAAGGTTATTATTAAAAAAGGTTAAATGAAAGCGGAACGTTTTGTTGATAACTGTGTTTCCTATATTCTCTGAAGGTTTTGCAAAGGTCTGTGTCAATAATTATCATCTAATACTAGTCCCAAAAGACCTAAAATGAAGGAATTGCACCCTTTCCAACTGTTGTACTTTTCTCAGTGTGAAAACTTTAAACCTGCTGCTGTTACTGCTCTCTGCTATACGGCAGCACAATTAACTTTACATAGTATTTCATCTTGAGCAGAATACTTTGTCCATTTGTCTATCACATAGTTAAATGTACATATTGTATGAGATAACCACTCCTCTTGTTCTCTAAAATGAACAGAATTACTATTCATGCTGAGTAGTTGTTTTACTACTTTATGAGCCAGATAAAAGCTCAGGCCTCATTAACCCAGACTGATAGCAGTTTTAAAACTTTGGTAGTCAAAGTGCTCCTACTCCTGCTCTCCTCCGCAGGCCGAGTGCTGTGATGATCACATACATTGCTGCCCCGCGGAAACAATCTGCGATACGGCCACGTCCAGCTGTGTGAACGCTACCGTTACCATCCCCTGGGTGGAAAGAGCTTCTGCTGACCAACCCAGACACTCTAAAGTAAGAATACCAGACATCTGTACCTTCCATCAGAACATACTGAGTAAAGAGTTTGATGTATTTAAGATTGTACCCCCTCTCCCACCCTGTCCCCTGCAGTCCTTCAGGATGATCAAGGCGTACATGGGGGAGGATGACGACAACGTCTGTCCCGATCAGTCACGGTGCCCACCTGAATTCTCCTGTCTGAGGGCCTTGACAAGGTTCGGCTGCTGTCCCCTAGCACAGGTAATCAAACCTTGTCCAACACAGATATCATTATAAACATCTAGATATAATTTATAGTAGTATAGTATAGTATAGTAGTCAGTGGCGTGCACAGACTTTTTGATGGGCAGGGGTGGAAAGAAAAAAAGGGCACATAAAGCGCGTCCTCACTACTGTAGAGGGCACTTTAGACACCTTTTATATGTTATACAAATGGCACTTTATATAGCCTTAAAACAGACTAACTAGACAGACTACTCAGGTTAGTTTGCTGTTAGGATCAGCATCCACGAGAACTGTGTGGATTTCAACGTTGGACTGTGAAGAACACACAGCGACATGGATGTATGAAGGACATAAATCCCTAGGGGGTCTGGGGGTCTTCCCCTAGAACATGTTCAATTAAGTAGATGCCATTTCCTGTATTCTAGTGCATTTTAACACCATATCAACACCAGATAATCCAAACTGCTTCTGTGAGATATCGTTCTGGCTCAATATAGATCAACAAAGGGCCCAACATAAAAGTCATTGCAATAGTAATGTGTCATAGAGAATCAGACAGTGTGCACTCCTGAATGCTGTGTTTTCAACAGCAACAAAAGAAACTGAATTAAAATAAAACAATATCAAAACTTAAGCCATAGCTGTTGAAAAGGTCTGAGACACATTTACTGCTCCGTGGAATAAATTAGGGCTCATTCAGGTCTTTAAAATTAGCTAGCCTAAATGTATCTAGCCTTCACAAAATTCAGGAAATCTGCTTTACACAGATGACTGCATTATCTATTTTTATTGCAAAGTGTATCCTAATATACACTAAAGCTTTCACAGTTTATAATGCTCACCCAGCTCTGTTCTGCTTAGCTGATCATCACACTGGTCTCTCTCCCTCTCAACTAGCTGCTAGCATTAGCCACTAGCCTACTCAATAGCATTGGCCTACTAACAAGACTTTCTGTCCTTAACTTGCAAGCTGGAGTTTAAAAGGCATTTTCAAGAAAGCATTTTTAAAAATGATCCCAGATGCTTAGCCCGGCGGGGAGTCAACTTAAAGCTGGCGGAAACCCTGATATGCAATGCTAACCCAACTTTTAACTTTACTGGCTATTCCCACAAGACGTAGTGAGGTAGCTCCTCCTTAAACATGCAACAGGCATCTACCTAATAATAGAATATAGAAGAGGGCAGTTGAGTGTTTTTTCCACCCAAGAAGGTAATTTAGTGTATTTTGCCTCCCAATAGCACACGTTAGCACTGTTTTGGCTCCCAAGAGGGCACTTTAGCACTTTAGGCGACCCCCCCCCCCCTTGTGCACGCCACTGCTAGTAGTAGTAATACTAGTACTAATGGTGCAGTTATAAGGGAAATAGAAGTAATAACCACATGAATTGTATCGATAGGTCATACGTTATGTCAAGTAACAGAAATGACAAATAGTAAATAAAGACCAAAATCCGTGTTCATTGGTTAGCCACTCATACATACTCTTCATAAAACTGAGTGCATATGCTATGCAAATCTAAAATATGTTTTCTAGAAACCCAGTTACTTCCTGTCGCAAAGAGGATCTTTGCTCGTTTGGTTGACAAACTAAGCTGGTTTCACTTCACGGAAGATGAAAATATGTTGCGGGGGATTAATGCTATTGTGGGTGGTTTAATATGAAACTGTGAACATGCAGCAGCTCTTTGTGTTGGATTGCTTTACAGCAACAGTGTACAATGAGCAGCTGTGTTTTAATAAAGATATTCATTTATGAATTGTAGAATATAAATGTTGTTGTTCCTGGCCCCTGACAGGGAGTCCCCTGCTCTGATGGGAAACACTGCTGTCCTGAGAACCACCAGTGCAGCGCGGACAGCCGCTCCTGCATCAAAAAAGGTGAAAATCTTTTACTTATAAGCACAACATATTCTAGAAAACTGTCTGAATGTGAATCCTGTTTGCAGGAGGGGGACTTCCCAAAGGCCCGTTCTCAGACCTCTTCTGTTTAACCTGCACCTGCATGTGGAAAACAAAATATCTCACCCTTATTATGCAGACGACACATATTTACAATATCACCAGGTGACTATACAAGCACTGTGTGAAGAAATTGAACAAATCAATTATTGGATGTGTAAAGAAAGAAAGTTTTGAGGCCCAAAGAAGAACAATTAAACTAGTCAGTGCTTGGTGTCAGTGGCTAACGTTAGAAATCACAAACCAGGCCAGAAATATTGGTGTAGTCATGGGCTTAAATACATAATCAGCTGACTAACACTGTAAGAATATAGCAAGAATTAAAGGATTCATTCATTTTCTGTGCACCACATATGTGGAACAAACTCTCAAAAAACCTCCTGTCAAGGTTTCAAATCTTCCTGCTTTTCACTAACTTGTATTGAATTAAAATTGGGACTATTTATTTGTATCTTTCACTGTAGCTGCACTGTAACTTTTATCCTCCTGTTTCATCTATTTTATTAAACTTTTGTATCTCTTATTTTACTTGTGTCTTTATACATATATTCGCCCTTTTATGTGTTATGTAAAGCACTTTGAATTGGCTTGTTGTTGAAAGGTGCTATACAAATAAACATGCCTTACCTTGCACAAGGGGTTTACTTTTATCTCTAAGCCCCCTAATCATAGACATTTTAAAATTTGATGTATTATTATCTTGTTGCAGAGCTTGTGACTACAGTGCTGTGCAGCGACGGAGTGTCAGAGTGTCCAGATGGAACCACCTGCTGTGAAGACTCTGAAGGCAAATGGGGATGCTGTCCCATGCCAAAGGTACAAAATGGAGGATCTTTTCATTATAGACATATACGCAAGTCAAACGATGGATTTGCATGTTCCTGCCTCGGCGTCTTTACGGTGTGTTATCATGCGTGGGTATATGGTGACGCTCCATCGGTCTCTATTGTCTAAACAGGCCGTGTGCTGCGAGGATAAAGTACACTGCTGTCCTGAAGGGAGCGAATGTGATGTCGAACACTCAAAATGTATTTCCTCATCTACCAAAAAAGAGATGCCAATGTGGGCCAAACTTCCTGCACGAATAAGGGCAGAGTGGGAGAACCAGAAAGGTCAGGGTTGTTTTTTGCTGTAAACTTACTTCCTCTTTCTGATTAATCATTGTCTAAATCTGAGTGTGCGATCATGCAGCCTGATATGTGTGTGTCAACTTTCAGACGGTGAAAAAGTGTCTGCAGAGACAGCCCCTGAAGTCACCAAAGTGGATGCAGTTCCTCCTTCAGAGAAGGAAGTATCTGTTTCGCCTGTCTCTAAGGCAGCTGCAGGTGAGATGCGTCCAATTATGTAGAAACAAACACCTAAAAATAATGCAGAGGTGCATCACAAACAGGGTGCGAACTACAGGGGAGCCAGGGGGAGCTGGGAACCTCTTAATGAAACCTGAGCTCCCCTTGAAAACATGATTTGTCTCTAAAATATTGACAATATGGTGTTTTTGCTACGCATTTCTGTTTATCTATATCTTCATCATCAAGGATTGTTTGTGAAATTAGGCTACTATTTACTACTTTACTAACTTTAATAAAGATAATAATATGCTTGCCATCACCTTGCTGCGCAATATCCTTAACTTCAGATCAGAAAATATACATAAAATAAACATTCCTAGTCCCAGTCAGTCAGTGACCACCGAATCGCCATTATTCATTTCTCTGTTTTGTAGTCAGCATACTGTGCATCACGGTCAGTCCAAAAGTGAGCTCCCCCGAAATCCTTGATCCACCACAAAGTCTTAAAGTAGTTTCTGTAGCTAAAAGTAAAAATACATCAATAGACCTTTCTTATAGCACACACTTTGATTTGAAAAGGTGCTCCACCATAAAACGTGTTTTCTGAGCAGTGTTCACCTTGATGCCTCGCACTGACAGTCTGAGTTAGCCTCTCCGAGTCACTAGCACTCTGATACATTTTTTAAACTTGCTGAGAGGAAGGGAAGGAGCTAGCACAATTGAAGGGTGAGGTTTAATAACACTAACAATGGCTGCATTCCGTTTAATTCAGGTGTGTCACTGGGTGCATGGCTTACTGGCACACCTAAATGTTTATAAGGTGCAATATTTCCTGCCATAACAAGGCAAAGTTTATACCGTGTGAAAGTAAATGTTACATTCTGACGTACTGTCTTCTCAGCATGAGGGAAGATTTATTATGAAGATGTAAGAAATTATACTATTGGTATTTATTTAACAGGTGACGTCCCCTGCAATGATACAGCAGCCTGTCCAGATGGTACCACATGTTGTAAAAAACAAGAAGGCGGCTTCGCTTGCTGTCCTCTACCAGAGGTACAACTTTGGTTGCCATTTTGTAGACATTCCTAACTTTGTTAAAAGCGTCACAAGTGCATTAATTATATATTTTTTTCTTTGCTCATATCATTCCCAGGCTGTTTGCTGTGAAGATTTCATTCACTGCTGCCCGCACGGTAAGAAATGTAATCTGGCTGCACAGACCTGCGATGACGACACATGCTCTGTGCCGTGGTTCAAGAAGATACCCACAATCCCCAGGCTGGACACACAGGCGGGGAATGTTTCATGTGACTCCACCTCGAGTTGTCCTGATGGCACCACCTGCTGCAAGACCACAGCAGGAAGCTGGGCCTGCTGTCCTCTACCTAAGGTAAACACCCAGAGCAACATGCACCCACTGATTATTTAAAACCAGCTTTTAAAGCCTCAGTATTCACACTGCACTTCCCCAAATCCCCTGCGATGGTGGCTATCACTGTTCATGTTAATGTGTTAAAGAAACAGCTGTTTGCAGCTGCCAGAATTGTAAAACTCACGCCTTCCTGAGGTTGTGAAATGTTCAGAACAGCAAAATATATGTGTATGTTGAAATAATGGGTAATACAATGTTGTAAAATCCAAATGTATTGACATGAAGTAACACATATTATTTCTTTAGTAGAGTAGTTCAACATCTTGGGACTTCTGCTTATTCCCTTTTCTTGCCTGAAGTTCCAGTAGAGGATTAGATCCATGTAGCTACCACCAGTAGCTGGTTGGCTAAGGTTAGCATAAAGAGCTAGCTCAGCTTAGTACAAAACAGGGGTTTCTCCGGTTGTTGTTGTTGTACAGATTAAGCAAACAAAATATAACATTTTAATTACTGATATTAAGAAATGCTGTTAGGTGAATTGTGTTACCTTTAAATCGGGCCAGGCTAGCTGTTCATCTGTTTCCAGTCTTTGTGCTAAGCTTTGTATTTACCATAAAGACGTAGAAGTGGTACCAATTTCTTTCCTCTAACTCTCAAAACAAAAGCAACTTTCCCAGAACATCAAACTATTCCTTATAGTTATGAGGTGTATTTGATCCCTTTTATATTGAGTAGAGCATTTTTAATGAGCATTGTGCCGTTCTTCGTCTGCACTTAAACTTCACTTTACTTTGACTGACAATTCTCTCTTGTCATGCAAATTCATACATCCAACTGTCACTTAACAATGTTTGTGACTGAAAGTATTCTCGCCATTCTGTTCAAAAGGCGGTCTGTTGTGACGACCACGAGCACTGCTGCCCTACAGGCACCACCTGTGACTTGACCACCCTCACCTGTAACGATGGCTCTGTCTCAACGCCCATGCTTCAGAAGATTCCTGCATTTGTCACAGAATCGCCAACTACGGTCCAAAGTACAGCAGGTACAAGCACAACGCCAACTGAGGATATCAGCAATGTATCATATTCTGATTATCTGACGCAGGAGGTTTAACAGGTTTTTTTTACAAATCATCGATTTGTTTATCTTAAGAAATGCATTCCCCATAAAAGTTTTTAAAATATTTGAGCTCATACATGGTTTACATCCATTCACGTGTCTTTGCTGTCCATCAGCAGAACAGTGTACAACCAAGTGTGCAGAATACAAACAAAAAGGTCCTACAGGGTACCTTTTAAATATAACATTAAATTGTTATTGTAAAATTAGCTGAGTTTATTCCCGCCTGGTCAGTCACAAAAGCGGATATTTTGTTTCAAGTCAAAAAATATTGGGGGTTACAAAAATGTAATGTAGACAAAGGGCACCATATTATATAGCCAGTAACATGTTTTTGTCATTGAAAATGTTACATTCTGACGAAGATTTCAGATATGTAAGAAATTATACTATTGGTATTTATTTTCCAGGTGACGTCCCCTGCAATGATACAGCAGCCTGTCCAGATGGCACCACATGCTGTAAAAAAAAAGAAGGTGGCTTCGCTTGCTGTCCTCTACCAGAGGTACAACTTTTGCCATTTTGTAGACATTACTAACTTCGTTAAAAGCGTCACAAATGCATTCATGTTTTTTTTTTCTTTGCTCATATCATTCCCAGGCTGTTTGCTGTGAAGATTTCCTTCACTGCTGCCCGCACGGTAAGAAATGTAATCTGGCTGCACAGACCTGCGATGACGACACACAATCTATGCCATGGTTCAAGAAGATACCCACAATCCCCAGGCTGGACACACAGGCGGGGAATGTTTCATGTGACTCCACCTCGAGTTGTCCTGATGGCACCACCTGCTGCAAGACCACAGAAGGAAGCTGGGCCTGCTGTCCTCTACCTAAGGTAAACACCCAGAGCAACATGCACCCACTGATTATTTAAAACCAGCTTTTAAAGCCTCAGTATTCACACTGCACTTCCCCAAATCACTTGCCGATATGTGGTTAACACAAGCAAGCAACAATTTGGAGCTTTCACTTGTCTTAAATAAGGCGGTTGCTAACAAGTGCCTAATTGAGACTACAGAGGTTGTTTTATTTGGTTGTTGTTGTACACATTAAACATAAAAATATAACATTTTAATTACTGATCTAAAGAAATGCTGGTTGGTAAATTTTGTTACCTTTGGCAGAGCCAGGCTAGTTGTTTCTAGTCTTTGTGCTAAGCTAAGCTAACCAGCTGCTGACTGTAGCCTTGTATTTACCATACAGACTATTCCTCATAGTTATGTAGTGTTTGTGACTGAAAGTATTCTTGCCATTCTGTTCAAAAGGCGGTCTGTTGTGACGACCACGAGCACTGCTGCCCTACAGGCACCACCTGTGACTTGACCACCCTCACCTGTAACGATGGCTCTGTCTCAACGCCCATGCTTCAGAAGATTCCTGCATTTGTCACAGAATCGCCCACTACAGTGGCGGCTACAACAGCTACAACTATAACGCAAACTGAGGAGGACGAGGTGATGACGGATGAGGAGGAAGACGACTATGAGGACATGCAGGGCAGGGTTCATTGTGACGCCCACACCAGCTGCCCTCAGTCCTCCACCTGCTGCTTCATGACCTCGACTCATAAGTGGGGCTGTTGCCCGCTGCCAGAGGTGAGCGCTGCTTCTTCACCACATCACTGACCTCCAGTGAAATTAAAAGCTGCAATAGAGTCCTAAAACCTGGTAATGAGTCAGCAAGTTTGCACTTCAGGGTCCCTCGCCTCAAAGTCAGTGGGGGTTTTTTTAATGGGGTTTTTTGTTAGATGCCTGAAATAAGATATATATGTGGTTAATACGAGCTCAAGAGTCAGTAAATACCCCACCCATAAGTGCTTTCACGTGTCTTAAAAAAGGGAGTTGCTAACAAGTGGCAAAATGAGACTACAGAGGCTGTCGGTGACATTAAACATCAGCATGTTGAAGACAGAAACGTATCCACTCACTAGTCCACCTTTACAGCCTCATTGTGTTTGTACTCACGCTCTTGCAACTATTCTAACTCTAAACTTTCAACTTTAAACAAGTAGAGCGTAACCTGAATTATTTTTTTCTCTTTTATGGGGAGGAAACACCCCACCCACGCCACAAACACAGTGCGGGACGGTACTGCAAACCACTAAATGGCATCACTTTCTCAAACCCCAAGACATATATAACTTTAAATTATTATCATTGTTATTGGTGATATACTTCCTCTTCTGCATCCTCACCCTCTTCTGCATTAATGTCCAGCTTTATTATTTCTATCAGCTAGAGGCCACAATCACTAGTGCAATTCCTTCAGGCTTTTTTAAAATGATAGAAGTTAGACTTAATTACTTAACTACGACAAGATTACTACATGATCATTTTTTCCCACTATTATAAGCTCTATTCTTTTGAAAGAAGAACTGGAAAACAGGATCGATGAAGTGAAAGGAGCATTTCCTCTTTCACTTCTCCCCAGGCTGTGTGCTGTGCTGATGGGAACCACTGCTGTCCCACCAACTATAAGTGTGACGAGCGCAAGACCTCGTGCATCAAAGGAGAAGTGGTGATCCCGTGGTACACCAAGCTTCCAGCCACCATCAGCATCCAGGCCGATCCCAGCTCGGTGCAGTGCGACGGTCAGACTCAATGCCCCGAGCACACCACCTGCTGCCGACTGGTCACGGGCCAGTGGGGCTGCTGCCCGATGGAAAATGTGAGCCCTATTTGTGTGTGTGTGTGTGTGTGTGTGTGTGTGTGTGTGTGTGTGTGTGTGTGTGTGTGTGTGTGTGTGTGTGTGTGTGTGTGTGTGTGTGTGTGTGTGTGTGTGTGTGGAGAGATTACTGTGACGAGTGCAGCTACTTTGACATGAAAATATAAGACGTACTATCAGTATATTTTAGCTTTGTCAGGCTTTGCTTATGTAAAATAAGGGTTGTAATTTTCACTAACCTTGTTATACTGCTGTGTCTGCAGGCTGTGTGCTGCGCAGATAAGGAGCACTGCTGTCCACAGGGTTACACCTGTAACGTCGCCTCTAACTCCTGTCAGAAGCTCATCATGCTGCAGCTGCAGACTGTCCCGCTAACACCTGTGTATCTGCCCGAGCACCAACCGCAGTTCAACCCCTTAAAGCTCAGAGACATCCAGTGTGATGACAAGACCTCCTGCGAAGATGGAGAGACCTGCTGCAAGATGTCCGCTACTACCTGGGGCTGCTGTCCAATGTCTAATGTATGATATACAGTAATTACTTCAACCTTTACATTTTAGGACTTATTTGCTTTCTTGTTCAGAGTTAGATGAAAAGATTAATCAATGTCAATAGATACAGATAGATCCTATACATCTTTAATGAAGGGTTTGTGTCTGTTTCTGACAGGCCTGTGGGCAGATTATGAGACAATGGCCATCTGGGTAAAATATTGAATTAGTCTAGAAAATATAAACATATTGTATAAATGTTTCTTGTCCTGGTTTAAAGGCAGCCTGAACTTATTTTAGCTTTTAAGTCTATGATGGAAAGTAAAACTGCGTTCCTGTTTTACACTCCTTTATACTTCTACTACTCTGCTACATTTCAGAGGGAACTTTTAACTCCACTTTTCATTTGAAAGCTACTTTACAAATTCAGATTTTGCGTACAAAGCGTGTCATCATCTTCTAAACTGTGCTGCATTGTTATATGTTAAACGATACACACCTGCATATAAAGTAGATACAATTAGCTTCACCTCACCCAGCTGCAGCATCACTGTGCCACTTACATATATACTATGTGTGGTTGAAAATAATTGGGTTACCTTGAGTACTTTCTGCTACTATATACTTTCACTCTATTACATTTCAAAGGGAAATTTGAATTACTCTACAACATTCAAGATACAAGAGGTTTATTGTCATATGCACAGTAAGAAACACAGTGGTTTATATGTACAATGAAACAACATTACAACATTAAATAAAATAATTCAGATATTTTAGTCCAATAATGTCACTCATGTAATAATAATAATAACAAGTACTTGTACTTTTACTTAGTTAACATTTTAAAGGCCATCATTTACTTGTAGTATGATTAGTAGTAGATCAGTAGTATGGCTACTTTTACCAAGAACTTTAATTTTGTGTTGATTCTGGCGGCCCCCTGTGGACAAAAGTGGGAGTGTTTCCACCGCCTTGTTTCATTGATTTCAAGGAGAATTCGACAATTCTGATTGTCTGGTTTGTTTATGGAGGTCATATAAAGCACCTGATTGTTTCTTCCACCACCGGTTGAACGTTACCTTCCTTCCTCTCTCCTCTCCACAGGCGGTGTGCTGCAGCGACATGCTACACTGCTGTCCCACCGGCTACACCTGTACTGAAGGTGGAGACTGCACCAAGGACACCAGGCTTCGCTGGGACAACTGGCACATGTTCCTTGCCAACAAAAAGAGAGCTCTAATAGTGTGAAAAACATCTCTACGGCACTATCATTTGTTTCTGCAAGCAATGCACTAATGGGAAATAATGTAAAGGGATTTTGTGATGATTGTTAAATGCTTTGTTCTTACAGGACAGTAGTAGAAAAGGGTGAAGGGGACATTGTTAAAATGAATTGCATGATATTTTTCTGTGATCTTGGAGTTGCTAAAAACATGTATGTCATATGTTTCAAAGTCAGATAGATCCATGTTATTCCAAGCACACAGTTTACTACATAAAACTCTACTCCATCCATAACAAAGGTCAACTGAAACACTCCACAGGCAATATTATTTTATTCACTGTCAGTCATCTGTTTCTGTATTTTCTGCTTCAACTGCCTTGTGTCGCAAAGTGCACTTCTCTGTCAATAATCAGTCACAATTTGGGGCATAATTTAACACGCTATCATTCATATTCATATCATTTTGAATATAAGTCTTCTGCAGTACAGTTTTCTTGCCAGTCCTTGGTTTATCTGAGTGTTCAGATATATTTGTGGCATCATATCTGTAAGGCATTACTTATTTGTCAACTTTGCTGGAATGATGGTTTAAAATCAAAACTGTTTTTAATTGTGTGCATCTTACTGTCACTTGTGTTAATTGAACAAACACCAGGAGGCAGACATGGAGATATACGTGCTTGGTGCAGCTTCATCTCTGGCAGTCAGAGTCAGAGATCTCATATTCCATCAAACTAATAAAGAAGTTTTAATGTTACAACATCACAACTTGTTGGATCATTCAGAGTTTTATAGTGAAGTGACTTAAAGGCATGAAGGAGCCTTCATTAGAGAGACCATTTAAAATTAACATTTCTTGTCTGGCAATAAAAATACGACTGTTTAAAGAAAACCTGTTAAACAAAGCAGGTGTACTAAACCTTTGTGTAAATTATGAAAACATTATGTAAGCCTCTTTTTCCTCATCTTTAGATCCGGGATGGAATTCCAGTTTTTAGGCTGACGTACTGTTTGAGCCTTTTTCACGTCACGTTTTTTTTTTTTTTTTCTTTAGTGGTTTCGGATTATTATTTGAGTTTATGGCGCCTCCCCTTTGTGAGCAGTGTAAATTAGAGTACATATAGAAATCAAAACTTCCCATTGCCCACTTCAAAATAAAAGCATTTATTCTGAAACGACTGTTTAATCAGGAGGCAGGCTTACAGGTGAGTAAATAGAAAAGTAGTATTTAAATGAAGTAGGTAACATGAATTAAGAAATTAAATATTAGAGAGAGATCATATTAAAATCTGTATATTACAATACTTTAAGCTATACAATTGAATTGTGTTAACATTTGTGCTAAAGAAATTCACTAGTGCAGCTCCAGCTATCTATGACTACAGGTAATGGGTATAAGTATGAATAATAAATACATAATAAACATAAAATTATTATTTTTTAATTATATATGTGGTTTGTAACTACACACACTATTCAGTAAATCATTTAGTGGAATTTTATGTAGCTTAATTATCATTATTAAGTTCTATAAAGTCTTTAAAATATATTATTTTATCAAAATGAAACATTTAAGACACAAAGCACTTTTCTAAAATAATATGCCCTACTTATTTAATTATTATACAAAACTTCTTCTCCGTAATTTAAATAGAAATGGTGTTTTGATGAAATTTTCTCAATGAATGTACAATATATTACACAGTGGCTAGTATGAGTATTATCATTTTGCTGATTATAGTTCTGTACTTTTAATTAAATTACATTTTTAATGCAGGAATGTTATTTGTAATTGAGTATATTTAAATTGCAGTTTTGCTACTTTCACTTAAGTAGATAATCAGACAACTTCCACCACAGAAAGCACAATAGGCTACACAAGAGTTTACATTTTAACCCGGCCTTTAATGTAACAACAGAGCTTTTATTCTGAAGACAAACGTGTCCTACTTCCGGCGCTTTCCCGGCTGCATCCAGGTGGTTTGACGTGTCTCCGCTTTTGACGTATGAATCATCCTTCCCAAGATGGCGTTACACCTGTTTCTCCGGCGCTGATCCTTGTTGTTGTCTGCGCAATACAAGAAAAACACAGCATCTGGAGCAGACTGTGAATAAACTGGCGACGTAGTTAAACATCTGGAGCGATCTCCGTCATCCACAATGTCCACAGAGGAGCTGTCAGCCTCGGACAGCGAGGCTGTCTTCGCCGGCGCGGGGGAGCGATGGGCACCGGTCGGCGCTGTGGCAAGTCCCGAGGATGAGAGCCGGAGCGCCGGGCAGCCGAGGCAGAGGGGCTCGTCCTCGGCCACCGAGGAGGTAATGGCCGTCAGGCTGGAGAAGCTGAAGGAGGAGCAGGACTTGCTGAACTCCTCTCTCCTCGCCCTCACCTCGCACTTCGCTCAGGTGCAGTTCCGACTGAAGCAGATAGTTCACGCCCAGAGCGAGGAGAAGGAGAGGATGCTGGCCGAGCTGGAGGAGTTCGCCTTCAGGGGCTGCCCGCATGTGGTGGGCTGCAGGGCTCAGGACGCCAAACAGCTGGAGAACTCGGTGAGGTTTCTGGTACCACATAACACAACCACCGTGATCTTTCACACACTCTGAGTGCGCACCAGGAAACATATCATCTAAAATCATTTCCTTGTGTTTTTGACAGCATGGCATCAAGTTGATGGAAAGTCCTTTTATTCTCGTTTTAATCATCCCTGTTACATCACAGTGCAGGTTTGGGCTGTAATTACACTGCTTTTCTATTCCCATCCATGGCCACAGGTGGGAGATTAACTAGAGTGTGTGTGTGTGTGTGTGTGTGTGTGTGTGTGTGTGTGTGTGTGTGTGTGTGTGTCAGCATTAGAGCTGAAACAATTAGTTTATAAATCAAATTGTCAGTGGACCAAAAAAATAAACTGCTGCTATTCAGATAATCGATTAACTGTTTAATTTGTTATTGAGGCAAAGGTGCACAACACTCCCTCCCGAAGCCTCTTAACTGAGTGGATTTGGTGCTTTTCTTCTTTTTGTGTGACAGTTAGCTGCATGTTTCTGGGTTTCAGACTGTTTAGTTGGACAAAACAGGCAATTTGTAAATGTAATTTAGGGATTTAGAAAATTGTGACTTATACTTTTCACTATTTCTGACTTTATTAAACCATTAATAATCCATGATTTGAGAAAGTAGCTGTCAGATTAATCAACAATGAAAGTGGTTAGTTGCAGGTCTAGTCAACATGTTAGTCGTGTAGATCCCCACACTTACTTAACATTGATAGACTAATCTGCAGTTGGACGCTTAGATGGACACTCTGTACCCACATCCAGGTATAAATGAATGGGTATAAATATAAACAAACACACGCTGAGTGAGTCTGTTAACCCTCAGTGGCTGTAAGGTTATTAAAACTGATTAAAGCGTGCTTGTTGCGTCACGCTGGAGACTGCTGCGCCCACCTCTGTTTTTGTTCCCAGAGATTTCTTATCTCCGATGGAAAGTGTAGCTTTCTGCCACTTGTGTGTGAGTCACGGGGCTGCGGGCTCAATGAAAATGCCTCCAGCAGATCACTATCTGTTTAATAAAGGTTTCTGTGTACACAACGACGTTCAAGCAACCTGCTTTGTCCCCGCTGTTGTTTACTCCCTGCCTCTTTACATTTAGTCTTAACTGAAGCAAAAGCCTCGGCCTCACGTCATAATTGTTTGCAGTTGTTGCTCATTGTGTATCCTAAAGGTCTTTTCTTTCATGTCATTTCTCCCTTGTCGCATGCTTTACTTGCAGGAGGATCTGGTGAGTATGAAACCTGACGTCTCTTTTGAGAGTTTGGGTTTGTGTACTTTGTGTATAAATGTTGTGACACAAGTAATAAGGACATTTTGGTAGGAAAAAATCTCACATTGGTCAACGTCTCATATACAATGTTCAGTGCGGTACTGTGGTCACTCAGCGCGCTCTGTCTGTAGGAATTAAAATCATTGTGTGTGTGTGTGTGTTTCTCCTGTCAGAGTGAGAGGGAGAAGAGGGAGCGCCTGGAGGCTCAGAGGGAGAAACAGAAGGATCTCATTTTCCAACTGAAGACACAGCTGGATGATCTGGAGCGCTTCGCCTATCAGGAAGGCAGCTATGACTCGCTGCCGCAGTCTGTCGTCATGGAGAGGCAGAAGGTGGGAACGAGGCAATGAAATGCTCGCACTGTCTGATCAGCCGACAATCCCCATACTTATTGATTAATTGCTTGTTATATTAGAGAAAGAGAGAATTACAACATCCCATATGAGAAGCACACAGATATAATCTATGATCTTGTGCTAAATCCAAATGATCTTGAATAGCCTGTTATGTTGAGCACTTAAAGTGATGTTTACCTGTTTCAGATCAGGTGTAACAAGTCAAACGTCTGTTCTTAAAATGCTTCAGTTTTTAGTTTTAGTGTATTTTTGTGTTGCTCATAAAGGTAATCTATTTGCAGAGCTTATCCAGATACATTTGGCCCATCTAAAACATGCCTTTTTATTTGTTTAGTCAATAATAAATATCACAATTGAAAACAACACTATAATAATGAATGTAGTGCTGTAAACTGTTTATTTAGTGTCAGATAATGGAGCTTCCCACCAACACCATTAGAAATCTACCACCACAAATAAATTCTCCACTTATGTTAAACCTATGTATAGCCTACAGTAAGTCTATTCTTTAACCTTGTCTTTGCTCTCTTTTTCCAGGTCATCATTGACGAGTTGATCAAGAAGTTGGATGTGAACCTGAACGAGGACATCGGGAACGCGTCGCCCGAGGAGCTGAGACAAAGAGTGGACGCTGCCATTGCTCAGATAGTGAACCCAGCCAGGGTCAAAGAGCAGCTTGTGGATCAGCTCAAAACCCAGATCAGAGACCTGGAGATGTTCATCAACTTCATCCAGGGTACACAGTCTCATATACAGTACACACTGGCATCCAGGTGGATGAGATTGTCCTGTTTCATTGCTTGTTGTCATTGTTTTATTGGTTTAATGAATGACTTTGTATTTCCCCCTTTCAAAAGATGAGGTAGGGAACCCTCTCTTATCAGATGGTGAACACAGCCAGCAGCCACAA
This sequence comes from Dicentrarchus labrax, assembly GCF_905237075.1. Classification (NCBI taxonomy): domain Eukaryota; kingdom Metazoa; phylum Chordata; class Actinopteri; family Moronidae; genus Dicentrarchus; species Dicentrarchus labrax. The sequence goes on from NW_026136722.1 coordinate 14,480,193, forward strand.
GCAGCAGGCACCAATGCCAGAACTCCAGGAGTGAAGAAGAAAGGTCAGTCAGTTCATATCGAACTCTACCTGCAGCTTCCTCAACAATATTTACATAAAGAGATGAAGCCAATATATTGTATCAACTGTGAACGGAAAGTACGAAAAAAGAAAAGAAAATATTGGACCACAGATGGCTGGAAGATGCGGACAATATGGTGTCTGTTCTGCAGCAAAGCTCAGTTTTATGTAACAGCTGTCTTAGTCAAGACTACAATTTTAGCTACAACACATAAAATACTACAGCAATAATATTAATATCAGATCGAGGAGCTCCTCACAGACAGGCAATCAAAATTTAGTGTTCAACAAATTACCTTAATGTTTGTTTTGAAAGGTGTATTAACTGGTAAGCTCTTAATAAGTTTTGCTGTCCAATATAAGTATATTCTTGTGGTTGTCCACCTCTCACTGCAGTGGACCCAGAGCAGGCCCAGAAGATGCGAGAGACCGGCCTGCAGCTGATCCAGAAGGCCCTCGCCGTGCTGCAGATCTTCGCCGCAAGCCAGTTCGGCTGCGCACCGGGACACATTCCTCAGAACATATGGCCCCAGGAGTCGACAGGGCAGGACTACGGGCCCCTGCTGCAGCGTCTGGAGGCAGCTGTCGATAAGGTGCGAGTGCTGGGCTCTTGCAGACAGCCCTCCCTCGACCATGTCGTCAACTACACCAGCAACACGGCGCTGGGACCCCGAGACGAGCTGACGACGACTGTGAGGAAGGAGCTGGCATTTGCTCTCAAAGACCTGTTGGCTCACGGCCTCTTCTCCCCCTCCCAGACCATGAGCCTGGTGCTGGCACCCATCTCCTGCCTGCTGCCTTACAGACCAGCCCCACAGACCATGCACCCTTGGGAACTCTTTGTTAAATACTACCACTCCAAAAACGGGAAGGCCTTTGTGGAGTCACCGGCCCGCCAGCTTTCACAGTCCTTCAGCCTGCCTGTAGGGGGCGGCCCGGTGACCGTCACCCCTAAACAGTCCCTGCTGTGGGCCATTCACACTGTGCTGAAGGAGCACGGACGCTACAAACGGGGACCAGACACAGAGTTCAAAGCGCTGGTGTGCATGGCTCTGAACGAGCAGCGGCTGGTGTCGTGGCTCAACCTGCTGTGTAAGTCCGGGACTCTGATACACCCGCACTACCAGTCCTGGAGCTACATGGCCCAGACCGGCTTTGAAGGAGCGCTGCGGATCCTGGGCCGCATCAGCCACCTCAAATTCAACCTGCCGGTGGACCTGGCTGTTCGGCAGCTGAAGAACATTAAGGATGCTTTCTGAGGAGGGACCAAAACAGGCAACAAATCCATGAAAAGTAAAGAAACACCAGTCAGAGAAATCAAGTATTTTATCAGCTAATCTACACTGCTCTTACCTGGTATTCAGGACCAAAAGCATGACTTTGTGCTTCAAGTATTCAACCTTTATTAAAGGTTATTTAAGTAGCCACCCATCTAAAGTAAAGTGCAAGTGTGTGACGTCTGCAGTAAATGCATGGATGATTATGTTGTGTGAGCTTCAGCTATAAGCATCCATAATCTGCATGTCCCACTGTGTTTAAGATGCCAAAATGTCAACATGACAAATGCTACTTGTACTGTAAACATGCCTTAGAATGGAGATTGAGATTACCTCATCTTTAAGTGAAGCCTTCCTGACCTTTGCAACCTGTGCTCATCATTCCCCCCCTGTGTACGTCATAGCGCCCTAACCTATGCAGCAAAGAGAGAGGGCGGATTCGTACAGTAATCACTACTGTAATGTAACGTTGTCGCCACTTAAGGCAATCCAGGAAGACGTATAATGAGCAGAAACACCTGTCGATGCTGTGGCTTCTACACGGTAACCAGGAGCTTGTGATGTATTGGTCCTCGTCGGTGCTTGTACTGCTCCATTGTTCACACTGACTTCATTATTTAGGTGGTAAATCATGTGTAGCAGTTGATCGTAAAGCTGAACAGCAGTACTCAGGTCAACTTGAAATGAACGTGTCTTGCAGTTTCCATCATAATGCACAAAGTTAAAGTGTTGTGTAAACTTATGCAGCTATTTTAATGCGCTCTTGACTCCGTTTTAAAACCTGTGAAGCTGTTTTCACTTCTTGCACGATTTTTTTCAGGTGTGTGAACAACAATTAGACCCTGTATGAACTGCTGCTTTCTCCTATTCCAGGTGTAGTTTAAAATTAAATGACAGTGACATTGTATGATAGGGATTTATTTAATGATGTAGTTGCTTGCATCTCATTATGTAACATAAATGTAGGATATAAAATGTTTAGTTTTTTTCCCGTTTTTCAGAGAAATTTGTTTTTATCTTCCTGAGACAGCTGAGTTGCACGTATGATATCCTTAAATACTGAATGTACAAACCATAGATGCTATTAAACTGAGGTTAGTTTATATCTTCTGTATGTTTCCCCATTGTTTATGGGATTGAAACTTCAGTGTTCCTGGGCCCACATGTATGTATCAAACCTCTGACGGAAGGTGCGCTGATAAAAGATCACTATATTTGTGTTTCCTGAGATAAAAACCTGATTCCATAACAGTGCAACTAGAGACACATTTTATCGTTTATTTTATGTTACTGTGTAAATGAGACTTTGTGTTCTGTTTGGGCGATGTGTAGTAAATATAATGATATATTTGGCTTTCTATTGTCCCATTTTTCGTTGTGTTTTGTTCAGCTTTTATGTTGTGATTTATGTAAAGAGACAATTATTTATTGGAAAGCATGTTTTAGAACATATCGGAACACTTTGTTAAAGTAGCTGTTGAACTGTAATTGTTCACAATAGACACACAATCATTTAAATTGTGCTTTTTATGTTATTTTTATTTTGTTGCTTCAATCACAAATTATATGTTGGGATATGTGAATTATGTTTATTCTTTGGTTTTTATCATGTTTAATGCATACCTACAGCTGTAAACAATTAAATATAGTAAAAAGACCACTGTGCTGCTTATGAGTCTTTATCCTTTACACATTATGTATTTTGCTTTGTTTTAATGGCAAACCTTTTTTTCCAGCTTTATTTGAACACATCTCATGCAGAACAAGGGTGACAGAACATCCTAAATACGACACCCATTGTATTTGTTAGATAAATACTTAATTTTAATTAAAAAAAATAAAATTTGAAGTGCAAAAGGCACATTCAGAAACATGGACTTAAAATTAAAATTAGTAAGTTAGTTGTATTTTCTGTTCTTTGTTTTTAGCTTTGCAGCTCCTATAGTAATTTTACAATTTGGTTAATGAGCAGAATACAGTTATCCATCCTCCGGTACATTTATTTTCTAGCCGAAGTTAGTAAGTGAGTGCTTTGAAGACTTTACATAACACAACTATATAATCCGTTTATAAAATGTGGTTTATTGTGATACATTAAATTACCCAATAGTATATAAATTAGTTAAAATTAGCTTTACCAGCTTCAACACAGAAGCATAATGCAATGTATTCGTATTTAATAATAAAACAATATAATACCACACTGACAGGGTCATTCTGCATAAGGAGTACATTTAATGTTAATACTTCTAGTATATTTTGCTGCTAATACTTCTGTATTTTTACTAGTTACTTTACCTTGAGGTATTGCCACATATACTTAATATTTTACTTCGGGAAAAACATCACAAAAGTGGAAAGATCCACACCTATAGGCAAAGGGAAAGACCCCAAAAGTGCTTTAGCTGTGGAGATACCCCCTACTGGAGGTAGACGAAAACACAATGTTTTTTATATTGTCCAAGCTCTCCCATATATGAAATGGATTCTTGTATAAAAATATTTCACAGAAAAAGTGGTTTAATTGACAGACTGTGACGTGACGTATAAAATAAGTGCAAAATAGATGATACACCTGAACTACTACAATTTATGTGCCATCCGACTCATTAGTGTTCATAATTTATTTTTTTAAAGTATCTTTTTTTTCAAAATCAAATCCTTTAAATAACATGTGTGATGCTTTTTTATTTATTTATTTATTTTTACATTTAAAATAAATATAAACAGAAAAAGTCTTCACCCGGACGTGACGTACGCCGATCCGCAGGGTCAAAGTTGAAACAAACCTTCCCTACTTCCTTTTCCTGTTAGCGGTGGCCGTAGAACAGCATCAGTGAGTGAGATCTCCCTCGAAACAATCTTCATCCATCGCCCCAAATCTGGCCAAACTTATAGTTTTTTATCACATCACACTTACGACAGTCACTCCTTTAGCCAAGATGTCCGCGTTATTTTCGTGTGTTTTCATTTGACGAAGGAAGAAAACGAGCAGTTAGTGCAGCGTCTCTTCTCCGTTGGGCTCGTTTCAACATGGCAGCTTCCTTCATGTAGACACACAGTCCGAGTGTGAACCGTCTCTTAGAGAGGACGGGTTTATATTTACGAGTGCCATTTTTGCTTTACTCTAAGTTAACCAGCGGTAGCTGCACTCTCTGCGAAGTTTACAGCTAATTAAATGCTTTAATCTCTGGAAATGAGCTAAAATCCGTTTCATAGCTAGAGGTATTGACTTTGTCGTGGTGCCACATGAGTTGACTGTGTGTTTTTCTTTCTTTCTTTCTTTCTTTGTGGTAGACATGGGCAAGTTCATGAAGCCTGGGAAGGTGGTGATGGTCCTAGCTGGACGCTACGCTGGACGCAAAGCGGTCATAGTGAAGGTAAAACATGGCTCCTGGGTGGCTGTCTGCTTCTTAATGAGGCAAATTAATCATGAACTTAACCCAATATAAACATGCTCTAGAGTCAACATGTATACTAGTTAATTCATGATCTCAAATGTTGTTTTTTCTTGTCATTGTAGATGATCAGTGTCTTATCACAGTCCTGTGTTAATGTCTGTTTGCAGAACATTGATGACGGAACAACCGACCGTCCTTACAGCCACGCTTTGGTCGCAGGCATCGACCGCTATCCCCGTAAGGTGACCACAACCATGGGCAAGAAGAAGATTGCCAAAAGGTCTAAGATCAAGGCCTTCGTCAAGGTGTTCAACTACAACCACCTCATGCCCACCAGGTCAGTGTCTCGTGTTAATGCTCATTTGGGTGGCGGCAATGTTGGACATTGTACTAATGTGCAATAGCAAACTTTAAGTACTTAATTCTCCAGCGATACAAATGTGTCGGTAGGTAGATAAGCAACATATATCTTGTTGAAGAGGCGACTGGTGGTTGAAGCACTTTAAGGCTTGAGTGTACATGAAACTGTCCTTAATAAATCAGTGTAAAAGATAAGCAGACTGTAAAATGAGAGCTGTCAATACAACTCCTAAAGGTGTATTGTGTTCAAATGATTGTACGTGGTGAGTTAAAGCTAGGCTACTCTTTGCAGAAACCTGTGATGGAGCAATGTTTTGTTCCCACCTGCAATGACAAAGCATCCTGAATTTGGTACAGCCCTGATTCACGCTGCTGTCGGGCTGCTTGTCAATAGCAGAGTCATGGCTGGTGTTCAATCGCCATATTGAACTGAGAGAAACAGATTGTCAGATATTAAAACAGATGGCCATAATAAACCTATAGATTGTTGAATTAATCAGGAGACGCCTGAAGTTTCTTTTGTTAAGGATAATTCAGGTTGTCATTGTTGGAAAACTTTAAATTGGGAAGTCAGAGGAGGAAATAAAATCTTCAGAAACCGGCAGCTGATAAGTTAAAAGTGAGAAACTTGTGTCCGATCCATCATTTAAACATTAATTCTGGTTATAACTGTTTCTCATCAAACTTCTTTACTTTACAAACTAGTTTCAACTTACATAACGTGTCAGTATAAACATTAGACATTCCAAACATTGTGTATGTATATAAATATAGATTTTACCAGGAGCTGTTTAACAATTGATGGATTCAGATTCCAGGTTTTTGCATCTCAAATACATTTTAAGCACTCTTACAGAATAATAATAAATTCCCTCACTCATCTCACCCATGGAAGCAGTTTTGTGTCCAGATGCAGGAATCGGTTCAGTTTTAATGTCAGGTTGTGTAAATGTGGCTTAAAATGTACTTTGGTTCTTATCCTGGAGTAATGTTGAACATCATGTTCAGAAACACCCTGTAGGATAGAGCACACTAACATATTTACTCGTGAGGCAAAGTTAAGAGTGGTTATTGAATTAAATCTCGCTCCCTTTTTAATCAGCTGTGTAACTTGAAGTAACAGTTAAATTCCTCTGCAAGGTCATGGGGTGGGACACCCAATGAGAGTGATAAAATAATGATCTTCAGCTACTTTGCAGCTGCTCATGTGTGATACTTTCTAATCTTAGACTGCTTGGTTGCATCAACAAGCTTCCAGTTGTAAATGTGTACTGGTACCAATGTAAAACTGGTTCTGCTCAGTAAACCTTCCTTATAATGATTGTCTGTTCTCCTTCAGATACTCTGTGGATATTCCTCTGGACAAAACTGTTGTCAACAAGGACGTCTTCAGGGATCCTGCTCTCAAGCGCAAAGCCAGGCGGGAGGCCAAGGTCAAGTTTGAGGAGAGGTGAGTCCTGTGTTAGTAGTTCTGTTGAAGTCTTTTTCTTTTAACATCACTTAGGCTTTGTGTCCAGATCTTAATAAGTGTATGCTTCAGAGGACAACTGAAATGATTACTTGTTCAAGAACATCAAATTGGACCTTCAGATGCTGTTTATTCTAGCATATAATGGCAGAATGTGACAGTGTAAAGCACTTGGAGTGGTCCAAAAAATAGAAAGGAGCTATATAAGCAGTCTATTTAATTAGACCAAAAAGCCTTCCAGTTGCTACAGTGTGAGATTCTAGTTTTGATGCAGTTAACCTTATTCATGTGTGTTTTCAGAACAAATGTGCAACGTGTCTTTTTTGTTTTTGTTTCCAGGTACAAGACGGGCAAGAACAAGTGGTTCTTCCAGAAGCTCAGATTCTAACTTCAACTGGTTTCACAAATAAATGTTTAAAAATGGATTCTGACTGTTGACTCTTTATTGACAATTTCTATCTTTTGAACCGATGTGGCAGCCGTCAATGTTGTGTTTTTGTGAAGTATTATTACCGTCTCTGCCAAGTCCCCAGAAAATTAGGTGATCTGTATTTTTAGCTTGAGTATTGATCTTTTATGTTTAGTCAAGACTTCTGAAATTTACTAAATTCTCTCAAAATGTGACTGGGGAATCTGTTCAAAGCTTAATCACACCTGGTACATGTGTTGTCTCATAAACCTCACAGTATTTGAAATAAAACCTGATTTGTTTTGTGATGGGACAAATACATTTCTACCAGGCAAATATATGTACTTTATATTGTCTCAGTTAATCTGTTAATGAAATAGTTGACTCAATTATGGTAAAGTCTATTTGTTTGTAATAAAGGTGATGAAGAATAAAGTAAACAGGCTGCAACCTTAAACCTAAATCACTGTTGGGGAACACTGAAGTACACAAGCTGTAGCTGAATAATGGCATAAAGACAAATTAAACACTTTAAATGTGTTTTATGCAGGTAATAAACTGGAATGTATTAATATACTGCAGCCAATATGATCGAGGAAAGAGGGAATTCATAATTCGGCTTTAATGGCCTTTATAGTGAGTTTGAGCTCATTGTTTCTCTGCAAACTTTACTGCGTTTGGTTCAGCCTCACACTGTCATTGTGTTGTTTTTGGCTGCCGCTTTAAAAACTCTGCCTGCTCAGAACCAAACAGCAGACTGACACAGACTAACTGGTGAACATAGTGGACAGTTCAGCATCTAAAGAGCCAGATATTTCCCTCAGGAGTTCAAAAACAGCTAAAAGTGTGAATATTGGACCTTCATTCATCAGTATATAGTGTTGCTGTGTTAATAGTAATAGTGTCATGTCTCCACCATTGTATTTATATATTACCTGAGACCTAAGTATGTTTGATATGTAGTCACCCACAACCTAACAGCACCTGAGTTACCTGCTCAAGGTTCACCTTTAAGATACCTGTGCAGCAAGTATGACAAGACAAGACAAGAGTGGAGAAACACGACAAATGCCTTCATACAAGACATTCAGGGCCATTAAATGGTTTTATGGAAATGAAAATGACACCTGAATGAAGGGTGCTGGTGCTGCAGCTGGATATACTTGATATTTCCGGCCGAACCTGAACGCAGCAACCCACGTGTCCCAGATTAACAGGCTGCAGCGCCCCCTGTTGGAGAAAGCGGACACGTTCAGGGCTGCTGGGGAAAAGAAAGTGAAAGAATAAAAGTGATTTCAGTGTTTAGACCCAGAGCCGTCGAGGAGGTAAGGTGTTACCCAGCTGCGTTTAAGTAAAAACTAGTAAAGTTGAGTTAAACACATAGATATAACGACGGTGTAGGTGTAACGTGAAAGCTTGTCTTGTTGAATGCGACGTATTTAAAGTTATTGACACGTTTTTAAGTATTGTAAGAGCCGCTGAGGTGTTGATTTGTGTACGTGAGAGAAAGGCCTACTGTGTATCTCTATCGGTTTATGGTGTTTATCTGTATTCACACACAGTCTTTGTTAGTCATATTCTTATAGTGTATATTCATTGCACTGACTGTGGTTGACATCATGTAGAAGCTTTAATATTATGTGAATTATTCCAGGTTACTTTCACTATGTCTTCAGACGAGGTGAGACGTCATTTTGCTTCTTCCTGTTTTCATGATGTTGTTCTTTTATTATGTTGTTAAAAACAGATCAAACATAATATTCCTATAACAAATAACTGAAACTGTGTTGGATTTTATTAACTTATGTAACTGTAAAACTCTGCATTGCACACCCTGGATCTTGATGGATCATTCACATTAATATATATAATATAATATATTAAGGATGTGAGGTGTTGTCATGTTGTGTGTCTTTTGTGTTTTAGGATTTCTCTCTGGTGATGGATCCATCCAAGACCACCTTAGAGGAGATTGAGGCTTCAATCGCCAACTACAAGGTGCACTGACAGTTCATGACTTTATCAGAGACTGGTGTAATGTTCACAGGGTTTACACCTAAAATACATAATAGTTTACCGATCCCTGTGGTCATGTGGCTGTAAAAGTAACAGGTTTATATGCACAGAGCATGACATAAGATAACAAATACAGCATTGTTCAGGAGCACTGAATGAGAACAGAATGTACAGATCTGGGTTAATATGAGACTTCAGATAAATATAGGTGAAGAGTTGTGACTCACACACATAGAAAGAGACAGACACACAAAGTTAAGTTCGCTAAGTATATTTCATTAATTTAGGACCACATACATTTTTCAATAATACATTCTGTACAGATGCCAACATAAATACATTTATATAAGATGTCATATTTAATGTAATATGGAAAATGTCAGCTGTAATCTAGTTTTGATGAGCTAGTATGAAAAACTTGAATCAACAATAATTTTATCTGTGTGATTAAGTTTAAATTATGTTGAAATGACACTGAACCACCATGTGAAACACACATCAACTTTAACCCCGTCACATCCACTGTTCAGTCCATCACTGTAAACATTACAGAACATTACATGTTGAAGTACGAGGAAACTTAAAGACATCTGATAATTTCCATTTGCAGTTTCAGCCTTAACAAATATGGCCTCCTGGCTCTGAATACTCAGTAGAGGCGTAATGTAGCCGACAGAAAGCGCTTGAACAAAATGAAAAGTAGGAGAAGAATATAAGACTTTGATGCATTTAATTAGAGAATAGTGGGTTAATACTTAAACCAAATTCAAGCTCCCAAAGGCCCAAAGATGCTGAAACATGAATGAATTTGGGGAAATGTTTAAAAACGGTTGCACAGAAAATCTTTTTTCTTCACTAACTTTGGCAAAGTACATTTAAAAAAAGCCCCAAAAAACCCCAGTAAAAGTTAATGGATGACGCTTGTGTGTCCACAGAAACAATATGAGCTGCTTCTCCAGGAGCAGAAGGACTTGGTCGCCACCAGAGATGACCAGCAGGAAATGGTTCAGAAGTTCAGGAAGCGCATCGACAAACTGACCCAGAGTGAGGAAGAGGACCAGAACACCTACAAGGAGAACATTGAAAAGGAGACGGTAAGGATCTGTTTTTAAAGAGGCCTCTCCGCTCTGAAAATGTGTTTTCTTGTTGTTGTATGTGGATGTTTCAGAATGACACTAGAAGGCTGTTTTCACATTCATCTACTGAAGGAGGAAAGTTTCCCTTTGCTCACAGTAGTATTTTTATGACATAAAACATGTCTGAAGTGGATCTTTAAGGGGATCTAAATCCGTTCAGGTGATTTAATAACTTGTACTAATATATTACGAGATAAAGCTGATATAGTGGGCATCGAACTGCTGCCCTACCGCACTCTATGGGTTAAATCTTGTTACAGTAAGTGGCAATTTTGGCCCTATTCCAGGTGCTTGATGGGACAACACCTGCTCACACATCACTGATTAGGGTAGGGTGTAACCAGAAGTGCCACATTTCTCACTTTTAGAAATGTTACGGCTCAAACAATTGTTATAATGGAGAAAATAATCATCAGATTCATCCTTAATGACAATAATAATTGGTTGCAGTTTTAAACGTATGCTTACATTGCTTTCTGGCATTAGATGAGAAGCTCAAAAGCACTCTCATGGCTGTCCATTAAAAAATAAAATGTTTAATCTACGCAATAAGTGTAAAAAAATGACATGTTGCTGTTTTCTTTCAAGGCTGCTGGCGGTTTCATTTAATTATTACTTACTTACTTATCATAACTTACGACCATGATCACATGGTATGGAGCGTAAACAGAATATGCAGTAATAATAAAATGATGGCACACTGCATGGCTAAAGTACAACAAATGTTACTCAAACAAAGGAAGGACATTCTTGAAATCATCCTTCCTTTTTAAACGTAGATGGGGAGTTTAAATACAAATTCAATTTCTCTATTTGTTCATTATGGTTACATTCTTACATTCAAACAAAATATGACTCATCCACTGAACGATTGTCATTACAGAGGTTGTAGATCGTCTGGTTTCTATCCAGCCCTTTATATCTTCGAATGATCACAGGAATTCTCGTGTTGTTCACTCTAAAATTACAAATAGCCTCCCTGTACTTTTGGTTTTTGTACAACAAATCATTTTCCAATTTAAATTCAGGCTGAAATGTGTCATAGATACTGGAATTTTATCAGTTCTATAATATATATGACGACAGTATGAGAAGATTATTAAGATGTATTAGTTTACATAATAATACAGTGTGTGAAAATTAGTTGACTAGCAATTTTATAGTAATTAAAATGTGGTTAACAATTTAAAACACACTTTTCTGGTGTTTTATTTGAAGTTTTGATATCCAGAAGAAGATATATCTCAATATATCATTATGTTTTGCATGTTGTCTCTGAACTCTTCTGATTTGATGACCACAGATAACGGATTGTAGTCTACCTGGGTGGTGGGTCAGGTGGGCCGCGGTTGGAGGAGCATAGCTGAGGGTGGTGACTGTATAGTTGCAATGTCACAGCCTTACGGAAGTCCTCAGGGCTCGGTTAAAGGCACACTTTCTGAATACGGGCTGTGTGCATTTCTCTGTGGATCGAGTGTTTTGATCAGTATTTCTATAGCAGCTAAACCTGCTTACTACTTAAAAAAGTCATGGAACTCTCACTTTCTACAATATGGGACCTTTTTAAATAGAGATAAAAAGGATAATATCATAATCTAATATGGGTACCGTTGATTAGATGTAATTATAGGTTGCGTTTCCTCAGTACTTTGTTGTATCTGAAGTTTTTCTGTCTTGCAGGCGAAGCTGAACTTGCTCAGCCAGGAGGAGCCAGAACTGATGAAGGAGATTGACAAAGTAAAGGCAATCCTAGAGGGGGAAGAGGCGCAAAACCGCCATCTGAAACAGCAGACTGAAGTACGTTTACGTTCACTAAAACACACCGCCGTCTGCAGTCATCCATCCACGACATGTCTCATGAACCTTTTTGATTTCAGGTGTTCACTGCTGTACCAGAGAGGAAGGTTGTATTCATGGGGTCGACAGGAAAGGCATGCGATACACAAACGTTTGAGATGGAACCTAGTATAGTTTATCCGATGGAGGAGGGAACGGCACTGATTACATTTGAGGAAGAAGTAGGTGAGTTTGTCAGAAAGCTGCTGACAGCGATGTTTTCACTCATCTGCATTTGTTAATTCTGCGGGATTTAAAAAAATGCTTCCTGGATGAGAATATTCTCCAGTATGGGATCTGTGGAGTGGGCCGAAAATGATTTTTGCTTTTCTTGGCTTTATTTGATTTACTTTAAATCAAGCAACTGGTGCTTCTCAATAAAAATGTCAAGCTACAAAATGTATTAGTAAATGTAGCTATAGTTCAGTTTCACTTTTATTTAAAAACTAGGTTTGAACACTGAACTGATACCTGAACCTTGAGGTACTTGCAGATATCAACTACTGATCCAGAACATGCCAGAAAGTGATAAATAACACAGTATTATGCATCAGTAAATGTTATAATATAATGGAAATGCAGAATTTTGCAATGACATTGATATTTGATATTTAGTGGTCACACATGGCCAATAACCCTATCCGCTCAGTACTGATAGTATTACAACCCAGTGGACCAACTCAATGAAAGTAGATATAAATACGTTGATTAAGTGTTTTATTAATCCAAATGGGATATTGCAGCATATATATATATACGGTGCTTCATTAGAGTTTCACTGTCTCGGATGACACACAGGGACTTTGGTTTTGGTCAGTTACAAATGCATTGGCTAAATTTGTTGGTTTTATTGGCTAAACAAGTTAAAACATTGGGTAACTTAATAAACAGAAAACATGTGTGAAGGCAGCTCTGCCTGCACGGCCAGATTAAGCCACAAGGGGGAAGCAAAAATGAGTAATGGGTCCGTATTGATCTCAGTCTCCATATCCTCAAGTAGAACCAGCCCACACAGTAGATTACAAAGGGCAGCTTCATTATATTTCCTGGAAGAATTGACATGGACTTTTCTTATATTACAGAGACACATTATGGTTGCTCCAATGTTTTCATTATAGTGTAAGACAGATTTGGGTTATTGTTATTGTCGTCCATGTTTTACTGTATATTTGCTTTGGTTGATGGACTTCTGAGGCCCTGTGAAATGTTTAGTAAGGCAACACTATCACTATAACTTACCAGAGCTAGCCACTCTGTGCACTTGGTGATGAGTTGACAGGCATTTATTGTCAACCTGTGCACCTCCTGCTCAGCTGGTGGTGCTGATCATTGTGGTTCTGAATAACTGTGTTACCTCTGTCATCAGTGGCTGGGAAGATCCTGGAACTTAAGAAGCATAAGGTGGATCTGGGAGGAGAATGCAGCATCACTGTGGAGGCCAGACCAGTTCAGCTGATGATGCCCAGGCTGGTGGAGGTACAGCAAAAATACTGAACGAGCCAAATCAGAATGTTTCTAACCTCGAGGAGTCTGACCAGTATTAACAATGTGTGCCTGCCTGTCCTGCAGATAGACTCTGAGGTGTGTCCTCAGCGCATATTAATCTCCAACCTGCCAAAGATGGACAGCGACACTCTGCTGAGCAAGCTGGAGATCCACTTCTCAAAGAGTAGAAACGGAGGCGGCGAGGTGGAGGACTGTGAAATGATGTTTGACTCTTGGACTGTGGTAGTCACCTTCGTGGGGAACAGCAGTGAGCAAGCTCCGTTCTCTTCTATTTATGATGGAATATATATATATATATATATATATATATATAGAGAGAGAGAGAGAGAGAGAGAGAGAGAGAGTTGAATGTTATTTATAGGAAAATCCGTGGGAGTTCAGTTTGGACACAAACAACACTAAATATTAATTAGGGCTGCAAAATTAATCAAAATATTATCAAAATCGCAATACGGCCAAGTGCAATATCCAAATGGTAGAAGCTGCAATTTTCTTATATTAAAGGTTAAATGCTATTATAATGTAGTACTGGAGTTTTGCAGTGATCCCCTGGCCTACAAATAATGTCCTCCAAATTTAAGAAAACATGTTTATTTGGTACAGACCAAATCACATCATTATGATTTCTTTCAATGAAAATTACAAAAAAAGGATAATTTCCACACTAATTCCAAATCATATTGCAAATCAATACTATTAGTATTATAATACATACGTTGTAGGCTATGCATCTGAAAGGGACAGCAGAATGTGAATACTTTCCACTACAAAATGTTGTGTCTACGTTCTGTTTTGGTCTGGATCCCAGCTGATGAAACTCTTTCTTCTATCAGTTGCCAAACGTTTGACAGATACAGAGTACCATGAAGTGGAGCTACAAAAGAAGAAGAAGTACAAAGTGCGGGTGACTCCTTTTCTCAATGGAAATATTACAAACCTACAGGTGAGCGAGGCCATAATACACAAGGCAGCTTTCCACTCCCAGATTGTCTATGTCCTGTTACCCCTGCTCTGTCTGACTTGTGCCTGTGGCGCTTCCCCTCCAGACCAAGATGTCGGTGTGTCCTCGGACGGTGCTGCTGACAGGAATCCCTGAAGTCATGGAGCAAGAGACCCTGCAGGATCTGCTTGAAATCCACTTCCAGAAAAGCGCTAATGGTGGAGGAGAGATCGAAGCCTTCCTCTACAACCCACTGGGTCAGCAAGCCTCGGCCCTCTTTGGGGGCATCTCCCAAAACGGAGAGAAGGATTAGACTGTAGATTCATCACTGTTGCTCAAAAGAAAAAACCCTCTCAGGTTCATGGTGACATCGGGTCCACCCTGCCAAAAAAAATCTGTACTGGTCCTATATCCACTTACCTTCTGCGATACAAGACAGTATAATTTAGTACAAAGTAATTAACTTCTTGTTTTGGGATGTTTTATGGCATCAATTAAACGGACATCTGTCATTTTGTCTAGAACAAAATCTCTGATGTCTGCTACTATCAATTCTAAGAACTATAAAACTTTAACCTGGGTATTTTCTGTGTAGTTATTTAAAAATGTATATTAATGGGACGTAGTAGTACAACAGTGTAACTAAAACTAGGCAATAACCACATTAATCATCAAGAAATCTGTACTTTCATCATGTAAATCTATGGCAAACCTTTTTTATTGTATAAAAATGTCACATTGTCGCTCAGTGCAATTAAACTGCTGTATGAAATAACACGGACAAAGTTTTTGGTTTCTTAATATAAGTAGGAAGCGAGTTTATTTGCTTTCTGTGGAAGAGTTAATGCTAGATTAAATTAGTCAACTCTTATCTGTCCATTCAATACACAGCTTAGTTTATAACGACTGAAAACAAAACGGCTAGTTCTGCCTTTTCCCCTTTGTTTCCAGTCTTTGTGCTAAGCTAAGCTAAGCAGCAGGTAGCTGTTAGCTTCATGTGTAACAGCTAAATCTATCAGGAAAGCGAATATGTATTCCTTTACGTAAACACAGATTTTAATCGGGGTCCCACTCATTTTCCAGGAGTTTTTCTTAACACAGACCACACAGACCTTTTTCACAGCATCCATTTTGACATGAAATAATAGGTTAAACACAGGTGTTACCAGTGAAACTTATTAAGGCTCCATTCCATTTAGTGTAGCACTAAACTGTTTGATCTGAATGGAAGCTTTACAAGTAACGTGCTACCAATTATCACCAAAATGATAACTAACATTTTACAGGACAAAAAAAAAAAAAAAATGTCCAGGTGTTTCCATGACTGGAAAACTAGCGTCTAAATTTCCAGGACTTGTGGAAATCCTGTTTAATTCGAGGTTGAAATCCCTGCGTTCAACTGTAAATGTCTAAAAGCATCTTTTTGTGATAGCGTTAAGTGTTCCCATTGCATATAAATATTAAAAATGACCACTGATTGATTGAACAAAAAAAAGAGAGACTGAATTCAGATCAGGTTTATTGTAAAAACAACAACAGAGTTAAAGTAACAGCACATTTAAAAAAAAAAAAACTAAACTGACATTACTTAAAGAATCCAGCTATATCCCCTAGTGCACAAACTGGAAAACAAACAAAGCAGCAGCTGAAGATCCACAGAAGAACGAGCTAACAGGTCAGGCACTTAGACAGAGAGAGGAACAGGTCTATAGCATGTGTGTAAAAATAAAAATACATTCCAAAAAAAAAAAAGGAAAAACACTAGTGCCACACAGTCAAGTACTTTGGAAGACAGTCGGACTAATTTCACATCAAAATCATTAAAAACCTCTAAAATAACAATCTATTTGTTACAATACATTGTTTTCATAATGCTAACACACAAACTAGTGCAGGAGTTACTGCCAGCATCCAACAGTCCTTCTCTTCTACAGCGTGTAGGCCTTCTGTCGACCATTTTGTGCGTGATAAAGTTCACTCAGACCTCGCCTTTTTAAAAAAAAATCTCAAATCTTTCGTTTTTGTGCAGTCGTATTCTTAACTAACAAAACCAACAAACATAAAAACCACTCATGTTTCCTCTCTTAAAGCGGAGTCACGCTCAGATACGTATCTGACATTAAAACAAGGTCAGTGCAAACTGGTGTCAAAGTGACATGGCCCCATGAAAACTACGGCAGTACTCGCAGATCATTATGTACACGACAGTAACGAGACATATCCTATGATGCGTTTACAGGCACTACTCACACGTAACAGTTAAAAGGTTTCAGAGAAAACACCACAGGTTGCTGCAAGTAGTACAGGTTATTGTTAAAATAAGTTTTTCCTGTTGTGAAATACATTTTAAATACATTTGTTGTTGAGAAACAGTACTTACAGATTGCGTTCCGCCAAGAAGCCGTCTAATGTTAAGTTCTACACACGCAAACAATATTGCAAATACTTTACCTCCTACATCTGAAATGTCAGTTTGTGCCTTTTTTGTTAATGCCAGAATGCAGTGTTGATGAAAATATGCGTTTGTGCTATTAACTCGAAGCACTTTCCTCACAAGGAACAAATCAAGTGACTATAAAGGACAAAACACTTGAATGGAGTGCAGCCTATAAGCGAATTGACCCAATTAGAGATGTGAATGCACTCATTCTAGTCACATCTAATCTTTATGATTATTTTATATCTTTTGTCATCTGACTGCTTGAATTTGCTTATTTTTTTACCTTTCCAATGACAGCTGTTTGTCCTACTTTACAGTAAATACCTCGAGGTTAAGGGTTGTCGTCAAGTCAGAACATTGCATATTGTTGTTAATATTGCTCCAAAGCGGGCTGTTACATTCAAACCACCAACCATATACCTATGAGAGTCCGAGCAGAAAGGAACTTCTGGAAAAGTTGCCAGAGAAGACGGACAGAGAAAGAGGCGTCCGTCTTCTCGGTAGGTGAGTTAAGCAGGAGTGCATTAGTGGGTTGAGAGGTTGGGTGAGGGGGGGGGCTGCTGGTTGTCCAAACTGGAATTATGGGACTAACTGTTGATACAACTTGGCATGTGCAATACGGCCGTTTAAACGACCAGCGGTGCCCATTCGCTTGGTTTGCGTCCATACTGGGTGAAGCAAGGGAAACAAGAGCGAAAAGGAGAGAAAAAATGAATAAGCGAAACATGTTATACGTTGCTTTTGTGAATGTAAAAAGTTAAAGCTGCACAGTGATAAGTTTTAACATCAAGATTCACCCGCGGTATACGGTTAAATTAGGAGCTAGAGTGGCAACAAATGACAGTTTATTGGTGCATTTGAAAACTTTTCAGTCATCTATCAAGCAAAAAAGGGGAAAAAGCTAAATATTTTGTAACCTGCATTTTCTCCGAGAGACTCTGTTTTCCTGTTATAAATAAATTGTAAATATTAAAAAATATAAAATATAAAATAAATAGGACACCTTGGAGAGAAACTGATGACATTTTTTCACGTTTCATAGACTAACAGTAATTATTTGACATTCATCGACTATGAAAATAATCAGTGCAGCCGTAACGAGGTCACTGAATGTTAAAAGGATTTGTAATACAGCAGTGAGAAATTCATCGACATCGGCTCTTTATCCTGTCACGTGCTGTGACAGTTTACTGACAACAGATATTTCTGGATATCTCTCAGTTCCCCTATGCTGCCACTTGGAGTCACCAACCTTCAAGTTTGTTTCTTTCTGTTGCAGCTTAAAGAACCCGTTACATTCTGCGCTGGGAGGATAAAAGCCTCTCTGAGCTTTAGCACTTACCTGAATATCAGTAAGCTCTTTGTGGAACCTCTTTGCCAGGTCCGGACCGTTCTGCATTGTCGGGATCTGGTACATCTGAGAGAGGAGGAGAGAGGTGTAAAACTTTAGTCTTTTAGCCCATACTGTTATCCAGAATGATTAACTATCAGGTTGTTTACATGTGCTCTTAAGCAGGGGCGCAACTGGCTGGACAAAAGGAGAGGTCATTACACAAATGATGCAGTCTTTTATTTAAAATGATCCCATCCAACTGAAACTAATGTAGTAAAGTATTCCAAGTAAGTTGGTTTAATTAAATAAGAAAGACATGCTTCCAAAATCTGCTTATTGACCTGCTGCATGTTCACACAGATTTACAGTAGCCAGGTTACTACAATGCATGTGACCTGGTTTCTCTTGAGTGACCTGGTTAGTTAAATGCATGTAAACACAAGTAAACACACTGAGACCAACGGTAGGATGAGGAAATCTTAAGATTTCAGCCTACAGAACAGCATCATTAAAAAACAAAATTTTGATGATGGGGAAAAAAAGGGAGAACTCCTACCTTTCCTCTGTAGAGCAGGCTACCAACAGGACAGACAACACAGGCTGTCCCTGCTCCGAACACCTCCTTGATCCTCCCAGTGTCCAGAGCCCCCAGCAACTCCTTCATGGACATCGTGCGCTCCGTCACCTTAAACTCACCCTGATGGAGACACAGGAAGCAATGAACATCAAGAGGAGATGAAAGTTAAGTGATCGACAGTTGTCGTTTTCAAGAAATATCATCACTTTTGACAAAGAGTGACTGTTATTCTGTGTTTGATTTGAATCATTTTTAAGAGCCATGAAAGCATTAAAACCAGAATCAGAGGATAAAATGAATTTTTTGTGCATTTCTTCTGTACATCTATGTATGTCTTGAGACCCGTTGTGGGTTGGGAACCACTGATCTACCGCACTGAAAGTGAATCTGTCAATCTTCTACTATCTATGAATCTGGATGGAGAAACACACACCCAACTCTAAAGAGCTCCCCGGTATTCGATTTCTGGATCTAAAGGCACTTTCACATTGGAAAAACTTATAACGATACCTCCTTTCAAATCTGTTCTTCAAATAGTTCTATTAACTGAGCTGCTACACTGAACATTTGAGGAGCACACAGGGAGAAATTTGGGAGAAATTAAATGTACAATTCCCTCTTCATTGAATAGGAGGTTGCATGTGTCATAACTGATACTGCATGCTATTAAAATAGTACAAATATAATACTAGTTTGGTCTCCTCTCTGGTTGACTTACCCACTCTCTGGCCAGGTCCAGCAGAGATTGTCTGGTGACTCCTGGGAGAATGATGCCATCCAGAGGTGGGGTCAGCAACTCCTTCTCTGCAGACACACAAACATACATTACGTTACTGGTTTTATCCAAGTTAAAAGAACAAGGTGCTCTAATACTCCAACCGAGATCAGTGGTAAGATAGAAAATGTGGACAGAAAACTCCAGAAACAAACTGTATTTCAGGGTTAAACAAACAGAAAAGAGTCTGACCTCCGTTCTCATTGGTCCAGTAGATGAAGAGGTTCATGGTGCCGACCTCGGTGATCTCCTCCTGCTCTCCATACAGCCAGAGGACCTGCTGACAGCCGCGCTTCACCGCCTCATTCTGGACTGCTATCGTAGGACCGTAGTTACTGGACAGAGTTAAAATAAGCCACAGACAGGCAGAGAAATGAGTGTCAAGAGAGCAGCGGGAAGGGAGGACAAAGCGGTGAGAGATAGATGTCGTTCTATTTTTCCTGTATACTGTATGTACTTACTGAATATCTAAGGCTGTGATACAACAAACAATCTCGGGAGACAACTGAGAAACAGGGCAGTGACATTTTATTGTATCAAGGAAATAAATGGACTAAATGATTCCAAACCAACACTCACGTCCTCAGCACGGCACGTGTTTGTGCTGAGGAGGAAGGAACCTGGTGATCAATGTCACCAATGTGAACAACAAAAGGACTCAGTGAAAACATTATAGTTATCACAACATGTAAAAAAAAACTGCACAAAGCTTTCTCTCACTAAAATGTTTAACCCGTGCCAAGAAATGGAAGAAGACTCTGAGAAATATGCAGCTCTACCGGGATTTTTGAAAACATATCCTTGTGACCGCAAAGCTTTCAATAAACAATGAACAATGCAACTTGCAGTTAAGACTCAAGTGATGAGTCATACTGAGCTGTGGAAATTTGTCACAACGTTTAAGCTGCACGGATCAATGCAGAGGAAAAACACACAGCCCTGACATACTGTCGCAATGTTAAGTTGTTCTGGCAAACGTGTTTGCAGAAAAGAAAGTAGAAAAGTAAAAAACTGATATTGGACAACATTATATAAAATATCGTATTTTCACGCCTCACATCTTGATGTTAGAAGCTGATATATATATATATATATATATATATATATATATATATGTGTGTAAATTTAGTGAATTTGTCACTTGATATGTATAGCTTATGGCAGCCATAAAATTATAAGCATTAATAGGTGAAGGGAATAACACTGATTTCTGGCACCTGTCAGTGGGTGGGATATATTAGCCAGTAAGATAACATTTTGTCCTCAAAGTTGATGTGTTAAAAGCAGGAGAAATGGGCAGCGTGAGGATTTGAACGACTTTGACTAGGGGCCAAATTGTGATGGCTAGACGACTGCGTCAGAGCATCTCCAACACTGCAGCTCTGCATCAAAAGTGGTCCAAGAAAGGAAAAGCGGTGAACCAGCGATAGGGTCAAGGCTCATTGATGCACTTGGGAATGAAGGCTGGCCCGTGTGGACCGATCCAACAGACGAGCTACTGTAGCTCAAACTGCTGAAAAGGTTAATGCTGGTTCTGATAGAAAGGAGTCAGTCACACACAATGCAATAAAACCAAAAAAAAAAAAAAAAAGGAATCTGTATCAAGATTGTTTGTTGTGCATTTATGCTGAGACTGAATCAAACAGTAAATGTAACACAAACTTGCATTAAATAAACATGACAACAGAGCAGTTGCACACGGAGTGACAGCCCTGAAATATCTACCCTGCAGTGCCGTGACCTCTGCTGCTAAATCAGGCTTCATAGCTCTCATAGTGTATCCTCGCGGTTTGATGGGAGGGGAGCAGATTTTATTGGCTTAGTGAGTCAAGTGGTTGTTCAGTGGTGTTACGTAACGTTAACACTGTAGCTGAGCAGGTGTCACTATAGGATACCACGCTCATGTGGTAGCAGGCCTGTGATTACAGGCTGTGTGGAATGAGTGGAGCTTACAGGAGCACTGACAGCGTCTGCGGTACAAAACACAGTGGAGGGATTCACACTTGATTTAACCGCCTTCGGCCTGCTGAAACAAGGATTGGTTTCAAGCTGGTGGAAAAAGCGTCTCCCGCTGTGAAATAGTTGTAGTGTTGCTGCTGTGACGTTCATGAGGTTCCTTAGTGTTTTTTTCTCTTCTAAAGCCACATTCCTTTGAGCATTTTCTATCTGTAACACAAGGTGAAATACAGCTCAACAGATCTCTGTCGCAGCGGACATTTGGACTCGTCATAGCAGGAAGAGCACAGGTGTAATAACATTATTGATGGCTCTGTGCCACGAACCAACCTATGCTTGACGAGTCAAACTGGTCGTATCAGAGATCCTGACATTATGACCTTGGATTAAAAACAGGCTGCTTTTAAACCCCGATCCATCTCCATTACAAACACTACAATACCCACAACCCTCTCCACCTCCTGGGAAATCACATTTTGCCATGAACCTTTCTTCTGGCCGACATTTTGAGTTGACGTACAAACTGGAACTGATGATATTCATTAACTGCACTTCTCCTGCTACGAGAAGACAGAATGGCTGTCTTGTTCCAATTTTGTCTTCTTTTGACACAGATTTGACCCCAACGTCAGCTAGCTCTGTGGCTGCCGTTCCAAGCTTCATGAGCTCAAGTGGAAAATCCAAATAGTTGTCCTCGGTCCAGATCCACTGCTGAATAAAAACACAGCTGTGGCACTTCAGAAACTTTACTCAGCCGTGACAGTGTTATAAAGCACACGTACTGTTTTATTTTAACTGATACATTCATTACAATGCTTTGATTGTAATTAAATAATACATTTTGTTGCTGCCCCTGTCCTTTGCATTGCTTAGCTTCCGTGCCGGTACTCCTGTCGGCTACTGTATGTCCAAGTTCCTCATATAATCCCAAATTCCAAATCTATTCCATCCCTTTAGGAAAGTCTGACAGCTGCTCAGGGTCTTTGTACCTGTTGTTGTCCAGTGACATCACTGTACAGGCCACAGTAATATCCTCCTCTCCCTTATATCTGACTATTATGGTGGTTTAGCAAGAAGTCTTTTAGAATCTAACATGCTAGTCACTTTTTTTTGGTTTTTTGAGAAAAGAAAGATACCAAACTCACCCTCCCATCTTATAGGCCCCAACGCCTCCTTGCCATGCCCTGACAAATGAAGGGTCCGCCAGCAGAGAAACGGGGTTGAAGGACCCTGTGGCAAAGTAAGGTCCCACTGGGCCGACGATGACGAAGATCATAGCCTTTCCTGCCGGAGACACACCGAGGGACGGCTGGAGGAGGGGTGAGGAAGAGGGAGAAGACGGGAAGTCAGGTCAACAGTAATGAGAGTATGCAGGACTGAACCATATTTAACACCAGCGGATTTAATCACTTCAGCTGAGATGGGAATCGACACAGACCTCAATTCCTATGAAGGTGGGTCTGATGTAGAGACTGGCGTCCTGGGAGTAGGGAACCCACTCCTGGTCAACCGCCACCAGCTTCTTGATGCACTCCAGCATTTCACCTTTATCGAACAACTACAAAGAAACAAAGACAAGGACGTTCTTTATTTACATAATCTCTTTGTAGCAGCATTTCACCACTGCAGCTCAGGCCGTGTTAACTGAAGCCTTACGTAAGCAAACCTGGGTAAAGTTAGTGTGCATGTGTATACTGTGTTTACATGAGATTCAATCATTCACAACACAGCTACATACATTACTTGTGGGTGACATAATAAACATTTTTCTAGGAAAAAAAAATATTTTTGTCTGTGCAAAGAGTAAATTGAGACAATGAGGTCCATCATGTGACATAAGGCACTCATACACCCTGTTTACACTTGGTTTTCATTGATCCAAACACAAGTTCACACAGCTGAGGCAAATAACCGTTCACACACACGTCTGATCAACTGTATTCAGATCTATAAAACAGATGCACAATATTTATTAGGGCCCGAGCACTGAACGTGCGAAGGCCCTATTGTAATGGAAGGAATTATAATTTTTCTGCCACTTCGATTACATATTTGGAGGCCGCAACATGCTCGAAAACTCATGAAACGCGGCGCACATTTCAGTCATGGCAAAAAATGTCTATGGGTCGACTATGAGCATGGCATAAACTGTGCCATCCGGGGCCCCATTCACAGATATGCATAAAAATTGGCACACTTGTAGATCTTATCCAGACGAACAAAAAATTCAGCGGGAGCCATATCCCAAACCCAACAGGAAGGCGGCCATTTTGGATTTAGCAGCCATTTTTGGCGATTAGGGCCCTCACACACAGTTATTACCACCAGTCTGTCGTGACTCGCCAGATTTGTTTCACACAGGCTAGCTAAGAAAACATAAATGTTTTAGGAACTAATATACACGTAAGGGGCTTTTCCAACGGTTGAGAAAACAACCACACGTCCTGCATTGATGATGTATTTTTCTGTTACATCCTTATCTGGGACACATCGGGACGCACTGCAACAAATATGTGGTTCCAGACCAGCTCGGCAAGTGGTTTGAGTGATCAGATCACAAGAGGTCTTCGTGGTCACTTACACTTGTGATCCAAATGCCTACAGATCCATTTTAAAACCAAGTATAAACAGGATCATAGTTTCCATTGTGTCTCCTCCTCCTACTCCTGGTGAAGTTTTAACTCTTGCATCAGGACGGGGTTCTTTGAGTGGTAGGCCAAAAATGGGCATGTTCGCAAGCAGTTACGCAACATCGCAGAGGGTCAGCCGCTTCAGGGCAGCAGTCTAAATGTAACCCGCCTCAACCTGGAAACTTAAAAGAATCTGAGCCGCATTCTGAACAGCCCATGGCAACACAATGAGAGGCCACAGGGTACAGAAGATAAAATATAAACCAAGAAGTTGAGCTTTAAGACAGTGGATGAAGCCTGGATTGTACAACTTTGAGAAGTTCATCCCGGCTGCTGGAAGGTGTTTGCCCTGTTAGTGCTGTGCATTGGACCGAAGAAGGAGGTTTTTTTTCTCACAGTGATTTTGTTGCCGTCAATACGGTCCATTTAGTCTGGCTTCCTGAGTTTTAGAGGGCATTCAGACGGAAAACAAGCCTGCGTCGGTGTGAACGTGTTGCTTAGGGTATCAGTAACACAATGAAATATGATACAGGAAGCATAGTTTACAAGAAAGGATTTGAAAACTCTGGATCACAGCGGAAAATTTTCACTTTCATTCAATTCAAAAGGGCTTTATTGGCATGAGAAAACTATTCTCTTTCATCTTAACAGACATCCTACTAATAATGTGTGCTTGCATGCAATTGATTGTTTTTTTTTGCCACAGCCCTGTATCGGGCACCCTCCCTCCAGCTGAACAAGATCTTAGTGTCTCATGCTGGTCTAAATGCTGTTTAAGAGGCTTTTTCTGGTCAAAATACCAAATATCAGTTCCAACCCAGATACAGTTAGCTGGCATACATGAGCATCCCCACTGAGGGTTTCTGGAGGACGAGGCGGGGGTACAAACTCACAGGAAGGCAGCTTCTGTCAGCGCTTCGATGCATCCTCTCCATGTTCAGCATGGGTCTGAACAGACGGATATGGTTGTCGACACCACGAAACGCCTTCATGCCTTCAAACAGCTGGAGAGGAGACAGAAACACGCTGTAAGGTTTCTGTATCAGACTGTTAATATATGTGTTCAAACAATGTGGTACACCTGCAAAGAAACTGTTTTTGGTTTTTTTTGTTCATTCATGGCAGTTACTTAGTTGGTTTAAATCTCCCAGTGTTACCCCGCAACTGAATGACTGTAGTGAGTCCCAAGTGAGGTTAGTTATTGTCTCATTATGCTCTACTTGCTGCTTCAGAGACACTTTCACCTTCGTAAGTATTTCATTTTAAAGAGAAGCACTGATATACCATTTATGCAAGGCAGTAACAATACATCTGCAAGAAATATCAGCCAGTAGCAGTTCTGTATATAATCCTAGGTCTATATTGCTATTGTTGTCAGTTAAACTACAGCAGCAGGAGTTGCTGCACCCAGTGAAAACATCAGAAACTGGCTCGCCTATCTCTAAACTTCATTTTAGCACTCAAACAGAACTCATTATCATTCTGGTATGGGGGAAAACACTGACTTGTCTGTATTTCTTTAAGCCAATTATAATCATCTTGGGTGGCCCTAAGCCCAGGATGCAATGGTGGTGCCCTTACAAATACAGTGTTATGAGAGAACTTGGCTGCCAGCTTGTTTACGCTCGTACAATTAGTGACCTGGTTAGGATAACTTTCAGCATATAGGTTGTTAGCTTGGAGGTTGGTTTCATGTGGCAATGGTGACCGTAACACGGACATAGTGAAACGGGGGGAGAATGCTGACTGAAATAGTCGCCCAATGTCTGGCTTATACCGACTACTTCCTGCGAGTCAGACTACATCAGAAACAACACAGATCTGATCTCCACTCACCTCTATGGAGTAGTGCAGGGCAGAGCTGGCAGGGTGCAGTGACAGGTTCTGGAAAGGTTTGATCTCAGGAGCCTCCCAGCCGTCCTTCTCCGACCAGTTGATGGTCAACATGTGGTCGGAGAACTGTTTGCCAAACACCAAGGTGGATGGGTCGGGCTTCGGCTTGCATGCTGCGTTTTGTTCGACGACGACATCTGCAGCCTGAGACGGAGACGGACAAGCGAGCCGGGAAGAGCAAAAAAAGTAGACAGGAGAAAAGCAGAGCGGGCGACGAATACAGTGATTGTTTTTTTTTTAAATCGTTATTGACAGAGCATGCTTTCAAAGGACAATTAGTTGAGAGTTATACAGAGTCAGTCAAGATATATAGTCAATTAGACACAATTTAATTAAGTGCAATTAAACTGAATTAAATAATTACAACAACAGGCACAGACAGGGAGGGAAAAGACAGAGGAGGGGGGAAAGAAACTTTAATTTCTAGGCAACTTGTAGGAGTTAAAGTTGAACTTCTCCCCAAAGTGATAAATCTATAAACACCATGTGCTCTGAGACAAAGCTGCCAAGCATGTCCAGGCAGGAAGACAGCGCAGGCCTCACCTGGTGAGCAAGAGAGCGTTAACATTTCCTCATTACCTTAAACGAGCTGGCGAACCGCAGTGAGCCAAAGGAAAAGGGGAGGGTCTGAACCAGTCGTCCATGGAGTGCCTGCAAATAAAACATGACAACGTTCTTTGCAAGACGACACACTCACTGTGACAGTCGTCTATACACAGTGCTATGAATTTTACTAGACGACCTTTATTGCAATATTTTGTAGGATATATCATCTTTCCAGGTGACAACTATTCATCCAGCCTTAGGAATACAAGTCTGACATGGTGTATTTTGTGGGTGTGTGACTCAGCACCAATCATTTCGCTCGCAGTTCACAGTGTGGAGCTAGTGGCACATGCCTGTGCTGTGTGCTGTGCCGTAATTAGACTGAGGCACGTCTGCAGGCTACTCTGCAAAATGAAGAATGAAAGGTGAGAAACTAGTTTGCAAGGCTCCTACGTTGGTGACAAAAGGCTCACAGAATAAAGTGAGAGTCAGGAAAAAAGGCAACAAACAAACAATGCCTGCTCTAATAGACAAAACACCAAAGACGCCACCAACAGTAATGGTTTACTGATATCAGTAGCTCCTGTCATTAGAGGAAAACTAATATAAAAAGGAAAAATCAGCTCTTTTCCTGTCTGAGGGAAAGCAGTGTGGGGTATTAAGTCCATTCTGGTTTCATTTGGCTGAACTGTCCAGGGAGCTGAATGCTTGTAAAGCATGTTGTGCTTTTGGTAATCCCATAATTAATCTTTTAATCTGCAGTGGTGGTCTTTCACAATGAGTTCACATTCCAAATCAAATTGACTTGATGTAGAAGACAGTATAATTGATGCTTTGGAAATCCCTAGACTCTGGTGCAGGAGCCAATGTGTGCACTTTGTTGAATGGCTGATGCAAGTTTTGCCCTTATTGCGACCATAGGTAGAGTGGGTATATGTCTGTTTTTTTTACTGTGTAGTTTGTGACATGCACGTGTAAATCCCATGCATAAAATGTTATCCTTCATTTTTGGCTAATTTGGATCACAGTCAGTGAAAATGTACTTCGCAAACGCCAGCTAGCATTTGTGCTTAGCATTAACATCAAACGCAGAGACAGCTGCAATGTAACTTAATTACAAATGTGAAAATGTGTAGTAAGGGCATAATGAGGTAGTAACACACACACACACACACACACACACACACACACACTTTGCATATTCTTAAGTAACCTGGAGAATGGTGCTTCCTAGCTCCACGCCAAACTCCATTTAAAAAATCGTTAAATTCACTGAATCTTACTCACACCGTCGCTTACAAACTACATACAGACATATTAATAACTACTCCTGTATCAGTAGGTTATAGTCTTCACTTCGGCACACTAATAATCTACAAAGCATTTTACTGCCTTGGCTACTACCGTCCACCAAAACCTCGGAATGTGATACGTGTAACGTTAGTCTAACTTTAAAAAAAACAAAAGGACAAAACGAAATAAAGTCTAAATTTGTGACCGGATGTGTGCCGAACTCATCCCCGAACCTTTAAGATTTATTGAAGCCCTTGACTTGTATTTCACGAGGTGTCAACTTTTTGCTGATAAGCAAAACAAATTTTAGTTCCCAGGTTTCAGCATGGAGTTTGGTTTAACGACCCTTTCCACGCCGTCTTGTTTTGCCATCCTCGGCGCTGGCGGGACAGAAAACCAGCGGAGCCCGCGATAAGGACTCGTTATCTCCCTCGGTCATTACCGGCCGACTTATCGCCTATTTGAGTGAATCATTTACCCTGACAGTCAATGTGAACAGATAACAAACAGCACACAG
This sequence comes from Dicentrarchus labrax, assembly GCF_905237075.1. Taxonomy (NCBI): domain Eukaryota; kingdom Metazoa; phylum Chordata; class Actinopteri; family Moronidae; genus Dicentrarchus; species Dicentrarchus labrax. Next base: position 14,508,562 of record NW_026136722.1, read on the forward strand.
ACATTAGTCAATGAACTCACCGTTCGCAGGGCTGCCATCTCCGCTACGTAACGATGATAAACGAGATTATTTGTTCGTGTAGAAACACACACTCCGCTCAAAGTCAACTTGGGTTCCGCTTTGAAATAAGAGTCGCTGCTCAGCTGAGGTGAAGTCAGAAACCTCCCACACATTTAAAAAAAAAAAAAAAAAAGCCCTTCAGGATGTTAGTCCTTTAACACAAACACTTGACCCAGCTGGTTTATAAACCCTCCTATACGGTTGGTGATAAAAAAAAATCATTTATTTATTTATTTTTTTTTTCTGGGTTAATAATCTAAACTTCTGTGACAGAGTGTGTGTGTGTGTGGGGGGGGGGGATCACCATAAAATCACTTTGATAATGGGATCCTGGTCAAAGTGTCCGTTTACATTAAACCAGTAAGGTGTCACACAGGAAGTCATTGGAGGCGTGACAAAAAGCGTGACATCTGATTGGCTGACACCGGCAGACTCTCAAAGTGGAGGTTACTCGAGGTCAAAGAGGCTGACGCTGATTGGTCCATTGGTGGGGAGTGGTTCACGTCATAGCAGGGCAAGGATGCCAAAACTTTTTCAATTGACAAATTCACTAAATTCACAAAATTAATTTAAAAAAATTTATTTTCATGAATGAATATTGAACAGTTAGTATTGGTGTTACTAATGTAGCCAGCACACTTTAAACATTATATAAAAAAAATCAGCATTAAACAAATGTAATCCTTTAAACCAGCTGTTCCACAACCATCAGGAGGATTTGGGAGACCAGGACAGTCAGGATGGGATCTGACTCTTGAAGCCGTAGTTGAGTTCAGCTCCGCCGCTGAGCAGCAGGTCTATCCCGGTGCAGAAAGTAGCATCAGCAGCGAGATATAAGGCGGCCTGTCCACACTCGGCCTCAGTCCCCATACGACCCAGCAGCTGTTTGAGAGGAAAAAAACCTTTCCATTTCTTGTTCAGTTACCAACTGCACATTTTGTGGTTTGCAGCCACATAACTTCCTTGTGTTTATGTGTGTGTTTTATACTCCTGCAGCTGTTCCCTGCAGTTGCTGCATCGTAAAACAGGCAGCTTGGCTCTTAACTATTTGCCAAGTAATTTTTTAAAATTTCAAAATTGTTTTACAGAGAATGTTTTTCATGCAAGACTCCATTTAAAAAAAATGTGCATTCACTTATTTTGACCCAGTCAACCCACAACTGGGTTAAACGACAAGCTTAATATAGATTTTTACATCTTACCTAGATTATAATAACCTAAATAAAAATCCCCATCCTCCTTCATTACTAACACTTTACTAAATTAATATAAAATGGAAAATGGGAAATGTAGGGATTTTAGGGAATTCTCTTTCACATTCTGTTTTTAAAGTTTTGTTAATATGTAGAAATGAAGAAGCAATAACAGCAGAACTGAGCATATTTAACACAGATAATTTAAATCGCATTAATTGTGATAAGATCTGTTATCAATATGAAATCTGAATTGTAAGACACTTAATTAAAACGTTTTCCAGAGGCACATCATGATATTACTTAATATTTCATATGCTGCTGCTTCCACTCTTCCACCATGAATAATGAAGAGCAAGCTGAAACTCTTCAGGAGCGCAGTCTAGCGTCTCCTCTTTGTTGTATCATCCCGTTAGCTTTAAATGCCTCTTCTGACTGGGTTGTAAGTTGCATGGCGAGGGAGGGAGTTAATATTTACAACCCAATAGACAGACCGCAGTGCGTGGCAGTTTTGATCAATAACACAACAATGTGGCAGGAACTGTGGGCCACCTCCTAGTGATTAACACTGAAACATGGAGTCTGAAGAACCTCAGTATTATGTATTATTATCAGTGTTATGTAACAGTGTGTGTTTTTTACACTTTTCAGGACTAAAAGTCTTCGCTACAAACAGGAATAATCTCACTACTGCTCAACTAGTCAACTCTGTCTCTCTTTTCCCCCCAAGACCTCTGTAAGATCACGTCAATCTGAACATGTTCCTTATCTTTCTGGCCTGTGTAGGAACCCTCATGGTTGCGCTGTGAGAACTTGCCTGCGAATTCTCTCCCGCTTTAATGGTCGCTGCAGCATCTGGTGTCTGTCCTGCTAATTCTTCCCACAGAGGTGTCAGCACGTTACCTGGAGAGATGCTGCAATACATGACAGTGTTATTAGACAAGTAACGCACCAATTAGATTAGTCAGAGACAGTTACAACAATATATGTACAAATATATGATGATTACATCCTTTAAATGCAAAGAGGATGCTTGTTTTTCTCTGATCATTTAAATGTTTCATTTTGTCGCAACACAAACGGAGTATTTACTCCAGTACTGTACTTAAGTACAATTTTGAGGTACTTGTTTTATGCTATACTCCACACTCAAGGGTTAATATTTTTACTTTTATTACACTGCATTTATCAGACTTAAATAGTTACTTTTCAGATGATCAGTGTCTTTTTGGAGCCACTCATCACGTTTCAAAGAGATATTTCTAAACCCTAGATTTCTCAGATTGTTTCATTTAAATAACTGTAAAACAAAAAAATTACTACAAACAGTAAAATGTTGATTACACATCGATTAATAAGTATTAAAAATCAATTAATGTCATATAATAATATATCAGTCCCAGGAGAGATTTTACTGCAGAACAAACACATTTTGATTACTTTTGATAACTTAATTATATTGTGCTGATAATATTTATGCACCTTTTCTTAATTGGATTATTTATTTATTATTATACATGGTTGTACTGGTACTTGATCTGAATACTTTACTTCACTACTGTAAATAAGTTTATTAAAACATAATTAAATTGATTAATTATTAGAGTAATAGTTTGTCATTTCAGCACTGAAGATGGAACCACATTTAAATTTGAATAGCCAAACTATTTACATATTTAAATAAAGTATTGAGAGTGAAATCAGTGATCTAAACCAGACAGAACACAGAAACCAGTTTGTCTCACCAGTTCACTCGCACGTTGTAGCGACTCTCATCCACAGCCATTGCCTTTGTCATGGAAGTGATCGCCCCCTTGTGGACAAAAGATTACCTTACAGATCACCTTTTTAAGGATTAAAGAAGTGTGGACTCTTGTCTCCTGGAGGATAAACTCACCTTGGTGGCGACATAAGGTGCAGCCTCTTTCTGACCGATGGTTGCCACCAGACTGGAGACATTAATGATGTTTCCCTGACGCTGCCGGAGGTACGGCAGTGCATACTGAAGAGAGAGTGAGACCTCCAGTGACTTCAGAGATTGTATTTACTTACACGTGTTTAAGGGTGTGTGAGGAAGGTCAATGGAAGCAAAGATATACTTCCAATCTTTTATAAGGAACTGATAAGATCATTACTGAATACTTCTTGTTGGAACCGAAATACCACTGAATTCAAAGCACTGAAGTATTTTAATATCAGAAATATCTGAATTCAGGAGGTTTAATCTGCTATATTTTTATTTGTAATGTGTTTATTCTTATGTATTTGTTCTTATTCATTCCATTGTTTTATTACTTCGGTGTTCGTGTTCCTTATTGTCATTTAATCTACCTTGGTTTTTATTTTTTTCCTTTCTGCAGCACTTTGTAACATTGTTAAGAAAATGGCAACATAAATAAAGTTTATTATTATTATTATTATTATTATTATTATTATATTGTCAGCTCATTCCAAAACCTCACAATTCACTCACTTATGAACTAATGAATTCCTATCATGCGTGACTGATTATTCTTGGTGCCCAAATGTTCAAGTTTTTAATTTTTCCTCTTGAATCTTGGTTTCTGATTTTCACTAATTTGAGCCGCTGACTTTTTGATTTGACTTGAGTTTCATATTTGCTATTGCATTTATTCACATCAAGTATTCAGTAATAATAATAATAGTAGTAGTATATACTCAAATTATACAGTAGTGATTATATTTCAAAATTAGGGTTTCAGTTGCTTATACGAGTCAAATCTTTCTTTGTTTCCATTATTCAGTCAAAGTAATTAAAGTCATAATCAATTATTGGCCTTTTGAAGAATTTGGAGACATTACTTTAGAAAACAAGAAGTAGCTGATGAGGTTCAGATCCAGCAGATCCCTGAACTCCTGTGCTGTGGTGTCATCAGTAGGTTTATGAGGCGGGTCTGAAGAGGGCAAAGGAAAACAGATAAATTAAGTTAGTACCACGAGAAGCAACCTCAAATATCATGACCTCAATATCACATCTGCTGGAGGACTTAAGAGTGTGAGACTCACGCCACCCTACATTGTTGACCAGGCAGTCAACATGTCCGTAACGCTCCACTGTGACAGCAATCGATCTCTGTGGAGAAACAGTCACACCAGTTTCATTTGAACAAAAAGCAGGCCAGAGGAACCAGTTTCCAACAAAAGAGCAAAGACAGACGGGACCTGGCCCAGGAGAGCAAACACGAGCACAAACAAACACACATCTGGCTGGACTCAATGTTTTAGTTGCCAACTTTCCAAATGAACATTTGACCCAAGCAGTCTATGGATCTTTGGACAGGTCTTGTGATCAGGACTCTGGGTCATATGGGAACCGTAAATCTATTTCCAGTATAACCAGACCAACGACAATAAAGTTGCACTTTTACCTTGATGTCATCTTCCTTGCAGACATCACATGTGACAAATTTGCATGAGCCTGGCCCTGCCTTGTTTAGCTCCGTCTCTAGAGCCTCACCTTGTCCACCTGTAATACATGCAAGATCATGATAAAATATATAAGTATACATTCCTATGCTTCAGTTATATATCATATCATATTGATATAAATTATGAATGAATGAATGAATTATAAAGCTATGTGGTAAAACATTTTCTAAGTTAATACAGAATTGAGTGGTAAAAAAAGATGAATAAAAAAAATATTACGAACCTCCTTTTGCACAGAACACCACTTTAGCACCATTCTCCACTGAAAAAAACACGTGAGAAGGTTTTGAAAGATGCGCCACTTCCTGCTCTGATCAATAATAAATAACAATAGTTACCATACCAAATACTTTAACAATCCCTCTGCCAATCCCCTGGGATCCTCCAGTGACAATCACAACTTTGTTGTGGTAGCGGAGGGACATTCTGGTAGTTAACGCTGCAGGAGACGTGCAAAGATTATTGTTGTGCTTTCTTTTTTTCAAAGCACGTCAGCGTCTCTTCCAGTTCATCAACTTCCTCAAGTGTGAAGTTCAAAGTTACACAAAATCATGGGAGTTGCTTTGATGCCTTCAAGTGTCACTGGAAGTATTGGAAATACCCAAGTTCACTCAAAGTGGAGGAAATGTTGTCAATAAATTGTGAACTTATTATTTACATTAATAAAAAAAGAAAATTAAAGACCTATTGACATTACCTGGTAAAATTACATTGAACTCCTATGTTATATACAATAACAAGAGAGACTACAGACACGCTAGGTTTCATCTAAAAGTTAACATCAGTATGCTAACACACACACAACTTTCTATTGTTCACAAGGTATACTTTTTATTTAATGTATTAAGAGCTTATAGCTATTGTAGCGTAGAGCTTTAGACTACATGTCACATTCACCCACTCTGATGGCAGATGCCCTGCAAGGTGCCGATTGCTCATCATGAACCCAAACTAAGTGCATTCACACACTTTGCCATACGTTTGTGTTATCAGCATGATATCTTGCTCAAGGACACTCCGACATGCAGCGTGAGGAGCCGGGGATCAAACTACAAACCTTCTGATCAGTGGACAACCCACTCTTCCCCCTGAGCCACAGCAGCAGTCAGTGAGCCCGTGGTTTGAGGTAAATGCTCATGTAAGCATGATAACTTGCTCACAATGACCATGCAACCATGCAGATGTTTAGCAGGTATAATTTTTTACTCCGTTCACTATGTTAGTTTAACACATTAGCACACAAAGTACAGGCGAGGCTGATGGGAGTGTCATTAGTTTTACAGATATTTTGGTCATGAACAAAAATACTGCACAAAATGTAAGTGTTTAACCAGATGATTGCACTAAATCAAATTCAGAGGATCATCGCATTGATTGTAATTCCTTCTGAGAAGGGTGTGAATGTCTGTACCAAATCTTGTGCCAGTAGATGTTGAGATATTTCACAGAGTAAGTGGAAACTTTGACCTGCTGGTGGCGGTAGAGGAAATTTCAGGGAATAACCAAAGTCATTAAGATTCATCCTCTGCAGACCATAAATCTCTGTACAAAATGTCATGGCAATCTATCTGAAAGTTTCCTCCAAATATATTTTAGTGTGGACCAAAGTGGTTGACCAAAAATGAAAAACACAATACTCATAAACATAAAACATGTGAGGAAAGCTTTCATATAAATGTGTTTCCATTTCATCACAGCCACAGCTTTATTTCACTTGAAATCATGCAATAGCTTCCAAAAAACTGATTCTGATAGTGTCCAATCCCTCATTTATTTAATGTACCAAACACTTGCATTTATGACTCTGAGAAGTAAGACATTTGGAATTTACTCAGAGCATTTGAAGGCAACATTTGCAAACCACTGTGTCACAAAATCTGGTCACAGGACTTGTAGTTTTACTGCACACACACACACACACACACACACACACACACACACACACACACACACACACACACACACACACACACAGTGCCATACAGCAACGCTTACAGTGCACAGACTTCATGATGTGTCTAAAATAACCACAGACATCCAGATTTAAATTTAATATCAAATGAGGTCAAGCTTCCTTTGACATGTTTTATGTGCCCTGTTTTAAATTTGTGTAAATGCTGCACAAGCCACAGTCAAATAGTCAAATATAATTTAAAATAGACGATGACAGCAAAGCTATGGAAGCATTTAGAGGCGACATGGCGACAAAATCCAAGAAAAAAGACTAACCACATGTTTGTGGTTTTATCCCAGCATGGAAATTATAATCATCAACACAACAAATCTTCCTTTTTTTATTTTTTTTCTTCCTTTTTTTTAACATAATAGTTTTGGCCTCTGTTATGTGAGAGTTCATGTGCACCCATGCATGCAAACATGTACAGTATGTTTAAGAAAGAGTGAGGGGTGAAGAGGTTGACATTTCCGGGCAGCAAGGGTTGCTGGGGGCAGAGATAGGGGTAGAAGAGGCAGCGGTGCTCTTAGAGGAGGAGAGGGTCAAAGATTGAATTTCTGCCCGACAGCATTCCCAGGGGGCGTATTGAGCGTGAGAGAGGGCGCAAGTGAAGACACTGAGTGACCTACAAACAAGCTTAACTATCTTAACTTCACCCACGCTGCAGTTTAACGCCGCAGCAGCCCCTGAAGGAGCCACGCTACTCGCTCTGCCGCCTCCCCTCCCCTCCCAAACGAGACACATAGAGCAGAAGGAGGAGGAGGGGTTGTCTGGACATCATTATGAGGATACACAAACTGTCTTAGAAGCAGAGAAGGGTCAGCCCAAAAGGCACCCTGAGGTGGAGGTACAGTAGGAGAGTCATGGTCACTCTGTGGAGGTGTGATTAGTTTGAATCAGCAGCTCTGGCAGGCAGACGGGTGAGAGGAGGGGACCAGTCTGAGTTTCTACTGGGTGCACTGGACATGGTGATTAACTGGTGATGAGCATGGAGATGACTGCATGTGTGGAGCTTTTTGCATGGAGGGTCTGCATGATGCCATTTACAGTAAAAGAAGCAGAATATGGTGACAAATATACTAATTCATGTCAAAAGTGAGGACTAGCAGAACTACCAAGTTCTGCTTAATGTGGCAGTCTTCTACTCACTCTTACCATCACACAATCCATGCTAATATATATATAATTTATTGTAATGTGATCTAAGTAACATAACAAATGTTTTTTTCTGATGCCCAGAAAATTGCTCCGCTTGATTTAAAGAGAAAACTGAGGTGAGAGTTTGATTTTTGATTGATTTTATTGATCAGTTCCATAATATTCTGGGGAATAATAATCTATTATTGATAAAATTAAACAATTAAGGAACATCTAATAACCTATTTTACTAAAAAATGTAGTAGAAGTAATAAATATTACCCTATGCTATTGTATTTATTTTCTTTGACTTTTATGTACTCATGTTTCCCTCTTCTGTTTTTCCACATTGCCAAGTTAACCTTAATGTCTTTTCTCCAGAGCGAAGAGACAAAAGAAGTACAACAATAAAGCCAAGAAATAAAAGAAAATCCAAGATTGAGAAATGGATAAACAAGACAAGGGGGATGGTATAGTAGAAGGAGGAGGAGGGGGGCAGACGAAAGAAAAGCAGAAAGCTGAGGACGTTGGTGATGAAGATAAGCGGACCAAAGACAAGCACAACAAGCTGGAGAAGGAGAGCAGTGAGAAGGAGCCGAGCAGAGAGGCCAAAAGGGAGAACCGCCGCGGTCAGTGCAGGAGTGGCTGGGCTCTGACTGAACGCCTGGCCATCAACGTGTCAGGGATGCGTTACGAGACCCAGCTCCGAACCCTCGCCCAGTTCCCAGACTCCCTGCTGGGTGACCCCCAGCGTCGTCTTCGCTACTTTGACCCTCTGCGGAACGAACTCTTCCTGGACAGGAGCCGTGCCTGCTTCGATGCCATCCTATACTTCTATCAGTCAGGTGGGAGGCTGCGGAGGCCCGCCAACGTCCCTCTGGACATGTTCCTGGAGGAGCTGCGCTTCTACGAACTGGGAGAGGAGACCATCGACCGGTACAAAGGGGATGAAGGATTCCCCAAGGAGGAGGAGAGGCCCTTACCTGCCAATGACCTGCAGCGTCGCCTCTGGATGCTGTTTGAGTATCCAGAGTCGTCCGGTGGTGCTCGGATCATCGCCATCATCAGCGTCATGGTCATTGTGATCTCCATTCTCATCTTCTGCCTGGAGACTCTGCCTGAGTTCAGGAATGAGAAGGAACAGAGGGAGGTGAGGATGGGTTACATGGTGCTGACACATACAAGAGCCACTTATGTGTGATAGGGAGGTAACAGGGAGGATTCACAAGGCTGCAGATGGAGGTTATGTCAGTGGAAATTCACATAAAGGAGGTAGACAACCAGATGATTGAAGGAGGAACGAGGAGATGACGGGATGCAAAGAGAACAGAGGTTAACGCTGCAAGGAAGTGATGAGGTGAACATAGAGGGACATCAGGTGCTGACAGGTGTCACCTTGCCAAACATAAACCAGCTCTTGCAGCACTGTCTGAAAACGTCTTTATCTCCTCTCTCAACACGGAAGGGAAAAAGGTACTGAAGGATGATTAGAAAAAAACCCTGTCACAGATAAGAATCAAGATCAAGGGAAGGGAAAGCAAAGGCAGCAGATAGAGAAGAGAAAGTGAGGGCGAGGTTTTCCTCAGATTATTTTGGACTTGTCGTTAAATCTGATCCACTCAGATTGAGGGGAAGGAATGAGGGAGATGAGGAGGGCAGTTGGAAAAACAAGAGTGAGGAAAGTAGAGAACAGACAGGGAAAGTTGGATAGAGGTTTACTGTTAACAGAAGGATACGTTGTGGAGATGATATGTCTTGTCGGGCCACTCAGGGACGACTGCCAGAGCCAACAAGTACATTCAGGTGAAGTGGATATTTCAAAAGTACTGAGAGGAGAGAGAGGGTAGAAGTGTGAAAGGGAAGGAAAGGAGATGAGCTTGTCTCACGTTACCCCTTGGAGATCTAAAGGACTATATATAGACGAAGGACAACCCTAAGAGCACATCAACACATAAACGAATGTCTGTATTAATAAACGCTGTGACTCATAAGCTACACAACACTGAAAACAGCATGGAAAAGAGGCTAGCAGATCAGCTTTTCTGATGACCGGCGCAAAATCAAATTAGCCTCGCACACGCTCCGGTAGCCTGGAGACGAGGCGGATAGTGGATGCTCAGGCAGCAGAAGTGAAATGCTCGCTGGATTTATGTTCCCCGTCACCACCAACGCTGCTCTATTACTCCCATACATAGATACAGTACATATACTCGTGATCAGAGCATCTGACGCTCTTGAACACTACACAAACAAACCTACATAACAGCCATCTCCACGCAATCACTCACTCACTACATGGTGGTAAAAATCTAACCAACAAAATTAGTTTTGTTAGAATGCATGTTGTTGGTTCTATAAGATATAAAGTTATAGGTCCTTAAAATGGGCTCAGGTGAAGTCACTCACCTATAGTGGTATCTAGCTAACAGATGGTTGATTTCCCAGATTTTATTATATTGACTGCAGTAATGTCTGCCCTCACCCAGATAAATAAATGATACATAGACCTTTTTCTCAGCAGCCATTTTGACATGAAATAGTAGGGTAAACACAGGTGTTATTAATGATACTGATTAAAGTTCTGTTCCATTTAGTGTAGCAGAGACTTTCCACGAACCAACATACACAACATGCAGCACCCTGACTCTGTTTGACCCGAATGGAACAGAACCTTAGTTACATTGGTAACACCTGTGTTTGCCCAACTACTTCATGTCAAAGTAGTTGCTGTGAAAGAGGTCTATTGTTTGTGAGGCACTTTGAGCTAAATGCTAACTCGAGCGTGCTAACATGTAGACATTTTAGCAGTAAACACAAAATACAGCTGAGGCTGATGGGAATTTTTTTGTGAATATTTCAAAACAAAACAGGTGGTGTCAGGGGACCACCAGAGTCATTATCCTCTGGGGGCCATGGATGTCTTTACAGAATTACATGACAATCCAGTTATTAAATATATTTCAGTCTGGACCAACCAACAGACAGACTGACATTGACACCACTAGTGTACCTGCTAGCATAGCTAAAAACTAGACAAACCTGTCTTTCCTTCAGTAATGTCCAGGTAACTGTGGACCCCACTGTCAACAGCTTTCATTAGAACTACACTTAGATTATATTATGTATTATTATATTACATATTATATATACCTATACAATTTAAAACAATCCAATCTTCCATTTAGGAAGATTATAATGTTCAGTTGTTGTCGTCAATGTCAGAGAGGTGTTAATTCAATCATATGTTTATTATTGAGGTCATAATTAATGATCGGTGTCATACTGGACTGCATTATGTTGAGAGATGCTAATCTTCTGACCGCCCCCCAATAAAATGCAGTCTACATCAACACCACTGCAAACTACTATAAGTAAACATATTATTTAATTAACAACTCTCTGACTGTGTCAATCAAAACTGAACATAATTATCTGTGTAAAGAGATAATACGTGGCAGAGCTGTTGGATTGCATTAGAGTGGCCAAGGAGTGTATTATATTTGAGGTGGATCTCTCAAAACCACTACAATGAAAAACTAAATTATGTTAACGGTTAGATCCCAACTGTGAAGGGCAAACACTTTGACAGAGGAACACATAAAAACATATAAATACATGGTGTCAGGGACAATATGTGCTGCAAGGCAACCAGAAGCTTAAGAGTAACTCAATCTAACTTGTTAAAAGACACTAATGCCCAGTCATTTCAAACCTGCGCCTACTTCCCAGAAAAAAACAAGCGACCGGGTTAAATGAAGTGTCAAATGCCTCGGCCGTGCCAGTGTCTGAGGTGTAACGCAACCCAGTGTCACATGAACGTAATGTTTTTGTGTCCGTTTAAATATAGAGAAACTGATTTATATAAAAGTCTGTGAGGAAAAATAAAGCTGGCTGACTGAAAATGGAGAGGAGAGAAAAGTTAGCACAGTATCACAGATTTCACAGGCACGATCAGATCCTGATGACAGATGTCATACTTCAAATGTGCTGAGGACAAACTTTCATAATAATCGCTTCTTCTCACTTATCCTCTGTCCCTCTCCCGTTTACTCTGTCCTTGTTTTCTCTCGTGTAAACATCGTCTCCATGGAGCTATTTATTATAGCCCTACCGTTCCCCTTTATTCTCATATTTCTCCTTTCAACTCATGTTTCCAACAGATGAAAGAAGAAAAGTGGTATCTGTTCGGATAGTAGCACATATGCTTTTAGTGCAACTGTAACCACCTTTCCTTCATCCTTTGTTTTACAGCAATTCACCACCATACCTCACCCCACCATAGCGAATGAAACCATCACAATCCCACCTGGCACCCCCTTCCAGGACCCCTTCTTCATCGTAGAGACGATCTGCATCTGCTGGTTCTCCTTTGAACTCATCGTGCGCTTCACCTGCGCTCCAAGCAAGATACACTTCTTCAAAGACGTCATGAACACCATCGACTTCTTCGCCATCATTCCCTATTTCGTCACACTGGGCACTGAGCTGGCCAAGGACAAAGGGGCGCAGCAATCCGTGTCCCTGGCCCTTATCAGGGTCATCAGGCTGGTGAGGGTCTTCAGGATCTTCAAGCTCTCTCGTCACTCCAAGGGCCTCCAGATCCTGGGCCAGACGCTGAAGGCCAGCCTCAGGGAGCTTGCCCTGCTCATCTTCTTCCTCTTCATCGGAGTCATACTCTTTTCTAGTGCCGCCTACTTTGCCGAGGTGGACAGTCCTAACACAGCGTTCACCAGCATCCCTGAGGCGTTCTGGTGGGCTGTGGTATCCATGACGACAGTCGGCTATGGGGACATGTACCCGGAGACAGTCGGGGGAAAGCTGGTGGGCTCCATGTGCGCCATCGCCGGCGTGCTCACCATCTCTTTGCCAGTGCCTGTCATCGTGTCCAATTTCAGCTATTTCTACCACCGTGAGATGGAGTGTGAGGACACCACCCAGTACCACCATGTCACCACGTCGCTCTGGGAAAAGGACGGAGAGGATGATGAAGAGGAGGAAGATGAGGAGGGAGTGGACGAGGTTCCTGAATACATGGGAGATTATGCACCTCTGTACGGGCACAACAGCACGGGTATCTGCCCTCCGCTCAATGGGACTCTCCTGGCAGGGCTTTGTGCCGGACAGGCTGCTGGTGATCAAAGAGGAATAAACTTCTTCCTCAAAGAACCTCTGGTCACTCAGGTTTAACAGAGCAGGACGGACTGTTTTTTAGATTAACACTAAACACCGCCTCTCATCGAGAAAAGGAAAGTACCATGATGGAAAGACACTGTGGATGGCAGACAGTATGCTATATACACAAAGACTTACACTCACTGACATACGCCCTAATATGTGCCTCTCATGTGATCATGGTTTCTACATTTGAGGCTTTTGCATAATTATATTTGACTGTTTTTCTCAATAAATAAATAAAAGTGAATCCATCTGAAAAACCCTGCAGGTCCACTCACTGTTATATTAAAGACATTTCTAGATTCCTCAAAGAATTGTCTCTCCAGCTCAAATAAAACATACTCCATCTGTTGCACAATAAAGTTAATTTCTACTTTCCTATGCTGTGACTGGTCCAGTGTGTAACATTTAGGAGGATTTACTGGCACAAATGGAATATAATATTCATAACTATGTTTCCATTAGTGCATAATCACCTGAATATGAGAATCATTGTGTTTTCGTTACATAAGAATGAGCCGTTCTTATCTACAGATGCCGTCAATGGAGTCCACCATGTCGAACAGTAGCCCAGAATAGACAAACCCTGGCGGTAGATAGGGCCTTTCGCAGCCACTGTCTCCTACACATCTGGCGGCCTGTTCTCGTTCACACGTCTGGTCACACAGCTGGTTTACGATCTGTAATTTCACCACTAGATGCCACTAAATCCTACACACTGTACCTTTAAAACACAGAAATATGGCAGCAAGAAATGACATTTTGTGCCTTCTTGCTCGTTTTGGGCAAAAATAAGATTAATATAGACAAAGTAATGCGTAATAAAAGTTTCAGCTAACGCTTCATTTTATGGGTCCATAATTTCCATTTACTTAATTATTTTGAGGAAAGTTTCCTGGAAATTACTATTCAAATTGATACTAATAATCAGTTTAAATTACAAACTTTATTCTCCCTGTAGGTAAACTTATATGCTTGCCTACATATTCTCACGTTCAGTTGAGACGCTGAGCACAGAGAGTCTAGGTTACACTATTGGAATTCATTTGCTGGAAGTGTGCCAGTTCAACACTCTATCTCCCTATAAGTAATACCAAACTATATATACATTTCAATGAAACTTCCTAGAAAATTATTATAAAATGATAAATAACAGATTGTATTACCAAGTGAGGTTCCAGCCACCATCTTTGTTTGGCAAAATAAAAGGGGAAAACAGGTTAAAAAATCTTCTTTACTGTGCTGCAAATAGAAATAGAGGAATCTTTGAATAACATTTTTGCTCATCTTACTCAAATGTAAAAAGGAGAAACGAGAGGCACAAACTGGGGCAACATTGACATCAAAACTCAATATAAACAACAAAGAGAATGGATGATCCACCAGCAATACAGAGACAGATATTCCAGAGACATACAGCATTTGTATAATCCCTGTAATGACTGTTTGCCGATGTCAGTGTTGTAATGTGACAATGAAAATGACTGAAGTGTTGCATGCTGTTAAAACTAAATGTGATTGTTGCAGGTGTTGATTTCCTTCACTTGTCAGAGTTATGGCAGAAATGTGTCGCTGTGATCATGTGCTGACGCGGGCAACAAAGAGATCGCTCATCGACTGGGGGTGGTGCAGACATGTTCATGTAGTTGCTCCAGAGTCAGTTTGTATGTTACATAGCTACATAGTGTAACAGATACAGCCTGGAAAACATGTATGGAGAAAGTTGATATCAGGTCAGAGACGGTATAGCTCAGGGCCAGCTGACATTTCTGTCCCAGTGGTGAGACCAAAGTACAGAGCCCTGTGACTGAAGCAAAGTCCTCTGACAGTCTGAGGCGACACCACTGTAAATGTTTTAAACTCTTTGGGAAGTTTTTCTTATCCAAAGCAAGGGTCTGAGGATAGAAGGTGTTGTTTGCAGACTGTAAAGCCCCACGAGGCAAATCTGTGATTTGTGGTATTAGAAATTGACTAGATTAAAGTGATATCGAACCCTTGTCTTTTGAGTATCAAATGTTCGCCATCTGTAGGTTTGAAAGGTGGCTATAAATGGTTTGTAGTTTCCTCTTAATGGAGAAAGCAGCCGTGGTCAGCTTGAATGGAGCGTATACTACTGGCTCATTCAACAGCTGTTTGACTACCAGCTGACTATCAGTGTCGAATCAGATTCATGCAGAGCTGCAGCCCAGCCAGCTTCTCACACTTCTCTGTTAATTTAATATGCCTTTACCACCCATACCTGCTCCTTATGTGTTATGTTTTTCATATTTCTGATTTCACTACAAATTCATGTTCATGTATGTGTTTATTGGATTAGTTCTTCCATCAGAGTCCTCACTGAGGATTCTGTGAGAGCTCCTTCAATGGGCAGAGACTTTTTTTATTGCCAAACTGTGTAACTATTTGCTATAAATGGCATATTCTTTGATGTATTTGTCTCCGACTGAAGTGTTGCAGCAAATTCCAATTGTGACAAGATTTTACTGCAGAAGTCCTTGAACTGTTCATGGAAAGTCTAATTTTTAGACCAGTTCTGTGATGCAATCCTCCTGCCTCCATCTGTATGCACATTATGTTCCTAACAGAATATATCACGGTAAAAAGAGACGATACAGATTTGTCAACCACTATAAGGTTTCTATTGAGACAGCCACCATTTAATATCTCTAGAGTTGCAGACAAAGATTTTTGGCCAGGTGTTTCATTCAATGGGTTGTGTGTTTCATAATTCCAGCAGGAGGTCAGTAGCACAATGTGAAAGATATGTATCTAGACATATTTTGTAAAAACCCCAAGGTATTTGATGGATACTGACAATATGGATAATCAACAGAGAAATTTGTTATATTTGAGTGTTTTTAGGGAGATTTTTTTAATCAATTCTTGTCACCATTGTAGGTTACACAAATTCAAGCTGACTGCAGCCATTGAGGAGCATTTTCAAGCCTAAAGGTTAGTTAAATTTCTAATTCTCAAAAAAAAAGGATTTTGTATATAGTTTTATCTTTACAAAATGTGATGATAAGATGATAACATACTTTTCTAAGTTGTTTTGACTGTGTGAACGTAGTGTGACATGCACATATTCTAAGGACAGATGTATATATACACATATATTTATATATGTCTCACTTTATTTAATAAAGATCATATTTAATCACTCATGTCGTGGATTTCTGAATTCCTTTCACATGACTCCCTATGCAGCGACTCAGGGAGGATGTGAATGAATGTGAATGTGTGTGCTCAAATCTAAACATTTTAAAAGCATCAAGAGGCGTGTATACAGTATTATTAGAGGGTGGTGCATTCTGGATACTGCAGTTCCTGTATACAGTATTATGGTCAGAAAAGCTCTGAAAAAGTCACAGACGAGTGGGTACAGATTGTGTGGTATAGGCTACGTCTGTTGCCCTCTGCTTCATGTGATGAGTGATCCTGCCTCTAGATGTCAGACTGTGTTTTAAAACCACTGCACAAACCAGGACATCTGTCTCCCTCCTGCTGCCACTGGGTTTGATTTACAGTAATATGACATAACAGACTTTGGAGTAACCAAACGCAACATTTTTCCTCTTGAAATGATTGTGTTCATATGATCCAGATGACTTATTTTCATTCCATGTTACCCAAAACAAAGACATGGTTTAGTTTATGGGGCAGTGAGGAAAAAATGACACACACTATTTCGGAATGGGTTAAACACAAGTCCACAAAATTCAATAATTTATTATACACTTATTATATCAAGCTGGTATTGCATCAGGTATTTGGCATCAGGCCAATACTACATACAGCGTGTTATTTGGTAAGTCGTTTCCCAGGTAATGTGATCCATGGCTACTTTTGCAGTTATCATCATGTGGCAAACATTACGCTTAGTTGTCTTATTTACAATTTCAGTTTTCCACCAGTCAATCATCAAAATTTCACTTATATTATAAAGCAAAACAATTAGTTATAAATCAATAACATAATAAAAAAGCCAACTATTTTGATAATATTGTGATAATATTCTCCAATCTGAGGATTTGCTGCTTTTCTACATTTTTATATCTTTTAAAATTGTATATTTCTGCATTATGGAGTTCGTGTCCATGGACATTTTTCCTTTTTTTTCAGATATTTAATGATAAATCAATAAAATAACAGATTCATCGATAAAGGAAATTGTTTGTTGCAGCCCTATTGATTTTAATCTGATTTTACCTAAATCTTCAGAAACTCTTATTTAATATATATTTCAATTGATATAACTAAAATGTATACCTTTTTTAGCACCTATTGTTTATCAACAAAAACTTTAGCCGTAGACATTTTTATGAATGTTTTTAATGTATTGCTGTTATTTCTATTAGAAATCCAACCAAAAAATCAAAGTAAATTAAGTTTCTTTATACCACCATCAGTTTTGTGTTTATCTGTGACTTAGTTTGAATCCTCAGCGAGTCCAGTTACAGGGATCAAACTTTCTAACAACACTTTTGGTGTCAGCTTTACATTTGTCAGCAGCGATAACAACCAAATACTCAAGAGTATGTCTGAGTTGAGCCAAAGAAAAGAAAAGGGCTGTGTTTTGGAGCAGATGATGCTCCTCCTAACCCCCCCCCACACACACACACACACACACTCTGTCTTCTCGATGATGATAGCTGTGATTAAATTGCTGACCCCTCCGTCGCCTCAGATGGTGTGATATCCTCACGTCATGTGTTGGAGGGGCAGCTCTCTCTCATGCTACAGGACAGATTAGTGTTTCATTTCAGACACCAGCAGCCAGAACGTCGACTCAATCATCACTAACTAGATTTAGACACATTTTCAAACAAACCTCGATACGCTGTCAGATTTGTGAATTTCTGCTGAGCACCGACCTGCATCATTTCACCTTTTCCCTTTTACCTAACTCGACTCTCCCCTATGACGTGCAGGGACCCGAAACTAACGTCAGTCCTGCTTGCAATTACTCACAGTGCCCTTATGCTGTCTGGGAAGAATGAAAAGGATTGACGTCTTTCTGGCCATCTGCCGCCCTTCGATTCCTCTCCCATGCCTTTCCCATCTCTAACTCTTCTTTGAGAGGATTAAGCATGTTAGTATCTCTTTGTCTCATCAATGTGTAAGCGCAGCCTTGTGTGTAACGTGTGCATTTTGTCTGTGTGTCTGTTGCAACTTTTCCATCCAGTAATATCTTTGTCTGCAGGATTTTTCCTGAGTCTTTAGTCACCAAACACTGACGTGTGTCCCCTTTCGACTGCAAATCCCTCCGCAGATTGTACAAGTTACTTAAGGATCAGAGAAAACACAAAAGAATTGCAGTTATTTGAAATAAATCTCTAAGATTTTATTACATACAATATACACATGACCTGGACCTGTGAATCTGATTGAAGACCTAAGGATGTAGGGAGGCAGTCGATGAACTTATATTTAAAATGAAAGGCAATTGAGTGGGGAAGAAGAGATTGATGGAGTTATTTTACAGCAATCAAGGACTAGTAAATTTAAACATACCACAAAATCAAAACACCATCTTGCCTATTGCTCATCATTTCAGACATCAGACCACAACGAGAAAATACAAACCATAGATAATATAGACAATATTAACATAAAGAGTGACCGCTGTTGGAGGAAAATGAGGTGATGTGCGAGAAGAGCACCAAGGGTGAAAATGTCAAGAGATGCAAGAAGGTAGAGAATTATAAAAATAATGTCTGCTCGTTGTACATATGTTTTTTTACATTAACCTGTTTGTGCTTTTGAGGTCATTTAAAGGAATGGTTTTACATTTTGGGAAATACGCTTATCAGCTTTCTTTCCAAGAGTCAAATGAGAAGAACACTATCCCTTTCGAGTTAAGCCTTGAAACAGGGGGAAACAGCTAGCCTGGCTCGGCCCAAAGGTAACACACTGCTTTTTGTATCAATTAAACAAACAAGCTATAATGTGGCAAACAGTGAGCTTTACTGTAACATCCAGTTTCTCATCTAACTCTCGGCAAAAAAAAGGAATAAGCGTGTTTCTAAATGTGAAACTTTTCCTCTACTGCCATGAAAATATAAGTAGAAAGAGTTGAGGTAAAGGATCAACTTATAACTTGTGGTTGTGCGTTAAAAGGCTGGTTAAAAGGTGGCCTTGACACCAAGCTACTTTTCTTTATCAAGAGCAGACTTTCTGTAATGAAATGAGTAAACAAGGGAAAAAACTCTCCATTTAAGCTCTCTTTCGCAGGAAACCAAAGAACAAAAGTCTCAGGCCTGCCATCATTTTAATATCTATGTATATTAAGCTCTAAGTAAACACATCAATCACTTATTTAACAGTTCTGTTAATTATAAAATAATGTCTGCTGGTTGTATATTAGTTTTTTTACCTGAACCTGTTGGTGTTTTTGAGGTCATTTAAGGAATGGTTTGACATTTTGGGAAAATACGCTTATCGGCTTTCTTTCCAAGAGTCAAATGAGAAGAACACTATCTCTTTCGAGTTAAGACTTGAAACAGGGGAAACCGCTAGCCTGGCTAGGCCCAAAGGTAACAAAATCTGCCAACCAGCACTCACTGGTTAACATGGTGTATTTTGCTTGTTTAATTCACACAAAGAATCGAGGTGTAAATACAATAAGTTGTGGTTTTACAGACATTTATATGCTATACTATTTCTCTGTAATGAAAATAGCCCTGCACATCACATCCTATTAAACATCAAATTGTCCTTATCACACTGTTTTTTGTATCAATTAAACAAACAAGCTATAATGTGGCAAACAGTGAGCTTTACTGTAACATCCAGTTTCTCATCTCTCAGCAAAAAAAAAGAATAAGCGTGTTTCTAAATGTGAAACTTTTCCCCTACTGCCATGAAAATATAAGTAGAAAGAGTTGAGGTAAAGGATCAACTTATAACTTGTGGTTGTGCGTTAAAAGGCTGGTTAAAAGGTGGCCTTGACACCAAGCTACTTTTCTTTATCAAGAGCAGACTTTCTGTAATGAAATGAGTAAACAAGGGAAAAAACTCTCCATTTAAGCTCTCTTTCGCAGGAAACCAAAGAGCAAAAGTCTCAGGCCTGCCATCATTTTAATATCTATGTATATTAAGCTCTAAGTAAACATATCAATCACTTATTTAACAGTTTTGTAATATTATAAAATAATGTCTGCTGGTTGTATATTAGTTTTTTTACCTGAACCTGTTGGTGTTTTTGAGGTCATTTAAAGGAATGGTTTGACATTTCGGGAAAATACGTTTATCGGCTTTCTTTCCAAGAGTCAAATGAGAAGAACACTATCTCTTTCGAGTTAAGACTTGAAACAGGGGGAAACAGCTAGCCTGGCTCGGCCCAAAGGTAACAAAATCCGCCAACCAGCACTCACCGGTTAACATGGTGTATTTTGCTTGTTTAATTCACACAAAAACCGAAGTAACCAAGAAATAGCCCAACACATCACATCCTATTAACTGACAAATTGTCCTCATCACGCTGGTTTTTGTATCAATTAAACAAACGGGCTGTAACGTGACAAACTGTTACCTTTACTGTAACACACAAGTTTCTCATCTAACTTTCTGCAAGAAAACGAATAAGCATATTTCTAAATGTGAAACTATTGTGAATACTTTTCCCCTCCTGCTAGGAAAATATAAGTAGAAAGGGTTGAGGGTAAAGGATCAACTAATAACTTGTGGTTGTGTGTTAAAAGGCTGGTAAAAAAGGTGGCCTTGACACCAAGCTACTTTTCTTTATCAAGAGGAGATTTTCTCCTCATCAGACAAACTGAAGGAAGTTCAGACATACAGAAGTATTTTAAATTTAGTTGAGAAATGACAAATAAAGACAGAATGTTATAAAAAGGAAATGAGTAAACAAGGGAAAAAACTCTCCATTTAAGCTCTCGCAGGAAACCAAAGAGCAAAAGTCTCAGACCTGCCATCGCAACAATTTAATATCTATGTATATTAAGCTCTAAGTAAACGTATCAATCACTTATTCAACAGTTCTGTTAATCAAGAGCAGTGAATTTAAAATACATCTAAGAAGTAGAAATGTAACCAGCCAGAAATCCACTGTGAAGCTCCACTGGAACCCTGTGGAGCTGTGCACTAAAGTGGGGAAAGCCGTCGTACAACGGAAACTAATCGACAAGGAAGATTTTCTGTGCTAAAATCCAATCACGGCAAGTCGGGCGGTGGGAGGACGTGCCTCCGATCATAAGCAGTGTCATCGCTCTCCTCACCATCGCTTACTTCACCCAGAACCCTCTCTCTCTCCTCCTCCTCCTCTGTTTCACTCTCTCGCCTCAGCCTCTCCCGTTCCCTGTCTCTCTCTCGGTAGGAGTGAGGCAGCGTGGGAATCTGAGAGGGCAAAGAGACAGGATGAGAACATGCACACCATGTGGCTTGTATTGACTAAAGAAAGGTGAATTTTACACATGTATACATACTAAATGTTGAAGGAATACACCAGGGTTTGGAGATATCGTGCTTTGATCATTTTAATTGAGAACATAGAACTAAATCATCCATGTATCCCTATTAGACACTGCATGCTAAGCGATAGTAATTTAAAGTATATATTTAATAAAGCTCAATTAGTCATTATTTGTTTGTGGAACTATCTCAGGTGAGAAACCACACTTTTGTTATTTTCTCCCTCGAAGGAGCTATGCTAAGGTGCAAGAGCAGTGGTTTTCAAACTGGGGTCTGGGGACCAACAGGGGTCCTTTTGTGGGTCCCCAGCAAAAAGAAAAATACATTTTTATCACATTTTTTGAAAGCTGGAATCACATTTTGATTCAATCTAGGATTTACAGTGATCCTAGATTGATCTTTGATTGACTATGAAGACTTCAAATAAAAAGTTTCTCAGAGGGGATTTCTTAAGATAAAATCTTCTCATACTGGGGGTCCGCAGTCTAATGTGAATCCATTGAGTAAGTCCTTGACATGACAGTGTTGGTGACAGTGTTGATTCAGCCAAATACATTGTCTTGAAATGTAGACTTAGAAATAGGTGACCTTTGAAACCCACAGTGTTTTCTTACTCAACACACTGCATCTTACAGCTGAATGCCCTGAAGATACATGGATGATGTATGTCTCCTCCTAACTTAACTGATAAGTTGACCATCAGGCCAATCTTCAATCTCCATAAACCTGGTGTGTCTCTTCATTCCAATTTTACAGTAGTTCTATCATAGAGGAACATGTATTATGTAGCATTAGAGCCAGAAGAAGCAGCAGTGGGTAGATACCTGGTTATCATGGCTGGGCAGGGCGCAGTAGCCCGGCTCCGTCCTGCGGAGGAGGCATGGTGAATGAGTACGGAAAGGTCGAGGGGAATGGGAGCAGACGGAGCGCGGAGAGGGAGAGCGGATGGAGCGAGGTGATGGAGATCGGATAGAGCGGGACGGTGAGTAAGTGACAGAGGACTGGGAGAGAACGTGACCATGGTGGTTTTGTTTGGGTGGGCGAGGGGAGCGAGGTGGCAGCTCGGGTGGTTTGAAAGGGTCGACCAGGTCCATCTCTGTAAGGATTGGGGGCGGAGGGATGAAATCAAGCTCCTCCTCCGGCGGGAGAATTTGCATATCTGCCGCGTCAAGTTCGGCAAGTTCATCCTTCGACAAGTGGTCCACGATTCCAGCACCGAATGAGTCGCCCACCACATTGATGGAGGTACGCATTCTGTCACTGGGTGGATAAACAGTATCAGTGTCAGCGGGTGAAATAGATGAGAGCCACCAAGAGCTGAATACACCGATATCACCAATATCTTAACAACCCCTCTCACAAAATACACTCTCCACCTATCAGACACCTGACTCACAGCAGCCAGTCGACAGCGATGAGCAGACTGATATCCTGAGTAGGTAGGCCCACAGCTGTAAGGATCAGCAGCATGGTAACCAGTCCAGCACTGGGAATACTGGCAGCTCCAACACTGGCCAGGGTGGCAGTCATACTGGAAAAGGAAAAAGAAGACACACACACCCATTTTCAGCAAGGAAAAACTGATAGACATTGTACTCCACTTTAGACAAGTAACACTAACAAAGGTTTACTCAAACTTTTACACCGCCTAACATCTTTTCATTACATGTTGCACTTGAACACACCACAAAGAAAACAGAAAGCAGACATGCATATGTTCCATGGCTGCGTGAGAGGAAATTAGTTGTCAGTAGTTTGTGTTTATAATCCAAATAAGAGAGACCAAGGGCAAACCAGAGACTTTCACACCACTGCAAATGTGTTTAACACATCTCCACTCTGGAATATAAACGGAGAATTTGCTTGATTAAAAAAAAGACGACTGGCACTGTAAAATTTTGCTTTGTTGTCAGACTGTGGAGAAGGAAACCGCATTGCAGAATGTGACTTGACATCTCTCAAGGTTGCCAACCTTGTTTAAATCACGGATTTGTGGTTTTCACAGATGTGGTATAATTTTGCGGTTTACAGTTGCAGAACCAGGTCAACCTGGTATTAACATGTGTTAATTTGACCACATCATACGCACAAACCTTTGTATGAAATTGGCATCTGAAGAAGAAAGAAGTTTGTTGTTTACAGCCGTTCTTCCATCCACAACAAAACAAAATCTCTTAATGTTTTCTGACTTCTTTTAAGACTTAAATCTTTAATACTCAAAAGAATGTTCCTTGTCATGAAATGTCTGCAATTAGAGGAATTATCAGTTCATGTTGGTCCCAGATGTGACTGCAGGCCAGTTTGGACACTGTTCTAAACTGTGATGTTTACTGCATGACGCTGTTTGTCTGATCTCAGAGCTCTGCTTTACATCTTAATCGTTTTCCAACAACTGTAGCGCTAATTATCAACCCACAGTGAGTGGGAGATTAAGTGGAACGTCCAAGAGATTTACACACCACATATGGATCTTATTTTAGAACAATTTCACCACACATGATACAACTGTAATACAGAACTTTTCACGATTCAATTTTGGAATTTGGTGGAAAACAGCCGTTGATGAAAATAAACAACTTCAAAGTGCTGAGCATCATATGCAACCCGTGGCCACAACAGGCTGAGTCCGATCCAAGTAGACTGTTTCCAATCAGACATAAATGTTTCGCTAAAACCTCAGAAATGAGCAATGAATACCTCACTACTTTCTAACTGCATTCATGCAGAAGTTTAGGCTGACGCTAATCTCTGCCGCTGCCTGTTTACAGTCTTATTTTCTCACTTTTACAGAGTATTTACAGTTAGGGTGGCATTACAATTTAGAACACAGCATGTGGTCCTTTAAATTCATTTAAAGTTTAATTCAATTTTATTGGTATTGCGCCAATCCATAACAGAGTTTATCTCAGGACACTTTTCATTTATAGAGAACATACTCCTTATAAAATTATTTACAGAGACCCAACAATTCTTACCATGATCAAGCACTTGGTGACAGTGGCAAGGAAACATGAAACACACCCCAACTTAAAGTAGGTGGCCATCTGCCTCCTTCAGCTTAGAGCCACTCAGTAGATGTTAATAAAACTTCTGAACAACTTTAAGTCCTCCTCCATTCAAAAATGTGTTTTGCTAACAGTTCCTTCACTTTGATGTTTGAGCTTCACTGTGCAGAATGATGTATGTGCAGAGTTTGGCACTAGAAGGATGTTTTCACAATCATCTGCTGAAGTAGGAAGGTTTCTCTGTGCTCACCTTAAATCTCAGTTTTACACACTGTATGTATGAGATAATTGTGTGACATCAAAACTAGTTTAGGAGCCAATAATGGGAAAATAAACAACATAAGTTTGCATGTAAATATTCATAGATTCTGGAACCACTTATTTATGGTGCACTTTTATGAAACTATGCAGTAAGGTAACATCACAACGCATGTGTGCAGAGGCCATCCACCATGTGCCTTACCTGACGGTGATAATCTGCCCGGCATCCAGCGTGATATCATTCATCTGGGCGATAAAGATGGCTGCCACTGCCTCATACAGTGCAGTGCCGTCCATATTAATGGTGGCACCAATGGGCAGCACGAAGCGAGTCACACGCTTATCAATCTTCAGATTTTCCTCCAGGCAGCGGAAAGTGACAGGTAACGTCCCTGCACTGAGAGAAGAAGGCCCCACAAGATGGCAATTTAGAAGAACAAAGGTGCAGATGTACAAAGAGCATGAGCAAAGTGTCTGCTGAAGGACATAAAATAGGTAGACAGGTGGTGAAAGACAAAAGTGCAGAGGTGAGGGGGTAAAGAAAAAAGAAATCAGTAGAAATTTGAGTCGGCTGACAGCCTCCTCCTAACAGCTGGTGTCGGCCACTGTTGCAATCCTCCGACATGTGAATTAAAGGAATTTGATTCCCGGCCCTGCTAAGCTCGGGTCATAATATAATTAGAGAAAATGATGATAGGATTACCCATATTCACTAAAGCCTCAGTAATGTGCCAAAATGACAGTTGGTTTCAGCAGCAATGCAGAATCCCAGACAGGCCGAGCCAAGCCAAACCAGGCAGGATACAGTGGGGCCAGTTTGGCTGGTGACTACTAATCCAAAGGCTTAGACATTTACAACGCAGGATCTGTCTGACATGGACTTGTCCATGATAGCCTGTGCTTACACACATTTGGCTCTACTGTCCTGATTTGTGAGCTCATTCGCGTAAAAACAGAATTTTGCCTTTAGCCCTTTCAGATTTAACCCAAATAGCTAGAAAGAGAGTAGCAGGCTACACCGATCAATCATAGTAACTACAGCAGCTGCTTGAGGAATAGATGTTGTAAAGGAAACATGTGACACACATGTGTTAACACATGCCCAAACACAGAACCACTACACACACACAAACACACACACACACACACACACACACACACACACACACACACACACACACACACTTCCTGCAGGCTGTCGTACCTGCTAGCGGTGCCCAGAGCAGTGATCCAAGCCTGGAATATTCCAGAGTAGAAAGTGAAGGGGTTTTTTCTTGTGATGACAAAGAAAATAGCAGGTAGGATCAAGCCGCCGTGGATCACCAGGCCCACGATGACGGTCACCATGTACATACCCAGCTGCCTGGCCACCACCTCCAGGTCTCCGATGGCCGCAATCTTCCCCGCAATCAGAGAGGCAATGCCAACAGGAGAGTACCTGAACACAGAGTCAGAAAGACAGAGTTGAAATGGAATTGACTGGTTTACTTTCTATTATCTTTATGACCTTTTTAAAGCCGAATTAGTGTATGTCTATATACTTATATTTATATTTTTCTTTCTTTTGATCATTGCATCAGGCCAGAGCATCAATCAATATATATTTATTTTTTGTTTTTTTAATCATTTGTAAATGATTTCTCACTCTTTTATATGCTGATGTATTTATTGTGGTATAAAATCACATTGCCTTGCCTCATATGATTCTTGAGGAACAAAAACATGATGTATTTTAGGCCTGTAACTAATGGAAGCTTACCTCCGCCAATGTGTTGAAAAAAAGAGATAATGTTAGTCGGTTTTTTTTCATGTATCAGTTTCTGTTGATCAATTAATCAACCAGTTGTTGCAGCTCTAATGTATTTAAAATTAACCTAACCTTCGTCTTGTCATTGAGGTAGAGATAAAGACTTACTAAATCATCTGTCTTTTAACTGACTTTCCCTTATGCAAAGATTTGTTGTAAAGTAAAATATGTTTTGGTTACCAAACAAGGTATTTGAAAATATCACCTGAGGCTCTGAGAAAGAAAAGAAAATGAATCAAACATGAAAGAAAAGAAAATAATTACAACTGTACAAAGCGTGTTACCTGGAACATGGATGCAAGCCAAAAAAAACAAAAACAATTCATTATTTCAATTTTGTCTTTGAAATGTCAGGCAAACACCTAATCAATCTTCATTTACTTTCAAAGGAGCAGTTTTCAACCACGAGAGGAGATGACACATTCTTGGATCTCTAGTTTCTAGCTTTGGAGTGCAGTTGTTCCTGCTGATGAATACAGACCGCTGTGGGACGTATGAATTAAAGCGGTGTTCACTTTAAGCCATCCTCCGGTCCGAGTCAAAGCAGGTCCCATCACGACAGCGGCCTGCTCTCCCAGGTCAGCTGCCTGCTGAACCCTGAGCCTGGCATTCAGTGACAGTTGTTTGGTGGAACACGCCACGTATATGATTTGATGGATGTGTTCCTTGTATGATACGTGTTTTTGTATACACTGGACTCCGTGTTTGGCTGGCTCTATAGGCCCATGAGTAATCTGTTTATACTGTGTGAGTGATACGAACAAGGACACAATTCCTTTGGTGTCCAGCTGCACATGTAGATGGCCTAGGAGAGCTGGAAGACAAGCATCCTGCTGTTTGTCTTCCAACCGCCTACCCAGCTCCCCCCTTCCCCTCCCTTCCCATCCCTGCTCTGAGTGCCACTATACTCTGTTTTCTGTGTCTCTCTGACTAGCTGGGGTCCTGCGAAGCCTCAAGGCGTGCCCTGCTCTCTGAAGACATGCTCTCACACGCATCTTTCCACGTCCCGCTGTCCCTCCCACCCGCATCTGCTTTCTGCTCTGCTGCCAAGTGGCTCCTCTGCCGTCGGTGGATCCATTACATTTTGGATATCTTCCACCTCGGCTCCCCTGGGAGCCCACAACATTGTTCCGGGCCCCGGCTCCTGCTACTCTCCAGCATACCACAGACTCCAGCATGTGCCAGGGAAACCCTCTCTCTTTCTCTTTCCATCTGTCCGTGTCCTTCACTAACACACTTTCTCCCTTTTCCTCTTCCATTCTCTCCTACTCAGTCTTTGACGTCCGACACTGTTGCTCATTCCCACAATTTGTCTCACGTACACAATCTTCGCCTTATCCATCACTGTCACTGACACTCTGTGTGTGGTATCTCCAGAATGTCAAAGCAATGCAGCCGTTGGCCCACATGAGCAAAAACAGAGACACATGTTGCGCACGCTTGCAAACTCACAAATACACGCAGAGGAAAACAAGACACTGACCACATGATCATGGAGACCATCGTCATTATAATCTCGTTGAGGACGTTGAAGAAGTCGCACATGACCTTCCCTCTCTCGCCCATCCTGCCCATGCAGATCCCAAAGGTGATGAAGAAGCCAATCAAGCCTTGAGGAAGACACAAAGCAGTGTGTCACTGGAAAATGCAACATCAATAAAGTACGATAGATCTTGATGTAAAGCAACAAATAATCAGCTCGGTCATCAACTCACCGAGGACGTTCATGCCCCATTTGTATTCCAGTTTCTTCTTGTTCACTAAGATGGGCTCAGTTTGGTTTGGTGCTGCAACTGACACCTTTTTCAGCACCGTCTGAACCTGGAGGGAGGACAGAATGACATTCAGATTGATCAGGGGGTTCAGCTTACAATTGAACTGACATCACAGCAAAACCCTGATTGTGTAAGTCATGCTGTGTGTGAGCACACAAAAGCTTGGCTGAGGGGCAATAAATTCAGATTTGTGTTTATAGAAAAGGCAAAACAAGAGATTCTCACATAAAGACAACAAAGGGAAAGAAAAAGGAGATGAGAAGGTTGAAAGGGGAAGGACGAGTCCCTTCCTGCAAAAGCAATTATGCCTTTTATGGCTTCAATGAATCCCTGATGAGTGCAAACAAAAGAAGCAGTAAAACAGAGATGTGGACAGAAAAGAGAGTGATGTGCAGAAAGGGAAAAAACTGAGAATACCGCAGAGAGAAGTTGTTAGAGCAGGAGTCTATAAGCTGGTGCTCAGCAGTGCTCCCTGTCCACCAGCAGATGCCTAACTGTGGTAAGTAAGGAGGCAGGGTTACAGATGTAAAGAGATTAACAGTGACAGAAGGCATGACCCTCACCCAGTCCAACACAGACAACTACTTCTAATCATTCAGACACACACGCATAACAGAGAGAAGTGGGTAAAAAAAAAAAAAGGATTTGGACAGAAGAAGGCAAATGTCGCATCATGATTGAGACCAGGATTATCAGTTAAAAATGATCAGCTGGGATGAACAGCAGTAGTCTGCTGACTCGTCATGTCCACCATTAGCCAACAGACCATTACTCTAACAGGGTGTGCAGATGGGAAATTACAATCTTATTTATATAGTATATACATGCAGACAGTTTCAGATTTTTCATTTTATTCGCAGAGCTTTGCTTGTATTTGCATTAATTCAAACTTAACCTTTAAGTGGATAATTAGACTTCAAAGGTTACGCCTCTAGGACTATGCACGGACAGAAGGAATCCTTGGCCTTTTAGTCCTTTTGTAGCCTAAACCCTTTGAGTCAAATCATGCTTTCATGCACCCCTGACACATGCAGTAAAAACCTTGTGCATGGAGTTTGGAGGACAACCAGAATCTCTAGAGAATTGCACCGGTCGTTAACAGCTCTCTGTAGTTCTTTCATTCTGTCAGACTGCTCACTTAATACCTTGTACAGACTAATGACTTCAACTTTGGCTTTTTCAGGGTTCACATAAAGGGGTCTTACCAATGTTTAATGCTAACAATGCTAATGCTAAGAAACTTTAAAATATTAGAATTTGGATTATAATTTTTGATGAACCAATCTCACCTCAAGGTCCATTCAGTGGCAGTTTAGAGCTTTAGAATTGTTTTGCTTGTGAACCAATACCACAAAGCACTACTACTAGCACTACTCTGGTCCATCACAAGATGCATTTCCTATACCAATATTCATCTCACATCACTGTAGCTTCATCTAGGGGCATACACCGGTTGGCATCACTGCTTGATATCACACCACATGATCTTCATCAGCACAAAGTTTAGTAATCATGGAATTGTAGATGCTCAAATTTCCATTTTCCTGGGCACGTGAAGTTTACATTAAAACTAATAGCTGAAATACTTTCAAGTAAAGCTGTTTTTCAGTGTAGGTTAGGTAGCATCACCTTAAGCTGCAATGATGCAGATTTCATTACCCTACTGGATTTATAGCTTGACACAACAAGAACGGAAAACAATGACAAATAGCTCATTCTATTAAAGACCTGCAATTTGCCCTTTCTGCTTTTTATGCAATGTTTGTTATATTTGTATTGTGATGCATACAACCCCAAAATGTGCACAAATGAAGAACCAGATCAATATAACAGTTCCAAATACATATGTTTCAGATGTTGAGACTACCTGTTGGAAGCAGGACTGCACCAGGTTCTCAGGAAAGAGGTTTCTGATCAGGTCGAGGAAGGCATCCAGACTGTTGACCTCCTGGTTCTTGGGGGCTGAGCTCGAAGAGCCTCCCCTTAGTTTGGGGTTCCCCGGGTGGATTCCCAACACCAGTATGACCCCGAGGATTGCAGCGATTACAGTGGTGGACATGTAGTAAACCATGGCTCTACTACCCATCCTGCCACTAGAGCGGGCGTCTAGACCAGCCAGCCCTGAAAGAAACAGATGACGATCTGTGTTTGGACTCACCATATACACACACCAAGTACTGGGAATGCCACTGACACTTCTGGCAGCGCAGCACTGCTTTGACAATCGCCTGGTATGGTGACGAGACTGCTCGTCTGGTACAGACTGCAGTAAAAGTTATGGGTGATAAAAAACATACTTCAGTAAATCTAAGTGTATTATCTGACAGGAACAGAAAATAGTGTCTGATCCAACTCACATTCCAGCTCTTACCTGCTGAACTATTATAAACAACATAGACATTCCTGTCGATGTGCAGTGGGATTCTCAACACAAACAGGTTATGTAGGATGTTGACTATGGGGCTAGTGCAATATGCTGCCAGTGT
This sequence comes from Dicentrarchus labrax, assembly GCF_905237075.1. Classification (NCBI taxonomy): domain Eukaryota; kingdom Metazoa; phylum Chordata; class Actinopteri; family Moronidae; genus Dicentrarchus; species Dicentrarchus labrax. Next base: position 14,539,295 of record NW_026136722.1, read on the forward strand.
CAGAAGGTGTGAATGTGTATGTGCAACTGTCTGTGAAACTGCAGGACGGAGTGCAGAAACAATTCCCTACAGGCACATTAAAGCATATCTTATCTTATAAAGCCGCCGGGTTCAAAACTGCTCTTAATGTGCTGACTTCCAAATGCTAACTTGTGCACAGTTAACATGTTGATATTTAGCATATAACATTTAGCATGTTTAATATCTTGTATAGTTAATTACAGGTAGTGTATGTTTTGCATGTTAGTGTAATATTACAGCGTGTTAGCATTAGTCTCAGAGCACAGCTGAGGCTGAGGGGAATTTGGTCATTAGTTCCTTTCAGAGCTATCTTCTACCTGTACTGTAGAACTATGGGTAAAACAGTAAATTCTTGCCAATTTCTTTGTCAATTTTGATAAATTTGATAAAAGGTTGGCCTGACAGACCAACCAACCAATTACTTCCAGTGTAAAGAAAAAGATTTTATTTGTCATCTTAAATCCAAACAGAACAATACCTGTACACATTGACCAGGGCTTACTGTACATTGCTCATGTGTCTGTGCAGGTGGCACACCTGTGATAAGGCTGGAGATGATTAGAGGCAGGATGAGCATCTTCAGCATCCTCATGAGGATTTCTCCAGGGAAGGAAACCATAGTGAGGGCAGAGCTGTCCGTCACCTTCATGTACCGCAGCAGCATCCCAAACAACACTCCCATAACAACACCTGAGGACAAGAGTGGGGAGGTTTTGTTTATGCACTGCAATAATTCTGCATATTGTATCCAAATTGGTTTCTGAAACGATTCAAAGGTCCCCTTGCCTCAAAGAGCAGCTTGTTAGGTTGGGTTTCATGAAGATTGTTGTAGATTATGTGTGTACATGGTTAGATGTAAAGAAAATAAAAATTGGTAGAAAATACCAGCACCAACTATCAGAAACTGGTATTGGCCTTCAGGAACCAAATATTGATACACCTTCAGTTTATAGGTTTTATGAGGACTCACTGGCCTACTTCTCTTCTCCCCCAAAAAGTGTTGTGTTATTTCTGACATGTAAGAGACCTCTGACTAATGAGAACCGTCTACTGCAATGTAAACGGGTTTAAATCTGGGTGACAAATGACAGACAAAAATAACACACTTCTTGACTTTGCAAGGGCTTTTTTTTTTTTTTACAAAGAACACAGCTATGTAGAAACATACCAAAGTGTTTACAGAGGCAGACTAAAGACAACAACAAGATGTCTCATGGGAAAATGATCACGGGGTCTGTATATCTAGGATTGTGCGTGTTAATATTTGCTGTGGCTATTTTTCTGAACAATAAAACTGACCTTAAATGGAATTGTAGTCATTCAGTAAAAAATGTGGGGGTTTGTGGTGTTAAATTATATTGCCCAAAACTGAAAAACATTTTTAAATGTTTCTCTGAGTCACTGTTTCTGAACTTGTATTCTATTATTAACAACTACAATCCAGCTTTCACAACCTGATGGGCTGCACAATAATATCAGGATACATATATAGCTTGAATTTCAATGCATACCCCCAACAGTAAGTCCCAGCAGCAGGCTGTGGGTGTTACGGCTGCAGTGGCCCGCATCTTTATACGCAACTTCAGTGTTGTCATCTTGTTGGTTTTCTTCTTTATTCTTCGCCTTGTTTGTGTTGGACTGGTTGGCTGTCGACTGGTTTGTCATCCTGCCTGCAGAGACAGTTGGAGAGATTGGTTTACTGCTGAGAAAATACATGCTTTAACACCGTTCAGCACATGCTGGCCTGCACAGTATTCAGGGTTAATGATGCACCCTTGGCTGCTCTTTAACTGATTTGTCATATGTGAAGATACTAGATTGTTTATAGACTATCTTAACAAAGCATTCTTCTCCTGTTGCTAGTGAGGACTCACATTGTTGCCATTGTGGGTGGCTGACTTTGTTCTTAAAGGAGGATTGGGGACAACTACCACTCACTAACACAATAGAAATACCCCTGGAGTATTTGGTTTAGGGATGTTAAGCAGTATGACTGCAAGCAACCCAAACACAGCAGGCAATGGCTAAACAGGACATGAAGAAACATCTCAAGAGATGTAATCTGTAATCATCCTCGAAATGGAAATGCATGGTTCCTATCTTCCCTCTGCTCCTGGAGTGATCACAGCACGCGCCATGGTGCCTGGTCCAGCTGATCTAGCTGGTTGGATCGTCTCAAAGGCCGCTGCTCTTTAATCCAAACCCCCACACTTCCTTTTTAGATGATTGTAGGCTATTTCTGTCATGGGTAATACGTGTTTTGGGTGTTTAGCTGGTATAATGTTTAACATTTGCTAATTATCCCACTCAAAGCACAGTTGAGGTTGATGTGAACTATCATTTGTTGTTTGCAGGTATTTGGTTGTTAACTAAAGTATTGAACAAATTAATAATTTGACTAGTAATGGTGTGAGATGAAAGGGTAGGATGCATTGTAAGTTATTACAATGCATCCTGATTGGGACATTAATGTTTTTACAAAATTTCATTTATCCAATAGTTGTTAAAACATTTCACTCAAAACCACACATGTCAAATGCATGGTGGTGCTAGAAGACTCGGGAGTTACCTCATCTGGGAATCATAAATAGCTGTACATCACAATTTTGTGTCAATCCCATATGTAGATGACCTGCTGGTGGCCCTAGACGAAAGCTGCTAGTGAGTCTGGCAAGCATACACACTGATAATCTATTGTAAATTATATATTAAATTATTTAATTCTGATTAATGATGAAATATGCATCCCATGCTTGCCAATCCTGTCCAGTTTTAATTCCTCTGATTTCATGATGAAATATCAAAATCTGCCCATCCATTATATTTATTAGAAACAATATCACTGCTGTTTGTGATTAAGTTTTTAAAATGATGTACTATCTGTTCCACACATTTGTCAGTTGTGTCTACAGAGAGAGCATGAGACAAGCAGACATAGACACACCCCTGCTTATCTATGAACACATAATTCACAGGATTGCTGTACATGTGATTAGAAAAGAGCAGAATCACTTGTTGACAAGCGCGGAGAAACGCGCCTCTGGTGTGAACAGCCAGGATCACACTTACACACAAATCGACCTATTGCAGCACGTCGCTTCCTGTGTGTCCCTGGCATCAAGGGATCCCTAAAGTTATTAGGATTCCTTCCCTTGGCAATATGGATATCTATTCCCAAATTCATGTCAATCCATCAATTAGCTGTTGAGTTATTTAAAAAAATAAAATAAAATTTCAACCTCATGGTGGCACTGCATGTTTATGGCAAGTGTTATGGCCAACCCTTCCAGCAGTGGTGGAGATATTTCAGTCCGGACCGAAGTGCGGGACCAACTGACATTGATATGCTTAGAGCAACAGCGCTAGCATTGCTACAAAAATACAGTTCAGTCGTATTGAATGTGGAAAAGGTGTAAAACATTTAGTTTAGAGAGAAGAAACGTATTGTTATACTTGGAAGTCCATACATCAGAGTGCATTTAACGAATTTTCACCCTAAAGTCATATCGCTGCTTTTTCTTTCACAGCCAACACTCCAATAAACAACCTGTCAACTGTTTTACTCAAACTCTATTTTAGCTCCTGTGTGTTAACACAGGATTGTTATGGAAGCAATCACATTCTCCTCCAAGGCAGAGTCATAATCTTCAACACAAAGAAAGAGTCAGCAAGTAAGAATTTGTCCACTCCAATAACACAACACATTTCTACTCAACAGAGAAAATTTTAGAGACCCCACCGCCACCATCTCTAAACATTAATCATATATAAACACATCTGGAGAGCAGCGCACCCATGCCAAATCCTTGTCAGAAGTATGAATGTCACATTTACAAACAGTCTGACCCAGTGAGACAACTGCAATCAGACATGATTATAATCCATCAGCCGAGGGGATGGCATTTTCTGAAGCCCTAGGGACACAGTTGCACACATTCACCAAAGTGCAGTAGACAAGAGGAGCACAAAAATGATACCTACTAGTTGGTCTCCTCTCATGCTTTCACCTCCACTCTCTCATCTCCTGCTCCCTCCGGCCATATCTCTGCCCCTTTCTAGTCTCCACAACAGCCGCCAGTCCAGGCACAAAGTCGGATTGCCAGTGTGATCTGAAATTGCACATTTTGGGGGCGGAGAATGTCCTGCTAAGTTTCAATTGCAAAGATATAATCCTCAGTGAACGGAGTACCGAGGCGATGAGGGGGAGGGTGTCCCACTGTTGGACTCTTCACAAATCCTCTTCAATCCTTATGTCATTCTTAGTATGAACATTGTTTGTCAATGCCAGTCGACCACATACAGTTGCATGGTAGTCTAACAGTGGGTGGGATGGGGGAAATCATCCTCCCAGCTTTTTGTTGAACAATTAATTCATGGACAAGGTTAGAAAAGCCAAAGATAAAGATTGGTTTGCTTACAGTTTGGGGCCAAACTTTTGGCAGTGCAAGTATTCTGTGAGGACACGTACATGTCATGAACTTACATGTCCATGTATATGGCAAGATAAGCCCCAGTTACATGTGTTAGAGTAAAAACAAGGATGATTGTCATCCAGTGAAAGCTGGTTATTAAACCTTTGTTCCCTGAGCAGGTCAGATGGAGGCCCTGAAATAATGAAGCAACAGCATGTGTCCTGAGAGGAGGGCGGGTTCAGAGGAGTATAAGCTGCAAAGACATACTCTAGGAGCTGAAGCTTCTCTGCAAATCTGTCTTCCTTCCCCAACAGACAGATTATTTTCCTGCTCCAGGAAATGTCAGAGCTGCCTCGAGACGAAATGTAGCTGGCCTCTAGGAACCAGCACTTACTGTGCTGTCCTGGTGGGTCTGTTCAAGCGATGGAAAAAAAGGAACTATTAACAACCTTGTGGAGTTGAATTTGACTCCTATGTTTCTGATGTTTTGCCTGAAAAGTACTCACCAAAGTAGAGTTTATAGGGGCATGAGAAACAGAGAGCAGCCAGGAGAGAAACAACTGGCCTTAGACATGCTTGTTACATCATATTATAGCTTAGTATCCCTAATAGAACACAGCCATTCAAGTCAGCGGGTTCAGACTGTTTGGTCAGGCAGCGCACAGTAAATCCTGGATTTCTTAGCAACATGACACAGGTATTACAACTCTGCCAGGTAGGCTGCGGACCAGGAGGCATCCCCCTTTGAATGGAAGCCTAGTTTTTGAGAGAAAGCTTTGATAACACATGTTAGTGATAAGAGCTGGAGCACAAGGATGAAGGTAGACAGACTTCAAAGTGAGTCGAGCTAGGAGCGGAGAAACAAGGAAGGAACTCCTGCTGGTATGGTAGTGATGCCGTAGCTATTTACATGCCCTCATGGGCAAAATACAGCCGCAAGACATAGAGTCTCCCACAGGGACTTTCAAAGTAATGGCGACTGGATAAACATCAGGGTCCTCAATGTAACTACTCTTGTAGTCCATCAGATGGGTGATGGTGACCTAAGCAGTGCGTGATAACCATCACAATCAGTCTCCACATGCAGTCATGTACTTACGACACATCTTCTTAATCGTCATGGTTTCCAGGATGACGGCCCGCGGTGACAGAATGAGTTAATCTCCCAGAAGAGCAGGCTTTTGATTACTGTAAATGAGCACAGGCTGCTGGAGATAGAGGTACGCATACCATCAGAGCAGGACAGGACAGACTACCTCAGTGCTCATTTCAGTCCAGCTGATACACGCTCGTCAGTGTTAACCCCCCCTTTCCTCATATGCACTTATATTCTTCCACATTAATGATCCAACCAGGTCTCCGGCCAATTGCTTTTGCTGATGTTGGTTCAAGAGATCAAACAGATGCAAGATAGCTATACAGTTTTAACTCCCCCCTCCCTCTCAATCTGTCTGCCTGCCTGTGATCTTAAACTTAGAGTAGGTAATGTATTTCAGAAGCATTTATTTGTTTTATTTGTTGAAATTATCTTTAAATCCCGCGGCAATCAATAAACCAAATGCTCTGAAAGAAAAAGAGAAAAATCCGGTGTCTGTGGCTGTCGCAGGCCTGTACCTGCCTCTCTACCTGCGCACGCTCTTCTAGTACAACTCAATGCACATGGAAATGTGTTTTGGAGAGAGGCCTGAAGGGCTTAGAGAGTAAGTTTCAATAGCTGCAAATCAACATAAGAATTTGTATGTGGTTTCACCTGACTGACTATATTCTGTGTGTATTTACTTGTTTATAGCCACTAGAAATAGAGACTATAGCCATAGATATACATTTGTGGTCTGTTGTTTCCTTTAACTAGATCTAGCTTGAATTGTGTATTGTGTATAATTTATCAGAATTGCAATTACTTTAATAATCGATCAATTGTTATCTTTCAAGCAAAAGTAGTGAAAGAAATTACAAACATTCTCTGTTTCCAGCTTGTTACGCTAAATGATTTACTTGTCTTTGTTGTGTACTACTGTACGCTGTATATCCCTGGGTTTTGGACTTTTTGTTGAACAAATAAAGACATTTGAAGATGTCCCCATTGGGTTCTTTGAACATATCATAGACTAAACTATTACTCTATTGAGTTTCCACTATCAGAGAGAAGTTAGTGGAACTTTTAAACCCAAATGTTATAATTTCATGCTGGCATGCAAACCAATAGAGTGGTTTTCCATTATATGCTGTCAATGGAACATCAACAATCACCAAAACAATAAAAAAACGGGACGATTTAAAGGTTGTTACGTAATTTCTTTTTTTTTTACAGATCATCCTCAATGTGTAGATTCTCTCTAAATCTACATCTTTGAAGAGTTTATAGATGTATAGTATATTGTGTTATTTAAAAGGCATCCGTGTGTGTTTGTGTGTGTGTGTGTGTGTGTGTGTGTGTGTGTGTGGTTGAGTGTGTGTGTTTGTAACTATGTGTGTCTCAGAGGATTATTTCCAATGGTTGATTGTTTGGTGTGAGCTTTGCAAAGGGATCGGGATATAATCCCTGCCCCGCCCCGCCCCTCCATCCTCCCCTCGTTCAACAGAGGGAGAAGAGGATGGCCACTGCAGCTCTACAACGCTGCTCTACAACACACTCCCCACATACTAACGCTGGTATCAAACACACATACAGCACAGTTCGGCATGCATCCATTCGAGGATTTAAGTGTGTGGTTATCTTGACCAAAACTATATCAGTATGCAATGTCTTGAAATGAATGCACTGCAGCATTCTGCAATAATGGCAAATGAGGCATTCACTGCCAGACGCCAACTCTGGAACTTTTCTACTAATTACACTTTGAGAAATTACACAAAAATGTTTCCAAAGACCTCACAGCAGCAGGAAGGGGCTCTTATTACACTTTGCATCATCAACTATATGTATGTATAAATACTTCACTTCAATGCAATTGTAGCATGTATCCTGTTTTAATGTGCTATATACCCTAAACCCAGTTACAATTAGTAGATATTATGCAATTGGCAGGAATTACTCTAACATAGTGCTACCCCCAGTTGACATTGTGTGGTGTATAGGGTTGGGTTCCTCTAGCAGGATCAGGCAGGTAAAATATTATGAAGTCAACAATCTACAAGCGGCTTGTGTCTGTTGTGGAGTACAGTGATAATGATACAAGTTGAATGATATAGTCATATTGCTAATAGGGATTTGCACGAGTACTCAAGTACTTGCGGATAAAGCTTTCAGTCACATATCACTCATCTAACATTACAGGCTGAATTTGCAGATTAAGCACAGATGTGTAACAGCCACCTTATTTGCTAATGTTAGCAGTGTTATCAAGCGCTGTTGTGATGCTACCAGGGCAGAAACAATTAGCTGGCTCAAATTATAAGTGCCGTTTGCTCCCGTTAAACGTATCGTTAATCGCTTGAGTGTTCATTTCGAATGCTATTCTTTCTTTTTTTCTGCGAGTACTCAATAATAATTAAATGCGAGAAGTCGAATATGGAAAATGCCAATCCCTAATTTGCTAACAGACGAGTAATCTCAATGTAAGTATCTATGTAAATAACAATAATGACACAGAAACAGATGCAGGCCCCCACCCCTCTCGAATATCCAAACCGTTCAAAGCAGATCGGTACCTAATTCCTTCACCATATGCACAACTGCCATCAAACACGTGTCTGGTGCATGGCTTTACCAGATAGCTACAACAGAAGGGTTAAATGGTTTGTATTAACCCTCTCAGTGAAGGTCAGTGTCAATCAGCTGTGGACCGCACTCAGTCCATCATCACTCACGGGTCAAAACGTGTCCTCACTTGGCATGTTTTAATGCCTTACCAACAATTCGCTGCTCGACTTTCGACTAAAACCAGAAAAAACAGATCACATGACTTTGCCTGTGACTAAAAGGGTTGCCTCTTTGTTTTATGATTACTTTACAGTTGTTTTGGTTAGATTTAAGAGACTTCATGGCTTCTTGAGCTGTAGTATTAAATATTAAGTTATATTAAGTTAGTTAAAAACTTCTGCAAGTCATAATTGTAGACATAGACCATGAAAGGACTTCCCATTTAATATCACATTCATATTTGATAAATGCTGTCAAGCCCCAACCCCTTTTGGTGTAGAAATGTCTCTCATCTGTGTTTGCTGACAGTTGCCTGTTTAAGATTATTATTTTATTGGTCACATTCAAGGGACCTCATGGCTGGGCTATTGATTAACATAACATTTTTGTTAAAAATACCTATTTTACTTTTTCACTGCAAGATTCAATGGCTATAGGGCTGCAAGTAGTTATTTTCATTACTGATTAAACTGTTTAATATTTGTTTTAGTTAATCGTTTAATCTGTGCCCATCACAGTGTCCATGTGGCGTCTTTAAATGTCCTGAGATATTTATTTTACAATAATAGAAAACCAACAGGAAGAAAATGCTGATAAATGACTAAAACGATTCATTATCATTATCAACGCTTTTTGGTTAATTTTATGTTGATCAGTTAATTGATTAATTCACTTTTAGAACATTCTAGCATGAAAGAGATGTTTGGACAAAAAAATTTCATTAAAAATAATAAAAAATGTCAATAAATATTTAAAACAAAATGTGTTCACACCTTCCATGACCTCAATATGACATCCAAAACGTGTAAAACATATTTACATTGCAATGATCAATGAAAACACTTGAGCTTGTGTGTGTGTGTGTGTGTGTGTGTGTGTGTGTGTGTGTGTGTGTGTGTGTGTGTGATTTAGTCTGCATCTGTGTGTGTCCACACATGTCAAGCACACACCCTCCTCCCTCCCCTCCCCTCTCTCGGACGATAATCTGAGTGTATTAATCTGTTGTTTGAACTCCTTAAGCACAGACTGTCTATCACATCTGCTCTCTTCACCCTCGCAAAGCTCTGCTATTTATAAACTTTCTCTTTCTCCCCTTCTTTCCTTTTTGATCTGTCGTCGCAATTTCTCTATCGCTCCTCACTCCAGCAGGACTGAATTTCACACAGCTCATTCACTCCGTACAGTAAATCCATCTTCTCATTTGGCCAACAGACGTCTTGGAGACTCCTTTTTCCAGCTTTAAATCTCTCTGATCCTCTCCTCTCTGACAGCACACAGAGGGCTTAAACAACGCTGATAACTGATCAGATATTACAGGTCACACATGTTCAAACAGCAGATTTAAAAAGTAAAAATGTGGTTAACTTTGCAAAACCTACACCATTATCCTAATACACAGAGTCATCCTTCTCCCTGGAGAGGAATAAATACACATCAAGGCAATAATCATAAATGATGAAGCCCCACACAATCAAACAGAGCCATTCTGAAACACCAAACAAATCAAAATAACCCTGTCAAAGCTGATAAATGGTCCGAACCGGCAGCATGTGTCAGCGGTGAATGAATGGAAGTGTACTGAAGGGAGGAAAAAGGACAACAAGGAGGCAACCAGGCTTACCTGCTGTGTGTCGCTGTCTCCCATCCGACAAGATCGAGGCATCGGGAGACACACGGGAGAGAGGAGGGACGTGAAGATGAAGGGAAGAGACGGGAGGCAAAGTCACAGTCTTTGCGTCATCTGAGAAAATTTGCAGATTAATACAACAGCTTGTTGCTCTGAGCCCCACCACCCCATCTCACCCTCACTCTCCTCTCCTCCCTCCCTTCCCTCTCTCCCTCGTTTCACTCACTTCCTCTCCATCTTTGAACTGTTATCAGGAGAGGAGGAATCGCTGTTCTCTGGGATTATCACAGCAAGGAGTAAGGGAGGAAGATAAGAAAGTTGGTCCTCAATTTTTTAAGAAATTAGGTTGTTTGCAGAAAGTATGCGCTCAACAGGGAGTCAGCAGACATGGGGGGGTGGAGGGGCAAGGGGGCCATGATTACCCTCCCTTCCACAGGAGGGTGCTATGACTCTGCACTGAGTGGAGAAATCTGTACAGTAGCTTCCCTCTGAGAGATCCTTTGACAGATATCAGTGTCAGTCAGCGACGCCTCAAAGTGCACGGGGGCCCACGGGTGGAGCTGCTACATACTGTACATACAAGGATTTTTCCATGAATCGTGACACCTTATCAATACACAGAATTAGAAAATAAACTGATAAGGACGTTGTGTCGTTTCAAGTTGGTGATACCGGATAAACATGTGCTGTAGGAATGCAGGCCTATGACTGAGCTGCTTTATGAGAGAGCCATGATTGATTTATGAGTGTAGCTTCTCAACTATCAAATATGATGTTGTGTAACGATGTGACTTTGCAAACATCTGACAGTCTGACTCTGTTGAGGCCTTAAAATCCAAACTTAAAACTCAACTTCTAGCCCTGTAAGTTGGTTGCTTATTCTTTGATTACTCCGTTCTTGTTCCAGTGGGTCGGTCTCAGTCTCAATGAATCTATTAGCAGAGTACTGTTGGTGCCTCGTTCCAGATGTTTTGGATCTGGATCTTCGACCTCCCCTCTTGTCCCCCCCTCCCTCTGTGTGTTTGTTTCTTTCTATCTGTGTGAATGGTGAGCTTGAGCTCTGCCTCCTGTTCAATGTGTATAGCCTGTCTCCTTCCCAGGTGGTGGAAAAGAAGGTCACGCGGCTCAGGTCTGGAAAATGCTTGATGTCCTCCTGGATCCATATTCTACATGTTACAGTCATCCTGACAGTCTTAGCCGCAATATATATGCCTCTGGGTCTCTTCCTCAGTCATCTTCCTTTTTACTTTTTAAGGATTTTTTGCTTTCCACTTGACGACATTAATGGTATGGTATGAAACCTGCATAGCCTCCTACTTACTGGCATGGATACATAGACATACACAGAAACATGCAAACTAGGACTGGTAAATCATCACGATAAACTGTCATATTGATAACAACGAGCCTAAACAAGAATCTTTAACACATAAGTGAATGATATTAGTTTTGTTGTGTCTGAAAATATAATAATTCTGCAGTTCTGACCTGGATTATGGGATGATTGGTTGATTGAACTTCTGGTAAAATGAGATTGGTTGCTGACTCTAATCTAATTTTAGTTACAAAGAGTACAAATAATGCATTTTTCAAGTGTTTAGGTCAGTTAGACATCCTTTATATTAGTAATTTGATCATTTACTAACACTTTATCCTAACCCTAACCCCTAACCCTACTTTAGAGTTTATACGCACTATATAAACATTTAATAAATGGTTTATAACACACTATAATGTAGTTATGAGCATTATATTATGAGCAAGAACATTTTAAGCATTTACTAATGTACAGTATTGGTCAAAAATTGCAACTTCTCCTATGAGGACATATTTAATACCATTGTTTTACTATTTTCATTATGTTTACCACAGCCTTCATTTATGGATGCCCACAGGAGAAGTTTAATAAACATTTATATCTGCTTATCACTACGTTATATTGTGTTATTAACCGTTTGTTAAATGTTCAAATACTGCTTAAATAGGAGGAATAGAAGTAAAGTATTACCATTTACTGAATTTGGTCTATACTCAAACAACATCAAACATACGCCTCCATGCACATACAGAGCCACACACACTGTCACACACACACACACGCACAAACACAAACACACACACAGTCCCACAGGAGTGACAGATGGAGAGGGGCAGGACGGGAACAGGGGCTTGTACAACAGGGCCGGTGCCTCCATTGTGCAGTAGGTGCGCTGTAAGTCTATCCTCTACTAATTGCCAGAGCAGTTCAAACACAAAGTCTGCCTCTGAAATCCAATCCTGCGGGGTGTTGCACAGTGAGTAAAGTTTACAATGTGTAACATTTTTCCTCTGGCAAGAAAACGGACAAAACATGACTTATGGAAAAGGGGGTGAGGAGCATGTGGAGGGGGACAGCGAGGGAGAGAGAGGAGAGTGGGGTTGGTATGTGCAAAACATGTAAAACAGAGGGAGGTGCGGATTGCTTTGGCCAGAAGGAAGACGTAACTGTGAATAGATCATTCACTATTTAGGCTGCATGTCTAATCCTGGGGGCATCCAGACTGCAACGAATCTGTGGCAAGTGAATGAAAGTGTAGCCGCTGTAGGTGGATTGAGTCCTGTAAGGAGACACTGAGGAGGGACAGATAAGGAGGCGAGGAGGAGTGATTGAGAGATGATCTGGGGAGAGAGAGAGCGAGGTGCTGTAAGAGGAGAGGGATCGGCGGTGCAGACGATGTAAACAAGACGAGCAGAGTGTGTGCATGCGGCGACGGCTGTATGGTGGCGTCTGAAGCTGTTTCATAAACTGACAACCTTCCCAGCTTCTACACCGACATCACACATAACACATAATATAAACAGACGGACTGGGAGCGGGGCAGACTGCCAGGTAATGCAACGTAGCGCCAGTCTGCATTCTGCACCCATTTGAACCTGTTTCTCATTAAGCATTAAACAGAATTACCAAACTAAGTCGTCGGTTCACCTAATGAGGGCTTTGCAGCTCTGATGCTCTCATATTCCCTCTCCCTCCCAATCCGTTTTCCCGAAGGTGAACATTCCACACACTCATTTCAGTTTCACGCAGGAAAGACTTGTAGACGCATGTGTTGTTTGTTTGTCAGAGCGGACGTGTGTGTGTGTGTGTGTGTGTGTGTGTGTGTGTGTGCGCATACTTTTCCTCAGTGTGCATGTGTGTTGTTTGTGTGTTTATGTGTGGTCTGGCTCCAGACACTGTCACTCATTCTCTTTGACCTTTTGGTAAGCTGTGAAATTTAATTTCAAGCTTGGGTTGCTTTTGCTGCACAATCCTACACCTGTGCCAAATATGTCCGTGTGGACGCTGGACAGCAGCTAAAGCGCAGCAGCCAGGGATGTCTAAGACAGACTGAGCCAGACATACAGACAGACAAGAGGTGACACATTAATCAGAGTTCGACCTCACCTTCGACCCTTTACCTCCATACCACCATGGCTGGCGACTGGGGCATTTCCAGGAGGCTTCGGCTAATTGGCTCAGATTGCGGAGAGAGGAGCATTACGCCTAAAATTGGAAACATATGTCGCCATACCTCAGTGTGTATGTGTGTGTGGTAAATGGTGGCAATGGCGGTGCGGCTCTCACTGCAGCAAAGTTTGAATTCAGGGGGAAGGAAGCGGAGGAGGGATCGGAGTTTAGTCGGTGAGGTGAATGATGGAGGGAAGGATGAAAGGGGATGAAAATGTAAATCAAATCAGTTGGAGAGAGTTTAAAGAAGGAAGACAAAGATGGGGTAGATGATAAAGGACAGACACCAGGTACCTCGGGGAGGTCGAGGATCTGTAATTGAGGTCTGACGTGGTGGCTCAGTTGTGGACGGACGGACTGTCAGCCTTCCCCTGACAGCTCAGCTCAGCTATTTGCAGTAATTGGCCATAATAGCCGCCTTTCAATTACACTCAGATATCAAATGAAGGAGGATATCCAAAGCGAGAGCAGTAAGTTGCCGTGTGACAGCGCTGCGTGTGGGAAAGATTTCACGAGAGGAGTTGAAGGTAGTAAAAGTGACATCTGGAAACTCCCGGAAACGTCTCAGTGTGTTTTTTCTTAATAGAAAAATGAGAATTGGTTGAAGATGTCAGGATCCAAAAAGATGGATCACGAGAAGAGAAAATTTTTTTAAATTACTGTAGTGAAACTGATATCGCAGCTATGAGCCACAGTGAGAGATGTTGCCAAAGGCTTTGCAAGTTCATGTACAAGGCAGGACTGTGCTGTAAAAAGGATCCATTAGTTTTTTTATGGGAATTTAATAATAGCCGAAAATCTGTTTGGGTCATGAAAATGTTGTTTGTCAGAAAACACAAATCCCAAAAGGAAAAACAGAAAACCGCTGCAGAGCATTATGTTACTGTGACTTAACTTTAAGGGCTTTTGGAAAGCTTTTAATGTGACGCGTTGTGTGACATTATGAAGGAAAACTTGTTTTGTGAGTCTTAAATAAACCTCTATATCCTCCCGATTGTGAAATGCTTGCGGTTAGATTTGCATAATGTGAATGTATGCAAAACTCTGTGTGTGCGTGAAATAGTGAGAGAGCAAGAGAGCAAGAGGGCAAGAGCCTAAGAAAATTAATTTTGCGTGTCCCTGCCCTCTCAATCATTATCTTTGTTTGACCGTCCACACTTAGCTAACAACTTTCTCTCTTTCTCTCACTGATGCACCCTGAGGCGGAAATATCTAAGTGCACGCAGGGCAAGTTCAGACAAAGAAGGAGATAGAGAGAATGGTGGGAGGGTTACAAGGATTTCGAGTGACTGACACTAAATGCTAAGAGGGAGGAACGCCAAAAGGGAGACACCAATCTGTGTGTGTGTGTGTGTGTGTGTGTGTGTGTGTGTGTGTGTGTGTGTGTGTGTGTGTGTGTGTGTGTGTGTTGATGGCTAGTTAATGATAAATTAGAAGAAGGGAATGGAAGATTCCCCCAAATCTCGTGCCACTGCGGTGGGGAACTGTAAAGAGAAACAGACAGAACTGAGAGAGACAGAGTGTGTTTGTGTGTGTGATCATGTGTGTGTTTGCGCAATCAGTCAATGGGTGCAAGTACATCAACGCTCCCTTCCATCTCAGGGTATTGACAGTGTTAAATGTCTCCGTCCCTGAGTGAAGACTGTACTTTAGCCTGCCTCTCTATACAGAAGTGACCCGTTTTAGCGGCTTTGAGTTTGAAAAACCTCTTTTCATGATCCCCCCTTCTCTTTCTGTGTCTCCTCTCTGGTCCCTATCTCTCCCATCCCCGAACTCTTTCATGAGCAGTCTCTCAGGGGCAGGGTTGTAACACAACCCTCCCCTCTTTTGTCTCCATTCTTTTCCTTATCCTTTCATCTTTTTAAACATTCAGGGGGAAAGGGGTTTGGTGAGATGGAAACCACTACTTGGTAAAGGAAAGAAAGAGATAGCATGTGAGAGAGCAAAAGGAGGGGGGGGCGAGGGAGGCAGAGTCTCCCCCTCTCTGCTCATCCGCCAATTTATGGCTCTCCTTTTCAACAAGACCATTCAAGGTGGGGAGGCTCAGTGAACGCGCTGTTCTCGTGGGTCAATAGCAGTGAACCCTCGTCTGGTCTGTGTGGGGACGACTTATCTGCTCCGAGGACCCGTTGAACTGTCTGTCGGCCTGTGTGTCCTCCATAGACCTCCATTGTGTCTCCTCAGGGCCTTCGCCGACTTTCCCCCCACAGACCTGCAAGTGGACAGAGCAGCCAGTCAACCAGCTCTGGTTTCCATCCTTTTAACTTTACAGGAGCCCTGAAACCGCCTGCACTCACCCAACCAACGTATGCAGATAAAATAACGGCGTGTTTACGTTTTTGTTCTCATTTAGAGTGTCAGTTGTTATTGTTTTATTTACAGCACATGTGCATTACGATGTGTTGTGCTAGGGATGAGTAATGTGTGTATATTTGGGTAGTATTGTCACAATGTAAACTGTGTGGTCTCCAGAAGAATAGCGACTTTTATGCAGAAGCTAATGGGAATCTTAATAAACAAACAAAAAACACATTTAACAATGAACATTGGTGAAGGTTTCTTATAAGAAATATCTGAGTGTGTTTCCTCATTTTCTGAGCTTGCAAAATCATCTAAAGTGCATAAAAAACACAGCGATAAAGGGATACATGCACCGGATTTAGTTTAATTTACGTTATTCGTATTTGAGATCTATTATTGAGAGATCCCTGGATGTGGCGCGGCTCCAAAATACAAATTACCTCTTTCTTTGCCCGCAGCGTTAATAAATATTTTTTCACAAGCAAGTAGCTTTCAGTTTCCTGGAATTAATGGAAAATAATTGCTTCTGAAAATGATTTATAGAAGACACAAAGTGTTGTCGGGCCTGTACTTTCAAATAAGAAATTATAGTGGGGTGCAGTATTTATAAATAACAGCTGCTTGGCATGACAAGAATTAGGGCTGGGATTCAGGGGGCCCCATGCAAACCCTTGCTTAAGGCCCCTAAAATCAGCAAGTCCACCCCTGTTAAATGTGTTTATTAAGGATATACTGCACAGTAAATAAAAAAAAAGTTTCTTACAGAAGTATTTTTTGTCCTATACATTTTGTGTGCCATCTGTATTTCTACTTTCTATAAAAAAACATTTTATAGATGGAAAAACACATATTTTGGATCCTGCATCCAAAGTATATTAAAAAAAAGTGCCAATACTATATAATTACAGCCAATGAGGTCATCAAGCTCCAAATTATCCTGTCAAAATGCCCCTCAGCAAGACACTTACCTGCCAAAGAGCCAGGCACATACCAATCCCCCAACCCCCCCAAAAATAAAATCTGGCACAAGCAAACAGGAAGCAATCTGAAAGCAGACTCGGATTTGGCATTAAAACGCAAGGTTACATCCTCAGGTTTGATTGTGCCAAACGGGGATAATGTTGCACCATGCACTGCGGACCTTGACCAAATTACGCCATCCAGCTTCACTGCGGCTTGTTTGCAATAATTTGTACTGTTACCACCCCGCAATGAACTCACATTATGTGGATCCGCGCCAACATTACATTGCTGGTAATTCATCAAATAGTTTTCTTCTGAAGGGAGGGGCGGGGATGAGAGAAAGGGGGGGAGGTAAAGGTACAAAAAAAAATAAAAAAAAAAAGGATCTCAGTCACGCACATGTTAAGTCTGACTTTTAAATAATTCAAACAATGCTTATTAAATGTGTTAAATCCGGCAAGCGGGAGGGGAAAATGTTTTTTTTTCTTGGGGCTAATTTTGCTCTCTAAACCCGGGATTGCTGTTCCATATTATATGCATCTGTTTAGGAAACGAGTCCTAGATACATCTGCTCTAACAGATGTTACTCGTTGAATGTTGTGGCTCTTTTTTCCTTTTCAATACTAACCTCCTGAGGAAAAAGAACCTCGACTTGTCTTTGCGCTTCCCAGGAGAAACCGGAGTCGTCGGCGGCGTCAAGCTAGCGGCGGTAAGCGAGAAAAGTCACCGGAAGTTGCTGTTTTTCGTCTTAGAAATAAAAGCACCGCTGCCGGTCGAACGTTCCATCGCTATGGAGAGTCCCCCCGCGCGGCGTTTACTTTGAAAGTCGTGACCGGAAGTTTTGCCTCTAACTCGCGTCGGCTTTACTTTTACGCGTTTCAGGCGGAGTTCAGATCTTAAAACATTTGGCCAACTTCTTCACCTCTCCACTTCTTCGTTCACATATTTGGACTGAGATACCTTTTCCCCCTGGCCGGCCTCGGAGGAGCACCAGCTCATGGAATATCTAAAGTGTGTGGCAGGTTTACGTTTGTGATACTTTTCTGGGCTCATTACATTTAGTGGGAGCGCTCCTAGGACTGAAGAGTTTTCTGGTTTCTCACAATTACTGTTTTTTTTGTTTTTTTTTCCTCTTCGGATTTTTTTGGGGGGCACATGCGATGTCACGGACTATTAAAAGGAGAAAGAAATGCTTAGTTGTGTGGTTGCCGTACGAAGGTGTTTTTTGAGTTTTTTTTAAAGGAACCAGTTGAGCGACTGGCGACAGGACTCTATAATCAATGTGGTGTCAGCTGGAAGGACGCGGGGTCCGGATCTCACCTAAACGGTATGGCTTTAAATCATACGTGTAGGCCTTCAACTGTCCACTTCAAATGGTGTTTTAGTAATATACAGTGTGTGTGTCAAATAATATATGTGCATGTGTATTGATGTATTGGTGTATTCAGTCAGCTAGATGGACTACTAGTTACATAATAACCTTTAAGTTATTTAATTAGGTCTGTTTATCGACCTTATGTACTTATTTGGCTGGATAAATGTCCATTAATTCCACTATTTTGTATTTATTTGTTCAGTTTACGTATTTACTTACATCCATGCATGCAAAAATAACTGGCATACTGTTTTATTAATTTATTTATTAATTTTTAAATTTAATTCGATCTTTTACTTATTTCAAGCCCAACTCTTTTCATTTGTTCCCTGCACAAGATCAAGCCATTTTGAGGAAGCTAATGTCAATTCAGCTTTTTATTGTCTTTGGCAGTCCTGCAGTTGTAGAACAATTTAAATTTTTGTTTTCATTGGCAGTCAGTCAGGTGAGGTGAGAGCTACCTACTCACTGACAATACAAACCCGCAGGTAGATCACACAGGTTGTGACATAAAACATACCAGCAGATGATGCCTTAATCTGATATTGTAAAAAGATCAGGGCTGACAAGGCTCTGTGGGGGGTAAGAGCAAGGAAAATAATCATGAAGAATCACACTTTCATTCAGTAGAACAGCTTTTACATCTACTATTGAAGCATAATTCACTTGCAAAAAGTTGCATCACACTGTCAAACATGATGTCAGGTAGGCTTTTAAAGATCTGCCATGTTATTTCACTGCACTACTGCGCACAGCACCTTGACAGAGGCGTGTGTTATCATCTTCTGTGTGTGAAAGAGAAAGAAAGACCTGGTCTAAAGTTAGAGAGGAGGGGGCTGGATCTCTCAGGCTGAGCGTGGTATGAAACAATCACAGGGCTGGAATTAATGGGCTGTTTGCACAGTGGGACAGCAATGCACTGTAAATGAGCACATGTGAGAGCCAAGGCTTTTACTTTAACCTCACACACACAGGGAGAGGGAGAGAGAGGGACGACAAACACTCACCTGCATGTGTTTTCAATGTCACAGCCACTCCTGTTTGTCACTGTATTTATGGTCACACACTAGATGCATTTCAGATGGCTTAGTCAGACGCAAGTTGTCATAAAATCTGCTGAAAGATGTGATGCGAGGTACAAACTGTTCTCCAATCAGCCGGCCTCCAGACGTCTTCCTACCCTTGTCGCTGTACATGGCTTCAAAGAGGCAGGATTAGGACGGGACGGGGCCTGGTCCTAACACTAACACAGAATGCATTATCTCTCTGTCATATGAACGTGTCTGACATTAGCCACACATGGAGGAGGGAGGGGAGGAAGAGGGGGGTTTACTTTGTTAACAGGCTAATAGCACAGTAGCCACTGCCAGGTGTGGAGCTACTTTATGGCATCTGTTTCCTGGGGAGGGTCTCGCAGCCAGAGGCCCTCTGTACCATAATTCCCCTTGATTCCTCTTCCACTCATGCTGTCTCATGTGGATTAAACCCCTGCTGTTCACACTGGCAGCACTCAAAGCAGAAGTCAGACCAATTTACCAGGTGCCAGATTAACTGAAGAAACACTTTCCCGTACATTTTTTTTGCTTCCTCTATCTTCATGTTTTTTTCCGTTGTAGCTGTACGTCAACAAGTTTGATTCATGTGTCTTTTTTAAAGATCATTTTTGGAGCTGCAAAGATTCATTTAATCAATTAGTTGATGAACAAAAAAATAACTTAAATAATTTTTAAACCAAAAATGTCAAACATTCTCTGGTTGTAGATGTGGAGATCAAATGTGAAAATTATCTGCTTGTCTTACATTAATATGATGCAATATCTTTGGGTTTTGGAGAAATCTGAGGAAACTGATATTATATATACATATTACTATATTTTCACAGTTTTCTGATGTTTTATAGACTAAACAATTTACACATTAATCAAGAAAAGTATCTGTAGATTAATCAATTGAAAGCAAATTAAACTAAAAATTAGTTTAGTTAATTATAATTGGTATATAGCACCCTCTATACAAAAATGTAGCTCAAGGTGCTTTACACTTAGGAGTACAACTGGAAAATGGTTAAATGGAAACAAGTACAATCAGCAACAACAGTGACGTAATGAATACAAGAATAACACCAGTAACAGTCATACAATTATAATACTAAATACTGTCTCAGGGGGAGGGAAACTTTGCATGTTAAAAGACTTGTTGAATGCAAAGTGAAATAGATCTGTTTCTAGCTGTCACTTAAAAATGTTCTCTGAGGTCGTCTCCCTGATGTCCTTTGGGAATGTTACAGTATTGCACAGTTTGTAAGCGCAGTTCCGTCCAGGTTTGTTATAACAAACATATGAGACCCCCAATGCAGGCTGCTTATCAGCTATTTAATGAATATGCAGTCAAAAAGGACTTCATAATTAATGCTAAATAAAACAGGGTGCCACTGCAGTTCATGGAGGCCTCGCAGCTAATGTCATGGTTTAGTCTGTTTAGCCTGTTTATTCATGGAGTTTTGCTTGGTGACGTGGTTGCTTTCTGTCTGTTTGTTTAGGCCCTCTCCTGTGGTTTCAGGGTATTCTTCCTGTGCTCATTTGGAAGAATTTCAGGCTACGGAGATTAGGATTAACATAAGTGTGTAGTGTTGGGTGGGGTTTTATTTACTAAGTGAGGTTTTTGATTTAGAGACTAGGAATTTTCCTTTCTTTTCGGCGTGTGTTCCTCTTGGGGTAGGGGATTGAGAGTGCTTCGGTCTGGTCCAGACGGCGGAAGAACGTCGCGGTCCTCGTCTAGCCTTGCAGGGAGCGTAAATGATGCGTGTCATTGTAGCAAATGGAGCATGGTGATGAAGTGCTGCTGCTGCTGTTTTACAAAGAAACCACTTAGAGAGTCTGCCTGCCTGCCTTCTGTGTGGTGTCACAGTGCTCCAAGAAAAGCCCTTAAGAAGCATATAGCTCTCCTCCACACTCACATAACACAAATGATCCAGATTCTTCCTGGATATTCACCCTGCAGCGCCTCCTCCCCGCAGTTGAGATCATCGTCTCCTCCTATCGTCACCAGACTGTATGTTCTCCTTAGCTGCACACACTTTGTTTTCAGCTTTAATTGCCTTTGGCTGCTCTCTCCGTGTTTGAGGGGTGTGTTCGGCCAGGGTTTACCGTTTATTTTGCCTTCATCACACAAACACCTGGGTTTACTTTGGCAGGCCCGGTACGTGGATCAGTAGCCAGAGAAAACAGGAAGCGCCAACGCACTTTGATGTGTTTGATCGTCAGCACCACAGAGCGCCCGAGGTGACAGCATGAGTGATGTGTCAACCAAACCTTGTTGCTCCTCAGCGGCTGCATTGTGTCCAGGGTGTGGCCCTGCTGAGTACATGTCTTGTCACTGAAAGGGTTTTCGTTTTGTCACTCATTCACGTGTTCACTCACACTCACCGATGGCCAGTGATGATGCATCCGTTCAGCCACCATGAGCAAACAAACAGTCATGGCATCCACTTACTTCACACTTACTGTTTTTTCTGTTGCCCTGCATGTTTCCCCCCCCTCTCTGCTGCCCGAGGACACTGTGAAGGAGCCTCGCCAGTAAAGCTGCATCACTGGCATTCTGATCATTCCACCTATTTTAACTCTTTCCAAGTGACCTCCTCCCTGCTTTCAAACAAACGACTAAACTGATGTTCACCTCCGCCGTGCAGGCTTCTGAGTACTGCTTGAATGCCATCCCACTGTGCATGCCGCGTGGATGGGTGACTGGAATATTTGTACAGTTAGTCACAGGTGAACCTCATTTTGAAATAGTTAAATGAATCACCTCTGCTTGACTCATGCTTTTTGTTTAATGTAAATGATGTCAGACGTGACAAACTCATGTACCTTGTACAAAAGTCATGTTGCAGATTGTTTGCATTAGACTTACACCAGGGAGTGTTTTATTTGAGTTTTAAACCCTTCAGACAAATCAGACAAATTAATTGTGAATAAGAAAGATTGGCTAAATCTGTCAAACTGTGATCATTGTTCACTCAAAAAGTTAATTTTGTAACTTTTTTGCATTACAATTATTCAGTTGACTTAAAATTAATTAAAATTTAAATTAATTAAATACACCAGGCCTCCGATTAACAATAGCTTTCATTATAGATTAATCTGCTGAGTATTTTCTTTATTAATTAAGTAATTAATTGGTCTATAAAACTGCGGCGGTGACGTCTTAAAATTATGTGTTTTGTCTGGCCCAGCAGTCCAGAAACAAGATATTTGATTTATTATAATATAAGTCAAAGAAAAAGCAGCAAATGCTCACAGTTTAGAAGCTGGAGGTTTCAGGATTTCAGCTTGAAATTATCAAAATAGTAGCCATAAATTTTCTCATAAATCATTGGGCTCTAAAATAAACTTTTATATCATACTGTACTGTACTCTTTTTGACATTGTACATTTTCCCTACTGCTACTGCTGCATTACTCCAGCCTAAACTGTATTGGGCTTTTTCATTCATCTTCTTTCAAGAGCGTGATCTTTCAATTTGAGAACATGACTCATTGATTTCACACTCAGATTTTGTACTGCTTTCCCTCAAAACTGTGCCATCACTCGCAAATAGCCCCTGCTTGCGCTCCGAATTGCTCTGCTTGTGATCAAACCGTGTGTATGCACATCAGATATATTGTTACTTGAATAGATTTCCTGCGTTACAAAATCTGAACGTGAAATCAGTGAGTCTTGCTCTTAAATTGAAAGACCACGCTCTTGAATAAAGAGGAAAAAGCATACAAGAGGATTTATGTATGAAAATTTTGCAGAGTTTGTGTCATATGAAAGTCAACTCCTAATGATTTTGTGATTACAAGCTGCACAGAGTTTAAATAATGCAGGTTATGGCAGGCAGGACGTTTACATTAGTGATGATTGCACATCACTGTATAGTAAACTCTTCCAATCCGAGGCAGCAGATGTATTGTATCGTGTTCAGACATCACCTTTTCAAAGGAAAACAAATTTACCCAAAGACCAGGTGTGATCAGGTAGAATACCTGAGGTTTACCTCAGCAGCACTGGGATGCTTTCTTGTAATTTATGTGTTTTTGTAAGTAGACCAGAGTTAAGCCATGTTTGTTACCACAGTTTTAAAGACATTCCTAGATTCTTGGATCTTAGAAAAAGCTCTAACAACAAAAAAAGGAAGAAGAAAAAGATCATGCCCATAAAAGCTGAAAGGGAAGGCTTGTTTTCTTGTGTCGCAGATGTCTTTTTAATCCATTTCCGTTGGCTATAAAGTTTCTGACTTGCATACATACCAGGTTGTCAGTGTCTGAAGGTCAGCCCTTCAGACGGCAGAATCTACAGCGTTCGTAGCTGAACTCCATCTTCCCACGTGTAGAAGCAGAGGGTGACCTTGTTGTACTTGGTCCTATTTTTCCATGAGTTCTGCCAAGATTTTAAAGCCATACCTCAGCACTTAAAGCACCATGTCATAAAGCTGCGGGCCACCAATAAAACCTCTTAATTGACATTTTAATTGAGGTACTTAGGTTAACTGTAGAAGCCACAATTTGCATTGTATAAAATAACATTGTCTCGTTCTTCCTCTCTGTCTCTCCCATCTATTACCTCTGTTTTATCCATCAGCTGATACGTCTTGGGAGTGATGCACTGGCTTCCCCTGGTTGCCATGGTGATTGCCTCGGCCCTGCCCTTCCCTCACAATCCTGTGTCCACGATTGCTGCCGCGACAACAGAGCCTGGCTTTGACAACCGCAGAGAGCACCGCCATGACCCGGCTGCTCGCCTCGCAGCTCCCCCCGTGGACTACAACTACCATGGAAATGCCTCAAAAACGGACTACAATGTGGCTGCTGCTCTTAGCCAACACACTAACAGACAAAACCTCCGGAACCATCAGGATTATATGAAATCCTCTGAAAATGAAGACACTTCCATGTTCAACGTGGAGAATCAATCAAATAGCAACTCAGGCAGCGATGACAAAAGCAGTGTCAGTTTGGATGTTCCCGCAGGAGGAACACTCAGGACCGAGGATATTTCCGAGGATAATTCTCTACCAAAGGACTACAAAGCTGACAGCAGCAGCAAGCAAGATTTCTCCAGTTTTGTGGACTTTTCCAAGAAGGACAGTCTTCAGGACTCTACAGGAAGACTGTTGGAGGTTCCTACAGCGGAAACCCATAATGCTGTCAGTCCTGCTGCTAATCTGAAGGGTCAAAGAGGACCAGAACCAATTGTTCCCTCGGACAAGCTGAGAAATGCACCTACAATTGGGACAGGAAGCCAGTGGACACCGGGGGATGGAAGAGGTCTGGTGGAGGAGAACTTGAGCCTGGAGGCAGGGCTGGGTCTGGGGACTGGGCTGGACAGTATTTTAGAAGGAGACGAAATGTTTTTGGACGCGCACCCACGAGTCCTGTTCTCACCCTCCCCGTCGCCTCCAGAACACCCCCCTCTCCTGCTCATGTTGGAGACTGGCCTGCTGGAGGAGGACAGGGACAGAGAGGAGCAGGAGGACTTGGACGGACACATCGAGGGTCATGGGGACCGGGCAATCGACAAGAGCACAACTCTGAATTGGGCAGACTCTCCCAGAATTACAGCGGATGTTGCCCGTGCTGTCAAAAGGGATAAACGCTCTCACCTGATTGACAGAAGGAGAGGGGAAAAGTCAGTGTGTGACTCGGAAAGTGTTTGGGTTATTGACAAGACGACCGCCATCGACTCCCACGGTCAGACGGTCACCATTTTACAGAATATCCAGACCCAGACAGGACCACTCAAACAGTACTTCTACGAGACTCGCTGCCGCCAAGCCGAGGAACGGACCAACACTAGCAGGTCAAAGGCCCCCCGCGCGGCAGCGAAATCTCCTGTGACTGGCGTTGCTGGGGCCGGGTGCTTGGGCGTGGATAAAAGACAGTGGGTGAGCGAATGCAAAGCCAAGCAGTCGTTCGTCCGAGCGCTCACCAAAGACGCAAACAACAGAACCGGATGGAGGTGGATTCGAATCGACTCGTCCTGCGTCTGTGTGCTGCTGTCCAGAGCAAATCAGGCAGTCGGTAGGGAGGTCTATACGAGGAAGGGGAGAGGCTGAGAGAGGAGGCGGGAGACAGAGAGAGAGTGAAAAAGAGAGATGGCAAGAAGTAGAAAGTGACACAGAGCAGAGCAGCTGTGACATCCTTCTGTGTGCACTTTCTCTTGCTGGTGGCGTTTCCTTCAACATGATGGATTTGGTTATTTCTGCCTTAGTCCAGTTTTTCAGATATCTCTCTCCTTTCCATCCCTCCCTCCACCACAACTTCAAATGACTTTTGAAAAAAACAACAAGACCTCAATACTAGATCTTAGGGAATATTGTCATATATAGAGATTTTACTTCAAAAAGTACTGTTTTTGTATGATTTATCTTTCATAATCTAAGTTATTTTTGATTAGTATGTAAGCATGTTTATGTCTTTGATATTAATATATTCCTTTATATATGTGTACAATATGACACCAGTATACCTTTATGTATGAAGCTATGTATATCTGTGTGTATTTATAGAAGAAGTCCTCATGGAGTGGTAGGTCTCTCCAGTGTCTGATGATAATTCCAGCCTCTGTTCCACTCAGGTTGTGAGAGGAAGGAGCGCCACCTACTGAGGCTCAATTTTACTGCTCCACAATGTTCCCGTATGGATTACCATTAATATTGTAACAGTGCTTTTAGCAACTGAGTCTGAGGGGGGAGGAGGGGGAAACGTATTGGATACGGAAATTACAGCATGGGCACACTTAAGCATGATTTCACTTAGGCTGATGATTTTGACAGTTTTGTGGCAGGATACATCTCCGCTGTGGAACTTGTTAAATGTGGTTCATGAATGTAAAACCATGTGGTTTGTAAATTATATGACACCTAAACAAGCAAATTTTACCATCTGCTGGTTTGTTCAGTTTGCCTGCGAAATGTGGTAATAAAGGATCTTTGTACTCAGCAAATTATTGTTACACAACTTAACTGATGTAAATATGGAATAATTCAATTCTCAAAACACTCTGTGGATTTATTTGGTAAAAAAATAAAGTTACAAGTAGTACATTTAAGGTGTTTTGCTGCTGTAATCTACCTGGAAGAAGCAGATTCCTCAAACTACAGCTTCATAAAACAGAGTATTCAGATCTGTGATGTAAAAGTAGCTATACTATAATGTAAAAATACTCCATTACAAGTAAAAGTCCGGCATATATTGTGTGTAAAATCTTAATCTGCAAAATTCTCAATGGAAAATCTATGTAGTGGAGTATAAAGTACAATATTAGCCTCATAAATGTGATGACGTAGAAGTACAGAGTTACAGTCAACCACTGAACACACATAGAGAAAGAGATATAAAACAAATCAATGGGAAAAAGATGAGTGGAGAAAGTTTGCGATGATCAGCAGATCCACCTGGATCGCTTTATTTATTTTTTTATTTTACATCACCATTTTCATTATCATCATTATTGTTTATTTTCCAGATGATATTTTCCATTTGTATTACTATCACTTTAATCATGGAAATCTGTTAAATCATTGCACAATTTGTTCTCAAAATGTACACATACAGTAGCGTATTTGAATGACCATTTTCAATGTTTCATATTTACTTTTAAAACTAGTTCAAATGAAGTCAAGAAGGAACAGAACATGTACATACGTTTATCCAATACATACCTAAAGAAAATAAATAGATATCGTAAAAAATAAAAAATACAACTGAAAAAAATACACACATTTTACAAATTGATCCCCAGGCTCCCACCCCCTGTAGGTTTATCATACAGATATATATTTTTTTTAAAGACACCTCATATCATCTTCACCACCAAAAAAAATGTTTTTAGGTCATTGTCGTTTGTTTGACATGCATCGTAAACACAGAGGCTAAAGGTTTTGTTTCCTGGGCTTCCTCGGGCTCGCCCTCTCTTCCTGCCTCTCTCTGATCTCACCCCCCAGAGAGCTCTTGGTTTCTGTTATGGCTTGTGTGTGCAGTAAAATGACCGGCTTCTGTCCACCCTTTTAGTTTTTTTCTTTCCTCCCTGTGAGTTGCTGTTTTGTCTCTCTGCCACCCTCTCACATCATCAGGATTACCCAAGACCCTGAGCTGATGATTACAAGTCATAAACCACACAGCGACATCGTGGAGGGCTAGTGAGGAGTCTGTCTGACCTCAGTGTCAAGGTCAAGCTTTCCTAAATATAAGCAACACTTTGTTGTAATAAGGCATACTTTACTAAGGGTTCACAATTCATTATCAGAGGCGTTTTCATGGTAATTATGTTTCAATTTGTAGAAATGCAGGAATAAGATACAAATAAGATCTTGTCATTCTGAATCCGTCTATTAACAACTTATTACAACATTTTAAATTTTACTCAGGGTAGATATACCTTTTATTACTTAAACTGCCTTTGGCTCATTACTAAGTCAGAAAACTTGACTTTTTACATGTGCCTCATATGTAGCTACAGGTCTGCAGTTATTGAAGGTAATGTGTGTGTTTGAAATGTCCATCGGTGGTGTCCTCCCAAAGAATAAGAATAAGAAGAACCATTCAAATGGATTTTTTTTACAATTTGGCAAACTAAAATGTGTTGTTATTACTGTAGTAGATGCTTTACTTCTCTTTCTGTAAAGCATTATTACATTACTTATTGAATGAGTACTCAACTGTTTTAACCATTGCTCTTGGACAAAGTTGGGCAACTCACAAGAGGCAGTTTTTTTTTTTAAACTGGTGAAAATCTAAGCATCAGAAGCAGATACATCCTGACGTTGTAGTCTCTAATATGGGTGAAGCTCCAAGAATGCTGGATCCTGCATTTCCCGGAACGCAACACAGTATCGTCTTTCAATAATCCCTGTATCTCCTAAATGCCCAGCAAACCCATTTTAAATTTCCCTGATGGAATCACTATGGCATTGTGAGGGTTTAGCTCCTCCAGCACCAAAGAAGACATCCCACAACCGTTTTCACGCTCTTCCTGATGAGTAAACTCAATGTAATGTAAAAATATGTGGTGTTCCCCTTAAAAAATTGATAGAGCCAAATGTAAGAATTTATAAACTCCTTGTAAAGTACGCCAGAAAGTGGTACCAACACTGACTGTATAGATTTCCTGCCATCGACATCATGAAATCAGTGAACATAATGCCTCTGTGGCCTCCCTCCACCCTGTCCCATCAACCTCTAATGCCTTTGATCTCTATAATGGGGTCCCTTCAAAAGAGATTACTCAGCCTATCGGCTTTCAAGGTGCCAATAGACAAAGCATGAGGAGGGTCCCTCTCATGTGGTCGGAGCTAAATAGTGGTCTGAGTTCGAACGTGTTTTACTACACCACTCCGACCAATTGGGAGCACTTAGACACCCCTGACGGGACCATAGAAGCCGACAATGGAGCCACAATGGCTGACACTGGACACCGGCTGACTCATGAGTAGAAAGGAGAACACTGGTGTTGTTTGGAGTTACAACCGGTTTTATGTCCATGCAGTCATTTCCCCCAATCATTGTAACATCCTTCCAGTCATTCCTCTTGTTTTTAAAATCTAAACTTTACGATGAGGTTAACTTCTGCCCTGGCTCTCATTAAAAACACCTGTTGTGGAGCAGAAGTTATAAGGCGACACGTTTAGTTGTTTTTAAACTGTAAGAGAATAAATGGCAGCAAGTGGTTTCCTCTGAAGGTAGGAAAATGAGCCCTGATATTGCCAACTCTGCTGACTGTGTGCAGACTCCGACAGGAATGAAGAGAGGGGAAACCTGCACGACCGGCACAAACCTAACCAACACCGGCGTTGTCCTTTATTAACCCCACAGCACAGTCACATCGAGAGAGAAAGAGCAAAGACAGAACGACAGGAAGAGAGAGAGACAGAGAGAGAAAACAGCTGATCCCAATTCAACCCTCCTAGTCTGGTCGGAAAATACATTCATACATTCTTCATGTCATTTTCCCCTTTATTCCTTTGCTTCTGTTATTGCAGAATGGTCAGACCGATAGATTTATTTTTAAGTTAAATGGTTATATTCATTGCTTCTTTCTCTGTGGATGAGCGAGAGGGTCCTCTAGTCCCAATCCAGTCAGCGCCCTGAGGAAAGAAACAGCATTATTACCACGTCATTGCTTCTGTGGCCTTAATTCAACTCGGCCTAAATCCCCACCACCCAAACCCACCACTTGAAGACCTTAGGGGAACTACTAAAATCCAAGGCACAAACCAATCCACTACAACAAACAAATACATAAAACAAAGAGGTTCAAATGAATGTGCTCGGCACATGTGCAAGCCATCTTGAAAGCTTAGAGAAACAGTTCTGTCTAGCCGCACAGATAAAAATCCCACACGGATGAAATACTACTAGACAGTTTAATTAATGTGGTGGACAGTTCTCACCTCAGCCCCTCAACAGGAGTACGTCCTCACTGAGGCAGATTCACCCCGGGCACCAGAGCTGGCTGTGTTGGAGACCGGGAGACAGACACAAACGGGGTCATTATCGCAACTGCAGTGTCTTAAACAGCACTGACCTTCCAGAGGCATTCTTATTAAGAAGTGGAATGAAGGATAATAGTCTTCCTCTGTACTTTAAAGAGTCTGGTCCTTGTTATTGTCGGTTCCTCTGCTAAAGGAAACAGAAAATTCCACTGCCAAACTAATGGCAGAGTAGCATGAAAACAACCGACAACCCTAACCCTAACTGGCTTATATAATGCAAGCTGTATGTTGGCTGAAAGCAAAATATTTCTGTTCAAGGCTCATTTCCAATAAATCAAGATGTAAACGCACGGCTCATTTATTGTCAGACCTGCAGAATAGTTGTCACAGCTAGCCCTGTGACCTAGCTGCAACAGACCCGATCTTATTCCTGTCATGCTCTTCATGTGAGTAATGCCATATAGAGTAACAGGTTTTCACACATCGTCTAAATTGAGACGCGCCTCGAGGGCTTCAAATGTGAATATGAGAGTGAAGGTGTCAGAGATCAATAGTCGTACTCACCGTCACTCTGGACCTTTCTCAGGGTAACGGAGGGCGTGGAGATGGCTGAGGCACGGAAGTTAGCAGGCAGGGTCTCGGCGGAGTCAGAGGTCACGCCCCGGAGGTCTTTCTCTCTAAACATCTTCCTCCAGGAGGGCGAGCGGGTGAACGTCTTGGTACCATCCTGTCAGACAGATAGAGTGTGTGAACAAAACTCCCATCTGTATTTTTAATTTTTTCTATTTCCTCAAGCCGATTAGCATGCTGACCTCATCGGGTCGCCTCTCGGTTCCCATGGAGATGAGGGAGTTGTACTCTTGCTCCAGGAGCTGTCTGGCCTGCAGGAGAGAGGTGATGTAGAGTCTTGAGATTCGCTTGGACACATTATGAGGACGTGGTGTGCTACGCTGGCATTCATTAGCTCATGTTTGTCTGCTTTAAACCAGGGCAGTTGTAATGGTAAAGGATCAGATGAGGCTTGTTACTTTCAAGTATTTTTTCAGGCATTTATTGCCTTTATTATCATGCCTTTGTTATAGACAACAGAGGGGTGACTGGAAATGATGGAGAGAGAGATACAACCAGCCGGATTCCAACCCCAGACTATGAGACATATGTCTTGGTCCTATTTGAATGATCACATGAAAAGAAATTTGACTTATATATTGGTCTATGACAAAAACCGCAGATACCAACCACTTATTGCTGTCTATATTACATTTCTCGAAGTGCAGCCTCTGGGCCTCTGAAACGTTTTGTGCAGCCTCCAAACGTGACATAATTATATATATACATATATCATATTATATTTTATTCATCCACAGTCCATTTCAATACTTTTAACAGCCTACATTTAATACTCTTAATCGGCTACTGCACAATTTTGTGCTCAAGGAATTTAATGTTAAACCCCATTAGGAGACCAATCACTAATGTGCAGCCGTCAATTTACCTAACATACTTCCATCAGAAGTATGTTTTGAAATTATTCTGCTTAAATTTCTCTGTCTGTAGCTGCGAATGAGCATGATTTTATGACATCCCAACTAGTAGCCAGTCGTGGTCCAATATGCAGCTTAGACAAGTGTGATGAGGTAACTTGAAGCCTCCAGGTCACATTTTCACTTTGTTTCACATTTACTAGAAATCATCTTGTGCTTAGCAGTTAACTTTTGAAAAACGTTGCATATCAAAGTTTCTGGATTTTTCAATGAGGGAGAAGTGATTTTAAGACTTTTTATCCCATTAATTGAACTTTTTTGTGGAAAAAACTTTATTCATGTGATTTTATATGAGGTAAGACCTGTCTGGAGTACAACGCAATGTTGATGGTTTGATTCCGGTTTGGAACCTCTCTCCATGTTTCCTGTCTCTATTAAAAAAGAAAAAATGCCAAAAATAATCTTTTAAAAACATGTTTGGAGGGAAGTCCAAGATATTTGCCCTTAAAAACTACTTTTCTATCCCTACTGTTTACTAATTGCTCATCATAAGTTAAAACAGACAACTGATACAGATATGAAAAGCCTTTTCGTTATTTACCTTTGACTACCTGTCCTTTACCTGTGTGTTCTGATTGGGGATCTGCAGCAGCAGGGCCAGGTCAGTGTAGTCAAAGGTGTCGTCTAAAGCCAGCAGAGCCCCGTGGACTCCACTCTCACGCAGGTTGTCTGCGTACTCCTTCAGACCAAGAGTCTGCACCCAGCACATCACGCGCTCATTGGACCACACCATCACATCTGGGAAGAAAAAAGGAGAAGGTTATGGGATGGAGAGGAGGCAATCCATCTGCAAACAGCACGTGGTCTGTTCACCGTTTTTATAAGCGAGATCAGGTTTCTTAATACTCTGGTGGTCATTTTCTGAAATTCAAGCTGAACAAAACATGCCTATTTGGGCTTATTTATGATCTACTGAAGGGGTTAAATTATCAGATGAGTAATCAAGAGAAATAGTGAAATCTTCCTGCTTTACCAATTCTCTGAGGTGGACTGCGCAGGTGAAGCGCAACATCAGACAAACCCAAAACTCACAAATCACTCAATCAATTCTTCTGTTAGGAAATCAGCCAAGATGAACGGACTGTTAATGTACAACATGTGTAGCCCAAGGCGCAGTGGTGGGTGAGCGAGAGATTTTGGCTTGTTTAATGACTGAGCGTGTTGACATTTATGTAATTGTTATCCAGCCAAACTGCACTAGAAAGCTGTGGCTTATAATCTCTAAAGTATGTGGGAGAAAGCAATAACGAAGGGGTGGTCCAAATATCTCCCAGCAATGTGGGAGACAGCGGTAATCAAAGGAAATGTTTGTTTTGTTTGCCATTATTCAGGCAAGACTTTATTTTATATGCCAAAGCTGATGTAAGAAAGTAAATGATTTTTTATTGTTTACAGAATTTTGGTAAACTCTCCTTTTATGTCTGCATACCTTCAAGGGATCTTGTAAAACGTTGGAAGTAGTAAAGCAAACGGCACTGCAACTGCCACTACTAAGAATACAATAAAATAAACCAGCAATTTGGTGTGAAGTAAGGAGTGATGATGATGATGATGATGATGATGACGATGATAATGATTTAGCTCTTGTTAAATCTTGTAAACTGGAGGTTAAAGTGGGATGATTTCTTTGTGCTACTTTATGCAGATGATAATCTTACTTGCAGAGAATGAAAAAGACCTGCAGAAGATGCTTAATGTTATGGCTGAACGTTGCTGGAAGGAACTGACCAATAAAAATATTTTTGGATTAGCTTCTGACTTTTTTGTCCATTCAGCAGGTACAACGCTGGGATCGGTGTTGAGCAAAGCTGTTTCAGATTATGTTTCTGGATGAACATGTGCATTGTAATACAGTTCATTGCAGGACAATTCAATCGTTTCTGTGAGAAATGACACTAGTTTTCAACATCAGTGGACAGAAATGTGAGATGATTCAACTTAAATATGTCTGCTGCGTATTAGAAAGATCTTTAAGTGAGGTGACATTTTTATTTTGTAGGATTGATTTATTTTTCCTTATTTATAAGGAAGGATAGTGTCTTGATGTTTGGTACAAATCTAAATTATGAACAGTGCAGGGCCTTATGTGTAGCTGACTTTGACAACTTAAAGACTTCCAGTCTGTGCACAGATACAGTCAGATATGCTACCATTAGCTCTAGAAACAGGTTCAATGGTCTGAAGATAAAAGGTTTGTTTCAGGTTGAAGGTGAAGTCCATTTCATGTTTTATAGCTCATTATAGGGTGATTTAAGAGACACACTTTTTAGTAAAATGTCCTTGGTTCTTCCGGCTGGTTGATAACAAAACAACTTGAGCTGTGTTTTCGGAACTTAGGGAAAGTTATTTGTTTGTAATGTAATGTAAGAAGTTATGTTCATACAGATAAGTGTCTTATAAGTCCATGTGAGCAGGGTGCTTGACCCAATAAATAATGACAAACATGACTAAAGTGAGAAGATACAGAAATAATAAGATAAGAAGATAAGGGTTAATAATAGATCAATAATAGTAATAACCATGTAAATAATTAACCTGGTTATAGATACAAGGGTTTATATGGTTATCATTAAGGTATGCTTTGAACAAGACAACAGCACAGCATGAACAAAGGAATTAGTTGGCTCTACATGGTCAGGGAAATGTTCAATACCCTACCACATCTGGGGCATGAATGGGGAGGTAATGGCAGAGAAAAACAAAGGGCTCACCTTTGTTCTGGTGGACGCTCTCCTCTCTCCTCCTTTCCAGCTCCTTGCGATCGTAATTCAGACGCTTCAGGCACATGATGCCATAATGCAAACTGACCCTGGGAGAAGTCAAAGAACCAGAGGGTGAGCGACTGAAGCAGGTTAACTGAGGGTGTGTTTCAACTCTCACCTATACTCAGAAAGCATTAACACAGTCCAACACCTTTGACCCCTTAACTCTCTAACTTAAGAAGGCCTGGAGACATACACCTGAACAGCGAGAGTGTCACAACAACAGGAGCACACCCTACATGTCATTTAACACCTTCATAATTTTCCCATGCTACACAAAGCGTCAACAAAGAAGAATGATAGAAGAAGTGACAGAAGAGCTTCGGTTATGTGAGTTATGGCTGTGAAAGAGACAAGAGCTGGCACGCAGAAGCTGAGCTCTACCTGTGGAAGCTGTCCACCATTTTGAGTTGTCCTCTCAGCTCCTTCTTGGTCAGGTGGTCCAACATGCGGGCATCCACCAGGGACTCCATGAAGTAGCTGCGATACTGTGGCAGGCCCAGGCTGGGCAGCCAGTCGTTGCCCACCCACTCGTGATTCATATCACCATAGGCCAGTATCTGGAGGGGACGACCACAGATGATCAACGCTGATTCACGCTCTGCTTGATGTCTGATGCTAGTGCAAGTCAGCAGCTCATGACTCACTGCAGTTAGTCTCACTAGAGATAAAATCACTGACAAATACGCATAGTGTTGTGTTAATTCTGACTTTTCAAAAGGGTGCAGGTGATCCTTACCTGATCCCAGCTGAACTCTTTCAGCTCCTGGAGCGCCGAGAGAAGAGGAGAGGCAGACAGAGAGAGACAGAGCCAGAGAGAGAGAGAGAGATGTGGAGGTGGCAAGGGAAAGGGGAGCAGGGGTCAAGAGCAGGGTAGACGGATGAAGAGATGATGGAGGAGAAGCAGAGGAGGGAGCAGCAACAGCAGCAGCAGCAGCAGGAAAAGAGGACAAAAGGGAGGAATAGTGTGTTAGTGAACGGGTAATTAGTTGGAAGCAGTTCACACTGAAACAGCAACCAGAGGGAGAGAAGAAGATGCTCAACACTATGGCCTGGGCCCACAAAGACAGATATAAAGAGATAGAAATTCATAATGAGAGACAGAGAGAGAGGAAGCGGAGGAAGGGGAGAGACTCATCAACATGATTCAGACCAGACGAGATGCTTAAAATAATTAAAACTGAGTAAAATAATCATGAAAAACATGTAAGAGGGTTCGTAAGACATAGACGGGACAGCAGGGGCACTAACCGGAGGCTTGATGGCAGCATTCAGAGACTCCATCTCTGCGTGGGTCATCCAAACGTTACTCGTCGACTGTGGGTAAGAGAAAAGTGAAACCATGAGATAAAAATGCACCGCAGATTGCCTAAACCGCCTGAAGCACTGACTCAACACTTGTGCATTTTTGCTGTGCCACATCACAAGATGTCAGCTAACCACAACAGCAGACTGCTTTTGTCATTGCCATGGTGATTTTGCTGGAGAAGAGGTTCAACCGGTTTATGGGAACTGATAGGATAAATGTGTTAAATCTGTTGAGCAGAATTGTGTGACTGATCATTTTCATCATTTCATTTCATTATTATGATTCCTGTTGTAAATACATGCGAAGCCAAGCAAGGGGCTGGGAAAGCCAAGCCAAACCAAATTTTGGCATTTGCTGCAAATTCGACAGTCAGTAGAAGATGGTTTTTGGTTATTTGTGACTTTATCGTCCTTAGAACAGCACAAATAAAAAGCAGGGGCACAAATGTATGCGCGTGCAACCGTTTTACAACACTTTTCAACATCTGGTTTATCTTTGTGGCCGTGTGAGTCGGTAGAATTTGGGATAATTTAGCTTTTGTTGCCAAGTTTTATCTCTGGGCGAAATGGGCGCAACTTTATCAGGAGCAGTTTAGTTTGTTATCATTCTCCTGGAAAATACAGTCATACTTTTATTATTTTTGACATTTACGACATTCAGGATATGTTTCATGTTCTTGGGTATTCCACATTCTCCTGTATCTGGATTTTTTTTGTTTCTTCACTCCTGCAACTTCCCTCATTTTCCACTCTTTTTTCAAGTCACATAAATCTGCTTTTTATTTTACATCATCCCCGTTATGATATCATATACCCTCAGTTACATTTTATTTTTTATTTTTGTATTATATTACTAGTGTCTGCTGCAAATGACCCCAACAGGGATCATTAACATTTCAACTAATCTCAAAACTAAAAACACCTGGTTTAACATGTACCTCATACTGCTAATATGAATGCAGCGTTTGTGTATTATCAGCAAAAAGTCTGTGTTAAAAGGTATCAACACCCTGATGAATGCATAAATCGACATGTGAAGGTGTTTAAGGTCTTAGCGTTTTCCAGTTAAAGGCTTCTTTACCTTTAATCCAATAGGGAAGCTGTCTAGACTGGGATTTTTTTATGACACATATGTGGTCATAATTTCTCTCTCTCTTTTTTTCTTTTAAAAGGTTAATGAGTAAAATGTATGTGCAGTCACAGAGTCTCACAGAGCGAGTGCTGGCCGGGGCAGAGGGGCTGGTGAGGGACACCATCTCCTGGATGGCCAGCCGCAGTTTGAGGCGGTGAAGCGGGTTACTGATGCCGATCTCCCTCTGGATCTCCGTGTCCGACAGGTTGGCCATGATGGCACCGCTCTTCACGTTGGCACGACAGGCTGCGACGTACCAGGCTGGCATTCCCACCCACAGCTGGAAGGGGAATAAATAAAGGAGAAAATGTAAGGGAAGAATGTTATTTTGATTCAAATTCCTCCATCCCTGTGATTGCACTGTACCTCCAACCAAGATACAACAGTGGGTCCGTCCCAAGATGCAAAGGGGAGTCCTTGGCGACATGCTTCTTCCAGTAGCTCATGCCTGGTAAGAAAGGGAAGCATTACATGAGTCTTATTTGGTGCCATAGATCAAAATATTAACCTGAGAACCACATTAAAACAAAACAGGAGACATAATCCACAAACTTCTTCTTGCTGCGGCGATCTTTATCTGCAGGACCCAGAGTCCCAGTCTTGTTCATCCCCATTGGGTCTCCAGAGGCCAGGTCTTCAGAGGGTGTAGATGCTGGAAGAGACACAGTAAGGTCAAAGGTCACAAGAATGACATATAATGTAGATATGAATACCTCAAATCACGGAGCTAGAGCAGCTCAGATGTGTTTAAATGAAAATGTTGACAGTGTGGATTACTCATATACAGTCATTGTTATCCCTCCCTTATCCTCCATCTGTTTACCAAGAGAAGCAGATCCATCCCGCCCAGGTTGGCCCATCCTTCCTTTCTCCTTCTTTCCAAAAAGCCGACCGATGGAAGACTTGATGCTTTTCTTCTTACTGGACTTGTGGAGAGAATCTTGGCTGCTGTTGGAGCTGCTGCCATCTGCCGAGAGACTGGAGGGGACAAAGGAAATCACTAAGGGGGAAAAGCCAATAAGGATTAAACTGTTGTATTTGATATAGTTAATGTGTGGGCTGCCTTACCTGCGGAACTCCCGGGGGTCATCTAGCATTGCTCCTGGATGGGTGAGGGTCATTCTGTCCAATCGCAGTGCTCGAGGAGTGGAAGGAGGCGTGGAGTCAAGAAGAGCGAGGGACCTATCATCATCTTTGTTGTTCTGAAACATGAAATATAACAAGAGCATTTAAAAAACACTTCTAATAGTGTGCAGCTGGCATGGTTCACCAAGCCATTTCTTCCTCCAGTACAGCTGAATCATTGAGACCTGGACTGCATGAAATTATATTTTATTACTACTAAGTAAGGAGACTCTTTCAGGCAAATTCAGACCAGAAACAATCTGATTGCACCAAATAAAAACTTTTTTCTTGGGTTGAGATCTGAGGTTATTATTTCAATTAAGAGATGTGATTAAATTACTGCGATCGTTAAACATTCTTATGTAATGGATAAATGTCGTCTCTTCAACCTGACAGTTGAAGAATCCAGAAACTCTCACACTAATTAGCTAGATGTGTGCTAGCTGGCTAATTAGGTAGCTATGATGGGAATTACAGGGAAAATTCATGAACCCTTCCAACTACAGTGAAATGATTTAATTGAATGAATGAATAAGAGTGAGAGAACTAGACTTTCTGGCAGGGAGTTAGATGAGCTGGTTAGCTTAGCTTAACACGAGAATTGGAAACAGGGGAAAACCACTAGCCTGGCTCTATCCAAAGGTAACAAAAGCACTTCTGAAACTCACTAAGATATTACAAGGGCATGTAAAAACAACAATTTGCTGTTTTTACAAAGGTTATGTGGCGGACTTTTTGGCTGCTGCCCGGAAATCAGGGGAGAATTCAGATAGGTTTCCAATCTTTATGCTAAGCTAAAGCTTGGGACAAACCCAAAGACTTGCTGAAACCTACAAAAAACTGGACAAACCACACATAAATATTGTTCCCACCAACCTGCACTGATTTTAGACTGTAAGGAAGAAGCATAAACCTTATGACTGTAGAGTAAATACACTAAACAACTAGTCAGCAACTGGTCATTAATGACTGGAGTTCTGGGAACCGGCTGCTGGCTGATGCACCGCAATTTGCGTCCAAAAAAGGAGGAAAATAAAATCACAGAATTTAGTTGTCCAGTCCTTTTTATGTTACATTCTTCTTTTGTTCTTTTATTCAAGAAAATAATACCCATTTAAACCTACTTCAAGATCCAGGATAATAACTTGGATCCATTATGTGTTTTACTTCTGATTTGAATAGACTGTGTCATTCTGGTCACCGTAACCCAACTTTACTTTATTTTTGTTTTTGACAGGAGTGGAAGCCATTATGGGTTTCTGCTACTGTAGTTCATTGAATGGAGGTTTTTAAATCCATTACAGTCCTAAGCTGTTTGTCTGATGTACATCCTGCCAACTTGATCCATAACTTGAACCATTCTTTCCATTCTAAGAAGTCACACATTAAGATTAAAACTTTCGAAATCCCTGCTGACTACAAGGTTTTTGTTTATTGCACCAACTTTTGTAATCCATCCGCCCCTTTTGGAAATACTGGAACCAGTGTGTCTGGCACCAACCGCCATACCACCCTGTGAGTTACTTGAAATAGTCTTGCCCAATCAAACATGCTGCTGAAGAATAACTTAACTTCTCTCACCCCGTCTGCATGATTTACTCATGCTTTATTTACATGACTCACTGTCTGGAGGAGCTGTTTGCATAAATACGGAGGTGGATACAGAGGTGAGATAAAGAAAAAAAGGTTAACACCTAAGGGAATAGAAGTTTATTCTTGCATTCCAGCAGTACCTGTCTATCAGTCTCACGGGCCGGGGAGTGAGGCAGGCGAGGGGTGGAGTGCCCAGAGCTGGGAGGAGAAGGGGAGGCCAGGGTGGAGGATGTGATGGACGAGGGGATGAAGCCCCGTCCTGTGCTGTCTCTCCCCAGGGTGGATGGAGGGATGGGCGGACTATCCAAAGCCACGCTGACCCTGCTCTCAATCTCTTCGGCCCGCAACTCCGTGTTCTCCTTCTCCTCCTGGATCAGTCTGGTTTTGTTGAATATGACATAATAAGGTTAAAATGTTCTGATACTGAGAGGAATATTTGGGAAAAAGTTGTATTTGTCTTGCGAAGAGTTAGATGAGACTCTTATGTAGGTACAAAGTTACAGCCGGCAGTCGGTTAGCTTCAGATTAGCATAGACTGGAAACAGGGGGGAACAACTAGCCTTGCACTGGTTAAAGTTAACAAAATCGGCCTGCCAGCCCTTCTAAAGATATAATGTTACATATAGTTTGGTTAATCTGTACAAAAAACAAATAAGTAAAAACTACAATTTGGCATCTTACAAATCAGCATTGACTAGAAAGTTACTGGTTCTGACCAAGAAATAGTCACATAAACATAACGTAAAGCGGCAAATTGTCTTGTTACTTTGTTTATTTTTGTATGGGATTAAAAAATGTGATTTAACTTGTTAATTAGGGAGTTAAAGTGCTGGTAAGGCCGTTTTGTTACTTTTAGACAGAATGCAAATTTTTGCATGAGACCCTCAATTTGAGAACCACTGGACTAAACTAGTTAACTATATAAATATACTATATAACTATACTTTTATACTATATAAAGTAGTTAAAACTAGTTCCACTTTGAGCAGCTACAATAGTAACATGCTGCTTGTCCAATGATGCATTAATATTAATCTAATAATGTCACATATATATCATTCACTGGAGAACTCACTTTTGGTACTTAAAGTCAATTTGGCTGATAATACGTGTATAATATGTACTTTTGTGCATCAGACTGCACTATGTACAGAGATGTTTCCTCCCTCCCTCCCAGCTGCTGAGTGCTGCTGCCCTTCCTTACTTGATCTCCTTATTGATGGCCTCCAGCTGTTCCTGCAGCATGATGGCCAAGGTCTGCACGTCTGTCTGTCCACTCGGGGACAGCAGCTCAGAGCCAAACCGAGGCTCCCCGTCGTCCTCGTCGTCGGAGCAGCCCACATCCAAGCCCGGCTCGAACCCGGTCCCCAGCAGAGCCCCGCTATCCCAGTCAGGGTACTGCACACAAAGACAACAAGGAAGTTATTATCCATTTATCAACTGATTTCATTCACAAATACTCATCATTCACCTTTAGTTCAGAATTTTTCTACCAAAACCTGATTATGGTGGCTCATAGGGATGTCAGATTCTCACCTTGGTCGAGTCCTCACGGGCAGAGCTCCAACGGGCCCGATGACTCCGCCTGACCACGCCCCCAGAGGTTGCGTTACCGAAGGGATCCAGGTGAGTTGTGGAGCCGGTCGGGAGGGACCCGCCCCCGTGGGAATACCTCAATTCCAGAGCGCTACCTGGCAGAGAGCGACTGGAAAGATAGAGGGACAGATAAGATGCTACGAGATAAGATAAGTTAATTATCCCAGCAGGCTGAATCCAATTTAAGACGGTTAACCACAGAAAAAACAACAGCTGGCGAGGCGAGAGATTTAAACACAACACAACTGGCAATACCAAAACTAAAATGTGTACAATATGAATAAAAAAGAAATCTGCCTAAAATCGTAAGAAGTTTAGATTATATATAATGTGTAAAAGGGCATCATATTCCCATTAACAGGTTTCAAGAAAGCTATAAGAGAAAGTGTCAAGACATGCAGATGAGAAAATTACAAGTGTTGGGTCATGTAGTTAAGTTTGTGGAGTTCAGTCATTGTGTGTGTGTGTCAACACTTTTTTAGCCCTGTGAGTGCTGTTACATGCCTCCAGTGTGGAGTGATTTATCTATAATGTCTGACAAGATAAGAGACACAACACTGGCATCTTAACAGTCAGGCGAGGCCACGCTGGAGCAAATAAAGGTTTCATTCTTTTTCTGGTGCGGATGTTGAAATGGCACCAACCTGGAATAAGAGCCCCCAGGCCTCGCTCTCAGCTGATCTAACTCCAGCTGAATCCTTTCCAGCTCTGCTATCAGTTGGTCCTGGGAGTTGGGAAAAGAGACAGAGTTGGTGAAAAAAGGGAAAATATGTCTTCCAGCCTCGACTAAGAATGAAGCCCAGAGAGGCGCAGGCACCTTGTTTGCCAAGAGATCATCCTGGAGTTTCTTCATGTTGGACAATTCCTCAGAGAGGGCGTTCTGGAGATGGAACAATGAGAAGTTTTATTACTGTAAAATGAAAAACAGAATATTCTTAATATGATGTGTTCAAACTAGAGTTGGTGAATTGGTCTTAAAGTAGGATTGTAGGAAGTAAGTTGAAGCTGCACAGTACATTACTAAACTACACCCAGCACAGTAATGTTTACTAATGCAGCCAGTTTTATGTTTTTAACTCCTCTTAAACCTCTTAAAAAGGGACAGAGTGGTTTAAATAAACACATTAGCCTGTTTTATAATAATATGATTATATAAAACATATAATGTAGTATATATGTATATAGAATTTAAATTTTATATGCAGTAAAAAGTGCAGTATTTCCCTCTGAAATGTAGTGAAATAGACTCAAGTTAAGTACAAATACTTCAAAACTTTACTGAAAGCATCCACAAGGAACTTTGATTTTGTGTTGATTCTGGCGGGCCTTGTGGACAACAGTGGTAGTGTTTCTACCACCTCGTTTCATTGATTTCAAGGGGAAACCGACCCAATCCAACCTGGTGGCAGGCATTAGGAATACATATACAGAAATAGCCAATGTTCTCGCTGATAGTCTTGTTTTTGTAGGTCACATAGAGGCATCAGTATTTAATTCAGACTGTTTCATAACCAGTTAAAAATGATGTGTAGAAACATTTAAAAGAGTAAAGTAAGTGTATGTAAGTAAACTATTCTGGTTGTAGGATTCACTGCTGTTTGGGAGTTTGGGAATTTACTCATGTTTTAACTGGTCACTTCCTGGAGGGCAGAGGAGTGAGTGAACATACAGCACCTGACACCAGGAAATGGGACGCATCTTTAGGGTCTTAATTAAGGGAATGAGACATTTTCTGTTGCAGTTTTACACGGCTCAGATCAAAATGAAGAGACGCTGTGAATTCTCTCCTCTGTCTGAGCAGGTCACCTTTTCTTCCAGGGCGGCCATTCTCTCCTTCAGATGGAGCTGCAGCCTCTCGTTGGACTCAGACAGTAGCTTGTCCACCGTGTCAGAGAGACGCTTGTTGTGTTCATCGTTCATCCTCTCCCTCTGCCTCGCCTGAGGGGGAGAGAGCAAGATGGGTGAGAGTCAAAGAGAAGAAAAAAATGAGTGAGAGGAGGGAGGAAAGGGAGGGTGGGAGGAGAGCTAATAACAAGCATTCTGCTTGACTGTGAGCGAGGGACAAAGATTTCTATCTGAATGTGCACGATCAAATAGAGGGTTTAGAAAATTAGTGCGCCTTTGTCCTGCGTAAAGCCTGACAAAAGGAATGGCATGAAAGAGGGGGAGGATGAAAACAGAGAACGAGAAGAGAGATGGAAAAGCAAAGATGACTCACCCTCTGTAGCTCCTGGTTCTTCTCCTCCAGTTGCGCCTCCATCTGTCGCAGTCGCTCCTCAAAGTTACCATGACGCTCCTCTGCCTGAATGATTGGAGAGGAAGAAAGCGGGGTTAGAGCGTGAACCATGTTGAGACACTAATGCAAATTAACACAAAGGAAACAGCTTGTTGACTGAGTATATCAATTAGTGACATGCCTGTACAGATCACAGTGTAACAGGCAAGTTTCTTTGCTTGTGTCTTACAGGGCATTAATCTGATCCTTCCATGGAAGCCATCTTGCCTGAACATGTAAGAAATAAGTGGTAGGAGGTTTGGTGGAGGAGAGTGAATGTATGTCTTTTTGGCATGAGTGGAGATTGTGTTTACAGGAATTGTAGAGGTTCACATATGAGCAATTAAATCAGTCAGTTATAAAGAATCTGTGCGGCATACAGTTCTTGACGTGTTGAGCGCCTAAGGCTCAAATAGCTGCACTGACTGGTGTCCTGAGCTGGCTTTCATCTTAGATTGTTTGCTTTTTTGAATTGCTTAAAATATTTCATATTCATCTGTCATTTGACATCTCATGTTCCATTTCACTAATGCATGAATACACACATGCACCTGCACCAGCCCACACACACTCATGTGATTGTGTCTGTGCACAGGAGCATATTCTGACATGCACAGATTTGTGCACACATTAATGCACATACATATTTCTGTTACTATTTTCATTCCATTATATAGAACTGTATGGGGTTAAAAATGTCTCCAACAGTTTTCCAAAATTGTTAGTTAACTTGCAAATGCCCGAAGAGGGCTGGCAGGGTTGTAGGCACATACAGTACATACACTTGCATACACACATACCTTGTTGAGTGCTGCCACTCTCTGGGCAAGCTGGGCCTCGATCTCTGGAAGCGTCTCCGCCCTCTGCAGAGTTTGCTGCAGCTTCTGTTTGGCATCATCCAGACGCTCCTGAAGCTGCCGGTTCTTCTCCTCGCTCTGCAAGAAAACAGGATGAGAGGGAGTGGAGGTGAAACTCTGGAACGCGAGTGAAGACTGCCGGGGGCAGCAGACATGATTAAAGCCACTGGGGGAAAAGAAAATGCATTGATGGCACGCTCTGTGTGCCAATGTGAAACGTGGCCAAGCTGCCAATCACCAGCGGAAACATGGACACACATAGGGATGAAAGATACTTTTCCCACCTGTCTGTAGAGAGAGTCTTTGCTGGCCAACTCGTTCTCCAGTTTGTCTTTTATGTCGTGGAGAGACGTCGCCTCCCTCTGGGCACTCAGGTACCTGCAAACCAGAACAAACCGGCAGACGGAGCAGTGAGTGGAGCACATGTTGGAGGAGGGCAACAAGAGTTCATGAACACAGACTTAAACACAAACCTGCGTTCTAATGTGGTGATTCTCTCTTCCATGTCTTCCCTTTGACAAAGTG
The DNA here is from genome assembly GCF_905237075.1 of Dicentrarchus labrax. Classification (NCBI taxonomy): domain Eukaryota; kingdom Metazoa; phylum Chordata; class Actinopteri; family Moronidae; genus Dicentrarchus; species Dicentrarchus labrax. The sequence goes on from NW_026136722.1 coordinate 14,583,532, forward strand.
CCTACAGGAAAAAAAAATTATATAAAGATTCTGATGCAGAAACAGAAAGGAAAGAAGACCAGACAGAGATAGTGGGAAATGTCAAGTTTACAAGTACATGTTCCTCAAAGGGAGTTCACTGGGCTTGGACAGCTATTAGCTGAAGAATGATAATGACTGGTTAATGGTAGTTGTTGACAGATTTTAGAAGCACTCACTTGTGCTGTTGCACAAGTCCAAGAGAGACAGAGGGGGGGAGAGGGGGGCAGACAGTGAGGAGAAACAGTTAGGTGTGGAGAAGACATTAAGAGAAAAGTGTTTGCTGAGTAAACTGGCTCGACTAACTCTCGTCTGAATATGCTCCACATGACTTTCAATCAGCTAGCAGCACACTGACTGATTAACAGGGCCGCATCCATGTGAAAACGCCTGCAGCTCTACCGATGCCACTGTCACCATGGCTACAGGGTAGAGGCTCTTGTGTGTGTACAGTAACAGCTGCCAAGTAGGCAAATGGCTTTGTTACCATAGCAAACTGTTACATATATCTGTGAGTATGAGCAAAATAGACTCTTTGTGCCACTGCGACAGACACACATAGTGGCGGTTTATTGTCTGTCAACAGCTCAGCGAGTCTCACCTCTTTCACATCCCTCTGTAGTTTCTGGTTGGCCTCCTCCGATCGGGCCAGCTCCCTCCTGGCGGACGTCAGCTGCTCCTCGATCTCCCCGACCTGACGGGAAGTGACAGTGGGAGATACAAGGCTGAGCGAGCACATGTCATTTTCTGTCCGTTAGCATCTTCAGGTTGTGATATTTTGTGTGTTTTGGTGAAAGCATTAGACCATAAGAGCGTCTCTGAATCAAGTACCTGTCTGCACATGAGGGCCAGTCTCTCTTTCAGCTGTCCCAGCTCTGACCTCTGCCGCTCTATCTCGCCCTCTCTCTGCCTGTCGACATCTGCGTCGTCCAAGATGGAGGACGGCCCGTTGGGAAGCCGCTGAATGAAGAGAACAGGTTTAATTAGTGGTGCAGATAGTACCTTTATATCGCCAACAGTGATCATGATATATCTGATAAAGTTGTAATTAGTGTGAATTACTTCACACTGTGTTATGGGTGACCCAGAACAGACCCAACAGACCCAAAACCCAGCACAACAATTTCTAAATAACCAAACTTCCTGGCATTTTTATCAAAATTATGGAGGATAGGGGCATCACAAGAAATGTCAGGCATTCAGTGCTCAGTACCTTCACAGAAAACAACAACAACAGAACTAACTGTAACGGATTATGGGACAAAGTCATTACAACCCATAGAAATCCAAGATAGTGCATAACTTCATCCTTGCTGACCGACCTGAGTGATGCTGAGTGAGCTGATGGCTGATGGCTGGCAGCCATATTGCAACTATACAGATATAGGAAAATACTATAGACTATGGCAATAGCCTCTAACCTTTCATCTGGTTCCACCATTGACATTTGTGGTAAGATGTCTCACCTCAACTTTTGGATCAATGTGAAATTTGGTACAGTTATGCATGTGTCCCACAAAATGAATTGTAATCACGTTGGTGATCCTCTTTCCATATAGTTCCATTATCAGGTTAATAATTTAATTTGTTCAATACTTTGTTTTATGACCATCCCATTACCTCTTTTCCATTGTCTAGTCCCTGCTGCCGTCGCTTGATTTGTTCCCTTAAAGACACGACCTGAAACAACACAGAGGAGAATCATCACAAGTGACTCCATCAGTAATTCATTGAAACCTGTGAAAAAAAAAAAAAACAGAAACGTGGACTCACCTCTTGAGAGGAGGTCTGCAGCTCTTCCTCCAGGGACGCCACTCGCTCCAAAGCCACCCGTAGCCTTTCCCTCACCTTCTCATCCAGAGCTTTGTGGTGCTCAAATAGGGACTTGAGGGCTTTTAGGACCTCCACCTCACTGGAGACCCCGGCTGGGGACTGGGCCTGCCTCTTCACCACAGTCATCCTCAGGCTGCGCTCGTGACGGGACACCAGGCACTCCAGATGTTCAAGCAGCAGCTGGAAACACATGTGGTTCACATACAATAAAACCCCTCCACAGTATACCGCTTGTCTGTTATAAACTGTCTCAGAGGATTACCTTTTAAAAAATGCATGCCGAAAAATCAGATCAGAAACTTCAATTAACAAGCAAATAAATACAAGAATGTAACGTCAAACAGACATTGGGTGTAGACATGGAAGGGTACTGACTCGTGTGTTGTTTCTCTCTGCCTTCAGCTCTGCTATCTCCTCCTCTCTCTCCAGCAGCTGTTCCCGGCAGAGGTTCAGCTCTTTGGTCAGCACTGCAAACTCCTGCAGGGTCACAAGAGGGTGCTGTTATTGACTCTGCTGCTGCTGCATGAGGTCATGATATCACACACACGCACACACACTAGGGCTGCACGATATGGTAAAAAAATAACAAATGCGATTATTTTTTACAGATACTGCGATTGAGATATGAGTCATGATTAGTGGGAATGATCATTTTTGCAATCACAGTTATAATTTTCACTGAAACAAAACTATTAAAATTGTGATGGTGTGATATTTTTGGGGTCTTTACCAAAAAACTAATATTCTTACATCTGCAGAACAAGATTTATAGGACAGGGCATCTATGCAGAACTACAGTACTTCCTTATAATGCTGTTTTAACACATTTTCAAAAAAATGCAGCTTCTTACAATTTGGATTTCGTTAATATTTGGATTAAGTGTGCAGCCCTAAAACACACTCACACACGCACACACACACGCACGCACACACACACACACACACGCACGCACGCACACACACACACACACACACACACACACACTCTCTCTCTCACATCAAAGTACATCCACAGATTACTTTATAATGAAACGCTGTACTTTCCCACTTTCTCAAAACTTGCTCTGTGTGCTTGAACTTGAATTGGTGACTTCCTTCATTTCCCGGAACGTTTCCCAGGAAAGTTTCTACGTCTTTTGTCATACTACACACTGCATTGCAATGAATCTGTACTGTCAGTGAAACATTTTTACATTTTAAACAACAAATTATGTCATGATACCAAACTCCAGTGGTATCTCAGCATGGGGTTACCTCTTCTGACTTTGGCCAGTAATTCCAAAGTATAGGAACCCACTAAACATAAAAACAGACAAAAAAAGACTGTGGACTGTAACGTTTACTGCCAATATTTTCCATTAGCCCACACAGTGCAGTTGACTCCAGTGAACAATTTGACCAATCTTGATTTCATTAGCACATGTTCAACCTCACAGAATTTCATTGCATTAAACAAACATGCACAGACATGCAGCTACGTTTTGGGCTGAAAGAGGACACGACTCACTAAAAACCAGCCAAACAGCACATACAATATAATCTTTGCCATATCTACCACAGTGCTAACAGTTAATGACCGCCAGGCCTCTATATAAAATCTAACAACCAGGTTTACTGCACACGTTGCACCTGAAATTGGTTTAATTGCTCAATAACCACGACTGGCTGTGCGTTTGCCCGTCATTAAAACAAATGCCTTGAGGTTAAACAAGCATGAGGCTAACTGGAATTAGGCCAGCGCAGTGTAATGTCTTATATTTCCAGTTGACAGCAGTCCAGTTGAATTGTTGTGATTTTGTGTAATTTAATCCAATTATATATAATGTGAGGTTAGCTACATGATGGTTATGATTAAAATCTGTTGCCTTTGGTCTAACTAAATGGTATCCATGGCAACACATCAACAAAGAGAGGATGAGTGACATTTTCAAGTCACTTGGATTGAGTCGAACTTTCAGCTGTGATCATCTGCCGTGCTGACACTCCACTGAGCACGAAGTAAAACGCCATCATACACACGACTATGTACACACACTGTGCCGTAACCGCTCGCCCGTGTGCTGATTGTCCTCTCGTTTCCACTCTGCTCATGTGTGATAGTGGCGTGATACACATATGACACACATGGTCGTGCGCCGAATCATGTGTGTTTTCAAAAACTCTTATGCAAACGAGCCATTAAAGGGCACTGATGCGTGCACGGTGCTGCTGTTATCTTTGCTCTGTGTTAACAGTGATCAGTTTGCGCACACGACGGCCAACAGGCGCCTTACCTCACACCCTCATCCAGATAAAATGCATTTTAAAAGTACAGCATGTACAGCCTATAACAAGCTTCTGAGCTGATGTGCTCACTGGGCTTGAAATCAGGGAGGACGGAGAAATAAGTGAAAGGAAGAAGTGTATCTGAAAAGATGGAAGAGGAAGGATCAGGGAGGAAATTGCTGTGTGAAAATGGTATGTTCTGGGCCCAGAGGATATCATAATTCTGGGTTTAATTCACAAAAAAAGATGGAGTGAGATGGACCACCGATAACGAACTCTTTCTAGATTCTTTCGGTCGCCATCATTTTGGTCAGATACACTTTCAACTCTCTAAAAATCTCCATCCTGCCACTCTCCCCCTTCATCCATTTCAATCTCCCCCTGTCATGATACACGACATCTAAAACAGACTCTCGAAGCCACCTTATTAGTATGCAGCAATATGCAAATTGGCTTGATTTGTTAGTCTCTGTGTGTTTCATATCACCAGGTTTTCTCTCTCTCTTTCTCTGTGCCATGCTGTCGCTCTTTCCATCCCTCTCTCCTATTTTTCTCTCTTGGCAACATCTACACACACAGACGAACTCAGTGAACTCATCTACTGTAGAATGTATCACAGCGCTCCATGTGTTCCTCTATCTGCGTGTGTTTCTGCAGATGTTTGTGCACCATATTGATCTCCTCTCACTGAGGTAATATGGCCCTTTAATGTCCAGTCACTCTTTGTTAGAATGTGCAGCACTGCTACATCTGTTATTCCATTTTGATTTTTCAGGCGTAGCGACAGAGAAAAATAGGTACTAACAATGAGGGAGGCATCATCGCTGCCTGAGGCATCCAACAATGACTCCGGCCTGAAAATAGAGATGGAGCCCTTGTATGTTGAGTGGCATTACAAAATGATTAGCTCTCCAGTGTTGGGATGTGGGATAATATAATAATTGACTGTGCTACAGGGGCAAACGCAACATTTCGCAACCATTATCTCCAGGTTTTAAGGTAGCTCCAGTTTGTGCCCTTTCATCTATTACCATTACATTTGAATCACAAAGCTAAGCACCCAATTTTCCCAAGAATACACACTTACTTACAAAGTGTTTCCAGCATCCTCAAAGACTCTTCTAACCATCTGGATGAAAAAATATTCCGACAGCTGCACGATGAAAGATTTTGAGGTTCTTTTCTCAAGTTGCGTCCGTATTTCCTAATCCAAACAAAGTTCTCGCTGCTCATTTTGGGCAACTTGAACCAAAATTTCAGCGATATATGTCTAGGTTACGTTGATGGTTATATACTGTGTTTTTCAAAAACCACAGGGTATATATTTTTCAGGATAATCAGATGATGAACTCGGTGACACAAATGTAGTAGCAATAAACAAAGTGGCATAAACTAGGGCCAAGTTTTAGCATTACTACTAGAACTTCAGAAAACATTCTAACAGCTAAACTCAGTAGGTTACTGAATGATCATCCAGCACCGTTAAAGGACCAGTGTGTAGGATTCAGTGGCATCTAGTGGTTAATTTGCAGATTGCAACCATCTAAATACAGCTCAGCCTTCCGAGCATGTACGAGAAATTACGTGAGAAGCCTTATCCAGAGCTAGTATCTGGTTTGTCTGTTCTGGGCTCCCTCTGTAGATAAAAATGGCTCATTCTAAGTAACGAAAACACAACAATTCTCATTTTCAGGTGATTATAAACTAATAAAAACAAACCTATGAATATTATATTCAATTTATACTGATATATCCTCCTGAATGTCACACACTGAACCTTTAATATGCAGCATTTACTACTGCTATTACAACTTCAGAAAACAAAACTTGGTAGTTATTGTTTACTGAAAGATCCTCCAGCATCATAAATGTCACTTAAGTACAGTTTTGAGGTATTTGAGTAGTTCCACTTTGGTTGTAGTTAATAGATACTTTCCAGAATTCAACGTGTTTTACCTTCTACGACTATACAACAACCTTGTTTTAGCTTCAGCATGAACTCCAAAGAGTTTCAGTGAGAGAAAAGAAAGCCGGTGATGATGATGGAGATATGAGGTTTTACTTTGTTACTTTAAACTCCCCAACAGCACAATAAAGCAGTCCGACTCAGCACCACCTGGACCAGCGACAACATTAAAATCCAGCTTACAGGTTAACACATCAATAATTCAACAGCGTGAAAGGAACCATTTTCACAACCAGTACTCTTGATACAGTACAAGAGTACATTCTACTGATAATACTTTTACAGAAGTGTGATTTTGAATGCAGGATTTGTACTTGTGATGGAGTATTATTCTCCTTTTTGGTTTCGATGCTTTTAAGTAAACAAACACGGCTGCTGCAAACAAGGATGATTTGTTGAATAAGTCTCATTACTCTATTCGTATACTGTATGTGTCTATTTAGATGTTGATTTAAAATAACTTGTGCTCTTATTTGCTGATTGATCATCGTGAACCATGCTGTCTACAAACACAGCTCCCTCACTATCACTGTGAAGTAACACACCTCGTTGCACTGCTGTAAGGCACATATAATGTGAACGTAGACTATTTTCTGTCATCCTGTGTGTTTCTTAGTTGCCATCTGAGAGGTTTAAGAGCTCAGCAGACTGGAGATACACAGCCTGTGAGGCAGTTTGCACGTCCCAAACTATATTTGAATCTACCTGAAATTAAAGGAACAGTTCGCATTAACACTCCCACTGAAGTCGGCATATAAAACCGCAAAACATGAAGCAAATTCTTACTAAATCTTTTCCATTTCAACCTTCTCCCAAACTGTTAAAGCAAGGAGCTATTAGACTCTTTCCTGTTGCAAGGAAAGCATGATCTTAAAACAGCTGCTTAACAATGCAAATGTTTTGTGAATAGAGCACCGAAATATAGGTCCACATATCCAATATTCACAATATAATCATCTCCTATATTCTGCTCAGGGATAATGCTTCAGTCATGCGTGTGTGGTGCAGTGTGTCCCTGTATGCTGCTGTAGGATGTGCATGTCTGTCCGCAGAATTGTGAGCAGCAAACACACATATCAGAGATCCAGCATGCATTGCATTGGGACATAGAACAACAGACATTTTACTTTATGTTATCAGCTTATTAATGAGTTTTTGGAGTGAACTGCTCCTTTAGTTGAGTAAAAACTAAAATTTGGGATGCACACACGTGTTTGTCTATACTTAGATAATGCAATACCATAAATGATGATGATTGAACTGTGCCATTTGCACATTTTTGGATGTTACAAAACCTTAACACCTTCATTCTGACCTTGACAGGGCAAAACACAAAAATTTAATTTTTCAGTTGAAGTGTGATAGCCTTTCACAGACAGGGATAAACAGGCCGGATTATAAACAGAGACGTGTGTGTAAGATACAAATGTTCCCTCCACAGCTACAGAACTGAAACAGCCTTTAGACTTTAATGTGATATCCAAACTAGTGAGATTGTTTGTCAGCAGCTCCCACCTCACCTCCTGAACGTTACTCTGACCCCCCCTCAGTCGCCGTACCTGTGGCAGGGCGATGGACAGCTGCCTCTGGAGTGACTCCTTCTCGTGGCCCAGCTCTCGCAGGCGTAGGTGCGCCGTCCCCAGACTGTCCTGCGTCTCCCTCAGGCTCTCCAGCAGCCTCTCTCTCTCCGTCAGCATGTTCACCATCAGCGACTCCAGGTTGCCCGTGCTGCCCCCCTCGTCGCTGCCGCCGACACCGCGGGGGTCACGGCTGCTGAAGCCCACTATGCCTCCTATCCCTCCGCCCATCCCTCCTCCGCCCCCCGCCGGGGAAGACGAGCCACCTCCTCCCCCGCCGCGCCCGTCCTCCGAGATGGTGGGCATCACCTCGCACATCATCGTGAGGCCTGGGTGTGAGAGGCGTTATCTGAGAAGCTGTCTAGGACACTTGAGCGCAGTGTCTGGTGAACGACTGACTCGTCATGAAACTGTTACTTGGTTGGTTGGGGGGGTCTTTCCTCTCAAGCTGATTGGGTGAGGCTGGCAGGCAGGAAACAAGTGCTGGGGGGTTTGGAGACGAATAGGGCCGCTCTGTGAGTTTGTGAGTGAGAAAAAACTGGGGGGGGCATAAGATAAGGTCCAGTGTTTGGGGTGAGGGGGGGAGGCAGTGTAGGGTGGCTGGGAGGGAGAAGAGGACAGGGTTTGGTGGGAGGGGTGGGGTAGGGGGTGCAGGGGTAAGAGGGAGAAGTGCAGGGTTCGGTGGACGACCTCTGACCCCCGGCACCAGCCTTCACTGGGATGAGAGACGAACCTGGAGAGAGAGGAAGAAAGGGAGGGAGGGGAGAGAGAGAGAGAGAGAGAGAGAGAGAGAGAGAGAGAGAGAGTGTTTTTTTAGGCGGTGAATCTCTGCAGGAAACCAAATGACGGAGGCCACAGAACACATAATGTCAGCCTGCATTTCCCAGCAGGTTGTGATCTCTCATATCATGTGAGCTGGCCTGACACACACACACACACACACACACACACACACACACAGTCCAGCCACCTTTCTCAGGCGTTTCTCCAAACCTCAAAGAGAGAGTAAGCACTGCTATTGCAGCACTGCTGTCTCTTGCTTGCACTGACTGGCATCGCAGTCTCAACGTCTGGAGTAATTATGCATCCATCAGTGCATGTCTCGGCTTTATGTATCCGAGTCGTCCAAAGTCATAACGGTGAAAATGAATGCGCACGATGTACGGAAATGAGTCGTGAATGGTAGCTTTACCTCAGCAGCCTACAAAACGCCGCCACGCAAACACAGAACAATTATTAGGCCTGCAGGTGGAAGGAGAAAGATGCGGCGCTGTTTCATACATTCATGTGAGGAGGAGAAGAAAAAAAAGGGTGTCATCATGAATTGTAATTACGGGCTGTATCCAGGAGGAAATAGGCTTCTTTCTCCGGCTCCGGAACCCATTTGTAAAAAATATTCTGGGTGAATCAGGAGCTTTATTATCCTCAGGGTGTTAAGGCGGTAGATTAATAGCTGTCTTAACTAAATAAATGGCCTAAATGGGGGGGCAGCCTATTTTTGAATGCATTTAGAGCTGTACAGGATAGCCTCACACCGCTATCACATCATGGTGGGAGGTGCCAATCATCCTGTAAATGATGTAGCAGATGCAATCATAAGATTTTACGCAATTGGATTATTAGTTTTCTTTGTGATATGATTAATAACCTAAATGTCGGAAAACGGTGCGCCGCTTTGGCTTTATTCCGAATGCAAGGCGTCTTATTTCCTATCAACAGCCCCCTCCCCACACCACCCTGCTCTCTCTCTCTCTCTCTCTCTCTCTCTCTCTCTCTCTCCCCCCCCCACCCCCACCCATAAAAACAGCTGGATGGTCTAACGCACGGCTAGATGTGTGCACCGTACACCGCCGTGGGTTTGAGCCGCCAGCAGAGGATTCGTGTGCCTTACCCTCTCCATGATCGACAGAGAAAGGACATAAACGCGCATCGCTGGCCGGTTCACTCCATCAGAGCATCTGAGAGACGGAGGCTGCAGCTTATCCCCGTTACAGCCCGGTTACCAGCCTGCCCCATCCCCTCCCTCCCTCTGCTGTGGGAGCGACGGCTGAAGGGCTCAGCCGCTGCGTCAAGCCTCACGCAGGAAACGCAGGCGGCATCCGGCCACGACTTTCAGAATAAAATAAGGGGCAAAGCTGGTCGATGGCCAAGGGTGCCACAGCTGGGATGTATGAGTGTGTTAAGTGCCTATACACAGCAGGTGAATCAATGTACTTAAGTATGTTAATAGCCTACTTACAGTTCTTTAAAAACTAATTTTCCTCATTTCATTTATTTTCATTATGTTTCCTTTTACCCTAATTCATTTTCAGACCAACTACTTATTGTCATTTCTAATACAAACAGGATAAAACCAATACAAACAATACAAGAAATAAACAAGAAATAAGAGCGCCATACACTGTATAACCACTAATTTAAATAGAATATATATGATAGTAAGAATAAATACTAATCCTAATAAATTAATAAAAAATAAAACTGATCACACTGACTGAAGACGTACATCCAAATCAACACACAGTTATGTGTAAGTATTTAGTATACATAATTACATTTTATTTTATGTCTGCATCTGCCAGTGGGCCATCACAATAAGAGCAGGCACAATAATAGGTTGAAAAAATATGTGATTATATCGGTATCTCCATATTGGATAATAATATCAGCAAAAATCCAATATCATGCATCCCTGTTATTATTGTTATTTATAGCATTAACCTTTTAGCATAGCCTTAAGGGAATAGCACCCAGCCTGTGACAGCACATAATGTACGAGCATCTGACACAAAAAACCCAGAATCTTGATAAAAATCTGTAATAAACATCCAGTTGGATATTTTTATTAGATTTTCTTCATGTACTCTCACATTGAGAGAGTATAAAGGTGCCTGGATGAGTCAGTTTTATTTGATAAAGCACAAAGGATGAAAACATCAGCTCACAAGCTCCATGTTGTGAGACACACATGTTTTGTTTCATTTTTGTTTAGTTTTCTCTTATCTTATTATTGATAGATTAAGAGTTGTATCTCTTCAGGTGAAACTATTCAAATTAAACACTGGGAAGAGGAAGAACACTGATTTACAGGAAATGTAGGAGACACAGCCAGCAACTTACGTAATGACACACTGGTATATCAGGCCTATATTGACACCCTTATAAACATATATCTTTTGTTGAAAATGAGTAATACAGTATAATTCTGTTAAATAGTAATGTCTGATAAAATACTTTTTTTAAATTATATTTTTTTTAAAACTTTATTCTGAATACAGATAATCCTGCTTCCGGCGCGCTTCCTGATGTTTCTGTGTAACTTGACGACCTCCCATCGTTTATCTTCCCTCATCTCTCCTCCTCGGGAAGATGCTGGGTCTTAAAGAAACAAGTTTTTACCGGCTGTCTGCCTCCACATAAACGCCTCACTCTCACCTCTAACTGCGCTTTGCTGCAGTTTTCTACCTTTAAAACACAAAACTCATTAACATCACCAGAGCAGCTGTGATTGAGGTTAATTCCTCTATTTATTCTTACTGTGTGGGGTTTGAAACTTGCTAAAATAAATAAACAATTGCACCCTCTGGCGGCTCAATTAGGGAAACACAATGCACTACTGGCAGAAGGTTTTAGGCCAAATGTCTAGATTTTAGGCAACCATCATGGATTCACATTTCTTGTGAAACAGCTTTTAAAAGGTCACAATCAGCAATGAACAACTTAAAACAGACCTTTGACTTTTGTTAAAAGTTTATATTAAGGTGAGTAATCTGGGGGTCTATGAGATTTATTGTGGGGATTCAATTATTTCATTCAAATTGTATAAAATGTTTGACAGATTCATTATTAAATGACCTAATGTCAGAAGTCTGTCAGTGCAAATTTACCAGTCACCATCACCAGTCATGAAAGGCTCGGTCTGACAGCCAATCAGATCTAAGGGGAGGCGGGTGTTAAGCCCCAAGGTAGTGATGGAGGGATGGGGAGGAGGAGGTGTGCTGGAGGTGACGTAATGTCCTCTTCAGAGAAGCTGATGTACAGAGGAGCCACCAGTGAAACTCAAAGTGCATCCGAACTAAATCTGCAAAACCTATTTTAGAGTGATGGAGGAAGGAACAAAAAAAAAGAGAAGAAGGACAGAAAGGAAGGAAGGAAGGAAGAGGAAAGTCTGGGATAACAAATAACAGGAGGAGGCACCATTTTCGAGAAGGCAAGGTGCCTGTGCAAACTCAATTTACAGTTCAGAGGAAACTCTTTTTTGCAGCATGAAAATATGTTACAGAGATCTTCCTATGCTACATTACATTACTACATTCAGTGCTCAATTTCAAAGTCCATACAATTGTGCATGTGGCATTGAAGTTATTAGGAAACAAAAATAATAGTCACATAGGTGATATCAAAAGAAAATGACGGATAGAATGAATGCAAAATAAGAAACAAATAAATAACAATAATAATGATGCTGATAGTAAAACAAAATGAGTTGAGCATGAAAATATAAAACATAAACACAATGTTATGATAACTGAAGTGCATTAAAGTATTTGTCACTGTTGAGCTGTAGTGATAGTGTAATAGTGATAATTGTCAGCTTGAAGAGAATCAAACAGTCCGACATTGTAAATACGGCCATTAAAATAATCTGAAAGTGCTGCTGGCTTCTGATTTGACGCTTCCTTTATGTTTCTCCTGGTGCAGTCTGTTTATTTATTGTACTATTATACTATATTGGACTGTGTTAAAGCAGCCTGAGAGATGAGTCAATAACTAAGAAGCCCACCAGTTTTTTCTGACTAACTGATCTGAAGACAAGTCAACCTCAAATGACAACTTCATCTGTAAAATAATAAAAAGAGACATGAGTGATGAACTCTTTAACTTACTATGTATCTAGTATAAGTATCTATATCCCTATCATGGAATAATACTCCATTAAAAGTACAAATCCTGCTTTTAAATTTGACTTAAGTTGAACCGTTGTTGCTGTAAAATCTGAAATATCAAAAGTAAAAAGTGAAGAAAGATTCTTTTAACTGTGTTAAATTATAGTTTTATAGTGCAAGCACTGATACTGCAACTTATTGTTGATCATATTATAAGTTGCTGACTACTTTAAACTCTAACAGACTGTGTTTTGCACATAAGAAGTCTCTGAAAAATAACCAGGAACTGCAATTTCAAGAAAGATTTGTGGGAGAACAAGTATAATAATTCCAGTCAAGCAGATTTAGAGGGGTGACATGGAGGCTTTAATGGATTGCAGAAATATATGCAATACATGCTGCCCAAATTAAGACATTTTAACTCAACAACATTACCATATTGTGTAATATTATGAGGGAAGCATTGAATAAAATTATCTAAAGGGGGCATTATAACTCAACAAATCTTCAATATACACTATTTTTTCATTCTTCATTGATTCTTTTTTCACTTATCCTAAAATGTGGCCATATCAGATGCGTGCCACCCCTCTAGATCCATCTCACAACATGGAAGTCCTCAAGTAAAGTATCAGTATTACCATGTATCTGAGCAAAGGTACCTTTATAACAGCCCTGAGCGCAGTACACACAGACGATCACACTGCATCATGATGTCCTAACAGACTCGCTGACAGTGTGTTGACAGCTTCAGTGCCACCTCTGGCCAGAAACAGTTGGATGAAATGCCGGAGCGGGTGTGGATGATGCTCTCTGCAGACCAACAGACACGAAACAACACAGGCCTGTTAAAGTTCCCACAGGGAGCAGAAGCAGACTCACAGTTTCACAGAAAATCACATCTTCAGACACAATCCTGCAACATCGTGCTTGTTTTCTTTTGCTTTCATTGATTCAAATGTATACTTCAGCTTCGGGGTGTTCCAGTATACCGGTATTGACAAGATCAGTGATATTTAAAAAATAATATATGCTGATATCATGTTAATAATATACATATATAAACATATACTCGCTTTCTGGTTCCCACTCAGTGTAACTGTTCTTTTTCTATACTTTTCTACAGTTTGTCTCTCTCTTCACCTCCCTACACTCAAATTCTGAGTGTAATTAATTTGCCAAGAAGAGACCAAACTTAAAATAAAAGTTAAAGATGAATCTGACTCCAGAAGAAGCATTTTTCTTTCAAATGTTCTATTATATATAATATATATATAATCGTTATCATGTGTTCATTTACAATCATACTCTTACTGGCTTTTGCATACAGACAGCCTAATAATGTATCTCTGCATACTGTTTGACACTTAACTAGCAACAGAATAAAAGTACAATGGTTTACCTGTTTTGCATTTGTGCTAAAACTCGAGAGTATTGCTGTTGATATTAACTGACAGGGGCTAGAAAATATCAACACATGGTTTGTGCATCTTCACCGTCATGGAGGAACAACTATAGTTGCTTCTATATCCACAAAGACAGAATATTTCAAAAATAAAAGTGTGGCATTGCAGTGGTTCCCAACGTGGGGGTCACCAAAGCTTCACAGGGGGTCGCGAGGCCTTCTTGGTTTTAAAACCTTTAAATTAAACACAGCAGGCTTTTTTCTCATTTCATCATCGGGGAAAGCTCGCTGTTAAAACAACCAAAGACCTAATAGAATAATGGCCAAGCATCAGGGAGAAGAAAACACTGACTATATAAAAAAGGAAGCCTATTAAGCATGTATGATATTAAAAACAATAAAGAAATACATAGTACAGAGAGAGAATTATATTAAAAGTTCCTAGAAATATCAGGAAAACGTATCTCTGATGCAATAATAACAGGAAATAATCTGCTCAAAATTCACCCAAAATGCTCATTTTAGACTAACAAAGTTACTGCATGCACTATTTGGATTCATTGTACAGTTTAGCAGTTGCTCTGTACTGTTATTGACTATAATATGAAATAATTCAGTCAGGGGTTATCAGTTTACTCAATGAAAGAAAAGGGGTTGGGAACCATTGCTTCACAGAGCTCTAGAGGTTGCATCATAATAAACACTGGCAGCTTCCTTAAGACATCTTTATTTGGCTGATATGACAGCAGTGACTGACAGGAGGCAGCTGCATGGACACCAGGAGGGGAGGGGCAGCGCGGGGGTCATGAGAGGTCAGTAGGTTGGAGGAATGCTGATAGGAATGTCCTGAGCGGCAGCCAGGGGACCATCTCATCAGCAGGACAACAACAAGGATCAGCAGGTCCCCAGGGAGCTGTGACGGTGCACAACAGGCCTAGTGTCTGCAGAGACACCCAGTGACCCAGAGGAGGAGGAGGAGGAGGAGGAGGAGGAGGAGGCAGGGCTCGATACACAAACATCCACCTTCCGTAGTCACAACACTCACTCCTCTCCTTGCCCTTATATTACTACTAAAACTACAGTCTATTCAATTCTACACTGTTATAAATTCCACTTATAAACACAATATTGCACTATGTGATATATACAGTATAATAGATGTAATGTGTAATGTCTCACGTGTGATCCTCCATCATACAACACTACATACGGTATCTAAGGTATTATTTTATTTGACCTTTTACTTACTTTAATCTATGTATCTGTACTTACATCTGTCTTTGTGCTGCAGCAAAAGCCGAAGTCTCCAATGGCAATCAGTAAAGGCTCATCTTATACAATTATTTATTATTGAATAAATTACATAAAATTATAATAGAGTGTGTATGCAGACACATTGAGTTAGTGGTGTCAGAATTGTTTAACACTTTCCATCTTTTTCTGTGCTGATCTCTCATATTCAGTTTGTAGATGGGGGTATTGAACAATTACTTGTCAAGCTAATATACAAAATGTTCTTGGAATACTTTTTAAAGTGATAGTTGAGAGCAGGACTCACCAACTGCTGGTTCAGGGGCCTGGTGAGTCCTGCAGGACAATTTAATAAAGACAACATTGTTTTTATTCTCTCCAGTCTTTTAATTCACAGTACTTGTTTGATTCTGTAGCAAGTCTGCAAAATCGAGGGGAATAGATTTTTAGCAATTAACGTTTAGCAAGCTGCATCTAATTGCGCAACTTGTCGACGCCTGACAGCAAAATGTCTCTGATGTAAGAAATCTTGACCCAGGGCTCTGAAGTGAGGTGAGTTTAATGTAAATGCCGTTCTCCAGGAATACAATCTCACACACTGTAGCATGAGAGGCAACAGGGAGAGGAAGAGTCTGGTTTAGAGGTTTTAAATTAAGACTTTATTTGAACATGGTTTGACACTAAAAAAAACCCGTGCATTAATAAAAACTTCACTGAAACTGAAGATTTCTGACAATACATATAGATATCTGTTGTTTTGAGATCTTTAATCTAATGTAGACCACAGAAATGAACACACAGTACAATATGTCATGATTCACGAGTCACGTCTGACTGAATTTATACATACAGTTCACATAGTTTAGTTTGTAGACCCCATCTGGATATCTGTGTCAGTGCAGATCAGAATGATGTGTGTGTGTGTGTGTGTGTGTGTGTGTGTGTGTTAAGGCAGTCAGAGTGCGCTGCATTAGGTGTGTAAAGGCAGATTCTGTGGAGGCTCCGCAGGCAGATTATTCCGGACTTCGCCTTCGTGTTCGGCTGGGGCTTTCACCTCTAGGAGAGGGGGAGAGAGAGAGAGAGAGAGAGAGAGGAGAAATATTCACTCAATAGAAACAATTACAACAGAAACCCAACACATATATCATATCTCAGGTTGTTTACCTTTAGCGTCCAGTTTTTGTGTATCTGGTTGGAACTGTAGCTCTCCATTAGGACCCGCAGGAGGCTGCCCGTCTGCTGCCTGCTGTTCCTTCTGTCTCTGGGACATCTCTAATACCGCCTGAAATTGGAAAAGTGCTATAGTGTTACAGGCTGAATGCTGGTCGTTGAGTTAATACGAACTAAAGTTTGACCCCTGTATGATTCACAGGCTGCACTCTTTCGGTCCAGTTTCAGATGATATAAATGTGGTGGGACAGTTACCTGCTGGTACTCTCTCCTCTGGGCCTCCAGGGCTTTGCCTCGCTCCTTCAGCAGCTCCTGCTCCTGACGCAGATTCTCCGCCTTCCTCTTCAGCTCCTCCTCTTTGTCCCTGAGCTCGACCTCAAATCGCTGGAGCTCTTCCTCTGTGTACGCCGGCTTGGTGTCCAGAGTCTAGAGAGACGGCAGGGGGATTAATTCACACTAGAATTAAAATGTTGTGTCGTAGCTGGAGCTTCATTATGTACATATTATATATCCATAGTTTGGTGTAAAAGGAGGGCATATTGTCCACTGTAGTGAGTTTTGCTGATGCCTGGGATGCTCTTCATGTGACATGACAATTATAATCCCTCCTTTACCAGAAGAAATGGAATGATCAAATCTATATTTGACCTGTTATTCATGCCAGTTATATACTACTACTTATCTGAATGGCAGAGTTGCACTGCATGAACTGCATCTATTTTGAACCCCTTTTTTAAAACTGTCTGTCCTGAGTTTACCAATGTTATAACGGTGCAATGCCCAACCAGTGGAATGCTCTATTAGCTCAATGTAACTATACGCTACATTGCCTCTCGTGGGAGCAGCTCCAAGTGTGTGAGTTGTTGAGGGAAATGAAGGCATTACCCATTGCACCTCGCCACCCACATTTTCCCAGCTTGTCCAGGGATTTAACCCAAAGACCGTCCAATCACCCGCCCACTTCCCTGACCTTTAAGCCACCTCTGGGCTCCTTACCTCCCACTCTTTGGGATTATTGAACTCCTTCTTCTCTGTGGATTTTAGAAACTCTTCCAGGCTGACCAGACGATCTTTATTTGCATCCACCTTTGAACACAGAAACGTAATCTGCGTCAGTCAGAGCAGAGCACTGATGACTCACGGCATACGATGAAAACAGGAGCAGAGAGATCAAAGTAAATAATTAAGACTCACATTCTTCATGAAATGCTCCCTCATCCTCAGCCTTTCTTCCTCCATCTCCATCATATCATCTTCCTCATTCTTTGGGTCGTAGACCTTCTCCAGCTTGAGTAGAAAAACCAAACAGATGTTGAGCTGCCACAGGGGATGCTGTGCATATCACTGCTGTCAGGTTAAAACTTTTACTTTTGAAAAAGTCTGCAGGAACTCAGATGAAACAGCTGTATTTTCAAACAGATGAGCATCCATTTTTGATATTCTGTCATGGCATTTTAAGGGGTTTTCATTAAAGAAAAAGAGTTTAAGCAAAATTGCAGAAGCTGATGTACTGTAGGGTTCCTTACCTCTTTAGTGAAGAGAGCCTCCAACTCCTGCTCGTCTAAAACATCGTCTTCATTTGTATCTGAAAAGAAGAGAAACGATGACTTGAACTTATCAGCGTGATATGAATAAAGGACAGTGGTTAAAAGAAGAGGTGTCACTCACCATGCAGCTTAAAAAATGTTTTGGGGTTGAACTCCTGAGGATCCAGTCCGTCTGTCTCCTCCCAAACTTCCCGTAGCTGAGCCACGCTGCCCTGATTGTGGGGAGAAAGGCAGCAGAAAGAGGAAAAACATGTAAGAGAGCATGATTCGCTTCCCCTTGCTTCTGCAGAGAGCCAACATGGGTGAATTAGTGCATACCGGAGCATTGACTTTGGGGTGCTGTCTGTGTTTCTCCTTAAGCTCTTGCATTCTCTTCTCCTCTCTCTCCCTCTTCTCCTGGTCCAGGCTCTTCAGGTACTCCCGTCTCTCATGCTCCTTCAGCATCTCGTAGCGTTTGAACTCCTCGTGCCGCTCAGCGTCGTAGTTCTCCAGGTCTTTGGTGGCCTAGACAAAGAGCCAGACAGAGTCATCTTGAAATTCTTCTAATCATAAAAGTGGGGTCAGATATAATTTAAAGCAAAGATTCTAGGTGTTTGGAACAATGAGTAACAGGTCTGCAATCTTGTTTTGACCTGTAATTGTAGCACCATTGAGTCTGATCAGCGTAATTACGCCTCTGCTGGGAATTCATCACTTACCCACGTTCCATTCAAATCTAGTCAGAACACATAAACACACAAACCACTGGAGGACCTTACTGTTGAGATTAGCAGCTCAAGGTCTTTGGCCTCAAAGGTGTTTTGATTGTGGGGATCCAGATGTTCAAACTGCTTCAGCAAGGAGGCGTGGTCCATCTGCAGGGCTTCACGGCAGAGACATGAATTATCAAACACATGCCTTACGTATGTCCTGTGCATACTGAATACAACTCTGCAGGCTACAGTACTCTCCCAATACTAACCCTAACACTAATTTGCATTAATCTGTATTATTTTACAAGTAATGGACAACATTTGTACATATACTGCTTCCATCTGCTCTGCTTGGGCAAATTACAATCTGCAACCATTCACATGAACCGATACTGAGAAATGCACGTTGGTAGGTTTTTACTATCTGTGTAATAAGTGATTACAATGAATAATATTGCAAGAATGGCACCTATATTGCATATAATGATAGCTACATTTTCATATCTGTAAATTAATATTTTTGCATGTTTTAATGTTTTTTTATTGTTTTCTTTTTTCCAGCTATAAATGTGCAATTGTGCAGTTTTGTCTCTCTCTATTATGGCAAGCATCCAATTTTCCACCAGGATCTTTAATTAAATCTAATACAATCCATCTATAGAGGTAAAAACACATGCACACTCATTCTCTCTGCAGTGGTCTACAGGAAAACGAGTCCACTCACTCTGTATGTTAGTGCTGTCCAGTTTAGCCTTGAGCAGCATCCGGAGGCGAGAAACCTCCTGGCGCTTCAGCTCATCCAGGCGAGTCCTGACATGGTGACTGACCAGGTCCAGCTCTTTACTGAGACGACCATTCTGATGGAGGACACAAAAGACGTCACAGGTAAGAAGAGCTGCCTGTGAAAGGTGAACGGGGAAGGATGAAGGAACAGTAAGAAATGAGCGCTGACCTTGATGTCTTCTGTGTTTGCCGTTTGCAGTTTCTCTCTGAAGTGAGGGTCCGTCTCCAGAACCTCAATCACCTCTCTGAGATACCGGTCGTAGTACAGGCCAGTGTCCTGCAAGAGTGGGTTGTAAAGGACAGGGTTATTCACAACAAACTGAATCTAATGTTCCGAAAACACATCAAATGGCAGATGACTGAGACTACTGAGACCATTACCCCATTCTCCTCCTGCACTTCCTCTTTAACTTCCTCGTTGGCTACATTGCGATCAATAGGCACTGACCAGACCCCAGCAGAGATGGACAGAAGCAGCAGCCAGCCAGGTTTTACGTTCATCCTCCTTCAAAATAAACAACAAGGAATGTTACAATACTGTATGCATTTGGGCTGAAAAGCTACAATCTTGTGTGAGAAATAAAATGTATGAAAGATGAATGCCTTGTAGAGTGTCAGTTCTCCTATATAACAGTAGTATCTGGTGCAATGTCTTGTATGCCAGAGTCCTCTGATATTTGGACCTTTTTTTGAGTTAAATCTTAAATAAGCCTACTCCAAGACTACACAAGTTCACATGCAAGGTATAAAACAACTATTTATGTGTCTAATTCTGTTTTTTGATCATATTTTCTTTAAAAACGTAGAGTAATCTGTTTATTTGTATCTGGTATACCTTATTATACCAATATTAGGGTTTCTGGTCATTGCCTGCTGTTTGCACAGGTGTGCCTTTTGTAACTGAATAGTATAGTAATATACCAGGGTTGGATTACAGGTGCCTGAACACTGCTGCATTTGATCTCCTAAATCGTGTAATGTAATGGAAGACGAGGAAAACAATGTAACAGTAACACTGATCCTAACCTGGATAATTCTGTACATCAAACATAGATACTAACAGAGAACAGCAATTTAGCTGACAGCTTTTTAACGGATTTGAGTGACATTGGTTGCTGGCTGGAGGGTACATTGTATGCCGAATTCACCAGCAGACTTATTAGATATTAGTAAAGGTCTGGAGTTTATATTTTTAGACGTGTGAGCCTTTGCTGGTAAGTGGCAACATTAATAACATATTTCTTAAGTGTAGTTTGGCGCATGGGTCTATTTTCAGCAGGAAAAACCTCCCTGAGAGCTGAATTAACAGGATAAATGTAGCTCGAGACGCCAGAATTATTACATAATGAAATACATAACATTATTTATTATTATTATTATTATTATATAGTTTTAGTATTATATGATACTGTTCGCGTTTGCAGCTGTTAGCTAACTTATAGCTACCACGCTTTAAAAAAAAAAGACAACACGGATGCAGATCAAGGAGGACACAAAAAACTGACCATCAGATTAAACCTTCGGCGTACGGGAATTAATGTTTGTCTTTTCACAACATGTTTAACCATTATTTGTTCTTTAAAACGTATTTTTACAGGTGATACAAGAGGCTCTGGTAGCCGTAAGCTAAAGACGCGTCTAGCCGTGCGCAGCTCTTCCTGCCTTCTCCCTCTAATATCTCACCATGTTTAACACATTGCTCCTTTAAACTCCGCCGATGTTAACATTAACATTAACGTTAACATTTGTTATAACACAACATATCTGTAAACAGCTCGTCTCTTACCGCGAGTGCGTTATTAATATCTGATCCAATGCTCAAAGCACGATCTGTATTTGCGTCGGATAAAATTTACGTCATGAGAATGCAGCGCTGGTCCTACGTGCTGCCTTCAGGGACCGTCGGACATACGGACTGTCATATTGTATTCATGGATAGTGAGCGGTGGGATTATTATCGAGTTGAGACAGTGAAAGTGATGGCAACTCATAATGACACATTTTGTATATTATTAGTTGAAATCAGCCGCCACACATTTGTTACACTAGTGGTTCACCTGCAACACGACTTTAGAGCTCAGAAGTACAACACCATGAATAGTAAGTGAAGGTATCATCATCCCAATGGTAATAATACATGGAGAAAAAAAGTACATGATGGAAACAGAGTATGTACAAACGTTTTAAACGTTTAATTGCTTTCAAAAATAGATTTGTAGTATATTAAATTCAGTACACAAACACAAAGTCATGGCAAATTGAAATAAATTAACATCAAAAGAGTCAACAATTGCACGTGATAATAAATAAAATGTATAAATATAATGCATCAAAATAAGATCTAGGCCTACAATAAAATTAATAGAAATAGATAATAAAATATGGCACATAGAAAACACAGTTGCAAAATTGTTCACCAATAAATAAAGTAAAAAATAAATTAACAAGTCACTCAATAAAATAATTTCAAAATATAAAAACATGTCAGGGCATTTTGAGGTCACAATCAATTCATATCAGTTTGACTGATTAGCTTGAGAGGTTTTGATTGATTCACACGTTCAATGCAATGGTCAATTCAGCGTTTAGAAATCAATCTCTCTCATGTCAGTAGGTGTCCCGGCCCTTTCGTCCTCCACCTCTTCATCTTTCTCCATGGGGCCCTGCTGAAGCCCACTCCTCAGCCGCTGTCGGAGGGCATATTCGATCATCTCGCTGTAGCACTGCAGCACTACCTGGGATGAAAGACATGGAGAAAATCAATGATTTTTGTTACAGATGCAAGTCTCTTCCTGGATTTGGCATGAGTATAGAATAAACAGGTCCCTCAAAAACACAATTATCTATCTAGTCAATTTGCTTAAAACTGGTTATTTCTACAACTCTCATCCCCTGCACTCTAAATCAAATAAAATCAAACAAACAGGCCTATGTACAGCCTCATTACTGCGGATGCACTCACCACATCAGCCTGGCAGAGCTCCGCCAGTGCTTCACTCAAAACAGCCAGCTGAGTGGGGCCCTTGCTGCCCAGACCTCGCAGGGCACAATTCAGTGATGCTGCAGCAACAAGTGACGGTGGTGCTCCAAGAAAGCGGGAGTCACAGGCACACATGGCAGCCAGTGTGTCGCTGTGCCGCCGCAGGGTGGTGGAGAGCAGCTCCCCCTCAGAGTCACTGCTGTCTCCAACTCCTCTCCCCACCACGGAGGCAAGAAAATGTGGGAGGAAGTCCTGTGGAGTCACTGCTGCTGTATCCCACCGGAGGGTGGCGAGGATGACACGCTCCATTTCCTAATGGAGAGAAAATAGGTGCATTTAGGAAACAGAAAGGACTGTGTAATTGGAAAACATTGTTACAATAGAGATTGTGATGTTACAATTGATATCATAAAAGATGTATGCATTGTTAGTTAGTCTTCTTCTGTTAAACTCTGCACTAGAGTTCAGTGACACAATTCTCTGAGCTCATTTGACTGTTTCTAACTGACTGAAACAATGAATGCCTCTGCTGGTTCATCATATCCACATGACTAATTACTCATTTTATTTTAATTTAAAATTGCATGAAAGCACCACTTGAATTAAAGTATTAAGCACTGTGGTAAACCAATTAGTTGATTGACAGCAACTATTCTGATAACTTTCCATCATTTATCAAGCAGAAATTGTTGAAGAAAAGATCCAATTTCTCAGGTTCAAGCTCTTGAAACTTAAATCTTTGGGTTTAGGACTTTCTGTCAGACAAAACAAGGTATTTTAATATTTCATCTGGAAAGTTGTGATTGGAATGTTTTCCCTTTTTTCTGACATTTCATAATCAAGGTTAACTGATAATGAAAACAGCCATTAGTTGCATCCCTAATTATTTTGTCAGTGTCATCCATACGCATCACTTTGGGTTCTTTGAGTGATCGGTCAAATACAAATGAAGTAATCTGTAATTTTGAAAGAAATGTTGAAAAGAAATTTAAGTTTTATGTGCATTGTCGTCCTGGTGGATGTACTAAGGCACACAATCATCAAAAGAGACAAATCATTAAAACTTATCATTTGTGTTATACAGTTTATAGGCTGAAGAATAAGAACACTGTTAAAGATGTGTATTCTAAATTTAAAATCAAGGTTTAACTGAGTTTACACTTAATGTCATTGCAAGTGGGATTAAAGGTGATGATATTAGGGAAAGAGGGTCTTTAAGGGTCACCAGAATTAGCTACTGTGTGGATGCTGTGTGACTGACTCACCCGCAGACTGGAAGGCTGAAAGCTGTATTCAGCTGCAGCACAGAGAGTATCAGCGGTGACGTTGTCGCAATCTGCGAGTTTGGAGGCGATGAGGATGCAGCCAGCAGCCAGGCAGTATGGTGAGACAGGTATAGATAAAGAGGCAGACAGGAACCTATCCATCAGAGAAACAGACAGGGGGAACACTGCTTCATCACAGCCGCATTCACAGCACACCTGCAGAGAAGAAAGAAAAAAAAAGTGAGACATCAGAATCACAGCTGCCATGATGACATCCAGCACCATGAGGTAAACGAAGAAACTGGAGCATAAGAGACTTTCATACCTCCAGGGCCCATTTGGCGAGCTCCTCCCTGCGCTCTGGATCCCGCTGGATGAGGGTGATGTAGAGCAGGGAGGGCATGTACCTCTCCTCCACATGAAGCAGCCTCTGGATCACTCGATGCCCAGACACAGTGGGGTCCCAGGCGGCTCGCAGCTGGGACGAGCCTGTGATGTGTCCCTGGGCCTGTGCCTCGGTTTGGCTCTGTTCCTGGCTCTGGTCATCCTCCACCTCCTCACACCACAGAGACACAGACATGCTTTTGTCCATTTGCACAGCCTGCTGGGTAAAATATAAACTTGTTTACGTCCAAAGAAATGCAGCAGCTAGAGTCCCTCTGTCACCTGAGGAAGCTGGATGTTGTGCAGGTAACCGGAAGCTGGGAAACCCCTGCAGCTTTGTCCTTGTTGAAATAGTTGTGACTTCCTGTGGGTGCTCAGCTGAATATCACTCCTCCACTCTTGTCTCTGAGTTTTATACCCAGCAGGGAGAGAGAAAGAGGGAGTGGCACAGAGGGATGGGAAAAGGCCGTAGAAAAGGGGCGGGGACGCTCGTGACTGACATAAAATAATAAGAAGACAACAATATGGTCTGTGCAACAATTGCTTCAACAGGTGGGGAGAGGGAGAAAGAAGGAGAGCAGGGGAGAGAGGGAGGCAGGGGAGGAGAAAAGAGGAGCAGACAAGTGAGGGAGTGGCCCGCAGGGACAGAGCAACAGCTTGTCATCGGCAGTGAAAGAGAGAAGGGAGGAAAAGAAAAGGCTACGAGGGGTGAGAGGCAGGGAGAGGAGAGAAAAGGTCACATCCAGACTCTGACAATGGGAATGGATGACAAAAGGGTGATGGTGTTTGTTTACAACGCGAGCACGAGAGGAAATGTGTCAGAGTCTGGATGGATGTTAAATCCTGCTGCTGTTAGATCAATATCTGTTTCTTACAGGTACTTTAGTTTAATGTTTAACTTCATTTTGGTTCAGATTATTTTTGTCTTTACTTATATTTCAGTATGTATGTATTATTAATAATAATAATAAGAACAATACTTACCAGTGACAGTAACAATACTTATATTATTAGTATGCTTTCTGTAGGAAATTGTATTTCTGCAAATATTGTATTTCTTTTAATTTTTTTAGACATTTAAATAATTTTTACTTTAATCTTGTGAAATACACATTAAAACTAGTCTTATCTCCTCAGGACAAATTATTAAAATTAAGCAATCAGTAAAGTAAAATAAATCTGAAATAAATACTATTTTAATCAATTATTCAATCAACAGAATATTAATCAGAAACAGTTGTGATAAAAGACTAATAATTAATTTTTTTTCCCCAAGTTCCAACGTAATGAGATTATTTCAGTGTTAATTGATAGTAAATTGACTAATTTTGTATAAAACAAACGATTTGAAGACACTGGACTTTCTTGGAATTTCTTTCACTGTTTTCTGACATTTCATGAACCAAACATGATTAAAGATTTAGGGGGAAACAGGCCTCTAATACTGTATTTATCTTATATTGTGTAGTATAGGATCACATTTATAAGTAACAATAGTAATAATATAAGATAAAAACAACAACAATAATAAAACAGATGACAAATCATTAATAGATTTTTTTCGAGAAGCAATTTAAAAGCTGCAGCTGCTAAAAGTAAGGTTTCTATATTTCTTCTCTGTAAATGTGTTCATCAAAGTTTGACTCTGCCCCCCCTCTCCCTCTTTTCCTCTGAGGCTTCTCATTGTCAAAGCAACCTGTGTCCCGTTGGCCTCCCCTCCCTGCGCCTGTGGCAATCTGCTGCTCGTGTTTAAAGAGCAGCGAAGCCACCGGGGAGGGCTGGGCGAGGTATGTGCAACAGACAGTGGAGCCGGGCAGGTCAATGAGCCGTATTGTCTCCCTTTACAAATCAGTGTCAGACAACAGCCCCCTGGCCTTCTGCCTGCTGCTGGCTCCCCACACTCACACACACTCCACACATTCATGGGGTAGACACACTTTTCACACACTCCCCGGGGACTCCTCTGATGGTCACAATGGGGTCGCACTCACCAGTGGAGAATACAGATTGTATTTGACAGTCATTACAGGTGGCTATTCACACATTAAGGTTTTCAATGGCAGCTCATGTTTCTAATAGGAGTTAAATGGACGGCCACCAGGAGACCAGCATGACTTGATTTCAGCTGAGCATCAATTATTCATGCTCTATTCAACGCAGAGCTGAGGAGCATCTTCACTAACTATGACTGATTCAGGTTCATATAATATCAGGGTCAAAACTAACTTAGAATAACAAAATTTTATTCGACATGATTCCATCAAACCTGTTTTCAGGACACTTGAGGAGAATATTAGAAACTCTACTATATTTATTAGAAAGATTATCATGAATGTAATTAAGTTACTTTGCTTTAACTCAATGAGACATCATTTTATAGGACTGATACTTTTATATTTTATCTGACATACAGCAGTGGAGGACGTATCCAGATCCTTTACTAAGTAAAAGTAGCAATACTGCAATATAAAAACTTAATTACAAAGGGTCCTGCACTGGAAATTTCACTTCACTACTAAAATCACGTATTTTTATAAAATTCTAATTTCAGTTTATAAATTGAAGTATTATTATAGTTTCATTAGCAAAAGTATCAAAGGTATTCATGATGCAGACATGAATGAGTGACCTACCATTATATATTACATTATAATTACTGATGCATTCGTGTATAAGTTACATTTTACTGTTGTAGGTGGTTGAGATGGAGGTCAATTTAGCTATTTTATGTTTGGTTGGTGAGTTTAATCTATATTAAATAAACTCATCAATGTTTTTGTTGTTTTAAAATCTTAATCTGTAAAGTAACTGCAGTTGTCAAATAATGTAGTGCAGTATAAAGTACAGTATTTTCCTATTTGTAGTCAAACAGAAGTATAAAGTGGCAGAAAATGGAAATACTACCTAAAAATTTGTATTTGAGTACAGTAGTTGAGTAAATGCACATAGTCAAATTCCACCACAACAAACATATATATTAAAGGTAAAGAGAAGCTGTCAGTAGTGATATAATATGGTAAACACCCAACATTAACAAAAACTAGATTTCACATTTTACAAATAGGGATTCCAGAAAAAAAAAGATTTTTACTATATTGTACAGCTAAATTTCAATTTGTGAATTTGTTGCAGTGAGAACCCTTTGCACAGACACTGAGTAACAGAACTTGCTGCCATATGGACACACTTTGTCATTGCATAGCTGGAATTCCTGCTTTTTAAATAAAACACATTTGGGTTCAATATATCCGAAACAAAAACACTGTTAGCACAAAAGACTCAGAGCAGATGTTAACTTTACTGTCCAAAACAAGTGGAATACAGTTAAGAGAAACATCATAGGTTAATTCATAAATATGATTTAGAAAGAGTAGCACACAATAACAATAAATACAGAATAAAGTAAGTTAAAACAAATTAAAACAAGTTAAACCAGAAAATAGGACAATAAGACTGGGATTATCTTCTTGGTAATTCCAGTTCTATTAAAAAATTATGTTTTAAATTTATTGCAGCTGGCTCTGGAGAGTCTAAACCATCAATGTAGAGGCAGATATTAGTGGCAATAATGTTTACCCTGTGACCCCTGTGACCAGACTGTGTCTTACAGTCTACCTTTATCAACACAGCAACACAATGTTTCACCTTTAAAATAATTTTATAAAGTCTTGAGTCAACCCGATAAGGTGGGACTCTCTTCTGCAGGTAAAAAATATGTAGAGACAGTTTATCTAATTTATACTCATCTGCATAATTTAAATAGTGTTTCAATTAAACTTAAAATAAAAGACTATTAAACAAGAGCATCAACTAGTGTATAAAACTGGCAGAATAATAATGAAACAGGTAAAATCACCAAACCATACAGTGATGGAATTTAACAAAGTACATTTACTTTTAAGTACTCTTATTAAGTACAAATTTTAGGTACTACTACTTTACTTGAGTATTTCCATTTTATGCTACTTTGTACTTTCTACTCCCCTGCATTTCATCTGACAGCTTTAGTTAATTTTCAGATTACAATTTATACCCTCCCTGTCCAGTGAAAACTATGTATATCCAAATGTAGTGATTCTGAATGTTTCTGATAAACTGAAGTGTTCATTCATGGGTTGAGAAAATCCTCTTACTTCTTCAACTAAATAGACTATTTAAAGTGACACTACAAATAAACAACAATCTTATAAATTATGATGTATTGCTGTAGACTACCCAACAGTATATAAAGTAGTTAAAATTAGCTCAACCTTACAGCAGTAGCATTAATCCAAAAACCATTTTACTGCACTATGAGCACTTTTACTTTTGACACTTTAAGTACATTTTGCTGATGCCATAGAACTGGTTTTTAAAAAACAAACCCAAGGCTCAAATCTCAAGCATGAAGCTTCAACCACATCATCTACTGCAGATAACAGCTTTTCAAAGTCACTCAGTATAATGACAACATGAAGAGGCCATAATCCTCTAACACTTAGTCGATTGTAGCATTAGTGAGAGAATATGGGGTTTAAAGCTGTCGACAAGGCCTTCGCCTATAAAACAGGCTTTGAGAGGGGCTGAAAGCAGATTGAGTTTGAATGAAGGACTGAGTAAGTTTGGCTCTGCCAGTCAAGTGAGGTCAGGCTGGGGTGGACGGAGGGAGGGGAGGGGCAGAGTGACAGATCGTCGGCCTGTTTAAGCACCCTGCTAAATTCATACATCGCAGCTGTATTCAAACAACATGGATCGAGGGTGACAGAAACAGCGACGAGCCAAAAGAGGAGTGCAGCGGGTCCTGAGAAGGGGGTGTGGTTCCCCGCCCCTCATTTTCCAGCTCATTTCCCGGGACAGTGGAGAACAGAGGTCCTATTTTCCCCTCAGCCATTCACCTCACACAGACACCTGCTGGCCAGTGGGGGAGGAGAGGGGAAAGGCCAAAGTTTAACCAGTTCACAAGGTAAAACACCACATAAACAAACAGTTGTTACTGTTACACTGGAATAATTACTATTTCTCAGGTTGTCTTTTTAAAATTTGAAAAAAAATAATTTTAAGTGTTAATTCATGTTTTCAACAATTATAACTTCTACAAATACAAATATTATTGATTAAGTTTATGTCAGTTTAAGTTGTTGACAAAGACATCAATATATACTTAAAAAGACCTTATATCTGCTTACAACGTTATATTGTTTTATAAACCAACTATTACAAGTTTGCTAATAGGAGGGAAAAAAATTAAGTGTTCCCGTAAATAGGTTTAGATTATTTCATTAAATTAGCTTTATTAAACTCATAGATAAATGTCTAAATAACCAGGCTCACAGATTCTGTTCAATACAATGAACTCTTTCTCTACAGATAAATGGATCATTACTGGATCATTTTACACTCAAGGTGAAGCAGATTTTAAAGAGGGATCAGTCATGAATGATCCGGCGCTTGTTACTGAGTTTTATGGTAATTTTCTTGGATCATTGTTTGTTTACTGTGTATTTATTGTGTCATCTCTTGTTGATTTTTGCTTTTTTTAATGTTTTCTTGTTACATTTGTGCTGTTTTGTAAGAGTTTCTTCACTTTCGTGTTGTTTTGTCTCATTTCTCGCAAGTTTAATGTATTTATATTAGAACCCATCTTTGCTCAGTTGCAGGTTTATATTATATTATATTTTAACAGCCCTGCAATAAATCCTACCCTCAGAAAGTTATAATGTTCAGGTTTTGTTGAAAGTGTTTTAAAGAGGTGTTGATTCAGCTTTATGGTAATTGTGGAGGCTGTAATATGTAGCAGTGGTCTATGCTACGTACAGAAATAAATAATCAAGATGCCGGCTGTGAGTAGACCTGCTGAGAGAGACAGACTGGTGCCTGAGAGGAAAAAATATAAAGTTTATATACCTTGCTTCATTAAGATTCAACCATTTATTTGGTAATAATGAGCGGATGAAAACGTTGTGACATAATACAGATAATTACAAGGCTTAAAATATTACCACGCCACTTGTGAAACCTATAAGGCATGCAAAAACTTTGCATAGGGCTGGAATGGCATCATACAGTACTAACAAGGCGCTGCCAGTGAGCTTATCCTTCAACTTCTTCCCTTTTTCAGGAACTGTGGCGAGGGGACGCAAGGGAAAATCTCAACCAAACATAACAAAACGCACCGAAAGTACAATGCAACACAAGTGACAAGCAGAGACGAATACAATTATTAAATAATTTGTGAAAAAGGTAAAACAGCAGCTTGAGAAGGAGGATGGAGAGCAGAAAGGATGGCAGAACGGTTCAGCAGAGACACAGGACATGTAAACAAGTGACAAAAAAAGAGATAACATACAGAAAGAAAGAGAGCACTGCAAGCACGACTATAGTGTTTAAACATCTTGAATTGTAACCTTCATGAGTACATTAAAAGAAAAAAAAAACCCTCAACAACGCCCCCTGTCCCTGACAAACAGCAACAACAATCTTCATTCTTTCATTGGATCATACACAGTATATATATATTTTTTCATATATAAACATTTTCCATACATTTCTCGATGACTGTCAGTCCATCAGCTGGCCTGCAGGTTCAAGGAGAGGTGGGACCGCATGCTGAATTAGATGAAGCAGCTCCTGCCTGGGATTCGCTGAGGAGGCGCTGTGTCTCGCTGGCCTGCGAGTCTGGGCTGTCCTCCTCAGAGCTGGAGGGGATGTAGAGACCCAGAACCTGCTGCACTTTGAGGGGAAGCTCCTGGGGAGGGCAGAGGAGGAGAGGAGGTGTCAAATTCATGCAATATGCATGCTTATACTGTTTTTTACTGTCAGTTTTACTATGTGGAAAACCTGAAAAAAGCAATTTATTATTTATAAATCCGCCCTATTTTTTCCTAATGTTGTGTCTGAAATGCAACTGATCCACTTATAAAACATTCGTCAGGCACAGATCTTACTAAACTCTAAAAGGATGCAGAGAAATGAAACTGCTGGAACATTTTTAAATTGGAAAATGCTACAATTGATGGATAGAGCAGTATACAGTATAAACAGTGTGTAATATGAACTTAATGAAACAGAAATGACTTGTGGCGCGTGTGCATATACCATTTAATTTCCAAAAATATACTTACGTTTGTCTAACAAATTAGGAAATAAGAACACAAAAAGTAATGTTTGTGTGTAAAGACTCATAACACTGAAGAGCTCTTTTTTTCCCTAAAATTGGGGACACAAATACACTACAGCCCCATCATTTCTGCCCTGTGACCCTTTGAAATGAAGAAATGTCTCCTTGTGATCCCTCATGAAAGGTTGTGGCCTTCAGGCTAAGAGTCATTTTTCCATTTTCAGATTCAGGCTTGATGAGGAGAAGGTACAGCTACAGCTTCCATAGAGACTATTTTTTAGAACTTAACTTGAAATGTTTCTCTATTATAACTACAACTGCAAAATCAAATTTGGACACAGACTACGTGCTGAATCTTCCTGGCCCATGAAGCACCTCTTACCTTGCACTGAATCAGCTGTAGGTAGATGGCTTCTGCTCCACGCAGAACACTCTGCAGGTCCAACTTCATCGTCAGCTCATTGATGTGCTGAAGAGAATTCACAATGTGGGAAGAGGTTCACAGCAAAGTTATAGACAAAGTAACTCAACTCCCTTCTCAGATTCACAAACACACGCAGTACAGACCTTCAGAATAGTGTTGAAGTCGTGGTCTGAGCCAATCAGCTCTCCTCTCTGGGACTGCAGGATTGAACAGGCGATCAGCAGGTGGAAGTTGTCACACGGAAGACGAGTCCAGAGGACCTGAGGAAGACAAGAGGATGTTACAAAACAATACTTGCTTAAAACACATTTTGCTACATAAGAAGTTTCCCAATAACATCAACATCATAAGAGAACCGCGTTATTAACACCCATTTTGTCAGTCGTATCTCTGCACTCTGTTTTTTAGCTCTGCAATTGTACACATAGTGACAGCATGGCAGGCTGTAAACCGAGACACAAAATAACCTAAATGGGTTAACTTAATGGAAGTGGAGAAGAGTGATAGTAAATGAAGGCCAGCGTGAAGCTGGACAACGTGAGGCAGGGCAGCACAACTCCAGTCTGTTGGCTGCTCCGATGCTCTCTGCTCTGCTGACTGACAGTGAAGTTGGCTAAATCTTTTGAACCGGACGGTGGTACAACCTCCTCTACTGCTGTCCACTGTGATTGACTCTACGGCTGACAGTGCTCTCAGCAAGCTGGCAAGAGAGACGCTCAGTGGTGTGCTTTATAACTGAACTATGAGCAGGATGCACACTTTTTTCTTTCTCTGACTGAATCTGATGTTTTCACATCACAGTTGACAAAAGGCCTTAAAATGAGACTCATGTAGCCACACTTCCTGTTGGAACTGCTGATATAGAAGTTTAGTGTGGTGCTGAACTGAAAGAAAGAGGAACGAATATCAATTCTTGATGTAATCTTGTATTGAACAGCCAATTCAACTGACAAAATTCAGAGTCAGGTAGAGTCTTAAACACCATCAAGGTACAAAGGACTAAAGCGAGTCTGAGTCTTATCTCACTTGACTGTAATTTATCATGTTTTAGCACAATAAAAATACCCATATATACAAGTAAATGCAGCTGTGGTGCACTCACCTCCCACAAGATGAGGATGTCCTCAAAGGAAAACTCTCTCTTGAACCAGATGAGCAGCCAGCGGAAACAGAAGCAAAGCGAGCCGCTGTCCTGAGAATCTGATGGAACAAAGAGCTTTGTTTTGTTTTTTTGTAATCTTAAGACCAACAGAAAAAGAACAATGATCTCCTTGTAAACAAGTAATATCAGGAGTTTTGTCTTAAGAACATTTTACACTGGAAATTCACTTCCTCTTTTAGCATACACTATCATGAATATCAACATGGTCTGCAGATGTGTGTGTGTACTTTAATACATAATGTATGATGTATAATATCATACAATAGCCTCTCATCTGCCTAATTCTTGTTTCTGATCTACCTTTCATTGCACTGTCCTAATAACTTCTGCTACAAGCGCCCAGCTTCGCCTCAGGTTTTATTTGACTCTAATCTAGCCTGACTGGATGAGTATTAGCTGACTAACCCAGGAAGTCACACAGCTCCGGGTCCAGAGCCTTCAGCAGGACACTGAGCTGGAGGAGCTGCTGCTTCATGGCCTCCTGAGACTCTTCAAAGTTCTGGTGCTGCAGAGGAAAAGGGGAAAGACTTAAGACACTCAGAGACCTCAGGTTGACAGTTTTCTACATGGAAATGGACTAATTTATTCATAACTGAGCACATCAAATATCTTTACCTTTGAAAATATTGCTATTTATATACACTTATTCAGTTTGAAAACTTAACAAAGATCAAACTGAAAGTCATCCAACCCACACATTTAACAGTGTGAGCTTTCTGGATTCATTTAAATCAGAACTGCTGATGAAGCAATTCACCACACTGGAAACATTTAACTGACCGCACAAAGCAGGAACAACAAGGTTTGTATTTAAGCTTTTGAGTCAAACTTTCTGTTTTGGGTTTGTGCTGAGCTGTAGTCCTCATCACTGATTCCTGTGAATCCAGTGACACAGCTGTACAGCCACTGAGTGACCTTTGATGCCTCTATTCAATGCAAGTAGATGGAACAACTGAAACTAAGCTTGTTTTTGAATAAAAAAGGTCACATGTTTCTTGAGAAAGACAGACATTACTACTAACCACCAGCTCCATGAAGCCTGTCAGACACCAGAAGGACTCCACCTCATTCTGGGTGACAAACAGGAGAGGAGAAAGGAGATCACTCATCCCCTGGACATAACCTGGGTGGATGTAAACAACAGTGTTAGGGTGACATGGATAGGTTTTACTGAATGATTACTACCAACTCAAATCATCTAAAACAGTAATTCTCAACTAAGTGTTGCCCAGAAAAATGGGAAATATTTGAATTTCACAATTATTATTTGACTAGAAGTAAGTCTAATGAGAGTATGAATAGGTATGAATATTCTGTTCATATGTTTCACACTCTTTACTGTTAATCTGCCAATCAGAATAGACAGTTATGGAATATCTGGGAACCCCGAGAGTACATCTTATCAAATACTGGTCCATGGTCTGATGTGTATCAATTTGGGGGTCCTTGACATCGAAACATTTGAGAAACACAGACCTAAAACTTCCCTTTAATGTTCATGAGGTGAACTGTAATCAAAAAAAACATCTGTATTTTGGGATTATTTTTCAGGATTAGTTAGACTATGAAGCACTTGTAAGCACATAATCCGATTAAAGTCATACAATGCTTTTGTTCCAGCAACTACTTTACAAGAAATAACTTGCTTTTGTTGCATTTACATCCGTATTAGTACTGAAATGCGATTAGTATTGGTGCACCTTCGTTTGCTAACAATTCAGAAATACACACCAAGATCAAAGTTGTACATGCAGTATGTCATCAGCACGTCATGAAGCAGAGTCAGGCCTGGATTGTCGTTCCCAGAGAAGAACGTATTGTGTCGGTCTGTCCTGCTGACATCTCTCTCTGTCACAACAGAACAAAGACAAGTTCAACTTCAAAATCTACTGCAGCTCTCACAGGCAGCTGACTGATTCAGTGAACAGATCTGCTGTTTTTGGACAGATTGCAGGACTGACCTATCAGGCTTCTGTATCCTCTGAGGAGAGAGTTCCTCATCTCCTGCTCTTCGCTGACTGACTTCCACTGCACCTTCATTCTGAAGTACTCATCCCTGCAGACACCGAAAGGCATTACAGTCACTGACTTCCTAAAGGAAATACGCTTCTTCGCTTTCTTGCCGAGAGCTAGATGAGAAGCTTGATACCACACTGTGACGCAAATATGAAGCTATGGCCAGTTAGCTTAGCTTAGCACAAAGACTACAAACAGGGAGGAAAGGGTAGCTAGGCTGAACCAGAGTTTGTGCAGGTTTCAACAAGTTAAATTTAAAAACCTTTTAAGACCACTACGAATACAATTTAAGACCAATTTTAAATCCTTACTAGCTAAATAAAAGGAAGGATATGAAGGAAAATCAGTATTTAGTTTCATGTTAATTTCATTTTGTAGTTGTTAGAGCATGATTAATACATTTTTTCCCAAAAAAGTGAGATTGAAAAATGCAACTTTATACAAGTCATCACATATTTTTTTAATACTTGTCATAATTATATTTAAGACTTTTTAAGACTCCACGGACACCCTGCTGTCTAAAAGTAACAACATTTCTAAAGTTCACTAATTAACACGTTATATCTCGTTTGTGTAATCTGTACAAAAACTGAAGTGTGAAAAAAATGTGTGTGGGGCTGTTTCTTGGCCAAATCCAGTCACTTCCTGGAGTCTCCACTGGTTGCGTGGCAACTGGCAAGCTAAATGGCTGTTAGCGGTATTAACCGACAAGACACAAGAGTGATTTTAATCTTCTCATCTATCTCTTGGCAAGAAAGCAATGACGTATTCCCCAAAACTATTCCGTTAGCCATAATACAGGGTTAGGTTAGGATGAGATACTCAGTAATAAAAACACTAACGTTTTGACCCGCAGAATGTCCTCCCTTTCCTTGGTAGTGCTGTTCCATGGATAAAAGCCCAGGAGGAACTTCCAAACCTCCTTCCTCAAGTTAGGTGTGATGCCCTGCAATGGACAAGAATGGAATGAAACCACACACACACACACACACACACACACACACGCATTTGGTAGATAAAAGTTTGAAAAAAAGAAACCAAGTGTGTCTTCCAGATAGCAGATATACTGCTACTGTAACTGTCTTACCCCTCTGAAGACAAGCTCTTTGATCCTCTCTGGGTTCTTCACTCGCCCCTGTGGGTCCAGAAACTCCTCCCATTTGTCCATAGGTTGTCCCCTGGTGACGTCTGGTCTGGGACCGAGTTCTACCCCCTAAATTGAAAGACAGATGCAAACACTATGTCTACTTACATTATAACAATCTATAGTGTCTGTGTTTTAGACATGACTGTGTGTTCTAAATTGTTTTTTTGACTCCTTCTCTTACACATGTGATGAGTTCGAAGCCGGGCTCTTCATCGGGCTGGAGGGGGAAACTGGGATCCTGAGCAGTACGCGAGTAGACGGAGGAATCTGGAGGTCGGAGGGCTGCCTTGAAGAAATTGGTGACTTTGGAGAATCCACCAAACGTGGTGGCATATGGGTCCTGGATAAATCTCTATGCAGGCAGAAAGACAACACAATCACAAACAGATATAGAGGTTTTTTACTTTAAAAAAACCCAACTTTTTATTGGGTTTAACACAGAAAATTCCCCCCCAGCCCAGACAGCCATACAGCATAACCCAAACAGGGAAAAAGAAATCTAAAATACAGAAAAATAATGAATAAGATTAAACAGAAAGAAAAATAAACCTTAATATACATCAAAAAAGTATGTTAATGAATCATACGAAAATAAGTATTGTTTCCAGTCCACTTTATGTACGAGTTTTAGGGTAACCAGTAATCAGAAGCCATATCATGTGGTGTGTCCCATAAATGGGCTTATAAAAGGGGTCTTCCATTGCCCCTTAGAAGTAAGTTCTTCAGGTCTAGAAAAGGTGACCAAACCTTCAAAAATAACTCTTCTTTTCTTTTTAGAGGTTTGTTTTTTATTATTTTGATTGAGAATGGCAACAACCTGTCTCGTGTTCATCTGCTCCCTCCCACTGTGTTTTTGGTTTTTCAGCGAGTCATCGGTTTTAATCAACAAGCTAATAATATAGATCTTATGATCAATGTGTGCTCACAAGCAGCTTCATATGATCAAGCATAACATTGTTAACAGCATTATTATGGTATATGTTTTTTTCCTTTCGATTACAAATACAAAAAATGAAATAAATTACCGAAACAAGATCTGAGCCTCCGTCATCGAGGAGCTGCAGCTTATCAAAGGACTGAGAGAGAGCACCTGAGTCATGAGGGTAGGCAAGGAAGAGCCGCCCGTCAACCGGTGACCTGATGATAACAACAGAAACCATGTGATGTTTCTTCCACACTCATGTGATTTGTCAACAAAGATAAAAACAGCTTTGTCTGAAACCCTACATCAGCTGTCATGTGATGGATTCTAACATACTAACAGTAACAACAAGACATAAACTGCTGCTAGAACTGGGATAATAACACTTACTGGTCCAGGATGATGTAACGGTGCATGGCCCTAAGCAGCTCTCTGGTTCCTCCTCGGTGGAAGTGCAGAGGAGGCAGCGGGTGGCCTCCTCTACTAGTAAACACCAGGAAGTTTCGACCCAAGGAGAAGCGAGCCCTCCGGAGAGAGTATAACTCCGAGAGAGGCAGAGAGAACGACCACTGACCTGCAGGAGAAATAGATGACATTTAGCTTTGTGAATCCTTTCTTAACATAACTGTTTGCTCAAAGTGACAGAAGTGGACACTGCACCTGAATCTCTGACTGGGACGTGTTCTCGATCTTTCTTTACTGTGCTGATAACTGCCCAGTCTGGCTCATAACCAGGGTCGAAGTTTGTGTCCTCCTCCCCTCCTTCTCCATCCTAATTAGTAAGAGAAAATGTTGATGGGAATCGCATTTGAGACAGAAAAAAATTTATTAAAACTCTTTTTAATGTGTAGCAAACAGGTGAGTACTGACCTTTTTGGTGTAGAGCACAGCGGGGGCAGTGCGGCCCTCATCTTCAAGTGGGCTCCACTCTAAAGCTGGCACCCCGGCCTAAAACAAAAGCATTGGTTATTAAATCGCAGTGCTTTTTTGAGTTCCCTCTTTGTGTCTTTACCACCTGGACTGACACAGATATGCTTACCCGCTCCACGATCCGGATAAACCCTGGGATTGTTGTGTCCTGGTTACTCCTCTTGGCATTTGTGTGAAGGTACACTCCCTCCTTCTCAAATATCAGCTGAAGAGAAAGAAAACACACAAATGTAAGCTGAAATAAAGAGAAACCTCTCTTACTGTTGTGATTCCACTAATGGGAACATGCTTATTAAATGTATAGTAACTGTATCTAATAGGGATTCGTCTAATGATTACTTTCATCATCTATTTTTCTGCTTATTACTTTCTCAATTCATATTTTCTTTACATAAAGTGTAAAACATCTGTAAAAAAAGGCCAGTATAAATCCCCACAGCCTAAGATGAGGTATTCAAATTGCTTTATTCTGACCAAAGATATTGAGTGAGTGTGCGCATGGATGGGGGTTACATATGTAGGTATGCGTGGTTATTTATTTATTTATTTTTAGATCTTTTTTAAATACACAGAGGATAGATAACATCTGCTGACAATGCCAATAATTCGTTCTACTCTGATATACAGTGTTTCTGTGACAAAGAAGCACAAATCTTCCCTTTTGTAAAGCTGCAACTTCTGGATGATCTGACTCTGATATTCAGTGTTTTAAATTTATAATTGTTTTGTTTTTTTGTGATATGTATAGATTTTTAAGTACCAACTAAATCAGGTCCCTTTCCTCGTGAGGCATAAAAACCACTTGCTAAAATGAGGCTGATTCTGATATGGTAAAAAACATCACATATTTACATTGTAAATATCATTCTTGTACTGCTTTAGATCTTTCTATCTTTATTTATATTTTAAAAGTACTCGATTTTTTTGTGATTTTCATGCACCAAGGCAAACTCCTTAATAATAATCAAGCATAATTGAGCATCCCTGAACCAGGCAATGTTGACATTTTTGCTGATTTTGAAGATATTCTCAATAATTGATCAATTATCCAAATTTAATTTTATGGGATTGGCTATGGATTGATATTCCCAGGCTGAATGTGCCCGGTTTTAAAGAACTAACCCGTAGCTGTGGCAGGTCAATAATAAAAACACATAAGAAAGAGCTGGTTAATGACAGACGCTAATCACATGAGTCCTCTGTCAGGTCAGTCGGTGAAAGCGAACCGAGCAGAACTTGTTCACACTTTACTTTGATGATCTAGTACGGGCCATACTCTGCTGACAGTGTTATAGTGTCTGTGTGTTGACAGACGCTGTACAGCTTTACTTTATCGAACAGTATTGTGGACCGAGAGCTAGCTTGAAGTGGTTAACAACAGCGAACACTGACAGCAAGCTCGAGTACCTTCACCCGAAATGACTCACTCGAAACGGGAGGAAAGTTGTCAACGTCCGTACATTTGAATAACCGACCGTAACATATCGTAAAAACCTGTAAATACCTTGTAATCTTCAACGTTTTGCTCCATTGTTCCGCCACCTCTGTTTCCACTTCGTTTTTCCATAATAAATGTTACGTCATACTTCCTGCTCACGGAAAGCCCCGCCCCCCCCAAATGGACGTCATGGCAACCTGAGCCAATCAGACGGTAGTGCATACACTAATTTGGTTTAGGGGGGTTTTATTTTCTTCAAAACAAGGCCATAATATGGTAATAAACACTCAGACACGCTTTATTTGTGTGAGGTATTAGTTTATGGTTGTTTCTGTTTGCTTCAGTTGAGCCGCTTGCATTCGTTTAGAAGGGTTTGACATGTTAGTATCAGTATGCCAGCATGTCTAACTTGTTTGTTACTTAGTTGGTGGAGGCCAAACCAGAGATACCAGTCGGCCAGAGACACAACTTCAGATACTAATGTTGCGCCCTCTCTGCTGGACATGTAAATAAGCAACCCTGTGCAATGATTTCGCCATAT
Organism: Dicentrarchus labrax; assembly: GCF_905237075.1. Classification (NCBI taxonomy): domain Eukaryota; kingdom Metazoa; phylum Chordata; class Actinopteri; family Moronidae; genus Dicentrarchus; species Dicentrarchus labrax. The sequence continues at coordinate 14,623,230 of NW_026136722.1, forward strand.
CAACTTAAAAAAACCAGTGTGTAGGATTTAGTGCTATCTAGATTACAAACCCCCTAAATTCAAATTCTGAGTTAACAAAAACACAACGATTCTTATTTTCAGGTGATCATACACTAAAGAAAACATACCTATGAACATTATATTCAATTTCTGCCAGTAGATCCTCCTACATATTACACACTGGTTCTTAAAGAGATGATACGCATTGTGTTTACTAGTCAATAGTGCATTTTTAAAACTTTGTGGTAACCTCAATCTAATGTAGTGTTACAGTTTCTCACTGCACCTGTGTAAATGTGACAGTTGACAGAAATGTCCATCGTCCCTTTTTATTCTGATACACAGCATTTATTGCAGGTTTGTTTGTTGCAATGCATTACATAGAGGATGCGTTTGTTAGCCATGAATTTAATGTAGAATTACATTTCCCCTCTGAGCACTCACCTCCACAGGGAGGAAGGCAGAAATTACAGTAATACTCGTCTCCAGTACGATTTACAATTACAATAATCACACTAATAATTGTCGTACATACTGATACTTAATAGTAATTACACTAACACTGTGTGTTAGCCACAGTCTAATTTAAATTCCTCACTGTGGCCACTAGAAAGCAGTGAATACTCTGAAGTCAACACTTGATTTCTGGGAAAAGTTCACGTACTGCGACTGGATGTATCTCTTGGCAAAGATAAGCGAGGATAGCAAACATTGAAATGTTGACAACAAAACATGCAATTCAGTGAAAACAAACGGATGAGTTTCCCCTTTATTTTCCACCTCATACAAATCCTAAACCACTGTGTTTAATTTAAGTGACAATTGTTTGTCTACCTTGTATGCAAGGTTGCTTATATCAGGCTCATGAGTCAAAACATGCTAGGTTCAGTGCAGCGTTCCTGATTACGACTACGAAGTCAACACATCAGTGAACCTAATGTCTGTTCATTTTATCTGCTAAATATTGTTGTTTGTTTATCAGCTGGCCTCCTGTCCTTTCACAAAAATGGCCCCAGCTGCAAGCCAAATTGAGTTATTCCTGCTCTATAACATACTAACAACACTAGTGAAAACTTTCAAAGTAAAACAATCAAATAAAACAGCCTTTATCGCAGGGCTGCTCACTGGAATGAACTGCATGGTGCAGGGGGTCCATATTGTCTGATAACAGCGTGCATATAATCAATACTTTTATCATTATACCAACATGACTACAGACAGCCTTATAGATACTCTTTTTACTCCCCATCATTTATCTGACAGCAGCTGCACTGACTCGTTTTTATTTTTTTCAGTAATCCTGTAAGTTGTGAGCAGCTGGTCGGTGGGCTTCAGTGAGGAGGAGGAGGTGGGGTGTACACGTGCACGAGAACAAGGCGAGTACGAGCCCGCCCACAGAACTCGGTCACGTGTACAACGTGCGTTCAGTAAACATGAACGTCAGAGCTACGTCAAGTTGGACCGAGTTAACTAAAACCAAACCGAATCCGGGCCAACTTCAGATTAAAAGAGTTTTGTCACATGATACATTCAACGCATTTTAGGATTAATTTCGACTCTTGCCATAAAATAAAACAGATGTTAAGCTAAGTTATAACTCTTACACATTGTGTTCAGGGTGATAATACTGTTTAGTAACCCTTTGTTACTAGTTATTTCGTTGCAAACTTCCTGGGAAATAACAATGTAATTTCGTTATAAATTGTTTATTAAAAGAAAAACAACAACAACAACAACAACTTTATCATCTTGAATTGTGTGCTTGTCTGTTTACTTCACGCCAGAGCCATTAACATATAATATATATGTACGATATTATATTTTAATGGCTCTGGCAGCTACATGCAATTAAATAATTAATGTAGTCATTTTACATTTTTTACTATACATTACTATATATTATTATTATTATATTTATTTATGCCTGCTATGAGCTAAACATATTATAGCCTATTCGACTAAATGTCAGATTTAAAAAGCTTAATTTAAATTACATTACCACACATTCCTCATCGGATAGAATACCTCTCTGTGCAAAACAAACAAAACAAAACAAACTTTTATTTTGGAATTCTTGACCGGAAAGGCAGTTAATAATCCTTGCTAGCTTGCTGCTAGTGTAGAGCCTAGCTAGGGGAGAGAACCCGTTGGAGAAGGCAGAATACAGAAGACAAAAAAAAGAAGAAGTAAAGTTTGGGATTGATAAACATCTGGCAACGTGGAGGAAAGAAACTGAACAGGTAGGCGAACACCTTCCCTCGTTTGTGTCATTTATATTTTCGCGTCTCGGCTCCTGTTAAAGCCTGAAAAATGGAGGTGAAATGTGGTTCCATCATGAGGAGGCTGCACACAACACTGAATAAACAACAAGCTCAACAACAACAACAACAACAACAACAACAGCAGCAGCAGCTGCACCAAGCAGCAGCAGCAGCGACAGCGACCGTGCAGGGGAAAAAACAGAAAGTCCGCAGCATGCAGTTTAAAAACGAGACAGAAACGATTGCAAAGATGGCAGCAAGAGAGGAGATCAATGGAGAGCCACTGTAGCTACAGTTAGCATAGATTGGTGTCAGCTCATGGAGGGGGGGTGGGGCTGCGACAGTCATTGGACAGATGAGTTTAAACAGGTTGTTCATCTGCACGCATTTAAATGTCCAATCACTCTCAGTCATAATCAATCTCTGGTGAAGATAGAAGAAGCGTTTGTTGTTGCGTTTCTTTCCATTTTTCAAGTTTTACAGCTAATCTTGATTTTGTTTTTTTTTGTTTTTTGTTTTTTGTTTTTCCCCCCCAGGTATCACCAGCAACTTGGCAACATCTCTTCTCTCCCCTGGCTCTCCGGTGTGTAAGGACACCGCCCTATAGTTCATATCTTTAAAGTCACCCAGTGCCTCTCTACATGATAGATCATTATTGTCCTCCCACATCTTCGCCAGAGCAAAAACTAACCGTACACCAGCAGGACAAAAAGAAACAGTAGTGATTTTCTTCAACAGTTTGAGCAAAATTCAGATGAACCACAGCTACCAGAGTTTACCTGTCAGTATTGTATTAAGTTAGCTGCCCCCAAGATCAACCATTACCCAAGCTTCTGATTAGTCTAAACCTCATTCATCAGCATTACTCAGTTATCTCATCAAGTCAGTCTATCTAAGAAAGCTGCAAACAGTACTTAGCACCATTATGGCCTCCATCACCCAGTCATCCGAGCCCGAGATCCCGGACAACCACAAAGAGAGCTGGCTGGCGCTACTTTCCGCTGCGGAGACGTATTGCCAAAAGTCTGGCTGCGACTTGGCCATACTTACAGCCTGTAAGAAGTTCCGGTCGTCGGCTGGAGACGTAGACGGGAGGAGGAAACGGGAGAGCGGCAGTGCCTTTCCTAAGGAGTGTGATTTCTCCTATAATGTATGGGGTCAGGGGTTTCTGGCCGAGTCGGCGCGCCGCTACATGGATGACATCGGCGTGCTGCACTCCACCACCATGCTAACAGCCCAAAAGCACACACGCCAGGCAGTAGGAGAGGGAGGAACCAAGCTGATGGTTGACCTGACCTCAGACCCCGGGCACAGGGGGGTGAGTGGCCTGCGTGTGCTGCACTGTAATTACAGTCACTCGAAATGTTCACAGCCATAATATTCTTTTTTTTCTGTCGTTCCAGAGCTTTACAGGAGACGGAGGGGTGGGGGGAGTCAGTCCCAATGGCAGACTGTACTCCCAAAGCTACCCGTCAATCTACAGCTCAGGAGCTGTGACCGGGCAGGGCACCGGGCAGAACGATAATGGAGAAAGGGAACGGGAGAAGGGTGTCCTGGAGGCCGAGCAGGGGAGACAGAGGTCCGGGATTGTGGACTTGGAAGAAGAGTGTGAGGACGAGGAGGAGGAGGAGGAGGAGGAGGAGGAGGACATGGATGAGAGGAGACCCTATGGGAATGAAAGCGCTGGTGAGGAGTGAAGCAGTTAATCTGTGTCTTTAAATGCTTTTCATGCACATGGATTCTGAGGATTCATCGTCGTTTTGCTTCAGGTGTCTTCTCCATGGACGAGGACTCTCTGTCCCGGGACTGCGAGCCGTTCTTTGAGTCTGACGGGGAGGAAGAGAGCACTGATGGTAAGAGTTCGGTGTGCTGACTAAAAGTAGTCCCATTAGATAAAACATTATCCCCATACGTATTTTCTACCTGTCTTAGGCTCTTTGAGCGAGGACGCCCCTCCGCCGTCACGTGGCATGGCTATGGGTCAGGCCTCGTACTCGTCCCGTCACGCCCACCCCATGGCTCTGGCCCGCTCGCTGCCTGTATCTGTGCCTGTGTGGGGCTGCAGAGGAAACCGATCTGCTCAAGGAGAGGGCAACAGCGGAGAACGGGTGAGCACATATCATTTTACAGAAAGAGAGCTGCTGGTCTGCATGCAGAGATTAAAATGTTCAGGGGGCCTGTACCACGCAGCGAGATGAGTGGGATAGCCGGCAATCTTTGGGCTCAACTCAAGCTTCATGATCGCATAATGCTGGCTTACTATTGACCAATCAGATCACTGCAGGTTTACAGTAAAGTGACAGTGATAAAGATCAAAGGAGACATTTTGCATTGCATTGCCTATGATAATTATATCAGAGATAGGGTTTATAACAAACAGATCATTTACCACACTGACAATGGCACAATGTTCCCGACAGCCCGAGGGGACCTTCTGGTATTAAAACTGTTTAGAGATTGCAAATTATAATTGCAACATTTTGGTAAGATTTCTTTTCTTCAAGCCTTTCTTCATTTGTCCTTTTCCTTTCTGTTCCTGCATCACAACTGAATTTGAACTGTTTTAAACATATTACCCACTGATAACAGATTTGTTTTGTTGAGCATATTTAAAAGTCCTATATAATGATGATATAAGAAGGCCTATATAACATCTATTTCAAGCCTTTACTTGTAATATCACAGAATATCACACACATCCAAAGTGCCACTGTTTCATCTTGTGTTTTATTAAGTTCTCCACTCATCATCTGATGATGTTTAGTAGCAGTACTGTGGCTGGATCAGTGAGGTTCAGTGAAACCAGGTAACCCAAAGTAGAACCAGTTTCATGACACAGGCCCTTGGTGCACTAATACCAAACCGTGAGAACTACTCCGTTAGCAGTCATTCAGTAATTCCAGTACTGGCCTGTTATGAAATAATTATAGAAACTTAGTGCTGATTATAGCTGTGTGCTTACTAAATATCAAAATAAGAATAAAACTAAGCTAGAGGTTGCAGCTTTATATTATTTCTGATTGAGAATAGATGTACAGATCAGTTGCAGGTCAGTAGAAAAGTGTTAATATCAAGATACCTTCTCCCATGTCTGTGCCAGTCCCGATAATATATTCTAATATATTCTAATGCAAAATCACTAGAAATAGAAATTTAATAAACAATTTATAACGAAAAATAGAATGTCTCTCTTACTATAAGAGTGTCTAAATGTCATTCCATCAAATACACTTGTTAATGAACAAAAGAATGAATAATTAAGGGAACTGCTGTTTTGTGTTTTTATGTGTTTTGGTGTTGATCCTGACATATTTCATGCTGTCTGAAGACCAAGACAAAGAAACTATTCAGGACTCAGTATTCTGATGCACCGTCTAATGGCCACGACGGCTCCATCAGTTCATGTGACCGTAAAAGTGCGTGTGACATTTGTGTGAGGTCGCGCAAGTAACATTTCAGAATATCAAGCACAATTTACTAAGAGAAGAGATAATAAAAAAAAACAACTAAACCTACTAGAAGTTAGCGTGAAGATAGAGAGAGGGAATATTTCCATTTCTGTCCAGGTGTTCTCCTTTTAACCACCGTGTATAAAGCTGCCTGGATGGAAACCTCCTGTGCCCTGTTAACATACAGCCCCTGTGTGTTTTGTCTTTCAGGTGGGCTGTGCTGACCTGGAGCACATTGCCGCCAGCATGAAGGCCCTGCTGGCCCCCGGAGCCACTGATGGGACAGAAATGTTTGGAGCCCTGCCTCGGCCCCGTCTCAACACAGGGGACTTCTCCTTGAAGCACTGAGAGAGAGAGAGAGCGAGGCGAGTTGAGAGAGAAAGAGAAAGGGATAGAGATAGAGGGAGAGGGTCTGAGCGATAAAGGAAAACGTGGAGAGAAGTTGTGGTGACAGAAGGAGAGCTGGAATGTCTGGCAGATGTGACTTACAGTATGTGAAACCGTGTAAAAGCTAGTACCTCCATTTATTTCTCACTAACCAAAATTAACGGCACATGCTTTGAGGAGTAACCGACAGAAAGACGTGTTGTTATAAACACTAATAACATATTTCAACACTATACTCCCCCTCCCTCCTCGTCACTACACATTTTCACCATTCTAGTTACTACACACCCCACCACACTACATTAGGGCCTCAAACTGTGTCTGTAGTGACCCACTGCACTGACCAACACTGACACTAAAAAAACAGGTTGAATAAATAAGCCTTACTGGCACGACCGATCGTTAATTGTTGCGAACCTTGTGTGCTGATTGGTTTGCTTTGGTAAAATTACCTGTGAAGTGATGAGAACTTGGGGAACAGCCATCTGTACCCGGGTCGATCGTTGGCTCCGGTGCTGCTATGCCAACTAGCAGAGACCATTTTGAGCGATGTTAGCATTATAATGCGCAGTAGCTCTAAAGTCAAGTGATGTTTTATCCTAAAAGATATATGACAACGCGTTTGTATGTTTCTGACGTAAAATTCGCAACACTTTAACTCTTTTTGGGAAATACACTTCTGTGCCCTCTTTCCAAGAGTTGGCTGAGAAAAATGATACCTCGCTTAATATAGACTGGAAGCAGAGGGAAACAGCTACTCTGGCTCTCTTTAAAGTTCAGAAATACTCCTCTAAACCTCACTAATTAACTACATTTTTCTATAATCGGCACACATACATATCTGTTTCCTGTATGTGTTTCATACAAAGAACAAGAAGAAGAAAAACGCCCATTATTTAGTCCCGTCATTTAAGTCCTCTAAATTAGCTACTTTTGCATAGTTACGTTCTTGGAGCAACTTAACAAAAGAAACTAGACGCAAACTGCGTATAGCTCATTTTTAGATGAAGTGAATTGATTGTATTAATGTTAATATTGGATTCAGATGTAACTGCCATGGATGGTGGTTTTGCCGTTGCTGTCAGAAATTCCTGAGAGCTGTAACTCAATTACAACCTGGAGGGTGAAATGAACGTATTTCGGGACTCATGAACGTAACCATAGTGCTAGTGTCTGGTAACTTCAATGTGCAGACAACAAGACCCCAGGAAATCACCCAGGTGCGTGTTGTTTGCCAAGAAGTCTTCCAACATGTAAAAAAAATTATAATTCTGTGTTAACAGATTAAACAAATGACATTTGTGTGAATTGGTGAGCTCTGATAGTGTTGATAAGTGTATCTTTGGACTTTCAGAGAGAACCAGGTTAGCTGGTTTCCCCTGCTTCCAGTCTTTATGCTAAGCTAAGCTAATGCTCATGGCCATGCTGTCATTTAGCACATTATATGCTAAAGTTTTAGCATCAGGCACAAGAGCCAGTGATCTTCCTGGACCACATGGATGTTTTCTCTGCATGCTCCTGTTGTTTACCTGGTAAGTTGACCAACAGGCCAGTTGTTGTCACCCCCGCCCCCATTAAACGAAAAAAACCCAATCTATTCCTTAAAGGGGTAGAAACCAGACTTAACATGAAGCTTGTGGCTTTTTCAAAATGTGTGCTGAGGACACCAGCACCTCCTCATAACATGCCTGTTTGTACTTTTACTTTTGCCAATGAATGACTGACTGATAGAATGATTGTAAATCAATACTGAGTTATAGGGGATGGTGGTTATTTTGCTCCAGATCTCTTGTTGAAATGACTGAATGAATGAGAAACTGACTGTGTGAGAGAAAGAGAGAGAGATGGGTTGATTTGAGAGGAACAAATATCCATCTCTGACAATTCAAAAACAAATAAATGTTCCGTTAAGTACTTTTATGTTTCAAATAAAGGAGCAACACCAAGAGAATAAAGACTTGTTGTGTTTGTGTGTGAAGATGTAGTATTATTAAAGGCCTCTAGAGGGCCTCAGCACTCTACTGTGCAAGTGAAGAAAATGAGTTAATATCTGATCTCTGCTCAACCCTGATTTGCAGTATCACACAAAAATAACACAGTGTCAGTGTTCATACACAATAATTGAATTTATTGACTACATTCAGCACATAAAAAACATACACACCTTTAAGTTAAGCAAGCACTCTAGTACATGCAATGTTACGTAGAACATACAGGACATTGCCTAAAAGTTACATAAAATATATGAATAGATACACAACAGTAAATAAAATAATTGGGCATCTTTGGATATAATATATGAATAAGCTTTCTTCATGCAAACACAATCTACAAATACGTCATAATGCTCTTCAGTTCTGCTTTACAGCTCCTGCTCTTGTTCCCCAAACATCACTACCTTTCCATCTCCCTCCTGATGCCTTCTTAAATTTACACTACTTGACCCTCTACGTGTCACTGATCCCCTTTCCGAATATGGCAGAACGAATTTGTGCCAACCCAGAACGCGGGGTAAACCTTCTCCTGGATTTTGGCATTGAACTTGTGAATCAGGCGCACCTCCTTCTCGGCGTCTCCCTCCACCAAGAGGAACTTGATGATGTTGGCGGGCTGGTCGATGTAGATGCCTATGGTGCTCACCAGGGGGAGCTGGACGTCCACGTTCTCGCCGTTGTTCCAGACTTGGTAGCAGGAACCAGACCAGCCGGCGCCCCAGGAGGTGCTGTTCTCACCGATGCCACAAGCCCCGTCCTGGACCTTGCGGGGTGCGGTCTCGCAGACCAACCCGATCACCACCCAGCCATCGTAGTCCACCTCCCAGTAGCCTCGGCGGCCCAGCATACTCTCCTTACACAGCACCTAGAGAAAGGAGGAGGGAGACACAGGACAAAATACAGTTACTCAAGCGCTGTAATTAAGTAAAAGTTAAAGATGTCTGAGTATAACACATTTCACAAGTGGAGTTGCAAGTCACTTTGTAGTTTTTACCTAAAGAACACATGATAATCTTATAAAATACAATGCAGGGTAAAAGATGAAAACAAGTGGTTCCCAACCTTCTTGCTTTTATGTCTCCTTGTCCCGTTTCATTTTCTATGGGTTGTTAGCAGTTCCACCAAAGAGACATTTCTTCTTTAAAATCCTCATATAGTTTCATTTAAATACCAGCTCAAGGCCTCAATAAATACATACAATTATATAAAGAATTCACAAAAAAGCAAAGATTAAAGTCCAAAAAAAATTGTGAATCAGAACTTTGTTTTTGTTCTTTTGTTCAATAATTTTGGACATTTATCTGCAGGATTAGTACTGAAAGAAGGACCTTTACTTGTACTGTTTCTAGTTGTATTGGTACTTTTAACCGAAGTAAAGGATCGCAGTACTTCTTCTACAACTGAAGGAGACACCTCATTAACATCTAACAGCCTGCAGTTGCTCAGATAGTCTTAACATGACTAATGAACTGAGGGTGTATAGAAAATGGTATATATACAGCTAAAAGAACATAAAACAAATTATTGTTTTAGTCTCTTCACTAAAATCTAAGATGAGATGTTGCCAAACCGGTCCAATTGCCAAGCAACATGTGTGTCCATGTGACTGATTGCTGCATTGTTTGGTTGTAATTGGACGGTGTGACTCAAAATAAAGCAACAAAGATAACTTTTGTCCCCTTACAATTAAAACCAAAGACAACAACACTGTGTGTGTGATTGCTATGTGTTAAGACCACATCCAGGCCTACCTGTGGAGAGTGTTCATATCTCTCAGGTCTGTTGGGATATGGGCAGACTGCGTCTGATGTACGGGCCACCTTGGTCCCACCCTCTGAAATCCACAACAGTTTCTGTGCAGTTTTATCATCCAGAGAGAGGGGGACCCAGTCTGAGAGAATGGAGAGGGAAGACATACATGCAAAGTGGGATAAGGATAAGGGTGGGATATAAAGATCTGAAGAAAAAGCAATAAAGAAAGTATCCCATGTCTATTCACATGACAATTTAAGTCAAGTATGAATAAAGCCCACTGGTTAGAAGGGAAATTAAGAATTAATTATCAAAATTTGACCAGAATGAATTTGAAATCTTGTCTTGTTCAAATGTATTGCTCACAGGTGCAAATATCTGCATTTACAAATAGGAAATACAACAAAATGTCCACGTCAACATTGTTAATGACAAAAATAAGTTAAAGTAATTTTTATATTTTATTGATTTGCACTTGAAGGTCCAGTGTGTAACATTTAGGAGGATCTATTGGCAGAAATGGAATAAAATATTCATAGGTATGTTTTGATTAGTGTATAATCACCTGAATATATGAATCATTATGATTTTGTTACCTTAGAATGAGCTGTTTTTATCTACAGATGCTGCGGGTTGACTTTCATGGACTCCGCCATGTTTCTACATTAGCCCAGAATGGACAAACCCTGGCTGTAGAAAGGGCCTTTCGTGTCTTTAGCAAGTTTTGAAGCCACCAGGGTTTCTCCTACACACCTACACACAGCCTGTTTTCATTCCCAGGTTGTCAAACACAGACATGAGTGATGTTCAGTTAGCTGCAATCTGCAACTTCACCATTAGATGCCACTAAATCCTCCTCACTGGTCCTTTAATTCACTCACTCACCAAACAAAAATGAACTAACAATCCAGCAATAAGAAGGGATAAAATCCTACTGTTTTCATTCTGTTGTATTTATTCTAAAACAAAGAATATTGTAAGGCGATGATTTATTCTTTCTCAATTTGTATTTAAAGGAACATTTTGTAGGATTGGTGGTGCAGTAGCAGAACTCTGTTTTAGTCTACTGTGGAAGGAAACCTGTGGCATCTGTAGATAAAAATGGTAACAAAAACACAACAGTTCTTATTTTCAGGTGATCATACACTCATGAAAATATACTTATTAATTTTATATTCCATTTCTGCATATCTGCAAATTGTTTCACTTATCTTTATATTAACTGTGGCCTTAAAACTTAATTTCCATTTTTACTTTCTAAATAGTTTTAATGTATTTCATTTTATTAAGACTTAATGAATTTATTACATTTATCTGGGCAGACTAAAGACTCCACATTCTAGGGCACTACTTAGCTAATAGTTCTAATTAATATTGTGAGGCCATTAGTTGGCAATAGTTAGCGACAAAACTGTTAAATTAAAAAAAAAAAAAAAAAACGTATTTCCTGAACATAAAAAGGCTTACATTTCATGAAGTCAGCCCTGGTGGTTGGTTCAGGGACATTGGGCTCATATGGCGGCAGCTTTTCTGAGGGGACAGACAGGAAGGATAACAAAATGCATGAAACTTTATCATGAGTGGATATCACATATCACATATCACAGATCACATTTATTTAATGGAATGAATGGTTCTCATTATTTTTTGGCAATTTACAAAGACTTCCTAACACGTTGCTCTTTACCTTCTGCAGCGCTGCTGTTTTTCCTTCCTGGAAAAAGAAAAAGAGCAACTTTAGTGCAGTCAACTGCAGTTTGTGTATAAGGATAATACGTTTTATGGCCTCTCCTCACAGATTCTTCTCACATTGGATTGTATAACAAAATATGTAAATACACAGCACTATTCAGGATAGCACATTAAACTCCCCAGGACCGTGAGTGTGAGTGATTCAGATTGCCTCACAGAATACACCTGGTTGGATTATTATTATTTTTTTTTTTTTTTGGGGGGGGGTAGTTATAATAGTAAGGAACAATCTTTAACAAAATTAATTGCTTATTGTAATCATAAGAAATATGAATAAACTATAAAAAAAAACAATAATTTTCTATTTTCTCTGGTATTTTTGTCATATACAGATATGCAATGATGATTGCTGGGTAATATGATTGTTGTCAAGTCTTTATTTGATCATGCGATGAGACAAAATGATATATGGTCGTAACTAGAACACATTGTTGGTAAAATATATATATACGCCTAATTGTGCGTGTGTGTGTGTATGCTAGTGATTATCGTGCAAAAGGGCCCGTCATAATAGCGTGCATTGTGGCCTGTCATAACCACTTTAGGCTACTGTAACTCCAGCCAGCTACTTCTCATCTTTTTCTGTAACCTCTCCCTTCATCAGTGCTTCGGTCAGGCTGCCATTTATCTGCAGTAAATCATCCACTGCTCTCAACATACAGTAGATCACAGAGGAGCTATGTCGGCTCTGTACTGATTCATGCAGTTTTCCCCGTGCTGGCTAAGGTTCAGGTTTCAGCATAAGGAATCCTGGAGCCAGAACATACATAACACAAATCATAGCCACTGACAGCGGGAGTCTAACTCTAAGAATATACTTTCTGTACGTTGCTGTTACTTCAGGCTGTTGAGGGCATGTGTGTCAGGCTGTAGGCTGATGTATAATCCCTGTTAATTTGTTCCTTCTCCAGTTGTGAGTCACTTGCGTCTTCTGACATTCAGAGAAAACTGCGATCCAATACTGGCTGGTCAGGTCATGCTCCGGCACTCCACTGGGTAAGTCATCCAGTTACTGTTTCTCCAGTTTCACACAGACAACTAGCTCCTCATCATTCTTACTCATCTATCAGACTGTTACTTCATCACATTAGCTTGATTTGTGTGTCCTGTGCTGTTGCCAGAATTAGACAGAACAGCCTCAATATTCCTGATTTCCATATAAGGGAAGCATCCTTCTGTGATTTTCATATTTCACATGGCTGTGTAGTAAATGCATTTTAATTCATATTTGTACCTACTTTATGCTTAATTTTTAATTTTTACAATTTTTAATTTTTACATTTACGTGTATACTAGCCACCAGCTTTTACATAAAATGTATCTTTAATGTTAACAGTAGCACTTGGTTCGAGGATATCACACATATATTTTGAATCAGCGTTTTCCAACACTCACTGAAGGTAGATTAAATTGAGTGAAATATTTAAACCCACGATGGCTTTTTTTTGCTACATCATATTAGCAAATGGAAATATTCTACATATCTTTATCTATCTATTTATCTCTATACTTTTTGAGTTTTGAGGTTTGAGGTTGTTTTTGCAATAACTGTAAAACTGTCAGTGATTTGGTACCTGCAGTTTGGAAGGATAAGAGGGGATTAAATCAAGCATTAACCTCCTTGGCTGACAAATGAAGGCAACACAAAGTAAGTAACAAAAACTCCAGTTAATCAAACAGCTACTTGAGAACGGCTACAGAAGAGTTCAATCTCCATAAGCCCAGCATATATATATATTAAAAAAAATGGTACACTACACTGTACAGGGTGTGGATTTTTATATTACTCATCCGTTTACATTACCATAATGGAGGGAAGATCTTTTTTATACTTATAAATCGAAAAAGAAATCTTGCTGTACAGAACAGAACATAGTAACTTCAAAGGTTTACAAGGAAGCCAATCTGTTGATGGTATATGCTTACTACATTTCCTACCTTAATTCCACTATGGAATTAAGCAATGTTGGAGTAAGTATTCAGATCCTTTACTTAAGTCAAATTTGCACAACTATACTGTACAAGTACTCCGCTACGAGTAGTCCTGCATTGAAAATGTCACATTATTAGATTAGTGTTATTAGAGAAATGAATGTATAGCATTAAAAGTGAAAGTAGTGTGCCATGTGAGTGTTACACAATTATATTACTGGATTAATATTACTGTTGAATTCATGTGAAAGTAGCGTTTCACTGTTTTAGTTGGTAATGTAGCGGAGTAAAATATTTCCCTCTGATATGACCTGGAGTAGAGGCAAAAAAGGAGCATAAAATACTTAAGTGTAGGACCTGAGTAGATGTATTTAGATACATTCCACTGCTGAAATTAAGCAATTTCTAAGTTTTAGTTTTCTTATCCTGTGTTCCTGTGTTTCAACTTTGTTCATAATACATTGTTTGTCTGTATTTTGTGTATCTGCATGTCCATGTTCCTTAATGAATAGAATTTATGTCTTTTGTTTTTTAGTTTTTTAAGTGTGTATGTTTAAAGCTCGGCCCTTATGTGGTGTTATCGGATTGTTAACCCAAATGTAAATGCGCTTAATAACCCTGATGAATGCCTGTTTTAAATACGACTCTTGGTGCTTTCAGCTGTGCTGGCGCCCGTGTGCCTGAAGAGGAGAGTCAGCTCTCTCAGGTGGGATGGTCAATCCTGGCACATGCCTGAGCTTGAGGAAACATAACCTCTCCAGCCTTCATGACCCTCGGCTGGGGAGGACGCCAGCAACAACCAGGAGGATAAATGGAAGCCTGCTATAACATCTGCAAACATCGGATGTGATTGAAGGGGTACCATTGCTTTCCCTGAATGGTGTCCAAAGGGGTTGTGGGGTTTCCAGAGGGTGAGAGGGCCAACTTTAAAACTGATGGGTTTTAAAGCAGAGATTCACAGCTCTAAAATACTGTGTGCTGCAATTAAAAATCTAAATATATACATTATTATTATTATTATTATTAGTCAGGAGACCATTATATGGAATACAATTATCTGACTTAAGCCCCTAAGACCAGAAAATTTGATAATTGACCAGGCATGCAGAAATATTAATTGGACCCTACTGAGGATTAGGGTCCAATTACAGGCCAGATTTGAGTGTGGATATTATCTACATGTTCTTGCTAACTTAAGCAGCAAGCCTGCTGGGCGACTTCAAAAGAAAGTCTGCATACATTGTTCGTCCATGTACATAATACCGAACAGCAGATGGACAGAGCGCATGAGGACAGCGGCAGAGACTTGGCAGGAGAGCGAGGGATAGAGTTAAGGTCATGTAGTCGTCATTGGAAATTGGTGAAGCAGAAACGCGCCAGTGACAGATCACTTCATCAGTCTTTCTTCCCCTCTGTCCCTGATCTCGTCCGTGAAGGAACACAGCAGGTGAAACACGATGACAGAAAACCCTTGGTGAATAGTCAAGGCATTAGGAGGAATTAGTGAGGACAGATTAGAAGAAAGACGTTCGGAGAAAGGCTACACTGTAAAGAAATTAATCTTCTATAAGATGTTTCTAGATTCTATCTGAGAGGCATGAGGTGAACGCCTCAAGTAACCTTGGAGTGAGATATCAGGCTGGCAGTAAGCGAGGTGGGTCACTGGAGATGTGCCAGCTCTCTGGCTGCTCTGTGGAGGTTAAACCCGTGCGGATGCCTGTCCACGTTCAGCGGGATCAACAGGAAAGCCCAGCAGAGATAAACAGATACTCAAAGAGATTGATGACTTGACATCACAGCAATAGAGACTTGGAGGAGACAGAGTGGGATGTGAAAGTGAGGTGTGAGGTATTAAGATATTTAAGGGTAGAGGGATCATAAAAAAATGGCGCCTCATGAATCAGGTCGGGAATAATGGATGAATATCTGGATGAAGCTGTCGGAGTTTGAACAAAGACTGACAAGTAACTGAGCCAGATTTGTGTATAACTTTCAAAAGGATGAAAGATCCTCAGTGAGACAGATTTTGGTATGGAAACACGCCAGCGACAGGATAGAAAACACAAGTTTCATCCTCCCCAGCAAGTGTTTAAATAAGTGAACAGCTCAACAGGCCCCCCCTCTGAAAGGTCAACATTGGATGTCCCGATGCTGCATGATGATGTTTGTCTTGGACGCGGTCGCGAGGTGGACTGTTTCCCTTCCCAGATTCCCCTCTCAGTGGGACAGAGCTACACTATCTGTGCAGATCAGGTTCAAAATATCCCACTGAGACAGCAAGATCAGAAGACAGTGAAATGATGAGCAGGGTGAGAGATGAGCAGAGGTGGCGTGGGCCCAGGCTCATCCCTCTGGTTCCTGTCAAGGCTCCCTGGACGGAAGCCCTGCAAATGATGAGTGAATATGTGAGGTTAAGATGGAAGGGAGAGGCAGATGGATGAGGGAGGAAAAGGAAGAATTCAAGCGGAAAAGCCTTTAAAAAAAGCTTTTTAAAGCCACATTAAATACGCTATTCAATCGTGTTTAGTGTATTTTATCCGACCAACATTAGCTAATGACATTAGTTTATTAGAGCATCTTTCAGTTATAGTGACAAAGTAAAAATTTTATGGTACTAATTCCTTAAGTTAGTGTAGAGGCCGGGTGCCGTATGTTACATAATGGCAGAATCAAGCGGCCATTTATAAAACCAAGATGGGCTTTTACATTTTGGGACTTGAATTACTGTGCAGCATTTCACACTTCATTACTGTAGCTGCCAGAGGACGGATTAGTAACATTTGGGCTGGGAGTTGGTATGGGGGAGACACACAAGGGTGTTTGAGTTATGGAAAATATTATGGAATAAGAAACACTGAGCGTGGATTTGACATATCTTAAAGGAGCAAGAGGGGCAATAGATCTTCATATGCAGCAAGTATCTGTAGTAGTGACAGAAAGAGAATGAAGCAATGGGCATCACGCTGCGTAGGGAGAGAAACGAGGAAGACAGACATATGAGCTCTGATATCGCAGATGAGGATGACATTGAAGGGTACTCAGTAAGCGACGGCACAAGTGCAGAAGAAGACATAACTGCCCGGGTGGGGAAGGGCGGGGGCTTTTTCATGCACTTTGTTGACATGATTAATGGGCCAAAAAAAACTGTCAGAATCTGAGGTGAGGAAGGATGTTTGGCTCGGAGCGAACTTACAAGGATGGTCAGTATGAGGTAACTTAACAACATCTAATAAACAACAAATGAAACACATAATAAATTGGTAATAAAACACTGTGACAAGCAATTGATAAAGTGTTACTAACTCCAGCAGTGACACTTTGAGTAAAATAAGAATGTAGTTATTGCATTATTGATGTGATCTTAATGTGACATTTGGACATTTAGAAATAGTGTTTCACAATGAGAGAGAAAATGAAGAATCAAATAAGTAACAATTATGATTTTGAATATGAAAATGCTCTACTACTGCTAATAGAAAGATAAGAGTTATGATTTGCAAATGCATTTCAGTGTGAAAGAGAAGAAAAAGGGCTATGAAATGTGAACGGTGACTAGAATTAGAAACTGAATTGTCAATTTAGAGGCTACATAGTAATGAGCAATCAAAAGCAGAACAAAAATCACTAATTTCACTCAGATCTAGTTGCCAAATTTGAAGCGCAGAAACCAAGTATAAGAGATTTGAACTTAGAGTAAGTATGACTTACCTGTGTTTTATTTAATGGAGAGACACTAATTGTAATTTAGTTTCAGTGATGAATGACAAACAGGTGATGCTTTCACTCTC
This sequence comes from Dicentrarchus labrax, assembly GCF_905237075.1. Classification (NCBI taxonomy): domain Eukaryota; kingdom Metazoa; phylum Chordata; class Actinopteri; family Moronidae; genus Dicentrarchus; species Dicentrarchus labrax. Next base: position 14,640,545 of record NW_026136722.1, read on the forward strand.
ATGGCACGCGGTATTAAGTCCCCTCACAGGTCCATAGAGATTCAGGTGATGATGGTTTCTTACCTGCTTTCTTGGGCACAGGCATGATTCCTTTACTTCTAACCGTGCTGTTTGGCATCAGGTGAGCAGGTCTTGTGATAGTGCCCCGTGCATCTCTGGAGGGTCTCTCTTATTGACTTCCAAATGAGTGGGGGAGGAGGGGGGAAAGTGGGGGTGAAGGGAGGGTGAGAATGTGCATAAATTTTTGGTTGGATGTAACGGTTACCCAAAGGGATGGTCCTGTCACATGAAACTCCTGATCCTTTCTAGGGATCAGATAGATGGAGGCGAGCAAATACCCAGTATATCCCAAGTATGTGCGCTCATTTACATACACATGGACTGAGCATGTGCGTGAGGAACACACCCCACGTATGAAATGACATAAACAAATTTTCAAGTTTTCACGGGGAATGGAAAGACGGTTTCGGTGCCATGCATGGGTCAAAGGTGTTTCTGGAATATTTCTAGAGGTTTTGGTGACTGAATCCACATGGTGTATGTACTTACACTTTGTTTTGTCACCTTAGCAACATAACGACCTCTGACCCAAGAATGAACGGCCACTGATTTTAAAACTGCAACTGAAATTGACCCTGACACAAGCTATAGGTGTTTGTGTCTGTATAGAAGAACAGGGGGCAGTCAGTATTCGAGATGGCAGCCAGCTACTCACTGGAGAGCTGTCGTCAATCCCAGATCCCATCAATCAGCAGCTGCTGTAAGTGCATCCTGGCAAAGAACTTGGGGCAAAGTGTCCTGAACTGCTGATGTGGTCAGAGCTTGAAAATAACAGCTTGTAACTAGTCTGTGTGCGCAGATGTTGCTGACATTGCTTTTCAGTCATCTCAAGTAACTGCTTTTAATTGAGCACACATTCTTCATTTGTAATGAGTATGTGTCTGTCATTAATATGGCTTTTATCTCTCACATCTTGTAGTTACATTAAAAAAATTAAATGAAACACCAATTCTTAAATTTAAATCTTGTTAGTAATTAAACATTATTTTTTATATTACCTGATGTAATTTTTATGGTTTGGTATTCTTTAATTTGTACGCATATATGATTTTGCATGTTTTCTTTGTGCTTTTTTTGTTGTAAAGAACTTTGCAATCTCTGGTTTTGATGAGTAAATAATAAACGCTTTTCTTCTTCAATTTCCTTAACCTTAACTGAAAGTTCCAGTGTGTAACATTTAGGAGGATCTATTGGCAGAAATGCAATATAATACTCATAGGTATGTTTTTATTAGTGTATAATCACCTGAAAATAAGAATCGTTGTGTTTTTATTACCTAGGCAAGCTGTATTTACTTCTTTGCAGTCTGCAATTTCACCTCTAGAGGCCACTAAATTTTACAGACTGGTCCTTTAATCTAATGCAAGGGTGTGCAATTTCTCTGGTGGCACTGCCATTCAAAAATATTATTTAAAAAAAATCTAAAATCTAAAATCTTGTGCAAACAAGATCCATAATCATGTGCACATAAGATAAATAATCATGATCTTTCAGGACTTTGGAGGCTTCATAACTTTCACTTCAAATCAAGTGAAACAATTCAGAATGTTTTCCACTGTGGTTGCTCCCTCCATGCGTGTCTGTGACTGCAATCATCAAACATGAAACAATTAACAGTCCGAGGATCAAATGGAAAAAAATAATTCTAGATAATAAAACAAAAATGAGTCTTTTGGATTTTAAACCTGCACCAATCATGTGGTGGCCATGTCATTTGTCTTGTCCCGCTGACAGTAAAATGGATCCAGCGGTGGAAGAAGTTCTCACATCTTTCTGTCCTGCATTCAAAGTCTAATGTAAAATTATTATCAGCATAATGCACAACATATATCATTTATATTATCGGATTACTTCACCGGCACATTAATGTGTACTGTAAGCTGAGTTGTCTGTGGTTGATTCAGCGCAAATTGAAACTACTTTATATTTATATTATTTGGTGGTAAAATCTTAATCAGCAAAGTAATTAATACGTATAAGATAAATGTAGAGAAGTAAAAAGTAAAAATTTCTCGCTGAACTGAAGTGAGGCAGAAATATAAAGTAGCATGAAATGTAAATACTCAAAGAACAAATGTGTCAACATTGTACTTAAATACAGTTCTTGAGTAAATGCTACATTTCACCACTGAATGGATCAGCTCTCGTCTGCAAGATGATGGCATTATAAATCAAAAGGCAGGGAAAAATGCTTCTTTTCTCATTCCCTTGTTATCAGCAACCACTGACAGTAATAAATGTCCACCAAATGAAACGCAATAAGGATTCAGATAATGTTCGAAAGCTGAAATTAAGTGCTGTTCTCCTTCAGGCAGTGAATCATGTGTGGGTCTCTGTTGAACCTCTGGATCTGCAGGGTGTCCTTAACTGGCATGTCTTAATTGATAAAACTTAATAGCAAATAACTCCCTGTCATGAGAAAGTGTCTCAATGTTATTATAGAAGAATTTTAATGAAGTGTAACTACCCGCTTAGCACCGGCTCCTTTAATACCAGATATGCTCCGTGTGAGGCATGAAAACAAATTTCAACACCTGCTGCTTACTGCTGTCAGTGAGTGGGCTTAAATAGTATTGTACCATGACCTTTTGGTGTGTGTAAGGGCAATGTGCACAACATTATACAGTCAACGATCACCAAGTAATATTCCCAGTGTACATTACCACTCAGCTTGGCCATCACATGTCCTATTATGTTACTTCATTACATGTTAACACGGTGGTGCTATGGTGAAATGTATAGCATGATTGGGCGCGGGGGATGCAATACGTGTAAAGGCTGTAATCTGTGACAGCCTGCTGAGATGCTTTTCAGGGACTGTCAAGACTTCAACCTTGCCGTTTTCTTGGCTCTTCTGTGATTGACAAGGCAGGTGCTTCCTCCTTCTCATTCCCCTTGCAATGTTTTTGCCCACATGTATTTGGAGTGTGTTTATTCCAGAGTGACTGAAGTCTCTGACACAACCGTTGTTTATTGCTTAATATGGACATTTACTTGTAACTGGTAAAGGATCTGAATTCTTCTTCCGTCACAAGGAATGATTCTGTATTTAAAACCCTACTAAAGTAAAAGTGCAAATGTTATCACCTAAACTTACAAAAAGTAAACTACACATTTGGCAGAGAAATTGCTTGTCGCTTATAAATTAGTTTGTTAATATGGATCCATCAACGTGTAATATTTTACCGTAAGTTTTTACCGTCTCCCTCCACTCAGAAATCTGTTTTTCTTCTTGTTCGTACAGTTGGGTGTTTGAGCTTCACTGTGCAGAGGGATGTATGTGCAGAGTTTGACACTAGAACGATGTTTTCACATTTATCTGCTGAAAGTGGAAAGTTTCTCTGTGCAGATGAAAATCAGATTTTAAGGGGTGGGGCCTACAAGCATGTTTTTTGACATTACAAACACTTTGGAGGTCAAACGTGGTCCAGTTTGCAACTTATATGTATGATGTAGAAACTTGAAGCCTCCAGTGCACATACACTGAGAATGGACTTTACAGTGAAGTAGGAGACATCTTATGTCCAGCAAAACTTCCGAAATGAACACAATTTGCTTCATGGTTTCTTAAGGATTTCTAAGGCAAATCTATTTATATATATATAGCACATTTCATACCAAGTACTTTACAAAGTTGACAAGCAAAAGCACAGACAAATCAAGAAACAAATGTTAAAAACAATAAAAGCAAGCAAGCAAAAGCACATAAAAACAATAATATATATAATGTTTTATATAAAATGTGAGTCTCAAAAAGTAACTATAGCTGTAAGACAAATGAATGGAGTAAAAAGTACATATGTTTTTCTCTGAATTGTAGTGAAGTAGAAGTATAAAGCAGAAAACGGAGATACTAAATTAGAGTAAAGCACAAGTACCTCAAAATTGTGTAATTCTTGACTAAATGTCCACCACTGACCATTCCTTTCCCAATGAAAGCACAGCAGCTCTGAGAAGCAACATTTGTCATTGGGACAATATGATCCCATTCGTTAGATAAAGCTAATTTTTTACTTTAGATTGTAGTCATAGATCATGGCTGAGCATCTTTAATAAACCATGCATGGTTTAAGTGTCCAGATTTATTGTGTGAAAACGACAGGCCAAAATCAACAGGGGGGCCTGCAGCTTTAGTGCAACATAAACCTTGTAACTGCTCCTAAATCATGAGATGTAATAAGAGGGGAGGTGTCCTGCCCTCCGCATGGTGTCATGCTGACATTGGTGGTCTCCAAGCGACAGAGAGCCATGAGATTTATGAGTAACTCCCGCTATGCAAGCGGCAGCCTGTTTCATGTGTGCGATCTCCCTCTCCTCTCATCACCCTGTCCCCACCGCCCTCCGCCCTCTACTATCATGTTTTCCGTGTTTCTGTATTACATTATCTACCTTTTATCCTCTCTCCATGTTATTAAAACCATGTGAGCACTTGGGTAGCTTGTCAATTAGGTGTTACAGGTTTTTTAGGTTTATTTAGCATAAGATTAATAAATCATTTAATATGTTTTCACGTGACATTTGAAACGATTTACAGCCTCCACTAGCCTTCTCCGCATTTTAGTTTTTATATCACGTTGGATGTAGAGGGACATTTTTTGCATTCCTTTATGACACAACAAGTTAGTGCTCTATGAAGTTATTAGTGCTGTTATGAACAAGGATACCATTTACTTAAACCATGATCTCATTCAATTAAAGTGATTGAACCAAGGTTGCATAACGACTTTAAAGTCCATTGAATAACCCTGGCTCCTCAAGTCTTGGTAAAGGTTTGCAGTTAGTTCAGTAGTACTGAATCCACTGAGAATCAACACCCATCCATGCTGGCTGTTGAAGAAAGTCGAACATTTTGCGGATAATGAGGCAGATAACTTTCTCAACAGTGGGTGAATAACAGAACTAAGCTATAAGCAGAACAAATACTGGACTGAAGACGGGGATATGCTAGAAAAAAACCTGGCTCACAAAAGTGTTTATAGTTGTTGGAGAGATGTTAATAATTTTTTAAGTATGAGGTGCATATCACCGCACATGGGAACAACCTTTCCTAGAAGGAACTCATATTGTTGCACTCAAAGTCACAGAAATTGTTGGGTCAAGAATACAAAACAGAGCTAAAGAGAGAAGTTCAAACCCTGCTAACTTTCTCACCACCACACAGCTGGCCAATCACTGAAGGTTGGATTGTCAGCTTTGGAAATGTAAAAGAACTATCAGATGCTTGTGATCGGCACGGCAGAATCATTAGGATTCAGTCATTCAAAAGATTTTTTCAGATCACGTTCACTGTTTGTAGGACATTCAGTGAGTGAAACTTGCTTTCAGTGCTCTGGTCTGTGCAACATTATGAAACAGACAGTGTATCGTCTCCATAGCAACCACTCTCTGTACTTTCTGGCTTTTCAGGCTTTTTTTGTTGCTGGTTATAATTTGTAGCTTTCAAAAATATTAATGGGTAATGGATAGGGAGTGACTTGCTATAGTTGCAAGAATTTGGAGGCGTCCATGGGTAAATTTTAAGGCTTGTGTGAAACAAATTCATGAGGTGATCCTCTCGTTTCCTCCGTACAAAACTGTTGACCAGCTTACACTTTGTAACTCACTTCACCAACTTCGTAATGAGCCGATTGGCTGTGGAAACAGGTGACATGGCACCAGTTCACACAGTTGCAACTTTTCTCTGCAACGTTTTAAGCTTGTTTTGTCTCATTGTGAATTTTTGGTCTGAACTGGGCTTTAGATACCACGCAGTTCACGCAAAAGATATTCAATTCAATTCAATTTTATTTGTATAGCGCCAATTCATAACAGAAGTTATCTCAGGACACTTTTCAAATAGAGCAGGTCTAGACCGAACTCTTTATATGATATGTTCTTTTGAATGAAACGTTTGTGAATAAAACAACCCTATCAGATGCAGCCCCCCTATTCTGATGTCAGAAAGGTGTGTGGAGGGGGTTTCAGATGTTGACTATCCAAGAAGACAGGAACTTCAGCTGGAGCATACTGGCGCCTTTACAGAACCAATCGATTTAATCAGGCAGACAAATATAGAACTCCAGTCGATGTGTAAATGACTCAAATTCTTGCTTCTGACAAAGATGTACTGTATATACATAAAGTCAATAAACCTGGATAGCATGGTTTCTCTCTACTTTTCTTATAACAGACATGCCAAAAAGAGATTTATTATGATTTTTGGAGGCCGAAGTGATGAACTGTGTTGAAGCACAAGGAGAAGCTGTGGTAGAGGAAAAGGTTTCTTGATACTGGAGAGATTGTGCTACATTATAGGTAACATTCAAGAGGATCTATTGGCAGAAATGGAATATAATGTTCAGTATGTTTTATTTTGTATGTTCATAGGTGGTACGGTTTTGTATGTTGTGCTTAAGCTTGAAAAGGGCTTTACAAATACATTTTATTATAATTATTATTATTATTTCCTTAGTGCATGATCACTGGAAAATAAAAATGGTTTTTAGTTAGTTTGGCTAGTTAGTTTCTTGTGTGTTTCGCAGCCGGCGTAGTTTCTGCCTCGTGCTTTAAAAAGGGAGGGTTACACCACTAGATGCCACTAAATCCTACACATTGGACCTTTAAACAACATCTTAAAAAAGCTGAAAAACAGCAATCTTATCCATTAAAATGTACAAAACCTTCAACCTCCAACACCTTTCCAATCTGTTATAATTGTAACACACAGTTGGTACAATCCTACCTTCAATTAAACATATCTAAAACTAAGGACATGATAATTGATTTTAGAAAACACCCCCACACACATGGAGTCCCATCCATCAAGAGTTAAGTGGAATGTGGAAGATAACTGAAAAAGGGGCACCAGGGTTTGTTTTGTTTGAGGACCGTCCTATTTCCACATCGACAATGTTTTATCATGCTTTTATTGAATCAGTTTTAACTTTTTCTTTGGTGTCATGGTTTGGAAACCTTTCTCTAAAGAACAGAAACTCCCTCAATCAAATTGTTAAATAGTCTAGTAGGCTGATTGGTGAGTGACAGTTTAACCCAGAATCCCTGTACAGCAGAAAGTTAAAGCGGATAACCGGCTCGATTTGAAATGACGACTCTCAGCCTTTGCTCACTGAATCTCAGCTTCTTCCTTCTGGATGGATGGTTATAGTCCCAAGCTGTAGACAACAAAGAGGTATGAAAATAGCTTAGTTCCAGCAGCTACCATTCAGATCAGAGTGTTTTAATGTTTTTTTATCTGTTTTGTTCAATTTTTATTAATTTTTTTCACCCTATTTATTCTGGGGGTTATTTATCTTTTTTGCTGTAAATCCTGATTTTTAAAGCCTGGAGCACCTTTACTTTTACTTTTATCTTTATCCTTTATTATGTTTGTATTATGTCTGTTTCTGAGTTGTTTTTATATTTTTTTTTGTCAAGAGGAATGCCTTTTACTGCAAACCAAATAAACCAAATGAACCTTAAAAAAAAGCTTAATAAATCCCTTTGCTCTTAATTATCAGTCATTCTATTAATATAATTTGTTATGAGTTCCATTTATTTGGACCTTTTGTAGGTGTATATTACCTTAAGCTAGTATTCATTTTCCTGTTATCTGTTATGCACTTGTTGAAAGCAACATGCATGTGTCGCCTCAATGTAACTGCAAACACACACGATTCCATTCCCAAAGATCACAACAGTCATGTGTCTCAGTGTCAGTGTCCCCCAGCTTCCTGGTACATGAACATATATCACACTGCACGTTGATAGGCCTTGCAAGATTCATTAGTGTTCACGCTGAAAGTAAAATCACACACACACACACGGCCCAGATTGTGTTTTCAACAATGTTATATGGAGCTGGAGTGTTATCGGAAACATTTCGAAACATTTTTTATTCCAGCTCATCGTGTTACTCTGGTGATATTACATGAAAACACGCAGAATGGGCACCAGCTTCTCTCTCTCTGTCTAACCTCTGCCCCCCCCAACCTGACAGAAGCAGATCTCTTTACAAACAGATGACTTTTGTCGTCCGGCTCGCCTCATTCAACCTCTCCTGTTCCCCGCAGCTGTCGTTATCACCTTATTTCTCATGTTGTACAACGGAGATGGCAAGAGGAGGAGGCTGAAAAGCAGCGTGCTCGTGTGACTTGGTGGGTCATTCTGAGAAAGGCCTGGCTGGTGATTGGACGGGGGCAGAGGGCACTGAAGTGTTGAGGCTCAATGCTGAGCCTCCTAAAATAAGAGGATATACCCCACAGTTGGATATGGCGACTAAAAACAGCCGGACTGACTGAATGACATAAGGAAGAGGATAGCCGATGTTGACACAGGCATTTTAGGACATTCTGTTTCTAAAGCCATGTTGTTTTGAATCTGTGTTCTCCCTCCCTGACTCATGATTATAAATACACAGATAACTGGCAGGATGATGGAGCAAAGACACAGATGTTCGCTTTAGCTCCCCAAAAATGGCTGTTGCCAGGATCCTATACAGACTGGTAGTCGCCCTTTAGTTTGGATTGGACCGTCTGTTAGATGTTGAGCTGCCCTCCAAGTTTCCACGCAGCTTGCTTTTGTAGGATTTCAAATTCCAGTGTTTGGCTTTGACATGGCAACTAAAAGTCCAGTGTGCAGGATTTAATAGCATCTAGCGGTGTAGTTGCTGATTGCAATGCCCTAATCTCACCCTCCCGTTCCAAGCATCTAGGAGAAACTATATATGACTACAAAAATCGCAAAAGACCCTATCTAGAACCAGTGTTTGTCTTGTCCATTCTTATGGATACCTATGGATATTATATTCCATTTCTGCCAATAGAAACCCCTAAATGTTACACACTGAACTTTTAAATAAACATAAATATCAAATGCCACTTTAAAGGTATGAGGCTCAAGGCTTTTTGAAATAATGTTATATTAAGTTATCATACTGTATGACCATTTTTTCAGACTCCTTTTTACAACAATTTTATATATATTCATTTCTATGTTAAAGACTGCTTTTTATGTGGAGAAAAAACACCTAAAAGATGGTGTTCAAATTGCAGACAGCAAGTTACGAGCAGATTTAATGTGGTCCTGAGTTCAAATAACATGCAGCAAAAAAGTAACACAGAAACTGATCTCCCTCTGTGATTTAGTCCACTGTATTCTTTTTTTTTCATTCTTTTAAAAATGTTTTATATTTTCTTCATTAAAAAAAAAGATTTTTAAATGAAATAAACACATTTCAGAAATTTTCTGTATAAGAGAATTCTACTCTGATTCTGTGAAAACCTGTTTTTAATATTATAATATTCTTGGACCTTTAAAGGTCTGGAATACACTGTCTCAAAATGTTATTATTGTGTTCAAGGAATAATAAAATGCTATATCGATTATTTTGACTGATATTACAATTGCAATATGATTCATTATTAGTACAAATGATCATTTTGGCATCACACATTTTCCTTTCCACTGAAAAAAACTATTAAGATTATGACGATCTGACATTGTGAATCTGGAGACCAAGAATTGTCTCTGCTACAGTACTACAATACTTCAATACAATGCGGTTTTATCACACATTTTACCTTTATCAAAAAATGTCAGCTTCTGTGATTTGGATATTGCACCTGGCCATCAGAGGATGGTGAATAAAGGAAGGATGGGAGAGACAACAGCACTTTAGAACAGGAAACTGTAAACAGTCATGCATATTAAGCATTTGCAAGAAAATGCTGCACATGCTGTGAACATATTAACTGAATACTGTAAACCGTCACAACAGTTGAGACTTGTTGGGGGACAGCAGCAGCTGCTCTAGTTCTAACGAAGAGTAAACCCCTGCCTGCATTATAAAGGATTACACTGCTGAGTGGAGGCATTCCCAGTTTTTATGTGGCAAACTGACACAGAAGTGGTTCTGAGGGGAAACCAGTCAAGGACAGGCCCACGTGGCCATGAGGGTTTTTACTGGAATGAACTAATGATGATCTCCTGAAAATGTGCTGTCATTATTCACCTGTTATCACCAGTAATTAATTGTATAAATTGAATATCCTTTGCACTCTGCACTATTGTCTACTGTCTACAAATGTTATTTTTGTTTGTTTATATATATATATATATATATATATATATATATATATATATATATATATAATATATATATATATATATATATATATATATATATATATATATAACTGTACAAAGTAGTTTGTCTATTTTGTTAAGTCCTGTTTATTATATATTATTATATTATATATTTATTTATGTTTAGTCTGTGTTTGTACATTGAGAACAAGGTCAAATCTGAGTCAAATCCCTTGTCTCTGTGCACATAACTGGCCAATAAAGTGATTTTGATGATTGCTAACTTCAGTAATTCGGTATTCACATTTGAATAATTTGGTACATGGTTTAATTTAAGTTTTTTTATTCCAAGGAGTAATGTTTGCACTCCTTAATGAGTCCTAGGTAGCAGGTGTACAGAAGAACCATTCAGGTATATATTATATATTTTGTTTATGGAATCATCTAAAACCATGATTGACTACTTTACAATATCTCAGTCATTGTTTTTTCCTTCACTAATCAGACCTTTTTCTTATTATACACCATATGTTTGTATGTTTGTATATTTGAATTACATTTTTATATTACTGTACTGGTGTAGAATCTAAACTTCAGAGCATGAGAACCAAGAGTCTTAAAATCTTTAGTCTGAGTGACATACAGAGAAGGCAGTTCAAGTAATAAATACTTTATTTTCACATTAGTATTAAAAATGCAGTCATCTGCAGGGCACAATATCTCCTCCTTACTGTACAAGTTTTAATATGTGTGTGACATTTATCCTCATTAAATAGCATTATGTACAGCAATTAAAAACTGTTCCAAGAGAATTACTGTTCAGTAGATGTAAGACAAAAAAAAGAAGCTGTTGCGTGTTGATCATCGGCCACCTCCGTTGCCTGCTCCGCCCCCGGCTCCACCGCCTGATTGGTCTTGGGCGCCCGACATCATCAGGAATAGAACGAGGGGCACGATGTACATCCACTGGAGAGGATGAGAGAAAAAGTAGTCAGTACAATGATATTTGTTTTCAGGACAACAAATTTAACTGTGATCACTTTTCAGCAGTTCCAGATTGGTCATCCCAGATTAGGTTATTTTCTAAACAGAAGAGAAGAAAAGATAAAGTGTACAAGTGGGTGAGAGACTGCAGAATTAAAAAGAAATCTCAGGGTCAAACACCAAACACATGCTCAACACCGACAATTAAGATTTTAGATCTATTGAGGATTTAGCGTGGAGGCTTCCTCATTCAAAGCACTTTGAATTAAGAAAATTGGAGCTTTGCATTCATCAGTCTGGAATGTATTTGGCATTGATCCTGGAAAAAAAAAAAACCTTCAAAAGAGTGGAGAAGAGGGAATAAGTGGGGAACAAGGGGGTGGGTTTCAGTTAGTCATACTGCTTAGAAGTTAAACACAAAACTTGACAGAGGAGGAAGGGGGACAGAACGAGCCACAAGTAAGAAAACAGTACTTCAGTGGGAATCAGCTCTGCTCTCCTTCTCCCCCTGCTGGGGGCTGTGCTGAATTGGTGGCCATGAGGAAGATTGCACCTCCCAGAATCAAATACCACTGGAACACAGCACAGCACCAAGTCAACACACAGTCATTGGATGCAGCACAGCACAGAGTCAACACAGGTCACTGAACACAGCGAGATGCACACAGCACAGAGCCAAACAAGACAGAGAGATCATAAAAGAGCTCAGACGAGCCAAGCGATAGGACGCGAGACCATCTTCTCTGTGGGAATGTTTCAAAACATGGCGCTTGAGTGGAGAGACGTTTTTTACTCCAACTGACAGCTCAAAATGTCAGAAGACAAACACAACCTCACCACTGCGTTTAAAAAATGGTTCATGTTTGTTTAAAACTGAACTTTGTGGAGAGAATGGCAGCGTGAACATGAACAGCATCACACAGGGACGCATGGCAGTACAGAGCTGGGTCTCAAACCATGACAAGGACTTAGGGGGCTTTCATACCTGACCTGTTTGGTTTGGTTAAAACAAACTCTGGGCTTGGGCTGGTGTGAAAGTTGTCAAACAATGTGTGGACCCCCCTTTTAGGCTGCCTCTGGCCGACAAAGGGGGGTCCAGGCCAGTGGTGTGGGTCATTTATGGTGGGAAAGCAAAGCAGAGCTGAGCAACAACAGCGTGATATATGATTTTAGCTAAAAACTATAATTAAATCAATATTTAACACAGTAAAAAATTATGCTACCTGTAACCTGACTGATAATGCTCAATTACTTCATGAGGTTTTTGTTTCTCAACGAGTTCAGGAAAGTGCAGCATGAATTTCTTTTAGACACAGGAATTTAAATTCCCATACGTGAATCCTTGTATAGCCGATATTACCGTACTACCGTATTACCGTTACCGTATACTTCATGTTTACTCCTCTTTTGCACAATGCATATTTTTTCCTGTGGTTTGAACCAAATGAACCAAACTACTTGTAAGTATAAAAGCACCCTTAAACAGGAATGACAGAAGCAAACAGAGTAGCTCTTTAAGCACAGCCTGCTGGCCTTATCAACCCTTTTCAGTGGGAGTACTTACATATTTAGCAAAGAAAGATTTCTGCTCTTGTGGATTCTTCCCTTTCTTCTCAGTTTCCTGTTCCATGCGTTCAAGGAACAGAGCCGTCTCAGGTCTGGAAGAAAGTTGGTAATTAGCATTCAAACAAACCTCAAAACAGAAAGTCTATCTGAAAGGCAGAAAAGTGCAGAGAGACTTGTTCTACCTATTGGGAAATGATGTGAAGCTGCAACGCCAAGGCAAATATAACTGAATCAAAGACATCTGAAAAGACTACCCAAGAGGATTTCACTGATGCAAAGACGCCCGGTACAGATATGGATGGTAGCAATGTGCTACCATGAGCCGTCAAACTTTATCAAGGAGTCGAGATTAGACGGAAGAAACCCAAAATGAGACACTGAAAATGTTTTAACAAATATATAATCTAGGACTGACCCTGGTGCATTGACTGGAGCCATGATGCTAAGTGTGGTGTTGAAAACTTCGAGATCAACTTCATCCTCAACCTCAGTGCCCCTGCAGGCTCCGGGTAACGTCACTATGGAGACACCAATGAGGTACCCAGAGACGTCAGAGTAGAGGGCGATGACGTCGCTCAGATGGGACTCAACCATGGCACACTGAGGATCAGAGCAGAATAAAGGTTCATGTTAGTTGAAAATGTATCTGTTAGATCAATATCCTGCACTCATTTAGAAAGTGTTTAATCTGGATTAACTATGGTTAGATATTTCAAAGTGAACAGAAACCTGAATCAATTTCTATTATAATGAAAATTGTCCAAAACATAAAAGCTGGTAGGTTCAGTTGAAAAATATGAATCAAAGGCCAGGAGATCAATCAGCCATTTAAAATGTCTCCTCTACCAACAATGTGAATCTGGGGGCAAAATATTTATGTGAAGTTTCTCTTTAACACTTAAAATATTAAAATGAAAATCGGTAAAAGTACTTTTGTCTTTAAAAACAAGTAACCTGGTTTTGTTCATAACCAATAATTTGATTTAACCTGGACTGTCACTTATATTATGGCACTAAGAGACAACTATAAACTTGCAAACTAATAAAAAAAAAATATTAATGAAACAATATCTGAAATCAAAGCAAAAAAACACTACACTAACTTTCATTACCAGTTAAAATTAAAGTACAGGGAGACCCATTAATGGCATATATGTTAGACAGAAGCAGATAGACTTCTCAAACACTGATGAAACTCTAAATGTACAAATACTCTCGGTTCCCTAATAGTGTTTTCCTGAAGAGTATTTCCTGCCAAAGACGAGTGTAATACATACGGCTCTGACAAATGCTGTGAGGTAACCATCCATCTGTCGCTCTGTCTGCCTGTCTGCCTGCAGGAAAACACGAGGCACTCGGATTCTGTACAGACCGTCCACTGCAGCCACTTCCTGTGGAGTCAAACAAACAACCACGTTAGAGACGCCGGTTCACGCCGTGCTGCGCTGATCACACAGAAATCCTCCCAACCAAAAGACCTTCTGTCTGTTTCTACTACTAATGCTGCATACTGCATACTAACAGTCTGTGCTTGTCCATGAGCGTATAATGCGTCCAAAATAGAAGGAAAGAATGAATCACAGCATCACCTGGTCATCTCTATTTTGGGCACAAATACAATACTTGTAAGCCCCCCCCATCTTTATGATACATCACCTTCAGTTTGGCTCGGTCTTCCTCGGATAGCTGGTTCTGAGTTAGTGAGACGCTGTGCTCCCTTCCAGCTTTCAACACCAGGGCTCCTCGTACTTTAAACTTTGCTACATCATCTGAAGAGAGAGAGAGAGAGAGAGAGAGAGAGAGAGACAGCACAGTGTGAATAAATGACTGGGAAACAAGTCAGCATGTCATATTCAGCGGAGAACATTCAGGAAGAGTACTGAGCCATGTTGGTAGTCTCATCAGAAAACTGAGTTAATAAAAATAAAAACAATGTAAATAAAATATTGTTTCCCTCTATATGCCGAGTTTCATAGATCGCATTGGCAGTTCTGAATATCTCAACCTCTGTTGAACTAGGTAAATTAATTAGTCCATACATTAAGAAAAACTATTAAACTGATAGATTTTTGAATGAGGTTTGGTGTGCAGGCGTTATCGTCGGTAGGCTGCTTAGTTAGCTTAACAGCATTAGCAAAAGCATCTTTTACAACATAATAACGATAAAATAAAAACGACTCTTTCTCACCAACTTCAAAGGAGTGCTCCAGGGGCACGGAGAAACCACTGAATTCAGTGTCCATAGCATCGCCGACCTAAGAAAAGAGGAATAAAATCTACCGTTAGCCTTCAGCCGCTCAAAGCTAATGCTAATTACAGAGCTAACAGGTGCAGCTTCCGCCTAATCGCAGTCAAACGATTGGCTTAAATTAATACAATTTCACACTTACCCTTCTTCCGTTATTACAACAAACTAAATTCGTACACACGACAAACAAAACAGTCGAAACAACTGCAATTTTAAATTGTAATAGACGGGCCATTTTGACAGATATAGGACACCGGAAGAGAGTGTCAAGAGTACGCCAACAACATTAGCACTTCCGGAATGATTTTCATAATAAAAGTCCGTAAAATCCTCAAATACATGTAAAGGACAAACATGTTTAGTAATCTCTTTTTTTTTTTTTTTTGACTTTCTTTTCTTTCTTTTTTCTTTTTTCTTTTTAGCAAAGTTTTAAAATGCTCATCTGGGAGCTTTTGTAGGCCTGGTCTAGCTAACTTGAACAAATGTTAACAGTTCCTTAATTTCCTTAATGTTTTTTTTAAAAAAAGCATTGTAATGTTGTGAGTTACAACAAACATAAAGCATTCAACCCTTACACACACACACACACACACACACACACACACACACACACACACACGCACACAAACACACACAGAGCTAAGTTGTGCACGCTGAGTTATTTAAGGTATGTGCTGACCTACTTGCAAGTAGGTTGTTTATGCATACCTCTCAATATATATCAACTTACTGTACTTTTCACTTTTTCTGAACATACCAATGTTTTCATCTGCTATGCCAGTGCTGCTGCACAGGAACACTATTTAGTCTTTGAATTTGTATTTTTAGAATTTTGGTATTTATTTACAGTAGTTTCTTGACAGAATGCAACTAATAAACCGGGTCTGTGTGTGCACTGCTGTCTTGTAACATGTCAGCAGCAATTTATGTTCAATTTTCTTCTTCTTGGCGAATTAAAGAAGTTTGATTTCTATTTTGGGTGGTCTAAATTCCAGCTAGTGCTGCTCTATATTTTGGCTATAGTAAAGAAAGTTGTAACAGGATGGATAATTTACATAAAAGACAAGTTGAGTTGTTGAGTGCCAAAATAACACAACATGTTCTAATCTATTCAATCATATTTTTGTTTTTGGACATCTAAGTGTCCCTTTATATTTAGAGCATTAATATGTATAGGATTAATAGTTAAATATCAGTGGTTTGATACCTGAAACAGCACTAAAAACACATTTTCACCAACCCTTGTCTTACTAAAAAGGAGTACTGTACCTTCAAATGAATGTAATGTAGACCTGTGAATATTCATCACCCCCGATTCTGGATGCACTGACACATCGGGACCAGCAGAGGCTGCTAACAGACCAGAAAAGACCCTCAACCCTCCTCTCACCCCCACTCTTTTCCAAACACATCTAAAAGTGCCATTTTATCAGCTGCATAATAAATATTTATGTCCTGTGATGAAAAGGCTTGTTCATGTTTTTAAATTCTTTAGTCAGCATTCTATTTTCTACCTCAGCCTGGGTTTTATTTACCAAAATGTCCTTTTAAGGAGTAAATTTATACTCAATGACAAAGAGCAGAGAGCTGCACTGATCTCAAGACCTAGATCAGGAGCTTATAACTATATTGTGACTGGGATAGACCGCAGGTCCCATCTGTGTGTCTCAAACCAGAAGAATGAGCTCTTGTGATCAGATTTGTTTTTCCTGCTCAACTTTATTTTGTTTGTTATGTGTGGAAAACTGTGACCACTATAAGCAGAAAAAAAACATGTAAAGAAAAACTGGAGAAGAGGATTGCAGTGGATATTTGATCATTTGCCTTTAGTCCAAAAACTTGAATTATTATTATTTTTTTCAGCATAGACACATCTATTGTACCCAAGTGTGTCTGGGACGCTTATATCTGCAAGCAGGGACTTCACGGTGACCTCTGGGTTTAAGATACTGACCATGTAATTACAATGTTCCCAGTTTGAACACAGCCAGGACCTCTCCTCTATACTGTCCCAATTGAATTTCAGTTTCATTTCAATTTCCCGGAAAAAAAAATGTTCCCAGTGGATTTTAGATGCAGTCACTCCTATATTTAGAGCTGCTTACATGTGATCAGATGAAGATGCCGTTTTTACACTGGGAATGTACCAGATATCTGGCATTCATAAAGTTCTGTCCTCGTTATATGGCAGTGACTCTGGCTTGCTTTGTTTGTAGCGTTCTTTTACCTCAACAGGTTCAGCGAGCACAAGCTCCAATATGTGGCACCTCCAAACCAGAATTTATGGATCACTGTTTTACTTCTCCGGGCATGCGCGCACTGGATCCTGACTCCAGTTACTAATTTAACTGGGTTTACGGTTGCCAAGAGCCCTGTTTAACAGTCCAAGAATCAACTAAGGGGCACAGTGTCTGTGACCTCATTGATTGGGGTCGTCGCCCCAAAACTTAAAAGTATCAAACCAGAGAGAAAAGAGAAGCAACAGCAGGTTTCTGCCAAATGTGATTGATGTGATTTGTTTCTTAGTGCTTATTCCTGGCTGAGGAGTTCTGCTGACATGCATAAAAACCTCTGTGGATACAAGTGAAAGGCATCCATCATTTTAAACTTCTACATTTACGCATCAAAGTGCTGAAAAGGAGTTTTCAATCCAGTGTTAATCCTTTAAAGTTTAGAATATCAAGAAGTAAAAACATCCAACTTGTTTTCACCTCTTTTTTGTTCATTCTTATATAAAAATACCTCACTGGAGGGTGTCGTACTCTAATTTCTGTCCTGTCCTGAATGACAATTTGGCTCACATTAGAAGATCACTGGCAAAAATATCACACATCATTTGACAATGACAGGGATGTCCTAGATGAGGTCAAAAACACGGGCAAAAAATTAAGCAAATGGGAGACGTGGCTCCATAGTGACCCTGTCCACTCGCAGATTTGGCTAAATTAGCCATCCTATTGTCGAGGAGCTATTACATAAAAACCACTAAGAGGATTTTTTCCTATTTCCTCACTGATTGTAAATATTTCTGCACACTCAGATCCATTAAATATATTACTTTATTTTAACAAGCTTTTGGTCTATCTGACCTTCATCAGAACACATAAAATACAGCAACGGACAGGCAGGTACACATAACCAGTCCTAATCAGTTTCCAGGTACTGTGAGGCATACACATGGCCAGTATTGGGCTAGTTCCTCATTACTCTCTTAAAAAGTAATATTATTACTTTACTTATTAATTGTTAATTGCGTCCCCTCTCCCCAAAATTCAGACTTAAAACAATTAAAAAACTGTTTTATTTGTTAAAATCAAAGTAATGGAATATTTTCAGCTGCTTAATGTAAGCATTTCCATCCATGATTACAAAAATGAATCCAAGGATGCGACTGAATTGTTGTTAAATCAGTAGAGAGTGACAACAAAAATAATATTGTAACTAATCATTTTTCAGAGCGGTAACTGTAATATTATTACTGAAATGTATTAGTAATGAGTTTCTGCCCAACACTTTAACATGATACAAACAAATACAGAAAAGGGGGTTAGAACACAACAACAACATTAAAAAAACATATACAATCAGGAAGCAGCTTATAGGAGTATGACACCATTTCATCACATAGTAAATGGGGCTGTGACAGCGATCAGGCTTGAACCATCGTAAGTCAGATCCTCAGAGACAACAAGCATCTCAGACTATTTCCTCACAAAAAGTCCTTCCACCTGTCCTAAAGGTCTTGCTTGACTACAAAATACATTCTAAAATAACCTTGCCTCCTCTTGTCAACAATAATAAACAATATTAAAAACTGAAGTCAGCAGCTGATGATATCAACCAAAAGCACCAGATTTTCTCTGATTTTACACATTCAATTACAGTTGGATGGTTATCTTTTCTAATTATAATAGTTTGGATGGACTTTTCACACACCATTACTTCTGTGTATCATATTACTGTCTGGGTTTCTCTCCTCTGGGCTTCTGTTCAGTTTGAAGGTGGGGGTGCTCTGTATGGAGCATATGGTGACTGAGGCATGTGATTCCCCCCGGCTCTGCCTTTGAAACTATACAGTATCTTTCCCCCCCTTACTGGGACAGCCCATTACTCTCTGTCATCACTCTAAACAACGGTGTCACCTTACTATTCTTAGTCAAATATGAAAGCATGTTTATTTATGTGAAAACGGCAACAGGACTTTCACTTTGAAGGAAGACTCTGTCTCGTCCTGTCTGCCTGTGTGCTGTTAAAAAATGGAGCATTATGAAAAATGTGAAAGAAAGTCAACAAAATGTTTTGAAACACGTCCTGAGGTTTAAATAAGGCGGCGCATGATGCCACCACAGTTTGGGGTTAATCACTGAAAACTAATTTTCTCCTAAGCCTGTTCGGAGTAAACAGAGGTCTTTGTCAGTGCATTTTACATGCTGTACTGATCAGACAAATTAACCAGTCACAGGAATTAACAAGAAATTGTTTTAAATATTTTACTGCAGTGCTACAATGGCTCATCCCTCCAAGTTTTATTTAAAATAGATAGATCAATGAGCCATATCTTATGTCTTATATAACCCATTTTATCTGGGTTTTTTTTTATAACCATAATGACCCCAATAACAGTATGAGGGACAAACTCAACACACTGAAGGACACAACACAACATTATAGGTCCTAACACTTTCCTAACACGTCTGAATACCTTTTTATGGAAATATGTATTTTTTTAAGGCACTTTAATCAGATCTTAATCGATGGTCCAAGATAAACCACATATACATGAGATAAGGGTACAGTAAAAATACATTTACAAAATTAGCCTTAAAGACTATGCAACCTATTAAAGTTCCTGTGTGTAACACATCTAGACAGGGCCTTAAATAAATAAAGCAAAACAAAACAAAAAATAAAAAAAAAAATGGGGAAAGGAATGTTAGAAAATGAGAGAATGAAAAAAAGGGCATAAGATGATTGGTGTATAAGGAAGGTGTGTGTGTTTGTGTCTTTGTCTTCTCGAGGGTAGACAGAGCCAAAGACAATGTTAACCAAAGGGATACAGAAGGATAAAAAAACCCAGCAGCAATGTTCTTGTAGGGCATCTCTGGTTGGGCCCTAAGGACAGAGAGGGGCCCAGGGTGGATCCAGACTTTAAACTTGACTTTGAAGGTCGTAGCTCCTTTGGGACTTTCTCCCTTCAGACTTAAGGTCTGTGGACAACTTTACAAAGCAATTCAAGACCCACATGTTTAGACTTTCTTTTGCTTAGCTGTGTTCATTCATTTTGATTTATTACTTTCTTATTGTGTCTGTCTTTTATTATGAATCCAGAAAGCTGCCCCTAAGGTTTTGCAGAGAACTAATGCATCAATTGGAATTTTTTGCCTTTCTTTTCCCCACCATAATCCCCCAAAATACATATAATATTTTAACATAACACATTTTGACACAAAATACTATTTGCTGACAGCTTTAATCTCTAAACTGATGTGCATCATTCATGGGAAAGCCGCTCTGAAGGTGGAAAGGACCTGCCTCAGTTGGCTTAACTTGTACTTCAGTGAGGCTTATCTAATGCAAGCGTTAAATAACTCTGGAGTCAACCTCAACAGCGGATCACTGGATCATGTAGGACACCTATAGTTAGTCTCCTATATCCTCTTTGAATCCACAATATAGGAATAATTTCAAACTATTCAGGGCGTTTAGTCACAGTATAAATTGCCACTGATGAGCTGCGAATGCATCAAAACGACTGATTAAAGATAATTCAGCTTATAAGTCAAGTAACGTGAAGTTAGAATATACAGTAGACCGAAGGACCTTTTATGTCCTATTCAAACAGCCCTCCATAATCTTCCTCGAGGGTATTTCGTTCTCCTTGAACATCTGAATCTCAAGTTGCACTTGCCTTAAATAGCTGTTCTTCAATCTCTGCCTCTGTTCTGACTAAAGTTCTCTCCCCAAATTAAAGTCTCAGAGAATGTTTATTGTTATAGCCAAGGTTACGGCAGCCTGGGCAATTTGGGCAGCAAGAAAACGAGCACAGAATAAAAAAAAGGGATGACTGTATACAGAAGAATGAATAGAAAATGAAAAGCTGTTTGAATGCATAATTTAAGACTGTTGTTTATAATTTTAGGTCTGCACTTCCATTTAAGGAAGGAGGATAAAAAAGGCCACAGTTGTGCTTCTATCGCTCACACACGTATCTGCGTAACTAATATTTCTTCCACAGCACATGTGAAATATATGGAAATTCTTAACATAAGCATGCATGTGTCTACAGTCATGTATGTGATGGGCTGGGAAGACTTCTCCAGGAATTCCTAAGGTCAGCAACCTCCTTCTGCTGTTCTTGACCTTGTTCCTCACATCCCTGCCGAGGGCTTCCAGTTCCATAAAATATACCCTGTTGACAGCTACGGCTCCTGGAGAACAAATGGGATTGTCAGAGCCTGTAGGAACGCAAGGGCTGCTGCTGCTGCTGCTGCTGCTGCTGCTTTGCTCTCATTTTCATTTCTAAGGTTTTTTCACTCTCTCTCTTATCCTTTTCAGATGGGGACTCTACAAAAAATATTGGGTGAACCATATATTTGATATTTGTTTTTAAAAAAGCAAGATATTGATAGCTTGTTTGGACATAGAACATTTGTTTTCCTATATACATGTCATTGGAACAATAATTTTTACATCACACGATTAGCAGTTGTCAAGCTGCGCTCTACTTTTGAACAAAGAGCTACTAAATGAGCAGTTATTGCCACTAATGTTTTCATCTATCTGTGGAACAGGCTGGGTTTGGTGGAACACGCATTATAAATTCTATGTGATACATTTGTACTATTTCTAATGTGTAATGCAGAACATAGTGGAGGCCATTGTTGGCTAATGAAAAAATGGCGTTAAATACCAACATTTTCTCACGGCCCTTTGGCACAATGTACACCTCAGCGTCTGTTTGAGGTGCTGTGGGCTGTTATGTGATTTGTTGTAGCAGTAATGGCAATGTGACTTATCTGTACTTATTTTAACCAAAATCATCATCTTTTTCTAAACCTAACCTAAGAGTTTTGTTGCCTAGCCAAACTGCGACCGTTCAGAAGGTTAACCGTATTAAAAAGTCAGCTCATACATACATATACAGATTCTGTATATGATGCCAGGCGGGGTGACCAAGCAGCATCAGCATTTGACGACCTGGGATGAGATCCACATCTACAGTTTCTCAAAACTGAAAAACAGTCAGAAACCTTGCTGTTATCCTCAGCATATGATCCATGGGGCACAAAATGTTTTTCACACAACCATTTTGATGTATCTATTCTTCTTTATACATAAATCCTGCATGAATAGGATAAATACTGTACAGAAAAAATATAGGGAATGGAAAAAATTATTCACCCCACACTCCCTTCAGATAAAAGGAAAAATGCCTAACCCTTCTTCTTTTTTGACCCCACCATCCCCCCTGATAATTTCCATGAGGTCTACTACAAGTCAGTTAAACACGTAACATATCTGAGCAGTTTCAGACACTGCTGCATCACTCGATCAAAGTGTCACTGGTGATTAGCATCAGCCAGTTTGTTAATGTTCTGGCTCCAGGGCCTAATGAGTTAATCAGCTGGCAGGATTTCCCAAGGGCTGGACTTTTCTTTATGGCTTTGAACCGCTTTTACCCCTCATGGTGTCTTCCTTCTCCTCCTCAAAGCCCTGCAGCTCCTGCCAAGGTTTCAAGTGACAGCTATTCTGTCGCTCTCTTCCTTCCTTGTTCCACTTGTTGGGGGGAGGATGAAGTGACTGGCAGAGGAAGTGTGTGTGTGTGTGTGTGTGTGTGTGTGTGTGTTTGAGGAGGGGGGGTTGTTGAGGTGATAAAAAGGGATGAAGGAGGAAGAGCAGGCAGATCCACAGACAAGGAGGGAGGAAGACGCTTTCAGAGGAATCACTATAAACAGACACAGACATGCCTGAGCCCCAGAAGCCAGGTAAGATGGTCCAAACTGTAGGATTATAATAGAAAACTCACTGATCAAAAACCAAAGCTGAACTGAAGCTGACGATGCAGTGAAATGTTCAGAAGAGTGAAAAAGAAAACAACAAAGAATTTTGAACCCATAATTTTAAACCATTCCTGATTAATTGCTTGAATTTCTGTATAAATACTAGACTAAAGCGGCATCATGATGCAAATGTAAGCGTTTATATAGCGGTTAGCCCACTGGTAATAAAGCAAGACTAACATTATACCAAGATGCTTGAGGGAAACCAAGTCCGGATTACTTTATTTTTATTGCTACCTCTAATATAATCAAGACATCTATCTTGATATGCAATTCATTACTTGGCATGTGAATCAAAGCTGTGAGCATTACTCTGTAATCTGTGGTATGAGTTTTATTTACAAGCACATGTCTTCTTAAAGTCTTCTTCAGTGTCCCTATGTTACTTTCTTTTTTACTGACAGTGCAGCAGGTCTCTATCTTTGTCTTTCAGGAGTCTTATTTTAACAAACAAGAACAGAATTGCAAAGGATAAAAGGGATCTCGGCATTTGAATCTCAATTTTAGCCCAATATTAGCTTTTAATGTTTCAATGCCCAATACGTACAATATTTACAGAGTAAAAACATAATGTGTTTAGTGTATTTGTTTTTATTTGATTAAATGTTGGTCATCAAAAATAAAATGTGACAGGAGAGAGGGAAAGAAAAAAAGCTGGGAAAGGAAACCACGTATAGTAACAAAAAATTATGTTTTAGGCACTTACGGGGAGAAATGTGTCGTGTGAGGGGGAATCCTCTTAGGTCCTTGAGGCTCATTAAGCTGAGGAAAGCAGGAAGGGTGAAGGGGCTAAAGTCTGCACGCTTACAGCAATGTCTGACATAAAGTTCAAGGTTGTAACTTAAGAAATTAATTGCTATAGTAATTATTTTATGTGATTATGTTTTATACAGAGACCAAGTAGTTATTCTTTAAGTTGAGCCCAAAAATGTATAAACCCAGTGATGTAAAGTGGACCCAATGAACTCAATTGCTAAATTTGTTGTTCCACAAAACCATATTTCTGTTGTTTTTTAATGTAGTTTTTAGTTAACCCGAAATGATGAAGCAATTCTATCAATTTCAAGTGTATTCATAAGAAAGTAAACATCTTGTTTTATCACTGACAAGTCCTGTCATTGCACCATAAAGTGCACATGTGAGATTCCAGCAGCTTGCATAGCCATATACAGTACGTGGACTAACATTTGATAACCTCCGTACTGAAACATTAACCAACCACTCATACAGCACTCTAGTATGTGGCATTAAACTGTACAGGCGGTAGTGTATGTCGTAATGTTTGTATCAGTCATTGGTGTCTGAAATATGCCCTGCTGCCTTTGTCAACAGTGACCTCAAAGCACCGTAAATCAGCTGTTCGCTTGAAACCTGAGAAACGAATGCATGCGTGAGGAGAGGAGGGAAGGGCGGCGGGAGGAAAGGAGGAGGTAACAGATAAAAGTGGAGAGATGAGCGGGATGATTTGTTAGAGGGACCTCTGCCAAGTCAGGTGTAACTACCTTGCGTCGTATCTCTGCACCTCAGACACCTAATCTATCTGACCCTGATTGCCTCCCTCATTCTGCTACGCTGTCTCCTCCGCTGGCATCCATCTCCCCTCGCCAATCTGCAGGAAGTTCACCATATCGCTGTTATTGTGTGAAAAAGTCAGAACTCTTTTTTTTTTTTTCTTCTTTCTTGTGGATTTCATTCGAGGTATCACATACGCTGTCATAGGTTGATAAAAGTTCACTGATCTCTCTTGCTTATTATTATTTTCAAACTCAAAACTGGACCGAATCTTTAGCAATACATTTAGTTAAAAACAAAAGGTGTCTTTTCCTAGTTGTGTAAGGGTTCACATTTGGAGTTGCATGTCAGTGCTGACGTGTGATAAGATATATTCATCGGTCCATCTGATGGAAGTGAAATCCTTCCCCTCCAGAGGAGCTATACCCTTTCCCTTTTTATTCTCCATCATGCAGTAATTCCATCCCCACATTTCATTATATCTTACCAATGTCTCGCCAATCCACTGTCCTGACATCACACGTATCCTATTCCCAACACCACATTACTACCTTCTCTCTGGCTCCTCTTGTTCTTGTGTTTCCACCCATCCCAAATTGTTGCCCCTCTCTTGAACTTCATCACACTTTCTCAGCTTTGGAGCCCCTCTGCCACTGTCGATCAGCTGGTTACGGCTCATGTGACTCCCCCCTGTGGCGTCTTGCTCGCCACGGTTAAGGCTGACCCTGGATTCAAGGAGCTGTGGGGATCTGGAAGAAGCACGCTTCCCAATAAACAGCCACAAGAATAGTTCACAAGTGCAGAAGCGACGGCTGTGGCCTTGTGGACCCATTAAGGGAAAGATGCCTCTGGGAATGCAGGGGTGTGTCCACTTGGTTAGCCCCTAGTTGACCCATTTAAAAAAAAAAAGAAGCCTCATTGTTTCTCACAACAGCTATAGATTGTTGAGTTTTTTGTCTGATGAACCAGTGGGCTCTTTAGAATGAGCCAGTTACACAATAATTAGACCCTGTGCACCAGTGTTGATGCTAATAGTTGCAGGGTGCCAAGGCGGCGGTTCACTGGCGCTGCTCCATTGCTGAGCGTATGCAGAAATAACAGCCCAATTTTTAATTACCAGTAATACTGCCAGAGGCCAGCACCTCTACCCAAACAACCCCGTCCCACCTCCCCCTCTTAGGACGGGGCAGAGAAGGGGCTAGTTACACAATGGTAGACTTAGACTATGGCTTAGATCAAACTAGTACAGTCAATAACTTCACATAGATGTCAAAATGCATCTGTTGCACAAAGCTGTTTAGTTCTTTATTATCTTAAGTGACTAATTTGCCATGATTTGTGGGTAAATTAGGAACAGAACACCAAATCACCACATCACACAGCATAGCTCCGTTCACTGCAGCAATAACGTTTTATTGACTTACGTGCTTTATTTCCTGCACTCCCTAAAAACTCTTTCCGTACTCATTACTAACTCCATAACAAAACCTGAAATTATGAACCATCTTTTCCTCTTTTTTTGTCATTTGATGCCCTTAGTTAGTAGTAGATTGTCCGGATATACTCCGAACAATTATCGCAGCATCAACCTTTTGTCAGTTGTTGTTTCTGTGTAGTTGGAAGACAGTTTTCTTACTTGTAACTTCCAACAGCAACAACAACCAGCGACACCTGCTGACCGGTGGCACCAATGGCAACAAAACAGGACAATATTACTAATTTGTGTTTTTCTAACAATGTTGTGGAGTGAGGGAAGTCTTAAGAGAACGCAGTAAACTATTGGTAAAATGCATCAGTGAGGAAAGCTTCAGTCTCTGTTTCCGTTTGTCCAAAGAAACTATCCAGTGAGTCTCAGTGCCACATTAAGAAGCCAGAGCAAATCAGCTCTGCCACAGGTCTGCGTTGCGCTGAAATGTTTTTTTCGTGACAGCCCACAACAACATTGCTAAGTCAGTCATGTGTTTTAGTTGAGTAGAAAAAAGTCTTTATTTACACAGAATTTAAAAAATAGGTAGACATATAGTCAAGAGCTAGTCAGGTTTGTGCAACAGATAAATTTAGATGTCTGTCTGAAGTCTCAAGATTAGTTTGAGGCTATCTTTAAGACTACAGACCCATCTAAAGGACGTCTGTGAAACCGACCCTCACTGAGCATATACGCGTCTATCTTCTTGTTTTTGTAGAGTAGCAGTTGTTTAGTGGAAGGTTAAACTTTCCATCACCCCATTGGCTCCAGGCTAGTAAGAGGCTAACATCCTGTCACCCCCCTATCACCCATCATCCCCTCAAACCGCACGACTCACAACTGGTCCAGTGTTGCATTACCTCATACCAAGGCCATCATCAAGTTCCCGCAGGTATGCACCCAGTATTTGATGGATTACAGACAGATGCAGAGTCAAGCGACTGCGCCATCAGTTCCTACAAAGACAGTGCGAGAAGTTAACTGAGCCTTAATATATCATTAACAAAGACTCACTAAACGCAACCCAAACAGTGTGTTGTGCAGTGGATACACACCCAAAATCTATCCCTTATTCTACAAGCTTCCTCTGTGATTTGAGAGAGGCCTTGGCCTATTTGGAGCGCAGGCTGTGTTGATGCGAGCTGGAAGACAAAAGGAAATGAATGGAAAACTGAAGTGGATGACAGCTTAATATGGCATTTAAAGCCGCCTTTGTTTACCGAACACCACAGATTCCTCATCCCTAAATTAGAGTTGCATTTAGCAATTGTTTTCCTATGTTGAGACTGCTTTATTCACATAATAACAATTCATTCAAATCGTCAGGAAAGTTTGCAGCAGTGCCATAAAATCTAATCTTCAGTTTCGCACCCCTTTATTCCTCTTCCAACCCTATTACCAAATCCTTTCCTTTCTCCTCCCTTGTTCATCCATAAATCTTCATCCTCACGTGCGGCGGAGAGGGGAGGGCAGGAGAGAGACATCACTGGTGGAATCCAAACAAGTCATAATTCTTATCATCATCTCTATAACCCAGTGTTATAAACAGCCGTCCCTCACATTCCCTCCACAGGCTTGCGTGTCTAATCCTTCAGTCCTCAGCCACAACAGGCTTAAAGCATGACGGTTACAGCGTGCATACAGACTAAATAACACAGG
Organism: Dicentrarchus labrax; assembly: GCF_905237075.1. Classification (NCBI taxonomy): domain Eukaryota; kingdom Metazoa; phylum Chordata; class Actinopteri; family Moronidae; genus Dicentrarchus; species Dicentrarchus labrax. Next base: position 14,668,161 of record NW_026136722.1, read on the forward strand.
AATGTCAGCACCTTTAAAGGTTTATCAACTTGTCTCAGTGGGAGAAACATTATTACCGACCTTTTTCTTTGTAGAAAGGTCTTTGCAGAGCTCAGTGCATGCATCTGAGATCAAGATGAAACAGAAAATAAAGCATCATATAAATGTCGCTAAATATATCCGTTTAATAAAAAGGTAACAGAACAGTCCTCTAGAGAATGAACCTGCAATCGAAGCAACAGTTTGGTGTGATCGTTTGGTCAACCAAATGTCAGAAAAAAGCAAAAAAATTCCATTACAATTCCCCAGAGCCAAAGGTGAGGTCATTAAAGTCCAACCAACAGTCCAATAATTAACAGATAATCAGTTTAATAAGTTTACTAAAAAAAAACAGAATATTGTCACATTTGAGAGGCTAGAAGTGGTCATGTTTTTAGCATTTTTGCTCATAAAATTACTTAAATGAGTAACTCATTCTCAAAATAATTGACACTCCTTAAATGTTTCTGCTCCACTTGTACTTCTTCTACTTCTTTTAATATTTTTTTATTAGACAGGACAGACAGAGGTGATGACATGCAGCAAAGGGCTTCAGGCCAGACTTGAACCAGTGCTGATAAGGACTTAGCCTTGGCACATGGAACGCGTTCTACCCGGTGACCTACAAGGGCAACCAGACCAAAAGCAAATTTATACCATTTCTGTTAAGATCTATTATTAGCTAAAACAGTTTAATCCACACAAGACAGAATAGACAAACTGGATGAGAATTATATATTTCTTGTGAAGATAACACCAACTTCTCAGGTTGAAGAGAAATAAAAACCCTTTTAAAATATTTAAGATATTAAAAATGTTCCCTCCCCCCACTTACTAACCGAAGCTCAGCAGCCAAAAACAAAAAGTAGGTCATCCAAATATGCAAACATCTCTCATGCTCCATTCCTGGTCAGTGTATTTAAAACTGGGAGCTCTTAGGAAGCTCTCTGACACTTTCACTTGCAGGTGAAAGGCCACAGTCGGGATGAAAAATGACATTTGGTGAATTTAAATCAACAGCTGTTAGAGGTAGTTCCTGTATAATGCTTCAGTCTAAAGTGTACTGTAAAACAGAGTAAAATATAGCCTGGTTTCTGGGTAAACCATCTAACTTCTGATATTTTTCTATTGGAAGCTTGTTTAAGTTATATTTTGTCTTACCTTATCTCTTGTGTGTCAGCTTAGTGACGTGTTGATGTTGATGACCAAAGTAATCTGAATAAATTGTCTTTTTTTACAGACCTAAAAAATGCAAAACTGATCAACATTTATAGTAAAATAATCAAACCACACCTCTGTGCTTTTTTATTTCTGATATGACAATTTCAACCATGACGGTTACTGGAATTACTGGAATATCTGACGCTGGTTTGACAACAACCATTACTAATCTGCATGTCAAGCTACTATTTAATCGTTACTCTGAATTTATCCCTTTACCTTCTCCTCCTACAAGGGGTGACGCACTGTTCAGAACATGATGCAGCTATATCAGTTCATCAAGACTGTCAAATTAACCTGGCAAATGATTGAGTGATAGGGAGAGCAGAGGCTTAAGTGTACCCCGATTCTGCCGACAGCATCACTCTCCATCCTCATCGTAAAATGTTGAAACTCCATCAGTCACGCTCTGCCCCCAGCGTGGATGCCAGCCAAGTGCCAATAATACCATTGATACTCATCCGCACATTCAGGTTTATAAATAGACTGTTTGAATATTAATCTTCTCTTTATTCTCTACTGCCAATTTTGATGTATATTTGAATAATACGCAAATAAAAAAACACATTCGCAACATCGTGCGGTTTAAGTACAGTGGGCCACGTGTGATCATGGGACATAATAATGGAATGAGTTGCTTTCAAAGTGGGATTAAGGTGCTTTTAGAGCGATTCCTGTTGAATAGAGCTGGCAAATATGCGTATAAATTAGAGCGGATTGCAGTTTTAGTTACTAAAAACATAATTCAGAAGCAGAGCTGCTCCTAACATAAAAGTAATCTGATTGGTTAAATTCAATCTGAATAGGAGAAGGCAAAGACCCACAGTTTTCAGCTCTTGAGTTTGTTATTAAATTTCAAATTAAATATACCATAATTAAAAATGTTTTAATTGAACTCAAGACAGCTGAGTTTAAAGGGGCATTCCAGCAATTTGGTTCTGCACTTCCATAAGGTTCACTGACAGGCTGTTAAAAATATTCTGTCTCTAAGCCCAACCCTGATATATATATATATATATATATATAAAAATTTCATTGGCCTTTAATTTACTTGAACTTATATTTAAAAAAAAGAGCAACTGCATAACAATTATAAGATCTCCAAGTTTATTCTATGTCATAGTGGAAAACAATCTTCCCGAGTGAAACTTTGAGTAAACTTTTATAGAATATAAGCACAGGCGGACACGCGTATGTGAGATGGTCTTTGCTTGATGTTGTGCGATCAGTTAAGCTGCGCAGATGTTGATTTCCTGTGGGGTTGAAACAGATGTACACATTTTTGCGCTATACCTTCGTTCTAGTTTTCTGAGTCGCCATCTGCTGACATAAATAGCATCTAAAGGAAATATATGGCTGATGAACAGCACAAGTAATACATGGATGTATTATAAGAAATACCCTGTTGTTCTTTGGCTCCGGACTTAGAGATTTGACTCAAACATTTTGCCACTGGAACAGGTCAGACTCCAAGAAGTTTCTTAAACCTGCAATCTGCGACTTGTTAGATCTGCATGAAACTACGCTCTGACATGCCACAGTAACATGAGCTCATACTTTCACCTGTGACTGACACGCTTGTCCAGTGTAGAAGGGTGCAACTGTAGTGCTGTGTAAAACGGCACCAGGCTGCATTAACAAACTATGAGCAGCGGGAATATGTTACCCCCAATTGGCATTGTGCTCAGCCAGAGAGGAGAGCGCGTGGGCCTCAGTCTCTAGTTAACACGTCTGCTGTTGCCATAGCTCACGGTTGTAGACACGCTTAAGTGACTTAATGTATTCAGCAGTCCTCCAACATCAAGATCCAGTAGAAACAAAACTACTTAAGAGGTGCATTCCTCAGCAGCAGCAGCATTAGATGTATCAGTCTCTTAAAGAAAGACAGCTGCTCAGTATCTAGCATCAGAACACACATTCAAACAAATGCATATGAGGAATTTGTGCCCTTTGTGGCTTTGTTCGGCGATGAGAGAGAAAGATTTCAAGATTCAAATGTTTGGCTTGGCCTGACTCCTTTGGCTTAACCGAGTGAACAAGCCGGAGACGTACGCAGCAAAGGAAGACAGGGAAATGTCAAGAGAGATTAACGAAGCACATTCCACAGAGGTTACCCTTCAAAAGCAAAACGGGAAGAGAGAGGAACAGAGAGAGAGCGAGAGAGAGCGAGAGAGAGCGAGAGAGAGAGAGAGACGGTATGGAGGGTGAGCACAGCAATGTAACTCATTGTTTTTCAGTGTTATAAAGGGTGGTTGATGTTTTCCAGTGTGTGCTAAAATAGTTTGTAAATAACATCCTACAGGTTGCTGGTTCTCTTTGTAATAATCTCTGACATGCTAATGGTCAAATCCCCTTTGCGCATTTGTGGTGGTTGTAAATTGACTTTTTATCCAGTTTTAAGCCTAATTTTTGCGATACACTTTTTAGATCTTCATCTTTTTTAATTATGTACTGTATATCAACCGGAAGAGGGATTTTAGTTATCGGACGTCTGGATCTTTATTTAGAGAAAGAGATATTTCCCTTAGGAGCTGGTGGAGACCAAAAACAGGGTTGAAAAGTGAGTGAATATTGACTTCCATTCCTCAGGTGGACACAAAATTGACTCTAAATAAAATATAATGTTGCTTTGTACCAGCTGGATGTGTAAATAAGGAAAAGTTCACCATATGAAGGTAAAGCACCAGTGTAGGATTTAGTTGCATCTAGTGGTGTAGTTGCAAATTGCAACTATTTGAATACAACTCAGCCTTCCCAGTAACTATGGTTTGTCCTTTCTGTAGAAACATGGTGGTTCAACATGACGGACTTCATAGAAGGGGATCCGCTCCCTCTGTAGATTTAAATGTCTCATTCTCAAGTAACGAAAACACAACTATTCTTATTTTCAGGTGATTATATTGTAATGAAAACCTACCTATGAAAATAATATTCAGTTTCTGCCAGTAGATCTTCCTAAATGTCACCTTTAAAAGGTGATAAAATATCAGTTTTGTCTTCATTGCTTGTTTTTTCAGTTGTAACAGGTTTGATAAAATTTTGTTAATTTAGTTGAAATTGAATGACTGGTTGCATAATCAAACTGTAACAAACTGTATTCATTTTTGTAAATTAAATATGTATAACCTTGTAATCCAGTGCAATGTGGAACAATAAATGCCATTTAGTGGATGCTTATGTAGAAAGCACAATGTGGATTCAAGAATGCATACATCTTTTAGTAGCCAGAAACAAATCCCCAACCCAGGCAGTGTTAGTGCTCTGCTCTACCCACTGAGCTTTGAAAACCAACACATACTTATTTCACACAGAAAAATTCCCCCTACGTCTCAACTTCGGTGTTATTACTTAAACAGTTTATGGGCAGAGCATTATGGGCAGAGAATATTGTAAGGCATGAAAGCCCTCAAGTTTAAAATGATATCAGCGATAAGCTTTTGGCAATAAAAATGGTCTATAATTACGGTGCACAGAGCACGTAATGTGTGTATTTAAAGAACGTATTGACAGTGACAGGGTCAGCGAAAACTGAGTAAATAAAATCCTCTTTGAACAAGCATCTCACATTATATTTGTTAAATATAAACGGTGTATATCCCATCTTCCCCCACTGAAGAACCCAATCCTCAGGCTCTTAACGTGAGGCTTCACGCCATCCTTGACCCCTGTTGGCCTGGCTCATTCTTCTTCTCTCTCCCCCGTTTTAGTTTCTACCTCCTCGCTCTCCATCTTGCTTAACTCTTTTTTTTCCTTCAGAAGAAAGTGGAATTAGATTAAAGTAGGACAAAGAAGCGGAGGGACAAAAAAGTGCTGAGAGTAGGGATTTGCATTAAGTGAAAAGGAAGAAGAAATGGAGACCGCAAGAGACATTATCCATTTAACAGATACCTGGAAGACAGGGAAGTAGACGGCTGTAGAGTGAAATTATCTAGGCCAGAGAGGGCCGTCGATGAAGCGTGGACGGTAATGAGAGTGGAGATGGATCCACGCAGACAGAGCGTCCATCAGCTGTGCATTACCTGCAGCATTAGCGCCAAGGGTTCAAGGGTCACAGTTGTCCTGGATGTGACTTAGTGGCTTGCTCACAGCTTTGCCAGCACAGACAGGCCTGTGATAGAAGAGCTGACAGCAAACAGAGAGAGAGAGGACCTCATAAAGTGGGCTGAAGGAGAAACAGGTCACTTATGGATAATTAGAGAAAAATATATTTTTTTAAAAGCTGCACTAGGCAAGAAAAATTACACCCATCTTATCAGCTTAAATCACAAAGTGGAGCTACAGTAGAGAACCACGTCACACCTTCACTAATTGAGATGCTCCAGATTTGCCATGTAATTAAATATGAGTGTCGGGTATGGAAGTGATGAAACTTAAAACTTTCAGCCCTTTTTTTCACCCCTATAATCGCTTCCCATTGTTTCCATTCTGGTCATTTGTATTAACATTCATGTTCCCGAGAGGATGAGTCCTACAGACTTGACCTGGTGATCCCCTGACCTTTCCTCTAGCACCACTTGCAGACATTTCTGATTCTGAGAGAAATATCTTGAGAACTATTGAATGGATTGCTGTAAAATTTGGTGCAGACATCCATGGTGACCAGGGGATCAATCCTAATTACTTTGGCAATCCCCAGACCTTTCCTCTAGCACTACCAGAAGGTCAAAATGTTCACTCATCCAGTGAAATAATCTCGATTTCTTCTTGGTGGATTGTCTCAAAATGTGGTACAGACATTCATGGTTCCCAGATGATGAGTCATGAGGTTGACATTTGTGGTCTTGAGTGAAGTAAAGTAAAAATAGCAATACTACTCTGTAAAAAATGTAAAAGTCCTGCATTCCAAATCTAAACATACCACTAAGGATTTTTAACTGGTTACGAAATCTCAATTTAAAATTGATTATACTACCGCTTCTGTCCACAGGGGCCGCCAGAATCAACACAAAATTAACGTTTCATGTAGTAACTTTAAGTAAAATCATGTTAATATTAGCATTAAAATATACTTAAAGAGCCAAAAGTAAAAGCCCTTAATATGGAGAATGGAATGACATGTATTGTCAGAATAATATATTATATTACTAGATTAAAACTATGGTTGCATTGATGTGTAAGTAACAAATGTTGCAGGTGGTAGGGGGAGCTATTTTTAACTACTTTATATACTGCTGGGTAGTTTAATCTATAATAATATAATCTACAACCTGAATCTGCAAATAAAGTAGTAACTAAAGCTGTCAAATAAATACAGTGTGGGAAATGTACAATATTTGCATCCAAAATGTTGTGGAGTAAAAGTATGACAGAGCACAAAGTGGAAATTCTACTATATTAGTAATGCACAAGTACCTCAAAAAAAAAAAAAAAAAGGCAACTAAGTATAGTAGTTGAGTAAATGTCCTTACTTCGTTTCACTGCTGGAAATGTCTCAACAATTACTGGATGGATGATCATGAAATCTGATACAGACGTTCACGCCTCCCTCAGGATGAATTGCAATCACTTTAATGGTCCCCTGACTTTTCATGTATCTCCTTCATCAGGTCAAATATTAATTATGGCCAAATGCTAACACTAATGACATTCCCATCAGCCTGAGTTGTAAAAATCCTACACCAGTCCTTTTCAGTGCTGATTAGCAAATGTACTAAAAGCCCAAACAGGCCAGTGGACTTTCCAAAGGTGAAACAACAAAAGCACCCAAAGCATGTCATTTTCAGCATATTAACTAATGAGCACAGACAGTAACTTTTTTTAAAACAGCGGAGAACAAGTGCACTGTTCAGAGATGAAGATGGACTCACCGTTGTTTGACTTTTTACCTCTTTTATCCCTTTGCAGTCCTTTTATAAACACAAGTGTTCTGTGTACCTTTTACATCACATCCCGTCTTTGTTATTTCTGGATATTCAAATTAATCTTTTTCAAACACTTACCTCTCATTGCCACTTGGAACTGCCAACATAAAATGTGCCTTGAACAGCTTTAAGTATTTTGTCTGTGTGGTATTTTTGATGTTGTGTAATAATTTGCATTTTTTGTTCTCCGGTCATCTGCATAAAATCTTTCACCTGGGACTTACAGAAAAAATCTAAAAGCATTTGCAGACCCAGCACATTGTAAACTATTTACATAGGGAGGAAGCCAATACTGAGCATTGAAAAGCTTATTTGGAATCTGGATAACATGTATAATCATCTGTAGAGAAGGTGGCAGTGACACTGATGGTTTAAAAATGATTTTGTTGAAATTTGATTTACCGCACACAGAATGTTACAGGAAGTAATACAGGAAAATATGCAGTGATTGCTGAAAATCTTCCTCTTTGCAGTGAGACAGCACACCGCCACAGGGTAAAAAGATCTTATAGCATACGTTTGTTATAGCCAGTCTATGATGTTTTAATTTTTTTAAAGTCATGATGTAAAGAAAAAGTTTGTCAGTTGGAATATAAATTAGGCTATTTTTTACCACCTCTCAGAAATTAGCAAGTCTAATCTCTTCAACACTTCAAGGTGTTTTTCCAGTTTATCGTGTGACCAAAATATTTGTTTTATTCATATATTGTTTCAGAGAGCTTGCACAAATTTTTGAGACTGCAGGATTTTGCATCAGACACAGTGACAGCTTTAAAACGGTTTAAAATGCCACACCACATATACCATTCCTGAGGTTGAAGGCAGTGAATTCTGAGTCTCTGACTTTCTCTCAATTCTTGATGCTGGTGAACCAAAACTCTCATTTGAGATCTTATATTGATGTGCAGCCACTCCACTGACAATAAATGAGGCTCTAACTGAGTATTCATACAATGACAATTGGGACTTTTATATCTAAACAAGCTTAATATAACCCGTTTATGACATTTATTCAACGCCCCAGTTGTTTCTCAGGGTGACGGCTGTTTCTCAGAAACAAACCCTCCTCCTTTCTTCACCTATGTCATGATGAGTCAGAGATCAAATCATGCTTGTAAACACATTAAGGTAAAACAGGCATTAAAAACTAAGTAATTTAAAATTGGGTCACCGACTTCCCTCGGATTTACAGTAATAGGGCGGGGTAGATGCTTCAGCAAGAACCTAAAGAAAGTTTTTACTGCCTGGTGCATCACAGATCCTCCTCTTGGATTGAAGTGCTGAGAGCGGCATTAACAGATTGCTGCCTGAAAAACAAACCTTATCCAAAATAGAAGTGTTGCCCCCCCACCAGTATGCCAGACATAGTGTGCCAGCCTTGAGCACACGCAGAGTGCCAAGGCCGAATCTTGATATCTTAGAGCCACTGTTAAGTAGACTCATGGGACACTTGCTCTGCAGTACCAGTTGTGGCTTGCTGTTGGTGGTTTGGAGAGATGATAGCTATCAAGATGATGTCCTCATTCATTTCTATGGCTTGGCCCTTTAATGCGCTTTACTAGCTCAACAGTACCTCCCTGGAACAGTAAGGCACTGAAACCGTTTTTAACATTTAAACAGGGCCCTAATGATGGCACAGACCTGCAAAATTATTGAGTAGATGGTTAAGATGTGAATGCTGCCAAAGTTGAATTATTACTGTGCAGCTGTGTGCTTTAGTTTGTCTGGCAGACAGAAACTCATGCCTAATCTGCCATCTCATTAGATACCCTTGAGCTTCTAAAGTAACCTAGATCTGGGATCCTGGAACTTTGATGTACTTATCCTATCAAAAGCATTTTTGTCTTGAGGCCGCCCCTTTCAGAATTTTTTAAGCCCAATTATTCCTCATGATCTCTGAAAAACGTACTTATATTTATCTCAGCCTCATGTTTCTGTAAACCATGCCTCATTTGAATCGTACACTATTCCCCTGTTGAAATCCAATATTCCTTCTTTTGCCAGAGGCAAACCCTACAGAAATCAAGAAGAGGTGCATAAAGCAAGGTTGCCTGAACGTAGTTTCCCTGTGCGGGTACTTGTGAATGTGTGTTTATGTTATTAAAATGAAACTGTTTATTTAAAAGTGTATATTTTGTGCAGCTTTGTTTATTTATAAAGGAGGGTTGTACAGCAGTGTTTATCAGCTGTGTGGTTCCTCAGATTAACTGAAAGCATCCGTGTACACATTGCAGGATGCACATACATGTATGTATGTATGTTTCTATACATATATACATATATGTTTACATGATGTAAAGCATTGCAGATTACAGAGCGATGAACAAGTGCCCCCAGTGATGTATAGAAATTGTTATTAATGTCTCCTGGGGATTCAGATCACAAGATCCTGCTCTTTAAACAGTTTACTGAGTCTCACCTCTGAAAGCCGTGACTATCCAAATGCTGTGCTGCTGGTGTTGTATGATATGAAGTAATGAGGATGTACAAATTAATTTACATAATTGTTGTTTAATTGCAGCAGCCAAGGGCGATAAGGCTGCAGCAGCCCCTGCTGGTAAGTGCCTTCATGACATCTAATCTGAGCCCACAAGCTGTGCTCCAGAAATCCAATTTATTTTTGAGTTACGCATACAGTAATCAGCTATTATACATTTAAACTGAAAAACAAATATTTTAATAAAAGCGTCTCATAAAGATTGTTTAATTTTCTAATACATTTTTTTCCTTTCTCTCTTTTTCAGACAAGAAGGGTAAGCAAAGCACAATGCATTCAGTGTTTTGTTTGTCTGTGTGCCCCGTAGACATAACTGTCTATAGATCATCCTCATCATCATCCGCACCATCATCTTCATCACTGTCATCGTCATCTTCATCTTCATCCACAAAATAATGTGTGTCTTTCCCCTCATTCAGAGAAGCCAGCAGAGGAGGAGGGTAAGAGTTGCAGATGAAACAAACACAGAAGCAATGAACTTCTGTGGGGATGGGACTGAGTGTGGAGATGCATGATGCTATATTATATTATATACATTCATACATACATAATATTCTTTTATTAGCACTGAGAACATGTTATGAGTTTATTTTTAGCACCAGAGATGCTAATTAAATTATGTGTTAGGCGCAAAATAGAAGGTGTTTGATTTATAGGTTACACGGTATGTATAAGTGTGTGTTTGTATTTGACTTTCCTATTTTAGCTTGGGTATACTTGAATCTGCAAATGCATACTGCACATGCAAATTAATCTTTCACATTTGTCCTTCAGCTACCATTGTAAAAGTGTCTTGTTAGCACTGCTAGCATTCCTCTTTTAAACCTTATGGGTGCTGACTACAGCTGAAGGCTTTGGCCTATGCAGTTACAGTTTTAAAAAGTTGCTCATCGCGTTGAGACGACATGGGATAACCACCTATTTATATCCACCTTTTAAGTTTGCCATGAAGCTTTAAGAGCAAAATTAAAGTTTGCTTCAAATTTAAGAGTGAAAAACTGATTTAATTGAAATTGAAATCTGCTGTAATCTAATCGTGTTACAGAAAAATCTGACTGCAACATCGGTAATAGTACAAAGACAACATTATCTTTCTTCTACAGTGGCTTTGCAGCCTTATTTTGTGATATTTTTAAACAGTCACACAGTGAGAATAACCACTCACTCCACAGACTTGGTAGACCACAATGCAACACAGTGAAAAGACTTGTTTTTGGAGCAAAGGGCACAGGTCTTCATTAGAACTGTGTTCAAGCAGGCTTCATCATTAGACAGCTGCTTACTGTGACAAGCTATGATGGCAAAAAAAAGAAAAAAAAAACACAAACATGGAAGACAAAGTCGTCTCTTCAGACTATTTGTTATACAATTTTGTTCTGTAACAACATTTTTTAAAACTGGAGTGTGACACAGGTTCACACAACGCTGATTAAGCCTATCAACGAGCACCAGTATTGATGTGTTTTACATCAACCAGCAATGCCAGCGTTTTAAATCATTTTTAATTTAGTTTCATTGGCAAACGGTTGTATGTGTTTTAGTTTACTTCCTTTGATTTTTTGTTGAGATAAGGACTCATTCATTGTTAGTTAAACTGTGTTTGTATGGAACAGTGACTGTGTGGTGGACTTCAAACTCTTGTGTTTTCTTGTGTAATAACTCTCACTGCTAAATCAATGTCAAAGCTATCTAAACTGTGACGTCCCCTTCATTTAAAAATCTATTTGGAAACACTTAAGGATTCATTTTAAAATTATTTCCTGGAAAGTTTCTTCGAAGAAACTATGGAATTTGGTGCTAATTTGGTACAACTGAACACTGTAGTTTCAGTGTACAATTAGTATGCCCCCAATTGATTAATTGAAATTAATTGAGTCAGCTTAACATTCAAAAATGTAAACTTTCTCCTCAGACAAGAATAAATTTCAGCATAATACAGTGTGAAGAATAAGGTTTCCAGTAATGAATCACTAATGAATGAATAGTCTATTTAACGCTGCCATAATAGATATATTTTTTAATCTGTTATCTAATAACAATGTGAAAACGATGTGACAATGCAGAAGGGGTTGCTCATAGTGATAAATCTACAGAGAGTTATCACCTGAATCTACAACTCCCCTCGGCTTTACAGAACTTTATAGTGAGTTTCAGCTCATTGTACGCTATAAAAACACACTGTTCATGACCTGCTCAGCAGCAAAAAGCAGACAGACATGAATAGAACCTAACTGGTGAACACAGTGGAACATTTTGAAGCTAAAAAGCCAGATATTTCCCTCATGAGTTGGTGGAAACAGAGCTAAAACAGATTGAATATTGGACTTACATTCAGGTGGTCAGAAACACAACTCCAAATGAAGGATAATGTTGCTCTGTAACTGCTGGATGTGTTAATAAGCAACAGTTTGATTCACGATCCTAACTTTACAGTTGATATGTCAATGGTGTGATTATAGCTTGTTTCTGCTGCTCACAAGAGGCCAAAAAAAGCAGTTATTGCAGGCAAAATTGACAGTTTAAACAAAATCTCTAACTAATGCTGTATTCAGGCAGACTCCATCAGAATTCACCATGAAACAGCTTTCTCTCATTTCCCTAAAAGTAGTACCAAACTACATAGTCTTTCCAAGAAACTCCCAGGAAACTATGGCATTAAGACATTAATGGATAAAATAAAATTATTTATTTAATTATCAATTATTATAATCTTAAAATATTCTGATGCAGTGATACAGGGGACCATACAGCAGCTCCACTGAACCTACACTCAGTGGGATATAGTAGAACTGATATGGAAATACAGGCTAGTTTATGTAAAATTTACCAGTAATTTGTTGTTCTCTCTCTTTTGTTTTGTGTCTCTGATCGTCACTACACTTCATGAACAGTTAGTCAATGTCAAGATGATACGTAATATAAGATGTTTTGTATGTGCGAGAAAGAAGACTGAGATAGATTCAGAATGGCAGATTGCTCCTCTCATTTCAGTTCGCCATGTGCCTGAAAATCCTGACCTTTCATTTCCAATCCATAGTGAAGGGATACATTCAGCTAAATGTGTGAAATAATTGTGTGTGTGGGTGTAGTAGGCCACAGCAGAGTAGCTACATGATATGTGAGATGTGTGTACTGTATTTACGTATGGATCAGGTAGAATCATGTACTGTCCTGCAACATTGCATTGTTTTATTTGTGAAGCACAAGCATACATCTTTATGGAGATTTTGTCTGCTAGCAGCACGTATGTATTAATGAGTAACGAGTCCCCTGAGAGTAAAACGTGCTTATTTGTGAATGTGTACTGGTTTTAGTTCACCTTGTTGGATCAAATGTCAATTCATGCTGTGGAGCAACTTTAATAGAGAGTACAAGCCAGAAAGTTGTACAGTACACGCGTTTCTGTGGGTGTCCACGTGTGTGTGTATTTCAGTGTGTATGTGCAGTTGCTATCATTCGTGATTAATTATTGCATAAACTTTCTGTGGCTTGCTGAGAGTGATTAAATGTGTGTGGCTGCAGATGCAATGACAAGGTAGAGCAGTGAGTAATACTAATACTGCAGCTCATTTCAGTCGCTGTCTTTTAAAGGGGAACGCTGGCCAACCTACAGTAATATCCCAAAATAATTTATTATAACCAATGTAACATTGACCAGAAAGAACATTGATGACACAACTTTAAAAATGATAGCATTATCCTGGAGAATCCTGTGAACAATATTCACGTTTCTCTGCCTCATTTCTTTGCCCATGTGTGGCCATGTGATATGTGTTTTCAGGCGTGTTGGTATGGACAGAGATTGTTTCTGAAAAGGTGCTAAAGTGCTCATCTGGACAGAGATCCAGTATTGTGGATGTAGCCTTAGTCTGTTTTTAACTCCCTGACCTTTTTGTTTAACCTGCCATAGCTTATTTACAGCTCCTGTGACACTGAAGTTCTAAAGGCCTTTAAGGGGAAATACACTGATTTTCAATATTTAGTTGTGTTTCCGGGTGTTGGGGGGGAGTACTGCTGCATATGTGCTGAAAAAGTAGTTTAATGCCTTGCGTGTCCCCAGAAGGAGCTGAAGTCCGATAAATGTCAGGGACCATTATAGCCCACTCCTCACCTCTGCTTGAGGCTAGCAGCTTGAGGCCACATTAGCTGCTACTACCATAACGCACCTGAATCTCTGACTGAACTGTCGGCAGTGGCAGTTGCATTGTGGGTAAAGTAGGCATCAGGATTTGACAAGGATGAGAAGAATGTGCTGGATCAATTATAAATCTAGATAAATAAAGCATAGCAGTGTCATTTTACACACACTCACACACCCCTGTTCTTGGCCCTGAAAACAATTTATTTTTCTCACGCAATAATTAAAGGGTAATTTTGGTATTTTTCAGTCTGGACCTTATTTCCCCATGTTTTTGTGTCAAACTGAATAATGAGGACAACAAGTTCTGATTGTGGTCCAGTACTGAGTGAGAGCACTGAAGGCTGCAGCTGCAAAACAGGTTACAGTGTAATCCTTACAGGCAATTGTGCACTGTCAAAATAAATCCATCAAAAGTGCATGTTTATGCCGCTGACCGGCTCAGATTGTTATTATAAGTGTATAAAGAAATTAAACGTTTTCTGTACTTTTCACTTGATCCGGTCTGTGTAAAGTGAGAAGTCTCATTTTGAAATCTCGTCTGTGGGCATCGGGTCACATCACCCACAGGAACACCACCAGTCTCCAGAGCTTTGCAGCCTTTCAGCAGCTGGTTCATCCTCCTCCTCTTCCTGGAACAAGTCACCTCCTACTCATCTTCCTGGAACGAGTCACCTCTCCCGAGATTTCAGAATGAGACCTTTCCTCGAGTGAGACTTGGTTAGACACGCAGAGGATCAAGCAAAAGGAACAGAAACCTTTTAATTTCTCTGGAGGGTCATGTTGTCAGAGCCGGTCAGTAGCAAAAACAAGCACTTTTAATGGATTTAATTTGATGGTGTGCAATTGCCCATAAGGATGACACTGTAGCCCGTTTTATGGCTGCATAGTGCTCTCACTCAGTACTACTGGACCAAAGTCAAACCTTGTTGTCCCCATTAGTCACGTTGACACAAAAACACATGAAAATGAGGTTGAAAAATACAGAATTTAAGCCTTTAAGACGCAGCATATGATTTGGATCCGGCCTGACTCGGGTCACAGATCAAATATCTGATACTAAGAACCAAGGGGAGCCAGTAAGAGTCAGTGCCGCAGTCTAAAGAGAACAGTAACTTTGCACGGCATGGAAAAACATTATCAAACGTTGCAAATTATACACACGTAACAGGAAAAGCACATCATTTGAAGTGACTCCAGGGGGTCATTATTTTTTATAATTTTCAAAACCGCTGCCGTTCCCCTTTACATTATTATGTCACTTTCAGTGACAGAGATGCAGCCTGCAGCAGATGCTACTGTCCTGGCTAAATAGTTTGTGTGTGTGTGTGTGTGTGTATGTGTGTGTGTGCTCATTGTGGCTTTTCTCATCTGTTAAATTGAACACTTCGAATTATCTCGAGCCATTGCTGACTCATGAAGCTAAACGTTATTCCATCGTACTGCACGTGTGTGTTTATGTACAGTATGCATATGAAATGCTTACAGTACATTATATTTGCATTACCACTCATTTGCTCCAGTTCATCTGCTTAACCTGTGCTTATTCTTCATTAACAGATGATCAACCTTCTGTAGGTAAGCGCTTTGCTTTGTCATTAGTGTGTTTGTCTGTTTATGTGTTTGTTTGTATGTGTGTGTGTGTGTGTGTGTGTGTTCAGTTCCAGCTTGTCTGAAGATATTGTCTCAGTGAATAGGCTTATACATTGTCTTTAATCCGATCTTTGATGAACAGCTTTTTCATTCATAATCACACACAGACACACATCTGTGCAGTCTGAGGAGACCAGAGCAGTACTGTGGGAAGTGATTTAACCCTTCATTGTCCACAAGACTAATTTCCATGTACCAACTGTTTCTTTTCCATTCAGCGAACAATGAGCCTAGGGATGGTAAGGAAAAGACACAACACACTATTTCCCCAACCTGCCTGTGCGTTCTGTTTTTGTGCCTGGGTATCTGATACTGAAAGTGTTCCTCCCAGAAGCCTGGGATTGCTCTGGTGATGGCCATCATTGGTGCTTTAGATCAAAGGTTTTCACTCAGCAGATGAAGATTTCTGGACATTGAGTATAACAATAATACATTTATTTATGCATCAAACGAAAGTGACAAAGTGCCTCACAGCAGATAGATAAAGGAAAGTTTAAAAAAAGAGGATGAAAACAATGCATAGACACTCAAAAGCAACTCGAGTCACAGGAAAGTCATCAGAGAAACTGTCAGATGAAACAAGTTGACGGTAAAATAAGTAAATAAAATACAGCTATAACAGAGAAGTTTATGACAGCGTCTTGCAATAAAAACACGCTTTCAAAGTAATTAAAAGTAGTTGTTAGATTGCTTCCACCAAAGCATCCGAGAGAGCGTTTGAGAGTGTTTCAATGTGAAGTGAACTCGACTCTGAAATGAACTGATGAGGTCTGGTTTATGAAAATTGATATATCCCTATGCTAGGTATATATCATATGTGTGTGTGATATGTGGATGTACTACAATATACTACTGCTGAATAATATTACCAGTAATACAATTGTTGCTTTCCTTATATGCTGAATACACGAGATAGAAGGAATTTGAGACACTGGGCGTTATATCTGGTGATGCTCTGATGATAAATTGATGAAATACTGAATAAGTAATCACTGTGAAATTACAGTACTATACATTCTATGTATAGTAGTATATTTTATGGATGGAATGGATAGATATGTTACTATTTTAATGTAGTAATATGCAGTCTGGGATAGAATATTTGATATCGCCTTATTCTACGGGTCCATAAATTCATAATTATTTCCTAAAAACTCTCTAGGAAGGTTCATGGAGGGAACTATGTCATTTGGCACTAATTATATGATAGACAATGTTCAATTGTTAAACAACCAAATAATCAGTTTCAATTGAATGCTAAGCTATGCAATTAAACATATATTAAGAATACAGTTTTCAGAAATCCTTGATAAAATAAAATAAATAAAGAAATATTTTCACAAGTTTAAATAAAGCAACTTTTTCAATTCGACCAACCCCTTTAAAACCCTCAAAAAAGTCCTCCAAATTGAATGATAAAATATGTTGTTGGTCTATGTCCTCCAGAGTGGCTTTCTGATCTGATGCCCCCATCGGCAAAATTACATCATTTTGTTGTTTTCATTTTACGTATTACCTGTCATTATTATGGTTGGAGACAATGTTTTTTGAAACACTACATTTATGTAACAGGAGGTGGTTGGGGTGTGTGGTGGGCATACAAAGTGTAGGGCTGTCACACTCATGCAACAAGGGTTAGGGTTATGGAACGATCATGATTTTGGTCAGATAAGGAAACAGTGAACATTTCACTAATACGTTCAGAATCAACATATTAACGACTTGTCTTCATTACCAACATTTCCTGATTATGTTAATGGAAAACAGAATTCGGTCTGCATAACATTTCTCTCTAAACATATTTACTGTTGCAAATTAGTTGTATATAAATGTTATGTCTATAAAATAAGACTGGAAAGGTTTGGTTAGGTTTTTGGCACAACAACAACTTGGTTAGATTTAGGTAAAGATTATAGTTTGGGTTCAAGTAAGTCTTTTGTTAAGGTTAGGGCACCCTCATTGCCATGGTTAATAATCAGATTAAGAGATTGAGATTAGGGAACAATTGTGGTTATGGTTAAAAGAAACCAATGTTGACTGTCAGTAGTAAATGGGAAACAAAGTCTCCTGTGTTAATTCTGACATTTTGTTGTCTATCCAGCCCCGCTTCCTCCTGATGTGAACTTTGTCTCTATTAATTTCACCTGACTTCTGCTTTTTTTCCCCAATGGCCAAGCATTAGAATTCCTACAGTGGTTGGGGCTTTTTCTGAAATTCTGTTGTTCTTCTTAGCAGGACAGGGTCAAACTAAACTAGTCTCTAAACTCTGTCTTTAATTTCCCTAAAATTAGTAACCAAATTCTTGTAATTACATAGTTCTTTCCAGGAAAGTTTGGAAATTATGAGGAAATACCGTGCCCGTAAAATAAAGCATTACTGAATATTTTGATGTGGGTTGTCTTCATTGTCCAACGTGTGTGTAGGGTCTGTAAGGGGGCTTCAGTCAATTAGGCCCTGCGGGCTATTGTACAACATCCATTCCCGGAGCCAAGGACAGTGTCTGGAGTTAATTTCACTGAGCAACCCTCATCCCAAACACAGCAAGTGTCCAGTGTAACAGTGTAGGAGCGTAAACATTCAAAAGTGTCCCCTGGGTGCCATTCCAGGATCAGCTTTACCCACTTAGCATTCTAACTGAAACCTTTTAAATCATCCTGAACATCTGAACTTGGATATATCCTCAGGGGCACTTTTGATTAAAAGATCAAATTAACTGAGCCCATAAAAGCAGAGAGAGAGGAAGAGGCGCGGATGGTGTGACTCTCTGAATTTATGGAGGCGCATGACCTTATTTGACACGTGACCCTGGATCCATTCTCTCAGCAACTGCTCTCGTCCAATGGATGTCCACCCAGGGCCCTACTCATTCTACTTGATTGGTGGTCCGATGTGCCTTTATCTTTACCTGCTGCTTGTCCATAAACCTCCTTTTCCTGTAACACAATATGGCGAGAGGAACAAGAGAAACCGTTTATGTAGATTATGTACAGTTAACAACCTCCTGACTTCTGCAGAATTAAAGTGATTTTTGAACTTGATTGTTGAAGACATAACTCATTAACAGTTGTGTTTTTTTGTAAAAGAAAAACTGTATTTGTAAATTAGAGTCAGAGAAAGAACAATGTGGTTTTTTTTTGGAATGTGAGAGCACGCCGATTTAATGTGTGAGTGTTCCTCACCTGAAGTCAAGATTATCATTGGGCCAATTAACGCTTGTGTTTAACAGCATCGCACACATACTGTACAAACTGACGTGTTCCCCGCTCTCTCTTTCTTCCCCCTCCTCGATGCAGAGTTGCCTCCTGATGGTAAGAGAAATGAATATGTTAGCGTCTCTGTAAAGCATATCAACTGACAAGCAAACACCTTACAGAGGTTACATCAATTTACTTGCAAAAGAAACAAGTGAACGGATAAAAGAGCAGCTTGTTTTTTATCGCCAAGATTAGAGTGTACAGCTTCAGTTTATATTCTGTCAGGGTGGCAGAAGATTGCTGAGAGTCAACCCTAATGTGATGTCTTCAGAGGTGATCTGAGGAGTTTCTTTATTCCCTGGGGCCAGTCTGTTCCAGGGGGCTCCTTGGTCGCATCTCATTTCTCAGAGGGTCCCAAATGGTTTATGCAGTGTAACAGCAAAGGCATTACGCAAGCCCGCAGAATGGTTTTGCCTCACACTGTTGTTGTAGTTTTAGTGCTAAATAACCATACAAAAGGAATAGATCCCTGAGCTCAGAGAGTGGGATTTGGCTGTTTGGGACTTCTTATCATCAAATCATACGTTTCCCAAATGATGAGTAAACAGGCATTTCACTGTAAAAGCACCGCAATTGCTGATTTGGAGGTTTGCTTGATCGACTTGTCTCCTGTTGTCGTCTACAATCTGTTTGCTGTGTCTTTATCTGAGTGGTGCCCCAATCCCTGATTTCCAGCTTTAATTTGTCCTCTGTGATTAATATTCAACAACCCTCACAGAACATGTGCCAGGGGAGGATCCTCAGATGTCTGAGCTGACCGGCCTGTTCGTGGTGAAGCCGGAGAGTGTCACAGCAACAAAAGGTCTGGAAAAATGATCCGCCATAAAAATCTTGAGTTATATCCAAAATGAAAGATTTAGCCCACTTAATGGCAAATTCCTGTTGGAATACAGACAGTTCATCTGTTCTAATTAATTACTGTGTCTCATTCTTGTTCGTGGCAGGCAAGGACATCACGTTTGTGGCTAAAGTTGACTCCTCAAACCTGCTGAGGAAGCCGGCCATGAAGTGGCTGAAGGGAAAGTGGCTGGACCTGGGCAGCAAAGCTGGGAAGCACCTGCAGTTCAAAGAGACGTATGACAGGAACACCAAGGTATACATGTTCATACTGTGTACAGGCTCTTAGGTCGGTTGACCACTTGGGTTCACACTGACATATCTATTGGATGGATTGCCATGAAATGTGATGAGATATTTATGGTCTCCATGAAGATTACTGACAGTCCTCCTCTAGCAGCAGGGGTTGACATTTGTATTTCAGAGTGAAATCTATAATTATTGGGTGGATTGCCATGAAATTTCTTACAGATATGCATAGTCGCTATAGGATAAAGTCTAATGACCTTAATGATCCCCTCTTTTCATCTAGTACCATACAGATCAAAATTTAAACATGCCAAATACTATAGGCTCTGCCCATGGGTTTTTTTTTAGGTTTTAATATAAAGCGCCAAACGAAGATGGGAAACCTGGTAAATATTACTTGCTAAACATCAGATGTTAGTTGTCACTGCGTCTAGTGTACATCTGCGTACCTCTAATTTTTTTTAACTTTTCTCCCCCCTGGCCCACATTGTTTCAAAAAGGAAAAAAATTATGTTTCCCCAAAAAAAAAAAAAAAAAAAATTGTTTTTGTGTTTGTCCGTCTGGGAGTATTCAGTCTATGTATATAAGGGATCGGGTTTTTTCAACTGTTTCCCCTTTCATCTTACAACACCTGTTTTATATGCTTTAACTGCAGCTTCAATGTTGAAATCTCAAGCTCACACAAACGATATTCTTTTTTCAACCATTTTTGTGTGTGTGTGTGTGTGTGTGTGTGTGTGTGTGTGTGTGAGAGAGAGAGAGAGAGAGAGAGAGGGAGTAAATGTGTCTCACAGTGCCTTTCAGCTTTTAAATACATTGGTGAGACTGTAGTAGTGTAGGTTTGCATAGTTTTACTGTCACCTATTTTAAATCACAACCCCCTCATTAAATTGACTTCCATGACACAGATAGGCCAAAATAAAAACTAACATTTTAAATCACGCTTAAAAAATGGTACATTCTCAAGGATGCATTAACCTACAGTTTGTTGTTTTTGCATTGAATGCGGTGCAGAGTGGTTAAAAAACTGAATTCAATGATAAATGTGCAATAAAACAAACTGCACTGACACTCTCATAAAACCCAATATGGGCCCGATGGCCCGTCTGTACACCGAGCGTGTGTTTGTGAGCACGTACTGTGTGTGTGTGTGTGTGTGTGTGTGTGTGTGTGTGTGTGTTTGTGAAGGGGTGTTTATTTAATCAGGTGTGTTCCCAGCATATCATCCCTTCTCTCGCTCTGTCAGATCTACACTTACGAAATGAGCATCATCAAAGTAGTGGATGGAGACGCAGGTGGCTACCGCTGCGAGGTCACCTCCAAAGACAAGTGCGACAGCTGCACATTCGAAGTCACCGTGCAGGGTAGGTCTGGAGACAGACAATCACATTATTGTCATCTTCCATTCAGCGTATCCACCATTACTATGTAACTGGCTTTGTCAGCCAATAACTCAGTGAGTGCGATACACATTAGGTCCTATCATTTAGTGGCCTAGTGAGGTCATCAGTCCATTATTCCTTTGCGGCTCAAGTCCGCTGGGTAATGAATTAACCTAGCCGAGCTCTCACCAGTCTTTCTCCTTCTGTCTGGTTTCAGCTGTACAAGAGGAGCAGCAGGACAACATCTTGGAGGCGTTTAAGCGATCGTGAGTGTCAGTGTCGGCAAGGGTCTACTCAACATGTCACCCATCACACTGTCTCCCATATGCTCCTCTGTAGATCGCTGCCTCTGGGCATCTGTCAGTCTCAACGAGTGTCTCTGCCTGTGTGTCTGTCTATCCCTCAGTTGTAGCTGACTTTTGTACGAGTCAGTCTTTCTGCCATTTCTCTCTTTCTGTCACGTCTCAATGCGTCTGCCGCCTTGGTGTTTTGCTTCACCTGGAGTCCCTCATGGTTTAGCTTCTTATGTATTTCGTCACATGTCTCGGTGACAGTCTCTGAAGGGACTTTTTTTTTTATATGTATCTCTTTCCCTCACTGTCTATTTCTGTCCTTGCTTCTGCCTGTTTATCTATGTGTATCCTGTAACTGTGTAGCTTTTTTTTTTATGAGTTCTTTTTATTTTTTCTAAATTTCAGCTGTTCTCAGCCTGTGTACTGTATGTGTGCTGTGTGATCGTAAATCAGCCGACACCTTCGCACTGACACCTTGAATCTCCATATTTGTAATCTGTGTTTAAAAATATAATTTCCTCCCCTCATTAGAGCATGAGTGGAAAGGCACAGGTAAGATGAGAAACACAACAGGCAAAAAGACAGCATCACATTGCGGTTTAGACAGGATGTCAGTGTGTTTATTTGCAGAATGCAGATATGAGGGAGAGAGAGGGCGAGGGAGAGAGGTTGGTGTGACAAATGAAAAGTGAAAAGTTGGTTAAAACTTAAATATGTTGCTGGAGAGATAATGGATGAGTATGTTAGACACCTTGTTAAGTGGAGGTCATGCAGCTCAACCTCTGGAAGGTAAGTATTGAGAACATTTCCTATGGGACGCTCGTCTGTGTGCTTTTCTTAACATGTATTACAGTAGCACAACCAAATACATGTGGTCTGACTCCATTCTTTAGGATACTCACTCCTATTCACTCATTATTTCTCTGGAGTTTTTTTATTCCACACTTTAATGTGTGCCTCATGTCTGAAATAGCCCAAGCTCTCCCTCATATGCCCCGGGCATATCAGGCTATTTTTTCTTCTTCATGTTGTCGCTTTGCTGACTGGTTGGCCAGTTGAAAAGGCTTCAAACGGAAACAGAAAATATTCTGTGGAATACATACTGTACACTTGCACGGCAGTCCGTTCGTGTTTCTCACATTGTGTAAGGCACAAAAACATTTCTTGCTCCTATTATGCCACAGTATGTTTATTCTTGACATGGCAAAGGGTCCAAGCGTGTCAGCCAACATACAGCATGTACTGAATGTTATGACAATGCTAGACACAGATGAATGCCAAAATAAAGAAAACATCAAGTGGTAATAATGTGGGGGGCTATGTGTATGCAGTTGGAGCAGGGCTAAAGTCTGTGTGAACGCACCCTTAGAATAGTGGTTTTGGCCAATTACTTAGTTCAAGTATACACACTTTAAGGTTTGAATTAACAAATATGAAAATTATTTTCAATCACGTCGTGTTTGTCTACATCAGCAGGAGTTTGTGTCACTGACAAATTGGATTGCATTTCAAGGGCTCCAGGAGAACTTTTTAAACTGGTGAGCCTGTATTTTTCATTTAGGCCTTTTCATTTACCTTTTTTTTTTGTCAGTTCAGTTTGTTGATCCCCATTTAATATACAGGAATTCACATTATAGACAATTTGGCCACAATATCACCCATTTACAATACACGGCCCAGGCATATACTAAGTTTTGACCTAGTCCTGTAGGTTTCATGGTCAGAATTAACTATACCTTGTTACCTCGCTGCACCTGCAGTTGCTGCTGCAGCAGCTTCGAAATTCTCCATATATTTCATATGAAATGTTCCTAATAACATAGGCTAATGTGAGAGATGAGCATTTTGTATTTTGCCCACATGTTTGCACCATGAAAGAGAGCTCATTATTGTAATCCCCTAATTCCCATTTTCATGTGAACTCTGGTCCAATTTGCTAGACCACAGCAGAATTGGAAAGTCCTTTTTTTCCTTTCTTTTACATCAATAGACTTGTAAAACTTGAAAACTGTGTTTAAACAAACTTTGTGTAAAAACATCCTGCACTCCCTTTCCTCCACAATTTGGTGTTTGATGATGGTGGTTATCTCATGCCGTATTCAAGAATCTCTCAAAAGTTCCCCTTAAAGGTAGCTTGAAATATAGCAATTGTTGTGGTGGCAGTACACCGCTGACATTGTTTTCATGCTCACCCAACCATTTGGTGATCACGTGTACCGAGGGCATTATCACCCTGGGAGAATTTACTCCCATCAGGATGGCAAGGACAACATGGATGGATGTTATCCTTGAATGAACCGTTCATCCATAGGACGAACATGATCACTCAGAATGGCTTTGAATTTATTGGCATTTATCTTGGTCTCTGAGGGGTTCAATGAGCCTCAACCATGGCAGGAAAACACACTCCATGCTGTTAAGGAGCTGCCAAAACTGTTCACAGTGGAAAACAACAAGCACTCAAGCCTGTAGACGTTTATTGGCGTGTGCCACACACAGTACTTAACACCTTGTTGAGCACAAGAGGGTGACTGATGACTCAAGACCACGTGGATTTTTCTCATCACTTGCAAATGTGCATGCGAGGGGTAATAAAGGGTTTATGCAGTGAAACACAGCAATAGTTTTCTGTCTCCCTGTCTAAACATATTATTCTGCATGAAACTGCCTTTTCTTGTTGCATCTCAAGTGTGACAAAGTCTCAGGCTTCCATTTAACATCACCTTTAGCCACATCCTGCTAACAACAGCTCATCCTTCAGAATTTGCCCAAACCGATCTTACAGTGTTTGTATGCTATTTTGCTTATCGCTTATTTTTGACATGTGTGTTGCTTTCATGTGCTTGTCTATTGTGATTTGTGTCTGTCACTTGAATTTAGGGCATGATGATAGCTTATAGACCTCATCAAATGCTCTGCTCTATGTTCTCACACATCCTATCTTTGCGTCTTTCCGAACACAGGATGAAAAAAGGGTAAGCTTTCACAGCAGGCACTAATTCATTAGAACTGTGATGTGTGCTGATGTATTTGCTCATATTGTCTTTGCTGGGTTTAAAATTGTCTTGTAATTTCTGTATGTATTTATAGGTCTGTGTAATGTGGAATAAAAGGGGATGTTTTCTGAATGTATATTTCATAATGCTGTTTTTTTCAGTATTCCATTCACCAGTGTTGTAAATAGCACAGTTTTATAAACATACCAAGATAATTCCCCTAAATATATCTTTTGTTTTAATTGCAGTGGAGATGCAGGCGAGGATGCTGGTGATCTAGACTTCAGTGCCCTGCTCAAGAAAAGGTAAGATCATCTACATCAGCTACAGACATACATAATAACATAAATTTGGATCTCTTAAATTTGGTAGTCTTACATTGGGTTCTCTCTCAGGGAGA
The DNA here is from genome assembly GCF_905237075.1 of Dicentrarchus labrax. Taxonomy (NCBI): domain Eukaryota; kingdom Metazoa; phylum Chordata; class Actinopteri; family Moronidae; genus Dicentrarchus; species Dicentrarchus labrax. Next base: position 14,692,960 of record NW_026136722.1, read on the forward strand.
AGAAACAACAAGTGGTCCAAGAAGAGGTTGATGTATGGGAAATCTTGAAGGCAGCCAAGCCGTGTGACTACGAGAAGATTGCCTTTGAGTATGGCATCACAGACCTGAGGGGCATGCTGAAGAGGCTGAAGAAGATGAAGAAGGTGGAGCCCAAGAAGAGTGACGGTAAGGAGCGAGGGAAGAGACTGGAGAGGGGTTATGAGGCAAAAGAAGACTGTGCACTATGAGTGAGGTGGCAGGCAGGAAACGAGAGCTCTCTAATGCAGTAGGCTGTAAATACCAGCAGCGTTTAAAGCCCTCGAGGGAAAAGTTATATTGCAGGGACAACAGGTGGAATGTCTGTTACCATATGCTTGCTGCTGGTTCACACTTATGGATTATTTGGCTGTTAACGCAGTGGTTAAACTATACTAACAGGATACTTTGTTGTCAGCTTTCCTGCGGAAGCTGGATTCAGCCTACTCAGTGGACAAGGGCAAGAGGATCCAGCTGTCTGTGGAAGTGGCTGACCCCAACGCTCAAGTCAAGTGGCTCAAAAATGGACAGGAAATCAAACCATCAGCCAAGTGAGCAAATTACTACTATTTAGGTGCTGCACTGAGCAGTCTATGTATCTGTGTGAGTGTAAAATTGTACTGAAGTGAGTGTACTGGTATGCAATCTGATCATTGTTGGTAGTTTAATGAGTTTGGAACAACAGGCCAAACGATGTAGTAAAAGGCTGTAATGAAAACTAATATTTAAATTCCGAAGACTTTTTTATATTGCTGACATTGCTGGTTGATTGGTGGGTTTATCCTGGTAGTTGCTGCATCCAGAAAAAAAAAAAAAAGTAATCTAGGCACAAAACAGGGAGACTGGGAGAAGCGGAGGTGGGTAAAGCTGGTAGCAACCTCCATAACTGAGGGTGATGGGCTGAGACTTCCATCAATCAAGCAAAATTAAACATGAAATGTTACAATGCTCCATTATGTTCACCAGCTAGTCACTAACATGGTCTGTGTGGCATTTAGTGCTAGGTAACAGATTTATTAGGGCTGTTTTTCTACAAACAGCTGCCTGCTGGAGCTGGAAATCAGGTTGATGCATGGTGAGATTGAACTGAAACACTAAAGTTGTGGAACGAAAGCCAAAATGTGAGTGAAAATGTGGGTTCACAGCTAAAAGTGTAGCTTTTCCCATTATACATATTTATTCTTTCCATTATTAATATAAAACTATTGATGACTGCATGGTTTGATGAAACTGAGTTTTTTAAGTTTCAGTCACATCAGTGCAGGTGGAGTTTTTCCTGGACATCTAGAGACCAATAAATTAACTGCAACTCTCCAGTGATGTTGCAGTTTTGGTTCCTACTTAGTAGTATAATGTTACAATATTAGTAACCATGGCTGTATAAAGAGAACTGAATACAGCTTTGGAGGCGCCACTCCCCGCTGTAAAGAAATTACCCGGATGAATGCATACTGCGCATGCTCCATGGGCCACAGCGACCACGGACGCCATTGCTGTAATTACACACTTTAGCCACAACGACAAATTGGCTTCAAGCCTGAGCTCTTCCTGGGGGCTTGGTGTTATTGTATAGTATCATTTTTATTTCATAAGCTAATAGCTAACTAGGCCATGTATTACTAGGTTATTAGGCCTGGTTGCTGTGATTAAGTATCATTACTTTAAATTTTTACTTTTAATTCATGTGTGTGTCATGTATTAGTAACTTAACATGTTCCCTGCAGTGTTGGGTCCTGAGAAGGTTGTTAGCAATGTAATGTGACTGTCCAACTGGCAGTATGAACAACTTAATATACTAAATAAAGCATAATTAGTGGCTTCTAATTAGCGGGATTTGATTAAACAGCTTCATAGCTGTTCAGGAAACGTATTACACCATGACACTGTACATGGACTGGCAACAACAATGCTCCGTATAGAGTTAATTCAAATATCTCTACGCACAAACTCTGACTGTGGTATATGACTAACAGTGGATAGAAATGTTAGTTTTGAGGCTCTTTAGCCTGCTCAGCTCTCTTCACTGTCTGAGTCGCTCTCCTCTTTGCTCTTTTCCCCTCCTCCTTCAAAGGCTTCTTTTGGTGTTTTATTGAAGAGGGTACAGCTGTTGCGAGTGGTATTTTTCAATGGCTCCACCATCTGCCATTTTGAGTAGCTTCATGCTGTTCATTGAAAGTAAGGCAGTCCTCTTCCTGTTTTGATTAAGACAGTTACTATGGGAGAGGGGACTTTTTTTTTGCCCTCCCAGGAGGTACTTCCAGGCTGTGCACTGTGACCATCGAGATCTAACAAATCAAATGTTTTAGGTTACAGAGTTAGAGCCATTGAGACAGCCTGACACACTCCTGGTCTTCCATACAAACCAGTGCTGTGGCTATAAGAGCAAAAATAAACTGCTTACATGTAGGGTGATAAAATATGAATATGGTAGAGAGAATTACGTTGCATAAATTATCTAAGAATTGAAGGACTTTATGTGCCCATTTGAGCTCCCACTCAATGTTGAAAATGGACAGTATGTTAAGCTAGAAGGAGAAAAGCATGTTTGTTCAATGTGCCATCTCAATGACATAGGAAATTTATTTTATTTTATTTTCTTATGCCCTTCTTAATAGGAACTACATTATTCAATACTTAGAAATCATTTAAGTTAGCACTAAATTAGGTAGTAAGTAACACGAGGCAGTGTGTATTAAAAATTAATCAATGTTTATTTTTGGTTTCACACGGGACACAAACAATAGTGTTCTTCCTGTGTTTTGACCCATCCATCCACCACAACCCCCGGCAAACGCAGACTTTACCGCTCATTACCTGTCCTGCCTTTAAAACATCAAAACATTACGCAAGACGAATGCTTCCAGACGCCGACAGCATCACAGATTGAAGCGTAGGGTCGCTGAAACAAGCTGGAAGAAGAAGTCAGCACCGTGAGTTATTCGGTGATGTGTAGCTGGTAACCATGGGAATATTTTCCGTCACTACCTTCCATTGCGTGTGATGAGTCTGTGGCATTACTGTAACCACGTTTGTATAGCAACCCTAATGTACGTGTGTGGGACTGAAGGTCTGTACAAGAATGTGTGTGGATTCTTTGTCTTGGTCTAAAACTGTGAGTCACTCCATTGTCTTCAGGCCCTCTGCATCTGATTGTGGCTGGATTTGCTGAAAGCATTTATTCATTGTTCTCTCTCTGTCTTTGTCTCTCTGTCTCTCTCCCCTTGTTTGTTCTTTATCCTCCTCGTATAATCGTCCCCCATCATCCCTGTGCGTCCAGGTATGTGTTTGAGAGCGTGGGCAACAAGCGGACACTCACTATCAACAAGTGCAACCTGTCTGATGACGCAGCATACGAGTGCGTGGTTGGCGAGGAGAAGAGCTTCACGGAGGTTTTTGTCAAAGGTATATGAGTCACTGTCTTTGGAGGAATCCTTCTTTCAGGAGGGAGAGGTTTTTTTCTGCTCGGTTTAGCAAATGCTGTCATTTGAGCGCTGAGAGGCTTGACAGCTCTGTTCCCTTCTCGTGTCTGTGTTTGTCATCTGTTTATTTCAGTGCTTTTATGCCACACAGTAGCATGCTGCTCTCTGTTGTCTGCTCACTCATTTTTAATGGGTATGTGGCTAGTGAAATTTTTATGTTTTGTTTATTGTCGTGTATCATTGTTGTCGTGCTGTTCCTATTAATGCGCTGTCACATATATTAGAGTTTGACTGATATGTGTGTTTTTGAAGGCCACTTTGATTACTGTTCAGTTGAAATATTGTGGTAATATTTATATAATTTTAATGTTATATTTTATACCAAAATTATACCAAAAGAACTATTCCTGTTCTATTTCTATAAGTTATATTTGTACATAATAATGGTTCTTAGGGAAAAAAATTTAAAAGACAAGCATTATTATATAATATTATTTGACGTTATCAGTCTAACTCAGTGCTTATATCTCAATGGTCTCCTCTGTGTCCTTTTTTGTGTGTGAGTATGAGAGGTTTTAATAGATGTAATTGGGTCTACTGCTTCTATATTAATCCCATGCTTTACTCTGTGTGCTCACTGCTGCCCATCCATGCTTTTACAATACAAGAGGCCATTCAAGAGGGTAAGCTCTTCACCACAGACACAGCTCCCGTGCTGCTACAGCGTGTGTCTATGTGTACGCGGATGAGTGTCCTTAAAACTATCATTCATGTTGCTGTTTGCAAACATCTACATCACCTTCAATTTGCTGTTTGCAAACATCTATCACCTTTCGTCGTTGATTCCTCTCGAGCGAGGGACTTCAGCAGATGACAACTAGTCAAAACTAGCAGTCACAGTACTTTAAAAAAGATATAAAGTACTTAGGCGAAAGCTTGGGCTATTGCTGTGTTGTGATTATTTGAGTGAATGTTGTGTTTCCACCAACATGGCATCAAATTCAACACTCACAAAGCTTTGTGAAATGAGTAGCAACAAGATGTAGATACATGTTCTCACATTAACCGTCCACATGGCCCGATTCTGACTATCTTCAGTTCAATAGCAACCTGTAACATTCAGTTCAGTACAAATCTAGCCTACACAAGCTCAGCAGCCTATTATTTATGACAGAGATATCAGATTATGGTTGTTTCTGTTTCTTTTGATATGCTTTTATCAAGGAAGTAACTTACTGTGATCACAGCTCCGAGCTCTGACAACTTCGCTCACCAGGGAGGAGCTCCACTGCTCAAAGCTAGCATGACTGTTCATGTTAATTAACTTCTTTCGATTGACCCTCAAAAAAAAAAGTACTAAAATTCACCTCATACTCTGTCTGAACACACCAGTTGTTACACTGTAATTGCTCAAACAAATAAATAGCCGGTTATCACAATCCAGATTATAAAACACCACACATACAATCACTGCTAAAGTAATACAATTAATTTTGTGTGGTTATATTTCACAAATTAGGAAAATAACTCAGAGTTCAGAGTTGAAATAAACATGGCCTCCATCCTCAACGCCTACTGTACACCTACTACGCTTTCAGAGTCAAACTGCTGCTTTTTTCTCGTCGTGTCTCCTCCATGTATTCCTGAGGGTATGAATGTACCACAAATTACACTGAAGACATCAAGCTCATTTCACTGAACTTTTGTGAGGCCCGCAGTCAAATTGTAAATGTTTCTATGATGCTGTGACTGTGGTTCAGAGAGTTTCTGGGCTCTCCAGCTGAGGTTGAAGAGAATTGAGACGTCCGGAGGGGGACTGGATGCTGACGATGACAAATAGCTGCGGCTAGCAGAGCATCAAGCATCACACCATGTGGTTACACAATGTGACTCCCTCTACCTCAGGAGACTTGAAGCACCTTCCACCTCTACAAGACGGGTGTGTTTGGTGGGACTGATGAGGACTTCAGAAGTATATTGTGCTGTTATCCAAATCTAAAAAAAGGTGCACACATGTACTGTGTTAGTCTTCTCTACTTACTGAGAACACTAAAATACATATACCAACCAGCCCATTCATAGAGGAGGAAAGGTGAAAAATACCTGCAATGTTTACTTGAAGTAAAATTAAAGCTTTAGCTAATAGGTCTGGATAATATGGCTGAACTCAAAATCAGAGAATTGAAACAAATATTTCATAATCAAATTCATATCTTGAGTAAGAAAGTCCTGAATAATGTTGATGTCATTGAATTGTGTTCCATTTTTATGTATTACATCAGACAAAAGCCATGAAACAACACTAAACTTAAAGGTCTGGTGTGTAACATTTAGGAGGATCTATTGGCAGAAATGTAACATAATATGCATAGGTATGTTTTCATTTGTGTATAATCACCTGAATATAGGAATAATTGTCTTTTCGTTACCTTAGAAATTTTTATCTGGATTTTAATCTAGCTTTGCATACACACTTGGAAGGTGTGTGGTATTCAGTTGGTTGTAATTTGCCACCTCACCACTAGATGCCAGTAAATCCTGCACACTAGTCCTTTAAGTATCTCATTTTGTTAGTTTTTAGGATTTTCCACAACCATAACATACTAATATTGTCGTGATCCAGTCTCACTGAAAGACAATAAATGATGATGCTGCCCCACTAGCTACTCGTTTTAGTGAGGTAAATTTCACTTTTGTGCTTAATTTGGACTGTATAGGCAGCCTATATTTTAGTCCAGATCAAGACTTTGCATGTGCTAGAGTCTAGCCAGGCTCCAGCAATGGTCATATATGTTGTTCTGTCATGCCCTGTACAAAAAAGTCTTACTCACTCTACTCAAGTACTGATACCCTACAGCTCTGTTTATCCACCATCTATGTTCTTTTATCCTCCACTCATGTTCTTGGTATTACTCTGGTGATTTAAATACGTAGTGTACAGTGTACAGTAAGTGATTTATATAATACAGTAGTACAGTTTGTCAATGACTCAGTGCCACTCTGCTGTTTCAAAAGTTTGACTCTAAGCTTTGAATTTGTCTTTAGAGCCTCCAGTCACCATCACCAAGCTGCTGGATGACGTTCACACAGTGGTGGGCGAGAAGGTAGAGTTTGAAGTGGAAGTGTCCGAGGAAGGAGCCAGCGTCAGATGGTGAGCCAGTATGCCCTTCAGTGGGCTCTCATATCAATTAATTAGGAAATGCATCTAGAAATCTCTGAGGTCATACCTTGCTAACAGTTCATACCCAGCTTACAAATATTAGGCAAACATAGTCAATTGAGGCAAAGGCTTGCAAAAAAATGTTTGAGAGCAGTTAATTGCAGTCTTGTTCTCAACAAGGAAGTTGAGCAATTGACAAGGACATTTGAATCTAGTTTGAACTTTTACGTATGAAAAAAGAAATTGAGGATGCGGAAACAAAAGGTAGTATGCAACTTACACTAGCCAGTCAATTGCTAATATTTTATATTGCTGCAAATCTTTACTTTCTGACAAATGTGTAAAAATTATATTGCGTGTTCAGGATTGTTACCTGACACTCACACACTTTCCGTCAATTTCAGAATATATTTTAGTTTTGAAAAGCTAGACTATTGACTAGACAACTGTTTCTACTGAATCAGCTCTTGTTCTGAGCAGCAACATTTTTATATCTTAGTTAATTATATCAATACTATTGAAAACATACTTGTTTTTCTTGTGGCAAATTACTTACATAAACATTTCTTGGAACTTTTTATTGCACTAATCCCTCAGAACCAGTTGTACAATTGCTGTGAATGCAACCCCTGAAACCCAATAGTATGTCTGAGGAAAGGTTAACCTTCTGCACCATTTTAAAAAATGTGCCAAAGCCTTGTGATCTCTGAAGACTCTAGTCATGTAGAACATTGCAGTCATGTCAGTCAGCTCTTACTCCCTTCTCTGTGTGCTGAAGTGTCACTGAAGCATATGTGTGTCTGTGTGTGTGTGTGTGTGTGTGTGTGTGTGTGTATTTTTTTTTTTCCTCAGGATGAAAGATGGAGTTGAGCTTAACAGAGAAACGGCAGGTTCAAAGTACAGGTTTAAAAAGGATGGGAAGAGGCACATTTTGATCATAAATGAAGCTACTAAGGAGGATATTGGAATGTATTACGCCTTTACCAACGGCGGAGAGTCAAAGGCAGAACTGGAGGTTGAAGGTACCATTCTCTCTCTTAAAGTGATTACTAGTCTTTGACTCCCAACAAGTGAAAACTTTCTTAGTTGCACGCTTGTGTGTTTTTTACTAAGCTGCCTATTACAAAGTCGTTAGAGCCAACAGCGGTGACTCGGTTTACAACTAGAAAACACAAAACTGAAGAAAAAAATAGAAAATCAAACCAAAAATGCAACAAAGAAAACAAGCAAATCAAACTTGCCTACACCCACCTCACAAACTATGTGAGGAATTAAAATCAAACAAGCTCTTTCAGCTCTTTCATGTCATAGCTTTTCCCCCAAACTACAGAACATTTAATGTATCTTATGTATCCCCCCCAAAAATCAATACTCTCATACATCTACAGTTAAATCTAACAGCAGCAGTAAATCATGGGTGATCAGCTGGTGTATAAAGTGTGCCCACATGTTGTTCAGACATGGCTATTTAATCAGGAACTTAAAGAAAATTTACACATCAGCACATGTTGACGTTTTCCATTCTGACAAGCATGAAAAGCAATAAATTAGTCATTACTCATGTCATAATTAATATTACTTCATTAATCCCTTGTATCAGTAGTTCATCACACTGTTCGTCATGCTAATTTTCTTTTACACCTCCAAAATTGATGGTTGGGTCCTATCTTACCCTTCAGAAACCAGGCTGTCTCAGTTGCTGCATACTTGCAAGCCAGACGAGTCCCCCAAATTGATTAGAGTGTGAGAAAATGTCTGTCCTTCTTCCCCAGCGGACACTCCAGTCATGGTTACAGTGCACCAGGTGATCAATATGAACACAGTGTTGAAATCTGGATTGTGAAATAGACTGCTTAAATAAGGTGCACCCCAAGATGATGTAGGAACACCCCGTTATTGACAGTGGGTGATGTTATAGCTGACATCCACAGGAGTCACAAAAAAATAGCTCTAGAGTGAAATTACCAGGCCCTTTTTCTTATCAGATAAGTTCTCAAAATATATGAATGAATGATGCAATATGAGGCAATAATCCCTTTTCAATTTGTTACAACATTTTAAAGGCTAAAAGTAAGTTTGAAAGAATAGTTTGAAAAGTTGGGAAATACACAAACTCAGTTTCTTGCTGAGAGTTTGATGAGAAGATTGATACCACTCTGTAGGGTTAATATAAAGCTTCAGCCAGCAGCCTGTTAGCTTAGCACAAAGACTGGAAACAGGAGGAAACCTAGACTGCAGGATGTTACTGGACCAGGTAGCCCGGAGCGCTCACCTGGTAGAGGCTGTGTCCTTGCTGCAGTGGCTGTGAGTTTGACTCTGACCTGTGGCCCTTTGCACCCCCTTTCTCTTCCCACTTTCCTCACACTCTAAGGCTGTTGCTATCGATTAAAGGCAATAAAAAAGATATAACTAGATATATTATTTGTGAGCTTTAGAGGTGCTATAAGGAGAATTTTCTTACCTTTGGACAGAGCCAAGCTAGCTGTTCGCCGTTTCCAATGTTAAATGTCAGCTGGCTCCAGCTACATATTTACTGTAAAGACAGAAAGTGCTATCCAACATATCATCATCATCTCAAGTTTTGTCAAGAAAGCAAGAAAGCAAGTTTCTAAAAATATAAAAATATTCCTTTTTGTTGAAAAAAAGGAAATAAACACTTTATTTGTATGTCTTATAGAATATTTGCAATATGAGTGCAGTGGAGATGCTTTGTTTTTTCTTGGCTGCTAATAACAATAACATTACAAAGGATTTCTAACCTATAGTTACACATTGACACATTGGCCAGAATGGGATGAATTGTCAGAGTAAACAAACTCATCCATGTTGGTGTCTTTTCTCTTCAGATAAGGAGCTGGAGGTTCTGCAGAGCATAGCTGACCTGACAGTGAAGTCTGCTGAACAGGCTGTATTCAAGTGTGAAGTGTCTGATGAAAAAGTGACGGGGAAATGGTTCAAGGACGGTGTCGAAGTCCAGCCCAGTGATCGCATCAAAATGACGCACATTGGAAGGTATTATATCAGACTGCTGTGAGTCCACGTTTAATGTGAAAAAAAAGATGTTTTGAGCTCTCTCTATCTGAACCATAATGTACAGTTACACACAGACACACAGACACGCACACAGAATCACAAATCATATAGCTATCACAATAAGCACTGTCTGCCACATGGCTTGGCAAACTATTACCAAAGGGTTTTCTTAGTTGTTTGACCCATTTTTTTGGATAGGCTGCAATCTGTAAAGCTCTAACCTCTAAACACGCGCACACACACACACACACACACACACACACACACACACACACACACACACACACACACACACACACACACACACACACACTGACACACATCATACACACCCCTAGGGTCTGGGGTGTCTCTCAATAATCCCTCCATCAGAGCCGCCTATGGCAGGAGATATGCCAAGGCAACAGCGGTCACACAAGGTGAAAGCCATTTAGTATGTTTCTCACTCTGCGATATTGCCTCATGGAGTATGTTGCCAGGGCAACTGTCTTTTGCATAATTGTGGGTCACAATGAGTGTTGTCTCCTTGGTAACATCTGGTAACATGTCCCCAGGATCCACAAGCTGACGATTGATGACGTGAAGGCTTCGGACGCTGGAGATTATACCTTTGTCCCTGATGGCTATGCACTTTCTCTCTCTGCAAAACTCAACTTCCTGGGTGAGAAAACCAAAATATTAAGCATTTGATTGGTTTCTGTGAATATGAGCTAAACATGTCAAAATTTGAAGACTGATTCATGTATTTTATCCCTCAGAAATCAAGATCGACTATGTTCCGAGACAAGGTAAGTGTTTTTATCTTATTCGTCGCCTTGTATTAAATATTATCTAAGTGAGGGCGCTTATATATAGGTCCAATATTAGTCTAAAGTTGGATAAAAACCAGGGAGCATTCGAGAGGGTTAGTTTTGTGGCACTGTTTATGTGTGTAAAAACACATATGGTAGTGTGTGTATATGTTGGCTTGTTTTACTATATTTGTGGGGTCCAAAAACTGGGAACTCGATATACTTGTGTGGTCTGACAGCTTTGTGGGGACGCAAAATGCTGGACCCTAGAAGTTTAAAGACTTGGTTTTAGGGTTAAGGTTAGAATTAGGTCAAGGTTGGCGTTAGGCAGCTTCTGTTAAATTGTTCTTTAAGTGTCTTCCTCCTCAAAATTGAAGAAATATTTAATGGTCTGGTCAAGAAATGCAACACTGATGAGCGCAGTCCTCAAGATAAAAGATAAAGATAAAAAAGATAAAGAAGAAATATCAAATTTGAGCACACAACGTTAGCGACACAAAAATACTTTTTCATCACGTTAAAAATAGGAGTAGCACAAGAAAAGGCACTTAGTGGACACATGCCCCAAATTGCTTGTTTGCATACACAACATGATGCTGCCCCAAATGTAAATGCTAAATGCCTTTTTTGTTTTCTATCCAGATTCCAGCATAAAAATAATTAAATTTAACATGCTGACTAATAGCACAGAATGTCATCTTCAAGAATCTTTAAAACAAAAATAACCATATTGGTGTTTCCCTCAAAACATGTTATGCTTCTAACCTAAATGACCTCTCTCTTCCCATCTTCTCCTTTAATGCTCACTATGAAAGATCCTCCCAAAATACACCTGGACACCAGTGGCACTGGCAACAAGAACACTATTACAGTGGTGGCTGGAAACAAACTTCGCCTTGACGTTGAGATCACTGGAGAGCCGGCCCCCACTGTGTGCTGGATGAAAGGAGACCAAGTGAGGAAGAATAGAGGATTCTCACTATTCACCTTGTACACACTCAAATACACGTCAGATACTTTCTACCTTTGTGCGTCAATCAGAGTATCCAGCCGTTAGTCATTGAACAGCACAGAAGAAGAATGAAACATGAACTAGAGTGGGAAGATTGAATCACCTGTCACTGTGGCAGCTGTGCCACCATCATGCGACCCCATTCTCTTCAACAATCTCCTTTGTTCTGTCTGCCTTTCTCGCTCTGTGCTGCCCTGTGTGATAGGTGGTGGCTGAGGCCGAGGGAAGGGTCCGCGTGGAGACGAGGAAGACCCTGAGCAGCTTTGTAATTGAGGGGGCGGAGAAACCGGATGAGGGCCACTACTCCATCACCGTGACTAACCCCGCTGGAGAGGACAAGGCTGAACTCTTTATCAAGATCGTGGGTCAGTGGCTTTTTCTCACTTTTGCCTTTTTCACCTCTCATTTTACTTTCTTTTATTTTTCCAAATTATTTTTTTCCTGGCTGGCTGGCTGACAGCAATAGAGACTTGCTTGTGAACTGAGATTGGGTTATGGCAGGGGTGTGTCTAGAGGGGTGCTGTCACCCTAGTTTGATGTCAAATGCTGTCTAATTTAACACAATAACTTAGATTAATTCAAACAACTCGCAATATGGTTAGTAGTTGTATAACAGTTTATGATTTGCCAAATCTCTGCTGCTGCAAAATTACTTATATAATATCTTAAATGCAAACTTAAGTGGATATGGCCAGTGTGACAATTAATAAGGGTCAAACCAAAGTTAGAAATATATGGTCTGAATACTATTTGCATTGCTGCACTGCTTTAAAAAATGCACTGCTTCCTCACCATGCCTTTTCTCATTTCTCTTTCCATTTCCAACTGTAACCTGCCTCTCCAGATGTGCCAAACCCTCCTGAGAATGTCAAATGCACATCAGTTGGCGAGGACTCTGCCATGATCACATGGGACCCTCCGGCATTTGACGGCGGAGTTCCCGTTAAAGGTACCCCTGCCTGAAACACACAGCATCTAATTTTCACATCTGATGTCTCCCTCCCCGGAGAAAACAGCAGTTTAGAATCCACTCTGTTTATTAGATTGCAATGTTTTTTAACTGTTTTCCCAAGCCATTTTTAATGACTTCACCGTATGCTGATATCCCTTCCTCCAGGGTACCTGATGGAGAGGAAGAAAGTTGGCTCGTCCAGATGGACCAAGCTCAACTTTGATGTTTATGAGTCCACCACATATGAGGCTAAGAAGATGATTGAAGGTGTACTTTATGAGATGAGAGTGTTTGCAGTCAACGGCATTGGCATCTCTCAGCCCAGTACAAACTCAAAGCCCTTCATGCCCATTGGTGCGTTGCCATTTATCATTAGCAGAATGGTTAATTAACAGAGGCTTTTCACACAATGCTCATTTTGAGGCAGCTTAACCTACCTCCCATTCCATTTACACTGGGTATTAACGTATTAATTAGCTCCTGTCTCTCTCAGCCCCCACCAGCGAGCCCACTCGTCTCATGGTGGATGATGTGACAGACACTACCTGTGCACTCAAGTGGCGTCCTCCAGAGAAAATCGGAGCAGGCGGCATCGACGGTTACATCATTGAGTACTGCAAAGAAGGAAGTAAGTATGTGCAAAATATTTAGCACTTACTACTAAGGCATTATAGAGAGTTAATATGTACTAAAATGTCATTATTAAAAGTTAAATAAAGTGATTGTTAATGTTCTATAAGGATAACGTTTGGGTTATAAAGGACAACTTTTGGGTTTCAAATCCATTTGATTCATGTTCATCCTCCACCAGCATAACTTCCTTATATAAAAGCTAATTCTGCTAATGGAGGATACACAAGCCAAAGAAATTTTTATAAACCTAGCAATCCATAAGTAATTCTTGCAAACGACTTTGACTGTTTGACCCCTCCTCCGAACAGCAACTGTTCAATATTAGCAACCATACTTGCATAACATGGCATGTCAGGTGTGTCAAGACTTGGAGATTTCCACATGTCGGAGAAGTGTTCATGGACTGCTAGTATGAGTGATACTTAAATATGCATTTAAAGGATTTGCAGGGTGGAGGTTTTTTTAGCCTCTCCAAAACCAAAAACACAAGAGCAAAAGTGTAAGGAACAGATTAAACAGTGTGTTTATCTACTAATGTAAGCTGCAATCTAACTACAATAGCAACAAATTACTGATGGCCACAGAGCAAATCATTAGTTAACTATATTAGTTTGTAGGGTTACTGTGACGACTACATATCTACTGTGTATTTCTCTTAGCAAGAGCCTCAGTAGGGTATGTAGTTGTCGGAATCTTTTTTAAAACAGGACTGAAATTCAAAAGTCTGTTTTCAGGGAACTAAAATTTGCTTAATTAATTAGCTAGCTACAGCTGATAAAATCTACAAGCGAGAATTGTTCAAAAATTGCTCTGAATTTCATGTGTGAAATCTGCCGCTCTTATTGTCAACAGCACAATATGCTGTACAAGAATGGAAAGCTTCACAGGCGTAGCAAAAGTAACTAATGGGAATGGGGTTTAGCAAGAGATCAATAAGCGAACAGTACTCACACCCGCTCCTTAACATTATCTCAAGATCTTTGGATTGCTTCTAGTTTTCCGACGTGTTCCTCCATTACTCCTTCTCTTCTTCTGTTCCGACTCATCCCTCAGGTGACAACTGGGTGCAAGCTAATGAGGAACCAGTGGGAAAGAACCAGTACAGGGTGAAGGGTCTCCCAGTGGGGGAGAAGATGCTGTTCAGAGTGGTGGCAGTCAACATCGCTGGCCGCAGCCCCCCCGCCACTCTCTCCCAGGCCGTCACTATCAGAGAGATCATGGGTCAGAGATACGTTTTAAGTTTGCGACCTGTTAGATATTACAGAAATTCACCTTTTCGGAAGCTTAAGCTCTAACAGAAACCCAGCCTTAGTACTCAATACTGCTTGGTGAAAAAAACAACAACATCTAATTATCAAGCTTGCCATTAGGTCTTTGCTGTTATAAAATCACTGTATATATCTCAATAATATATATCTCTGCTACATACACACACGTATGTGAATGTATAACATAAAAGCTGTACATGTTGTACATTTTGCATATCTACACTCCCCCTCACCACCTCTCATGTGTCCACCACACAGAGAATCCAAAGATCCGCCTGCCTCGCCATCTGAGAACCAAACTCATCTCACTAGTGGGCGAAAAGGTGAACTTGGTTATCCCCTTCCAGGTAAGTCTGAGTCTGGCCAAGCTCTGGCTTTTCTTGTTTTAGTTTAGAATATAAAACTTGATTTGCAATAGCAGAGTGAACAATATAAGATGCTTAGAGACTACTAGGCTACGTCCACATTGACCTTGTACCAGATGTCTATTTCATTGACTCTGAAACATTTCATAAACTAACTCTTAAGTTTGGCTTATTTGAAGAGTTGAGAAAAAGGCAGTAGAGTTTGAATAGCAGCCTAAAAAGCCTCTCCATGATCCACATAAAATGGGTCACTGCAGGGGGGGGTGCTGGTTTCGAGTGAACCCTGAAGTGGTTTATTTGAAGTAAAAACTCAACTGGACCAAAAAGACACTCAAAAGATATCATGATGACAGTGGACAGCCTGTTTTAAGCTGCCCGAGTCTGAATAGTTGTACTTTGCTTGTGTGTTTTGGTAAGTAGATATAACCAAATACATTCTTAGAACTTTCCCGTGGCTGAAGTCTGTTAGGACATCTTGTCTTCTTCTGAAATTAGATCTGTAAACTTTCAGTCACAGAGAGAGCAAGAGATGACAGGGCACAGGGGGCATTACAGCATTTGACAGCAACTTGCAAATTATGGTATAAAAAGAAACTAACGGTAAGTAGCAAAGAGGAAACCATTGTTAGAAATAATAAGAGATAAGAAAAAGTGAGCCATGGCTCTGCTTGTTTTTGAAGAAGCAGATGAAAAGCCTGTTCTGAGACAGAGGACGTGGCTACATGATGTTCTCCTGGGAGAAAAGAGCACCCATATCTCTGTCATTTTGTCCAAGAACTGGACAGAGTCTGTTCCAACGGCTGTTTTCATACTGTTATGTAACTACAACAGGATGCCCCAAAATATTTCACGGTCCAAACATGAAATAAATCTTCTGTCGCTTACGACCGCAAATGGCACACATGTTTCTAAAAGTGTTCTCCAAGGCTTGACAGTTAACACTGCGTCTTAATGCAAGTTATTCACAGGCTTTTTTCCTTTAAATATTTCTTACAGTACTTTATTTTGATTCCCTTCCATTACTCGCACTGCAGGGTAAGCCTCGCCCGGTTGTGACCTGGTTCAAAGATGGCATTCCCCTGGAGGACAAAACAGTGGGTACTCGCACCAGTGAAGTGGACACCATCCTCTTCATCCGCTCCACAGAGAGAGCCCACTCCGGAAAGTACACACTGTCCGTTCAGATTGAGAACATGTCGGACAGCGCTGACATTCACATTCAGGTTGTAGGTCAGTCCCGTCATGGCACCAACACCTCTCAGCTTCACCTAGAGAGACTCCTGTTGCATGTTGTCTCATTAAGATTAGAGCGCAGTGCATGGCTCATACTTCACGAGGTACATGGTTAATAACCTGTTTGGATTGGGATGATGGCTTGAGCCCAAATCTGTGACATGTCAAGAGTTTTTTTTCTCAAATTTGACGATAATTCCTAATTTCATACTCCTAGGGATCTGTGACTCAAAGTAGCAAATCATCAAAGCGCTGATTCCTCTCTCTCGCATAATCCTGGCTCCTGTACTGCCACTGGGGCCGCCAGCTCATTCCTCAGCTTATGGCTCGTCTCCGTGGGTCAGAGTGCTAGGTGGATTATTTGGCGGGGCTCTGCTGGGATTATTTGCGTGTAGACTGGGATTAGGTTTGGATTTTCGGGGCTACTCTGTCACTTCCTCTGCTGAGAAGGTTGAACTAATGAGAGGCTGCAGCTCCTCTGATCAGCCCTCCCTCAGCTGATCTGTCACTGCACTGTTTCAGCAGGATACAGTACAGGAAGGATTAACGGGCAGAAACTGTAGCGCTGCTCACTGTTTGTACTGTACTCCACAGAGGAGAGCACGCAGAGCAAGATTAATGACAAATACATTACTATGTTGTACAGTATTTCTGTACTGCGCCGTGTATAGTGCAGGCCACACAGAAAGATCGATGATAAACACACTGCATTCTTCTGCTCTGTAATCCAGGCAGGCAAAGCATACTATTTCTCAGTTTGTCAGTTCTATGCCAGAACGTTTTTTCTAGTAATGTATGCAGCTATCACCGCCTTTCCTTGAACCTTTGTCTTTTTGCTCTGCTAATCTGTCAATCTTTGCCAAATCTCTACTGCTGCGAGTGTTGATTTCTTTCTCTCCATGGGACTTTCCTGCTCCAGATCTGTTTATCAATCTACTTCTCGATTTCTCTCTTTACCTCTATAAGCTTGCCTACCCAGGCAGGGAAGAGAGAGTTAGTTATCACTTTGTCCTAACTCTTGAGCTATATATTCCAGCTCATAATTATCTTGTTTATAGTTTTACACAAATCCCTCGAACCCTATCTCTGTCTCCTCTCACAAACCCAACAGAAAAGCCCGGTCCTCCCATTGCTGTGCATGTTACAGAGGTCTGGGGTTTCAACGCTGCACTGGAGTGGAAGCCGCCCAAAGACGATGGCAACTGTGACATTATTGGCTACACTATTGAGAAGGCTGACATGAAGACCAAGGTACGCATGGTGTGAGAAAAGTGCATTGCAGTGGCAGCCATATTGGAGGTCTGCAGCTCCTGAGCAGCAATGGTGTCAGTAAATCAATTTTAGGTCAAGATCTGCTTGTTAAGTTTAATATGGTCTTATCAACACAACAGACTTGAGCACAAGAAGCTAACATCACCTGTGGTTAATAGTGTCATCAATATATTGGCACCGACCGATTACAAGGTCACTTTTTCAAAAAATCTAGTTGGAATGAATTTGAAATAACACATAATTGGTTCGAATGACCCAGTTCATATAGCCTGATCCTGAACACTTCCCACAACTCTTAGCAGAATTAATTTTATGGACAAGTTAACTATACTGTAAGAAAGTTCCATTTTACATTTAAGTCAGCAGTTTTTCCATCTTTGGTGTCAAATCCAAAATGCTTCCTCCCATTACTCTTCAGTTGTCGTGGTTTTTGCTAACAATGTCAAAAACAGATTTGTTCAAATAAGTTAAAGTTGCAATCTGTAACATAGCATAGTCACAAAGTAGAAAGTTAAACAAAACTTGTTAACAGGAGCCACTGACATCATTGCTGTTTTCCAACATCCTTAATTGTCCAGTGGACCCTCGTGATAGTTCTAGGCATGGTTGCTGGGAGATTTGTCACGTAACGGCAAAGCCTCACTATACCTTCACGGTCATTATATTGTATGAATCGACAGGAAGTTAGACTAGAGGAACATGGATGCAGGGATTGGAGATTCTTCAGCTTATATAGATCTCAACCTTGGCTATAAGCCTCTTTGACCCTCTGCTTCTCCTCTTTCTCTCTCTCTCTCTCTCTGTCTCTCTATCTGTCTCTCTCACATCAGGAGTGGTTCATGGTTTATGAGCACAACCGCAGGCCCAGCTGCACTGTGTCTGACCTGGTCATGGGGAACGAGTATTCCTTTCGAGTGTTCAGCGAAAACATCTGTGGCCTCAGCGATGAGCCTGGCATCAGCAAGAACACCGCCATCATTACCAAAACAGGTAATGAAATCCCTGCAGAGCGGCGCACACTGTAACATGATAGTATTGCTTTTGACGCCAAGACACATCTAATGCACACTGAGCTGAAGGCTACACTGTATTAAGTGAAAATAAAAAGTGAGTATGTAACGGGCACAATACAGAAAACAAGAAGGTATTCAAATTGACACAGATATTATACATGCAAATATTAGTAATATCTAAACTGTAATATGATCTTCTACTGTAGAACATTGTAATAACATTAGAACTACTTGGGATTATTTGTTTGGTTGTCAATAATTACTTGAACACTATTTTAAGGAAAATTAATTCACGCTGATTATGCTAAACAGAAATAATATTTGACAAAGTGTTAAATAACATTTAATACTGGCCTCGGATTATGAAAGCAACTAGGCTGGGAAATTAACACCTGCCAACAGCCAAATGCTGCTATGCTGTGTTGTTGCATTTTCTTACTCTACCAGAAAATTTGGCAGCCAACCAGCCAATCTCTTTTGTGTTCCAGGCAGTAGTAAAAATATAAAATTGTGAGGATTGTTGATCATAGTACCCATCCACCATCATGGAGAAACAAAAGTCATTTTTCTGTCTGACTTTTTTTTTTTAGCAGGATGTGCTATGGATATTAAAGGCAAAACAACCCCAAAGAAACAGTTTGTTACTACTTAAGCATCTCAGTTAATGTTTCACACATTGCTTGAACAGATTTGACCTTAAAAGTGTGACAGAAAGGAGACAAGCTGTTTGGTAGGGGTTAAATTGAGACATGTCCATCACAAATCTTTTCTCGAGAACACAATGATTTATTCACTAAATGTTTTTCTCTATTTGACATCATCTGGATGGTGTCTGAGTCTGTTTTATGTTTTCTTATACTGTATATTATCTATTCATCAATGATGTGACTGGTGTATAAAGATAGCAAGTATACAACACAGTATAATCATCACTGTTTTCTTAGATATACTAATACATAATTTACAAGATAAATATAAATTGATATAAATACAGAACAATATAATCACCAACATCTTTTCAGAATATTCACTAGTAAATACAATAATTTAAATACCAGGAAACAAATTGTGTTCTTACAACCTTGCATAGCTCATAAGAAAACAAGAAACTGCTTCAGAAGCTACCGCAATGAAGCCAAGATTACGAAAAACGTATGGTGAATAAAGCGTATTGTGCTGGAGAAGAGTTGTGCGACGTGTTTTCCTTTGATTTACTTGAAGCTCACATTAGTCTGCACCTTGCTGTTTGTGTCTTCTCAAAGTAAGAAACAAACTGAGACATGTTACACTTCTCTCCAGGTTTGGCCTATAAACCTCCACCTTTCAAAGAGAAGGACATTAGCAGTTCCCCCAAGTTCACAGCACCCCTAGTGGACAGAAGTGTGGTTGCAGGTTACGCCACCGCCATCAGCTGTGCTGTCCGCGGTCACCCCAAGGTATTTACATATTTACTTATTTTAGTGTCAGTGAAAATATTTCTTAATTAAATAGCTTGAAGATCAGGAGTTCTGGAGTAGGACCACACCTCAAACACCTTTCCTGTCATATGTCTGGAAATGCCTCCCTGCCCTCCCTGCAACCTCAGAACATCCAATTCGCTCTCAGCTTCGTTTCTGCAACAAATTTTAGCTCCAAAATTAGGACCGAAATGTCTCAAAACTTTAGCTCACATTCTTTAGCGGACAGTCTCCCAGAGGAACTGCTATCCCCCAGGTCTCTTCAGCCGGACTCCAGGAAAATCCTGGCTACAGGCTTCACCTCGTTCAGCTCCGAGGAACAACCTCAGAAGACACACTTCAGGAAGAACTGCCACCCATAAAGGAGAATCGTACATCTCCTATTTCCTCCTCAGCTCCCCCATTAGTTCTGAGTACATCATAGGCTGCATTCAGAGCCGTTACCCTATTTAGTTATTCCCATTGTTTTGGCAGCCTCATACCGTTTCCATTACCAGCGCTGGGTTGCCAATTACTCATTCGGCTATTCTCCCCTCACTTCAGAAACTTCCTGCTGTTTCTGTTATGGACACCAGGTTGCCAGTTATACATCTGGCTGATCTCCTCATTCGAGCAGACCCCGGCTTTTACCATTACTGCCACCAGGTTGCCAGTCACTAATTTGGCTAATCTAACCTCGCTTCAGTAGCTTCCTGCTGTTTCCGTTACATCATCAGTTTGCCGGTTACTCATTTAGCTAGTCTCTTCTCACTTCAGTAACCTTACACTGGCACCATGTTGCCAGTTACACATTTGGCTGTTCTCCTCATTTCTGCCGCCTTGGCCTCATTCCATTATTTCCCACAGCTATTCTCCTCCCACTCCAGTAACTTAAAGATTATTTTTTGGGGTTTTATTGCCTTTAATTGAGAGTGCCAGCTGAAGAGTGACAGGAAAGTGGGGGGAGAGAGAGAGGGATGGATGACATGCAGCACAGGGCCACAGGTTGGGATTGAAACCCAGGGTCTCAGCCTTTGTACATAGGGGCACACACTCTACCAGGTGAGCTACCAAGGCACTCCACCCTCTCCAGTTACACAATCAGATATTTTTTGCCTCACTTCAGTAACCTTGTACTTTTACTCGCAATGGGTTGCCAGTTACCGTTTCGGCTAATCTTACAGCACTTCAGTAGTTTCCTGCTGTTTCGTTTAATGGCACCGGGTTGCCAGTTACTCATTCAGCTATTTTGCCTTATCTCACCTCCCATTTCTGTTACCAGCACTGGGATGCCAGGTTCCTAATATCCCGTAGCTGCCCATACCTCCCTCCAACCTGCCAGTCAGTCTTAGAGCCCCAGAGTGCCAGATTCAGCCTACACAGCCGGTTTTGGCAGTTTCTAAAGTACAAAATGATTCTCTAACAATTGACCTACCAACATCACACAGTATCCTCAAAACACCTTCAGCCCCAATGTCATCACTGCCCCCTTCCCACATGAGAGAATTAATGGCCAAAGATCAATTCTCATTAATTCCAACGACCTTGCCATCATCAAGCAACTGTGTGCAGTAATGTTCTTCCTGTGCCAAACATACATACACAGGTACATATGTCTTACTTACCTGGTCATTATATCATAATTGCTGACTCCCTTTCTTGCATCTCTAGTTAGCTCCTTCTCTGCTGCACGAACAGTCTTAGAGACAAGATACTTTTCTCACCGTCTCATCTGCATACCAGAATCAATGTTTCTGCTTGCTTCCTTGGTCCCCTGTGGCATTCTGAGTTTACCCTGCATTTTAGACTTTTACCTTATTTTGGAAGATTGCCTTGCTTTTTGCTAAACAGACAAATCAACCAGATCAGCAATGTACTTCCAGGTTTTATTTCAAACTAAGTCCTTACAAGCTTACGGCACATTACATATCTAAAATTCTGAAGGCGCCTCCCCAGTTTACCCACTGATCGGGACAGAGTCCAGCCACATGAACACAGATTGTGGTTACTCTCTTATCTCGGCAAGTTATCACCATGTCCGGAGTCTCTCCAAAATAATTCTCACTCTCACTCGTTCCTTATCAAATCTGCCAGGTCAACTGCCAGCCAAGTCCCAGATCACCTAATTAAAATCACAGCCTGCCAGCCCTCCCAAGCTCTGACGTTCAAGACCTGTGCAATGGTCAGTTGTCTCTGTAACCTCAAGAAGGATTTTGGGGGTCTGCTGAACAAGGAATCAAGGGTAGATCTTTCCCCGAAGCCTTCCTCACACCGCAGCAACATCCGCCACTCACTACTCATACATTTCATATCCAGTAAACAATTTATTTGCTGGTGGGGTCCTTGCTCATGAATCGTTGGTTCAGCCTTTGAAGAAATCAATTTGAATTAATTTCACAGTGATCCTAATTATTTATTTGTCCTGTTAGTTATCAAGATATCTGAAAAAAAATAATTAACATATGTCGATGGGCCACGGAACAAGCTGTTAGTTAAGAACGTTTTAACAGCTCTCTAAACACTCTTAACACTGATACATTTTTACAATTTTGGCAGAGTTTTCCACTTTCACCTGCATAAAAAGAAAAAATTAATAAAAACGCATTAATATGTGTTGATTTTTTTCTCCTCCTCACTCTTTAATTGAGATCTTATTAAAATACAAATATATAAATTGTTAATCTGGAACATTACTATACACAATATTTGTAATAGTGCTTCCCTATTTGTAAATACTATCATGTAATCAATGGGTAAAATAATTCTATATTTCTATTCAAATATAAGTAATGAGTATGATAAGTATACTGCATATTTCTCAAGTCATTTAGCATAGAAACCTGTGGAGTATAGGAAATGTCCTACTACTACTGTATCTACTGTAAAACTATACATTACAGCTCTGTTGCACTACACATCCAGCATCCACTTTACCTGCATTTGGCCCGTGATAGCTTTGCTGCAAGGGTACGCCACAGATTTCATACTGTGTTTTTAGAGTGAGTGTACAAGTTTTGTGTCAAACAGTGAGTGTAGAACAGTCAGAGAGGATTTTGATGCCTTTGCAGCAGGAGTATATTTTTATGTCTGAAGCTAGAACAAGAGGTGGAGCAGAGAGATCTTTGAACACATTTTTTTTTTTTTATCCTTCCGAATCGGCAAAGATTTGTCAAGCCGAAATGTTGACCTAATTTCACCTCTCCCTCCTCCCTCTGCTCTTCTACCCTCCCAACATCCCTCGCTCTGTTTATACGCTCCCTCCTCCTTTCCTCTTTTTTCCTCCATCCCGCCAAATCTTTAGCCAAAGATCATTTGGATGAAGAACAACATGATCATCGGTGAAGACCCAAAGTATCTGATGCAGAACAAACAGGGCGTGTTGACTCTGAATATCCGCAAGCCAAGCCTGTTTGATGGGGGCAGATACTCCTGCAGGGCCATCAATGATCTCGGGCAAGACGAGGTACAGTGCAAGCTGGAGGTTCGAGGTAAGCTGCCTTAACTTCACGTCCCATAATGCCATACTTTCAAAGTAGTGAGCGAGATCATGGCCTGGGCCAGGGCAAGTCTCTCTGACAGCCTTCAATAAAGCTCAGCATGACAAATCTCCATCTCCTCAACCCTGACTGATCTCTCGTTGTGAAACTTCTGTTAAAATTCCAACCGCTTGTGCTAAAAATAAACCCTATTGTATTTGTCAGTTAAAGTTTCAGAGCCACAGATGACTCTTGAGTGCTGTAGTTTTTTTTAACAGAATGATCTACTGGCCTCTCATGCTGATTTAAATTTCTCTTTTTCTCCGCAGTTGTACAAGAGAAAGGAGAGGAGGCGAAGAAATGAGCGACAGCACGAAACAGCAGAGGATACAGTTGAACAGGAATAGTAATGGATTATGTATAACGGGGTAGTCATGAATAAATATGATTAGAATAGATCACTGGTGAGGCTCTAAAGCCAATCCCCCTGCCCCCCTTCCTCATATACACTTGCCTTTCACCGCTTCTATGACGAATGCCACATCAGTAATATACCATAAATTCTTACAGCAAGCTGCCACCTTGTCACATCCTGACTGAGAGAAGCCACAGAGTAGTGTAGTAGCACTGCCCCGCTGTGACCACACACAGATGGATCCCTCTTATCTGTGAAGTGGACCTGTCACTGAACACACTTATAAAACAGCCTTTCATCCATTACGGCTCCCTGTGTTGTCTGTTTTGTGTCGGGGACGTTTTTATAGGTTGGGATGAATTTATGATTGTAATGCAGCTGTAGCACTGACCGACCGGCTGCACACCTCTGCTTCCTCACTGTGGTGTTAGGTGTGTGATGTGTGAGCAGGGGCCCACCAGCCCTGTGATGGTTGAATGGAGGGATCACTATTCAGCCAGGCATGGCCAACAGCATGGAGCCGACCAGGATTAAAGGGCTTCTTATACACAGATATGGACCTGCTGCATCATTTATGCACACACACACACGGAGGGTTCACATGTTGACTCACAGACACACTCTCCCTGTCTTTACCCATCCTCACATGCTGTCATACTACATTCCTCATGGCATGACCTATAGTGGTAGGCCTTTACAGATACATGACTTACACTCATGCACATGCAAACACAAACACACACTCCGAATCAGGGTCTCATTAGCATCACACACTAGAGACTAATTAATGCACCCATCAACACTGCCCTAATTAGCTCTCCCACGTCATTACTGAGCAAACGAATTACCGCTAATTTACACACCCGCAAAACAAACACAGCACCGTCTCTGCTGGGAGAGTCCGCCGCGGCTCGCCTCGCACACCAAATTAAAGCCTCACCGCTCTGCTTGCAACCCAGACCGGCGTCCCAAGTGACCCCGCCCTCCCGTACACACACCCGTACCTCGGCCATCTGACAGAGGAGGATTTGAGGAACTTGGAGGCAGATAGCAGAAGTTCAGATTGAACACATCAGATAGTTTGTGTGTGGAGTTGCCTGCTGCAGAATAAATACATCACCCTCCTCTGGAGATCTGAGGGTACTTTACTCCCCAGGCCTGTCCCACCACAGACTGCATTAGGTCCTGGTCTCCTGTCTCTCCAGCAGAGGGGGTAAGAGCACAGTGACAAAGACCACAACTGACCATCGTTAGGGTCCGTGGTGTAATCATGAGTGACAGGCTATTAAGAATTATTACCTTACCAATTCATCTCTGATTTAAGCGCCAAACCTGCCAGCCTAATCCCGACTCTCGCCTTGAAACATTCAGCTCCTCTAAGTACAATGGATTGCATTTCCTCCTTTACATTGCAGCATGTTGTTGAAGATGAGCTGAAATAGGGTGAGGGCATAAATGCCCAGATAAAGCAGGGAAAATCCTCCAGATACCTGAAAGTAGGCCACGATTGGTTGCACAGTAGACCTGCAGTGCAGCACAAAGCTTAAATTTTGAACCCTGTCGAGCAGTAAATTACTCTGAGTGTGTGTGTGTGTGTGTGTGTGTGTGTGTGTGTGTGTGTGTGTGTGTGTGTGTGTGTGTGTGTGTGTGTGTGGATTAGGTGTGGTGTTGATATAATCTTATTGTCAGTTAACCTGAGACACAGCGTGGTGTGTTACTCCGCTGATTGACACATGAAAGCAGCGCTGAAGATACACCGCATGCTACTTTGCATGGAAGTTTTGGGAAAAACAGATTCTTGAGAAAAACAGCATGTAACCTCGATACTCCACCTGAGCTTTACCCTCTGTTCCCTCTCTCAAAAGTGATGTTCAGTTGCTAAGCAATCATACTAATTGTATCTACTGGCATCATCCGCGAGCCTTATGAAACTTTCAAAACATGAGAAGGTGCAGGTTTACAATGCCACTGTCAGTGTTTGTGTGTGTGCCTCTTCCGTTCTCACACTGTTTCAGAAACCTTTAAGTAGTAAGCTAGAAAAAAACAAAATTTAGCATTTTGTTTCCCCCTCATTCCCTGTGACACACCTTAAGGCTCTTTAAGTTTGTGATGTCTGAATGAATAATTAATGAGGAAGCATGGCAGCCCAGGAGTAAACTACCAGCTTCTTCGTGCACACTGTATCTGCTCTGCTGTCTTTCCAATATTAGAACAGGCCTGCCTCAGACGAAGACGAGACAAAAGAGAGTGACAAGACAAGTCTTACCACCAGGCGGAAGGGAGGCAGAATCAGTAGGGTGCAAGCACTGTTATGTCTGTGTGTGCGGATGTGTGTGTTCAAGAAAAAAGACAGACAAGAGATACCAGAGAGACAGAAACAGACCTCCTGAAACAGTAGGACGGGGGGAACTATAATTATGCAAGTAATTATACATGAAATCACAGACTTGGAGTGAGAGAGGAAGAGATAGATAGAGAGAGAGAGAGAGAGAGAGAGAGAGGAAGAGCACTGGAGGGAAAGAGCCTTGCAGTGAGTCTCATCCATGTAATTACAGTAGAAGAACTAAATGAAACAGAGGGAGAACACACACATACCATATAGGACCATCCACCTGTTTTCTCTGCACCACACACAATGTTCATCCTGACCACCGTACTGTATGTTTCACCATACCCACATGGACGTTTTGTCTTCATCTTCTGTTGCTCTGTGTGTTTTTTTTTGGTTGCCATGGTATGCTCTATTGAATATCAGTGTGACTTATACCCTGTGTCATCGTGTTCATTGATTAAAGAGCCCAAACCCTCCCTGAGCTCACGACCCATATAATGAGCACAATGTATCTGGGGGGTGGAGGCGTTAAAGGAGAGAGCTGCCCTCACATTTTACAATAATGACAACTTCATGACTGCATGTGGCTGACAGAAACAGACAGCTTTGTCTACACTGAGGGTGGCTCGCTGTTGTTGAGTTGCTATGTGAAGAAAAATCTTCCAAAGTGAGGCATTTTGGCTGGGTCTCATTTTTTTATCATTTTATTTTTTACAAGGGGTTGGTTAGGTTTATAAGGATGGGAGTTTAGGTGGAAGTAGGAGATTCAGATTCAAAGCTCAAGTTCAAAATTAAGTATTGTTGTAAATCATTAATTCAGTATGTTGTATTTGTCTTTTTTGGAGTCTTGAGACAGACCTTTTGGTATATAACAAAAAACAAAAGCTGTTGTCGAATTAAACATGAAATGAGATGTAAACATTTTAAAAATAAAACAAAGCATGTTTGAATGAAAATCAAGTACTTTAAGTGTGAGCACAGTTGACAAATGTTTAGAAAGTAGGTTTGTTTCAGCCATTTTCAACTTGGACACTATTTCCCGTCATTTTTTTTTTAGTGTGTCATCCATTTCCCGCCACTTAACATGGTCCAGGTCATGGGGGAAGCAGACTAAGCAGTTTAGCCCAGATGTCCTTCTCCCTAGCCACGTCCTCCAACTCTTGGTGGTGTATCCCAAGGCATTCTGAGGCTGCATGGGACATATAATCCCCTCTGTGTGTCCTGGGTATTCTCCAGAAAAACCTTCACAGTGAGACATCCAGACAATCACAGTTGGCTTGTTTAAAAGAGCAGAGGTTCTCCAGAAATCTGAACTCCTCTTGATGTCAGACCCTCAAGGACAGCTGCTCATTGGCCACTTGTATCCATCAGTTCCATCTTCATTGTGACAGTCCAGAACAATGCCATCCCTACTGATCCCACATAAACTTCTTCTTGTTCTAATTGTCCATCTTACATACCCTCACCTATGAATGAAACCCTGAGACACTAGAACTACTTCACTTGCAGAAACTGGCTCCTTTTTTCTCCATTTTTTGGCAGATATAAAAAAAAAACGCTATATCCTTTAGACCATATCCATTAGATTAGTCCAGGGTGTAACATTTAGGAGGATCTATGTTTTCATTAGTGTATAATCACTTGAAAATAAAAAATGTTGCTTTTTTATTACCATACAATGAGAGGTTTTTCTCTACAGAGGGAGTTGACCTCTTCCATTGAGGCCCCAGTGTTGAATTGTAATGTATCTACAGTAGCCCAGAATGGACAAGAGTTTCGCAGCCACCGTAGTTTCTCCTACACACTTGGAAGACGAGTGGTATTCAGTGAGTTGCATTCTGCACACTGGACCTTTAAATGATAGGTTAAAAACTTAAAGACGGTCTTAAAACAATACTGAAAAGGTTACTGGTTACTGTAATTGTTCCTCCTGTTCATACTGGCCATATACAGATCCCTTAAGAAAGCAGTTGTGGGATACAAAGCCTATCGTCCTCTTTGTAAACAAAATTGTATTCCAAAGTTTAGCCAAAGATACTGTGAGGCTTCAGCAGTCTGAGTTAGTTAGATCAAGTTAGGATCTTCCAAAGTGTCAGTCTTTTTAGAACAAACTTCTCTCTTTTGTTAACATCCCTCCACTGCAGTTCAGCAAGAAAACACTATCTACAAAAACACAAAGAAGGCAGTAACGTTGGAAGATCCCTACTTTATTTGTCCAACTCATATATCTTCAGCTGAACTTCAGAATGCATATTTGAGGACTCACTTGTTACAGATCATCATCCAATGAAGCCAACAGATCTACAGTGTCAGCAAATAGCAGAGGTGCAACCCTGAGGTAACCAAACTGGACCCTGCATGAGAAATAGGACATATTGGTGACAAGTCACAACCGTGTACAACACCTACTGGTACATATCTGAATATTCTAATAGTCTCACCAGTTGATTTGAGATAGAGCTTCTTAATCCTCTCTGCTCTCCAGTACAGTCTTAACAGGCTGTTCTCAAATCCATGTCTTATCCAGTATATTGATTGCTCTCACTGTAATGAACATGTCTGCTGAATTAGAAATTCTGTTCAGAATTGATTAATATGATTTTAAAAGGTGGAGAAGACTGTTATAGAGTTAGGATTGGTTTAGAAATTAAAGTAAGTTTAACCCGTTGTAGTTTTAGGTTGCTATGTAGCGGTGTGAATATGGGTTTAGGGAATAAATATAGCCAGCAGAAGGTTCTGATAAGTAACGTGGGTGCACACACGCATGCATATGTGTGTAGGTGTTTAATGTGTTGGCACGCAAAATGAGCCACATATTGTGTATGTAAATCCATCTGCACAGTGTGAAAGGAATAACAGTCTGGCAAATCACGAAAACATATGCAAAACACTGACAAACTGCACTGATAAAGACAAAGAGTGGTCAGGACTGACACTTAAAAGGATGGTTGGCACACTGTATGAAACTACAGTCTAAAAATTACCACATAATTAACTCCTCAATGACAGCACAGTCTCAGCAAAAGGATATACTGAGCTTAAATAAAAAAAAAGAAAAAAGATGCTGACTAAATGTAATGAACAAAATCTAAAGACAAATATTTAATTCCCCTTACTCTTAAATTTGGAGAAAGCCAAAGAAAGCCTTCAGCCCAGAATCAGCTGCCAGCTAAGAATCTATAACAGTAACTACAGACAGTCATGATTGATCTGCATGGTCATGTAACAGACAAGGACTATGAGGCCATTTCAAATGGCAGATGCAGCCTTAGGTGCAAACACTGCTCCATCAAGATGTCTCCACACTGTATCCACAGACACAGCTAAACAAGGAGCAGCGTGAGATGTTGTAAATATACTGTGACCCAATCTGTAATCATATATCATAGCTGAGTCTTTTTGAGTTGTTTGCATTCCAATGCGGATTGAATTGAAGTCAGCAAAGGCTCAGAGCATGATGTGTAAGACATGCTGCACACCAGTGATTCCCAACCAGCATATTTCTGCAGTTGCCAGGGGGTACGTGGAAAGATTGAGGAGTAATCACTGCTACTAGATGTCGCACTAGAGCACAGAAACTCAGACCAATACATATGGTTGCTATGGCCCACCAGACTCCACTGATAAAACCAGTCATTTTACCTCACTGATAACTGAAAACACACTTCAAACTGGACAGAAACAAAACAAAACTCACCAAAACATTCTTTGTCAGTCTTTCCACAATATTTCCAACAGTCACCAACTCTGGTTTGGATGAAATAAATCCTTAATTCACAGAGGTAGATGAGAAAATATTTGCAAAATATAATCCTTGCGCCCATCAAAATACGTAGACTTAGAGTGCTTGTTTTTGCCACTGACATGCTCAGATTGTTATTCTGAAGTGTCTGACAACATTATGGAAAATATCCCTACAGAGATAGACTTTTTGTTTAACCAGAAACAGGCGTAATATTGCTATCACTCACCACCAGGCTCCACAAAAGTGGTAATTTTACCTCGCACATCAATATTGTCATTCATTCAAAGTGGATAAAAACAAAATAAAACTCACCAAGTCATTCTTTGTTAGTCTTTCCTCTGTTACAACTATCACCAACTTTGGTCTGGTCAAAATAAAACCTTAATTAACAGAGAAAGATAAGAAAAACCATTTAAATCTAGTGAATCCTCACTCACATTACATTAGTGGTATACTCACTGACATGCATTTGCTCCTGGACCGGAGAGGTAAACAGCACTTTAATTTAATAAATGTCCTAAACATTGTATATATGACTTTCAAAGTAATGGATATGGTGGAAAGTAATGAATAAAAAAGGCTGAAATAATTAGCTAAAAGATGGCCCAATGGTTGAAATGTCCAGCTCCTGCCATAGAAGTGATAGACGTATATTCACATGTGACCAGTATCACCAGGGGACCTCATGTGATTTAGAAATGACCCTCCACGCCTGTGTTTCATGTGGCACACTTGCACAGGATACGCACAAATGCTACTGGAATTTAGTGACATCTTCCCCCTGATAGAGCTCTACATAATGCTGGT
Organism: Dicentrarchus labrax; assembly: GCF_905237075.1. Taxonomy (NCBI): domain Eukaryota; kingdom Metazoa; phylum Chordata; class Actinopteri; family Moronidae; genus Dicentrarchus; species Dicentrarchus labrax. The sequence goes on from NW_026136722.1 coordinate 14,723,337, forward strand.
TGAAAGATGTTTCTTACCGCATGCTGCCGTATGTGTCATCCATCTCATCATTCGACATTTTGGTCGTCTGATGGCAGAAGACCTGAGGCAGAAAAAAAGCATGAAGGAAAGACTACTACTAGAGGCCCACAGGTGATACTTGAAAATACTACTGAAAAAACTAACCGGTAACGATATAATGAATAATATTAAAGGTCCAGTGTGTAAAAGGATATATTGGCAGAAATGGAATATAATATTCATAGTTATTAGGGTGTAATCGCCTGAATACAAGAGTTGTTGTGTTTTCGTTACCTTAGAATGAGTTTTTAATCTACAGTGGGTCGTCTTCCATGGAGTCCGCCATGTTGAACCGCCATGTTTCTACAGTAGCCCAGAATGGATAAACCAAATACTGGCTGTAGATAAACCCTTTAGACACGTTCTCATTCCCAGATTGTCAAGCGGTTCTACACACCGGTCCTTTAAATAACATGCAGTTTAAAATCCATCCACATGAACACATTTGTGGTGTTGACTGAGGCGTACGTCAAACAAATAAGGTTGGTAACCACTGCTGTACACCGACTGCACTAAAAAAAGTAAGAAATAGTTTATATAGTTCAATAGTTCAACCTAGAAGGCCTGATTGCCTGTTGAAGGCCAGACAGTGCACACTGCAGGAGACAAAATATTTTTAATCTATTCTTTCCTAGAAAATTATAGAGAGCCTTGGACATTTTTGTTATGGGAAGAAAAATTCACGAACAGCAGCATTTTCTCAACATCACTGAACTTTTATCAGACGATTTTCCCTTCCCTCGTCCCTCTTAACTCAACATTCTCCTGCATGAGTGAAAGCTCCAAGCTCCCCCACCACACGCAGTCCAAGAAACCGCATGAAAAGCTTCACAGGGAGGACTGGAGCCGTTCTGAAGGCAGCAAAAGGTGGTCGTCCTACTTATTAGCTGCTTGATATTCACATATTGTTAGGGTGCTTCTTCCCCCCCCGAATGTGTTCATTTTGTTCTCTCTGCATGTGTTTGATCATAATGTCCTCACCTCTGCTGGCTCCTCATCATTAACTCCCAGGAATCCTGCAACCGGCGAAGTTTGTCTCCTCAGTCTGTCACAGACCGCATCAGTCTAAGTTACAGTCTCACCCCACACACACACACACGCACACACACACACACATACACTCACAAAACTCCCCAGAGAAGATGAAACTGGCAGTACTACTTACTAATCTCTGCATTTTGGGAGTTTTTCCCCCTCATAGGCCCCTCTGCAACAGAAAACCCTCGCTGTTGAATTAGATTTGCTTACTCGTCCTCACCCATCTTCAAAGGACTCAGATAACTGAATATACCTTTTATTCATTTCATGCCACTGTAATTGTTTTTTTCCCCCACTGAGCAAATCCTGAGCAGGTCTTTGGGGGAATAGACTTGTGTATATGGCTGTGCTTTCATCTGCATTATGTTTAGTAATAGTATTATTATTATAGGGTATTGTTTTTGTTTTGTTTTTTCTTACTATTTGTTATATTTTTCTGCTGTTACCATGGTTTTTGTTTTTCGGCTTCCTCTCTGATTTTGGGGACAGCCTTGCGCTCTAGGTGAGAGAGACTCATCTGCTTGAAAAAATGCCTTGAGGTCTTTTCATTAAAACAATTACAGTAATTTCACTTTACCTGCTAAAGGAAACAATGGAAATTGCTTTATTTTAGGGAATCCAGGGTTGGAAAAATTGCAAGAATGAGTAAAAAGTTCGTAAAAAACAAGGCAAGAAGCTGAAAACATGACTGAGATTGTTATGTATCAAGCGGGATAGTGAATAATTCTTTGTTTCATGGTTTTCTTTGATGGAGACAATAAGGGCAGCTCAACATTAAAGGGATGCAGAGATTTCTCTCTCCACATATCCGCACTTCCTTCTTTATCATTAAGGATGGAAATTATTTTATCTTCCCAGTTTCGTGATGAGAGTGATGTTATTAGTTTCCCCGTGCTTGTATGACCACAGCCTTACAATTAGATCTTTCAGATAAAATCAAAGCCTACTGTCGCATCAGAGCTGTGGTGAGATATCAATTAATAGAGACGGATCTAAAATAGGACAGATTCAATTTCACACTTATGGCACTTTTTTTTCCCTCCTTCCCTTTTTGGCACACGAGAGTCACACAAAGCATTGTTGGTTGCATTTCTGTGCAAATGTTTTCTTAACATCTCTTATCTCAGCCAGCGCTGTCACATTTAAAGCCACCAGTGTTAAAGAAACTACTCTGATATGTACCTCAAAAAACAAAAATAAACAACTTTTAATAGCTCTTAGATGATAAGTCAGATCCAGCTCATTGTAGTCATGGAGTCCAGTCAAACTGTGACTTCTTTCGAGCAAACTTTTTATTTATTGTTACACACGAAAATACTGTGGTACATGCTATGGAAAGCTTTTCACTGTCTATATTCTTAGCCATTCCTGTCTTATCTTAAGAGGGATCTTAGAGTTGTTAATGAGGCAGTAAATGTTTGACTCGACAGTCAGCAGTGAAAGCCATTTCAACTAAAATGTCTATGCTTTATGAGCTCCTCTGTCATAAAGAGAGCATCGCCTTGGTGCTCTTTTTGCTGTTAAGATGCATATGGCAACTCTGTGTATTCACAGATCCAAATGGAAACAAGAGGTAGGTTTTAATTGATTTCAAGAAATTATGCAACATGATGTCTATAAGTGGACATGTCATGTGGAGATGAGTTTTCCACTTTGTGTGGGCAAAATGAGTGTATTTGACATCAAAGTGTCATTTAGGGTCATCTACAGGCAGGCTTATTAACAGAGGGGTTTACATCTAATATCTTTCTTTTGCCTTCTCTCTTTAAATGTAAGATATTTGCTTAATTAAATAAACATATTCCTGTTTTCTTTGCTGGTATAGGTTTAAACATTTCTTATTACTGAATAGCACTGTTGTATTAGACTGCATTAGTTTAAGCTCTACCTAATAAAGTGGATTTATATTTGCTATAATAATTTTATATTTTGTATTGCTATGCCTTCTGTGTTCTAGTTGTTAAAACACAATAAAATTGTGTTCAACCTAATTTTCAATCTATAGTGTCTCACTTGATTTAGACATTAACGTTACCTACTGCAGTTTTAAAATGAACCCAACATTTAAATTTCTGGTGGCGGGTGGGGGGGTCTTGTCTGCAGGAGAGGGCTGCTGTGACTAGACTCCCAGGCAGCCAGTCAGTTCAGTCTTACTCCGGTTCACATCATCAGGCTGCATCCCGGGGGAGGAGTCAGAAGTTTGACAGACAGGCATGCTGCGGAAACACTTGAGAGGACAAGCTCAAGGTAAGTAGTGGAGGAAGAGAGGAAGGAGGCTTAGGCATTAGGCACTTGCCCATAATCATGTTTAGTTCCTGCAGAGAGTGCACAAGGAGAGGATGCAACACGCGCACACACACACACACACACACACACACACACACACACACACACACACACACACACACACACACACACACACACACACACGTATGTATGTGTTAAAGACGGCTCACACAGCCACACAGCCAAAACCTAAAGCTCAAATCCATGCATGTGGACAATCAAGTACACAGATAGGTGCAGTAATGGCATGATAGGTTGTATAAAAAGTTGACTATGCACTGTATCACACATACACACATATATATATACACACACACGTAAAGGTAGACTGCGACAACAATATTGTCTATATTCTAGAGGAGAAAAGGGAGAGAGTAAAGATAGCATGAGGGAGAGGGAGAAAAGAGGTAGAGCGAGGGGACGAGTGCAGCAGTTTTGAAAGCGTTTGGCTCCGTTCAAATAGTTGCCATGGTTTCGAGATGTTTCCATGGAAATGCTAGCTGCCAATAAAATGAATTTGAGGAGGATCTTTGCAGCAGGTTGGCAGGAAGGTGAGAGTGATGCGGGAGAAGGGGACAACGGGAGCAGCAGCAGAGTTGGGGGAGGGGGGGCAGTAAGGGGGAGGCCACTTCACTAGCTTTGATAATGCACCAGTCAGTTGCACGGGCGGACGACAAGGGGGGAGGTTGGGGTAGGGGAGAGTCGGGCGAAGAATTTAGGGTAAACAAGGTGAGGGGAACATGCCACGCAATGGAAAGCAAAAGGCACTGAGACTATTTCAGTCTGGATGGGTTGTCATAGTAACCGTGGCCTCACAACACAGAGAGCAGGTAAATACATAGGAGCCTGGCTGGCCACTGATTAACATTTGTGCGATCACAATCACGTCTGTGTGTGCGTGTGGTAGAACGAGAGAATGAGAGAGAAGAAGAGTGTGTCAGAGAGCATGTGCGTGAGAAAGTGTGTGTGTGTGTGTGTGTGTGTGTGTGTGTGTGTTTGCGCACACAAACTCACTCAAAACACTTTCCACTGACTCTCTTTCATGGAACCAGAGCCAGCGAAGGGAGCTGAATGCATTAGCGGGGCGCCGACTCTGACGCACATTTGTTTATGTGTGTACACGAGTGTTTAAGATCACAATGTTTCATACTTTAGCTGCTCCTTCAAGGGCTAAACAAGGCTTTTAATGTGCACTCAGCCAGTGAGCGATGTCTGCCCCTCTACCCCTGTGCTCCCCTGCAACTTCTGTCCCCCCTACTTCCTTCCTTCCTTTCATTCTTCCTTCCTTCCTCGCGCCCTTTGTCTCATTCCATCTCTTCCTTCTCTCTCTTGTACTCTCTCTCTCTCTCTGAAGGACAGAGGTATTCCCACATTTCTCGGTCGCCATGGCAACGCTGCAGCAAGAAAGAAAGAGAGGCCGCAAGAGTAAGGGGGTGGTGGGGAGGTGGGGGTGGTTGGGTGGAGGGGTTCGGGTGCTGGGGGGGTGAGGCTGGGGATGTGTGAACAATGCTAATGCTACTTCACTGATCATCGATTGTGTGTTTTACCCTCCCCCCAACACCCAGCCCAAACCACTGACACCCCCCCCCCAACACACACACACACACACACCCACACACACACACACACACACACACACACACACACACACACACAGACACAAACATTTATTTCTCTCTTTACATTTGTATCGCTCTCTTTCCATCCTCATTACTCTCGCGCTCCGGCCGGCGTCCTTCTCCCTGTGGTTTTAAAACTCAATCTCCACATAGTGCTGTCATTGTTATCATTATTATTATTGGGTCATTTAGCAGGCAACGTTGGTATCCACGGCAACCCGAAGAAGTGGCACCAGTTCCTTGGTGAATACCAATATAGACAAGCATCCATCAATATCCCAGTGACTCATTATCAGTCTAATGGTGAGGCCGCTGCTGTCACACCGGACTATAAATAATGTTGTCTCATTAGGCACCACTGCTGCCACCACCGGTCCCTGCGTAAACAGGGCCAGTGTGCGTGGTGCGGCACAGAGGTGGCGTTCCCCTGCATGGTCAACTGCGCTTGCATATGCACAAGAGTGTGCATTTGTGATGGCGCTCAACTGCAGGGGGGCGCAAACGCTGCCAAAGAATGGTGACTTAGCACCCAGTGGTGGCAGAGGCAGCCGAGCTGAGGGGGCAGGCTGGCAGGCAGCTGCATCAGAGCCTGACTGAGGGGGTTGACTCAATAAACCAGGTAGTGGAGTAAATAAGGCTCTCGCACTCCCTCGCATAGGTGTGCACGACTGCAGGCTCTGCCCCCGTGTCTGCTGTCTGTATCCCTATCTGTTGTTCACACTCGCAGGCCGACGCACACACACAAACACACACACACACAGGCAATCCTGCAGGACCGCAGTGGCTGCTGCCTGTCAGTACTCCTCTGTGGCTAATCGATGGATTGAAGACGCTGATGAGACTGAGAGAAGAGAGAGAGAGAGAGAGAGAGAGAGAGATTCACCTCAACCATTGCCTCCTTGCCTCAAGTCATTACCGCAACTACTTGAATCGTTTAGCGCTGCAGCAAAGGGATGGAAGGGAGTGGTGGCAGCAGTGACCATGTGCACGAGTTAAGGTTGCACGCCGCACAGTACAAGGATTTTAAAATGTATTACAAGTGCACAAATGCGCCTCAGCGTGCACGATCAAGCCATTCAATTCACCTTGGGGAAACATACACAGCACCTTTATGTAACCAGAAGACACAGAGCGAAGAGAAAGACCAAGATGGGGGTGAGGGTGGGAGGGGTGAGGCGAGGCTGACTCTACTCTATACAAGCAGCTTCTGTTTGCATGTCAATCATCTCCAATGTGTAAGAAACCTGAGCGGACTCTTAATTCTGCAGGGTTGCGCGACAAGTTATTGCGTGTTGATTGCCTGTCTGCTGGATGATAATGCATTCATAATCGTATCGTGGTTGTTTGTACAGATTGTCTCCCGGTTGCTCTGCTCTAGTCTGGAATGCTGAATATCAGAGATAATTATCCGAGATAGCAGGCTGCAATCCAGCCGGCTGAAACGCTCTCATCTCCTTCAGTCAGAGTTCTGTCAGTTGTCAGGATTTCTGGAGCTCTATGGAAACGGATGCGTGGACACGAGCCCATTGCTGAGGTCCAGACTGGAGCCTGTGATAGCGTCATATCACAAGTCAACATGCTGCAAACACTGTGCACCACAGAGAAGGCACCTCCTTAAAGAGCTGTTTTTTTACTGCACATACACTCACACACGTTGGCTGGTGGACTGGTGTTACGTTGATGCCTCCACCGGTGTCTGACAGAACATATGCTTGCTCTCAGGAAAAAAAAGACATCTCTTCATGGATAGCTGTGCATGAAATAGTGTCCCTGGGTAAATCCTTGTTATAAATTACATCTTGTGTTGTTTGCTGGATTTTTTTGACCTTCTCCTGGGATGACATATTCTCTGCTCTGTCTAACTGCAAAACTGCTGGTGTCATACCTGCCCTTGTATGCGAGCCACATGTGGCCCAAAGTGTGTAGGTTTTCATTACGTTATGGTGTGCTTAACAGCGCAGTTAAAATGTGTCACAGCCAGGTGGAAAATTATATCCCCAGTGTGTTGCCTTTCGGGAATCGAATAAATGGCATTGTTTTGAGCTTGACCAACACCTTGCAAAGCTACCCTGAATCTGAACTCTTTGCAAAAGATTTTATTCCGGAAAACATCCACTGAGAATCGATTCCTGGCAGCTAAGAGTCGGAAAAATCTGCAAATTATGTAAAGTGGTTTATACGATGACAACAACCAGCAGCACTGGATTTTGAGTTTGAACTGAGCGCCAACTCGCTGCATCTCAACTCCTGAGCACATGAACATGCTTCTTAAACTAGGCATTGCAGATCTAAAATAAAGCAGGATTTACCAACTGTGCATTCTATTTGCCAACTCAAATACATTCAGGAAATCATTTAGGGGAGTAATTTACGTAAAACATGCTAACATTTCCTGAATAAACAAAAAAAAAAAACAGGCCAGTGAGAGGTATGTTCTTCTTCATTTTGAGGTCTCAATGAATGTCAGTTATGTGTTGGTTTGTTGAAAGGGTGATCCGATCACTTGCAGAGTAATATTGGTCCCCTCCCAGTGATGACTCTTTTAGAAGAAGCTAATCGAAATTAAGGATTCATGACAACAGAAGCAACATCTCTGTTTTAAGAGCCTGACGGGTTGTTGATTTCTCCACCCACAGACAATCATGTTTCGCTTAATCTATTAAACATCTGAGTTGCAAAGATTTTCACACAACAGTGACAATTTGTGTCACCTTTAATCATGAGTGCATGTCATAGCGTGTACACACCACGTTGCACATATGTTACATCGGCATGTGTGGGTATGCTGCCTTAATACAGTATGCAGGATGTGTCATAGGTTGTACGTGTCATCCTGTCTTCACTCTCTCTGTCTGTCTCTCTCTCTCTCTCTCTCTCTCTCTCTCTCTCTCTCTCTCTGAGTCGCATTACCTCTCCCCTGCAACCTGCTTTCTAATCAATAACTCATCTCTCGATGTCGATTCCCCTCTACCCCCACAGGAAAACAAACGTCCTTCCACAGGACAAACAAAGAGAGGGGAGGATGGGGGGGATGGACGGGAGAGAGGGGAGGTAAAGAGGTAGGCAGATAATTGAGAAAATACTGTAAACCCAATGAAATACCTAAATAGCCTGTTGCGGTGAAGAGGAGGGGAAAGTCGCAAGAGGAGGTGGGAGGCGATGGCGAGGAGGAGAGGTGTAAAGAGACAGCGTGTGGTGAGGTGGAGGGAAAAGGATTGAAAGGGTAGCTATGGGATGGATGATTAGCCCCTGTCTCCAAGGTTACACTTTACAACTGTATCACTGCAGAACGGGAGAGTGGTGAGAGGAAGAGCGGGTGGGGGATGCGGAAGGGTGACATGGACCGTTCATCACGCGAGACTGAATTAAAGAAGACAGAGGCACCTTTTCTCTGGCTCTGACCTTCACATCCAGGACTGATGCTGGCCTTGACCTCCAGACGAAGCTCACCTCGCAGAGTAACCACGCCAACGCTAACGCAGCATGAGCACCAGAGTAGAAAACCAGAGACAAATGGCAGCGAGGAGGAGAGTGACATGCGACAGGCCCCAGAAGGGGAGAAGCAGGGGGGAGAAATCACTTAGATTCCAGCCAACTGAAAGAATTGGCCTTTTCACGAGAAGGGGAGGCATAAAACGGAAACTTGTTTGCCGCTCATCGTTAGGACTCCCCTCCCCCTCCTCCTCCTCGCTCTCCTATCCTATCCTATCCCCATCCTGGTCCGTCCACCAGCTTTTATTTCCCCCTGACAGTTCCCCCTGCCTGCCCCTACCACCTTCAATCACAACTATTTTAACCTAACTAGAGGTGAGAGAGGAGTAGAGCCTTGTGATCAAGTTGCATGCTTTAGCCTCACTGCAGTCTGTTCCAATCTTAAGTAAGTACTTGCTGCTCTACCCTTGAGTCATGTAGATACTTGTGTCGGTGAGGTGAAAATTAGAATTGTTAGGTGGTTTTGCATAATCTATTCAGCGCGACCGTTGACTGCACCCTGGATAGCATGTATGCCAACGGAGGTGGTGTCGCATCAGCATTTTGAAGTTCCGACACATGACTGCCGTAGAAAGAGCACTTGCATTTTCCACTTACTGATAACCTTCCACCATGCACTAAAGCTCACGCAGCCATGCAAAGGACATGTCGCACTGTTTTTTTAATGTGCTAATACAAATTACATGATGCTCATGCAATTCAAACCTGTGTGCTTTAATATGGATTGTGCGCAGACATCATGCAAAACAGGACAGTGCTTGTTTGCATTTTCAGTTCTTTGCTGCTGCTTCTCATGCACACACCCACACAAAGGCTGGAGGAGTAATACATAACGTGTAACTGGATTACAATAATCTGATTACAGAATTTACTGAATTTTGGGAGAGAAAAAAAAAAGAAAAGCTAAATTGCTAGATTACCAGCCTTGAAAAAAGAATAAATGCTTCCTGGTTTACATGTAAAAGCTGTTTGAAGAGAAGCGGAGGAGTTTATGCAGTAGAGTCACACAATTCTGTGATTAAAAATACTATAATACAGTTCAGGAGTTTATAAATGTATAACTTGTATTTTGTGCAGATTTTAATGGCAAAATAATTGAAATGTACAGTAAAAGCTTCTCAAGTATTTTGTGACAAATATAAGATTCAGACCAAGTGTCAAAGGGAAAGTCCAAGTCGAGTCTATCAGGTCTGAAAGCAATCCAGTAAAGTGGAGGTTTTCTAAGTGGGAACTACTGTAAAGCGATGCATTCATTTTGGGTAATGTTATTGTATTTCCCACTTTCCCAGAGTCAGAAACTAATAAAAGCTTTAGGATGGATTGTTTTTAATTTTTTTATTTGGTGTAGTTTGAAGTTATGTCGAACAGCAATATTAGACTATCATGACTCAATTGTTGAGTGTCTATGGGATCAAATAACATAATCATGATTCTATATGCATCCAGGAATTGAGCAAAAATCAAATTAAGGGAGGGTGAGGGCGGCAGAATTTTACAAGCTTGGTCTAAGGGTAGGCCTGCAGTCTCAGACTTTGAAGCATTTGAAAATTTTCCTTACAAAGCTGTGTTAACTGCACTTTTTAGGCCACGCTAAAAGAGACATTCATGGTCCTTAGAGGATGAATTGTAATATCTGTAATATCTTTGATCCTTTTTTGTTTAGCACCACCACGAGGTTCACATTCATGGTTTTGACATAAAATGTCTTAACTACAATTGGGTGGATTGTCACTTAATTTGGTAGATATAATTATGTTTAGGATGTATTGTAACAACTTTGGTCATCCTCTGACTTTGTATCCAGTGTCCTCATCTGGACAAAATGTCACTATGTCCAACACATATAGACTAAATAGATGCAAAAATAAGCTGTTTAGCTTGCTGATGTTCGCATTTAGCTTGAGTAGCATTAGTGCAGCCTCACAGAGCCGTTAGCAGGGCCAGGACACATACCTGAGACCTCTACTCCTTTCACTGTGTAGGTCTAGGCAATTAATATTCAAACCTTTTTTTTTTTTAAGTCAGTCAAGTCTTAATAAGTCTCACAGCAAGGCCAAATCAATTCTACAGCTCTGACTGATAGTCATTTATTATGTTTTATTCCAGATAACATTATTGAACAGTTTAAATCTGGACATTTTTAATACTTTAAATTGTCCCAATAAGGACACTGAGTGCCGTTTATAAGAGTCCGCGCGCACACACACACACACACACACACACACACACACACACACACACACACACACACACACACACACACACACACACACACAGTATCTGTTTTCTATCATTAGTTGTGCTCAGCTGTCAGCAGGTTTGTAGCAAAGTTTAGTGAAAGGTTTGGAAAGGCACTTCACTGAAATAACATCTGACACTTTTGGAGCCCAATGCCTTTGTTGCCAATCGACAGGCAGTTAACCGCCAGAGCTGTGATATTAAAATAGTTGAACAAAACAATTTATTCCTCAAACGTTACAGGAGAATCACTGTTAAGACAGAGAGAATCAATGTTAACCCACCCCAAACAACCCCATCCTGCACCCTTATCCCTGCACCCACACACACATAAACACACACACACACACACACACACACACACACACACACACACACACACACACGGTAAGCCAATAATTGTAACCCTGAGTCAGTAGCATTCAGAAGCTGACCTCTTGGCAAACCCCCAGCCAGCACGAGCTAAGTGTTCACCGCAGGCTAAACAACATCCCACGAACAACACGCACACATATACACACAGACATGCACCCATATGAACACAAAGACACACACACGCACACAGGCAGACGTGGGGCGCAGGCGTAGGTCAGCCGCTTGGGTCACGATACACACCCTGCAGCCAGCCGGTCCACAGCCTCGGTGTCAAATCAGCTTTAACACACTGACACAATGCCTTGGAAATACTCACACACACTCTGCAACACTGCTGCGGCACACGGAGAAAAAAAAACTGATGCTGACTGAAGGAAGGCTCTCTGGGAGAATAACAGCGACATGGAAGAACATGCACATCAAGAATTCACAGAAATTCATTCACACACACACGCAGGCAACATAACCAGCGGACAAAAGTTGTTGCTGTTGTGCTTTAGTAATTTGGCACACATGGACTTCCCCTTGTTTTCTGTCTGGAGGATTTAAGTTAATAGACCTACAGTCAAAAAATAAGCACCCCAATCTCACTTTGAGTTTTGTGAAAAAACGTTATTTTTATTTCATAAATTTCTCAGTATGGCACATGAACAGAGATTGAATGTTCTGAAAAAGATTTGGCACAGAACCTTGAAGCAGAACAAATCCACCCTCCTCCACGCATACACACTCTCTCTCTGCCACACACACACACACACACACACACACACACACACACACACACACACACACAAACAGACACACACCCCCGTGACATGTTCCTCCAGTGTTAATAGTACATCTGTGGTTATAACAGGTTAAAACACAGTCTTAAGAAACAATCACAAGAACAACCATAGTCAATATTGCAGAAGAGAAGCCGAAGCGAAACAAAGAAGCAGATGGAGGCCATGTTTAATTGAACAGAGGGAAGGAAATATCAGAAGCCTTGGTTTGTTGTTGGGTTTGTTTTCCATTTTTCCTGAGAGAGGATCGGAGGGGTGCAGGGGGCTAACGGAAGCGTGGGAGGGAGTGCGCGCGTGTGTGTGTTTGTGTGGATCAAGAGGTTAATACAGAATCACAAGTTGACATCTAGCTGCAGGGGGGTGAAAAATGGCAGAAGAAGAAAAGTGGGAGGGGTGAAACAGGAAGCGTGAGGTAGATAGAGAAGAGCGGAGGAGGGGGAACAAGAGGGTTAAGGGGATGAAGGGGGAGAGGGGGATAATGTAACACGCACACCCGTGAGCGCACGAGCGAGTGAGCGAGCGTACGAGTATGTGTGTGTGTGTGACTCAGAGAGAGAGAGAGAGAAAGAGGGAGGGAGAGGCCGTGACTGAGGCTTTAGCTACATTTCTAAAGAAGAGGGTGAGAAAAAGGCAGAGAAGCAGGAGAAGTCAGCCATGCTCCTCCTCTGCCTCCCCTGGGTCGGGGACAGAGAGGAGTCATTTCCCCTCCGGCGTTGGGTGACATATAAGCACCACGGCGGCCCTTCCTCCTTCATGTCTTTATCTCTGCCGCACACAGATACACAAACACGGACACCGTGCGCACTCAAGTGCACACAAGTACGCACGCAACCCACTCGGACGTATGCATAAATATGCATACTTATGCCACTCATGCAGATATTACACAAACACACACTGAGCACGCAGAGCTGGGGCCTCGGTGTGTGTGTATGACATATTACATTCATGCACACACATGCAAACACACTCACACATGTAGATCAAAACCTACATAGATATGGAGTGACAGGATGCCTCTCAGTGTCATCTTTCATTCCTGCTGTCATCCTCGTTTCTTTTCAATATCGCTCTCCTTTCTCTTTCTCTATTTCTGTCTGCCCTGTCCTCCCTTGTCACTCTATTTCCTTTGGGCTCAGAGGGTGGGGAGGCCTGAGGCGACAGAGGCTGTTGTGTGGTGAGCAGGATCTTCTGCCGGATGAGCCCGGTAAACGCAGCACAGCCACGACGGGCCGCACAGCAACACTGCAGCTTTAGCACAACGGAGGCTGGTGAATATTGCTCGTAGCCGTTCATGAGCATCAGGAGTAAAAATATAACTTGCGAGGTTGGTTTCACATAGACCAGGAGCAGAAATGAGAGCAGACATGAAATGAGGGTATTAAGGGCCAGACTGGATAAATAAATCAGCACCAATGAGAAAAGCAGCATGCCTCACTGGCTGACACGTGTGGGTGGAGACAAAAAAGTGTAAAGAAAAATCAATATCTCCAGTAAAAGTTTATTTCATATTGATGACTGTTTACAACTGTTCCCTGCATTTTTTAAAAAACTTGTTTCACTGGGAGGATGTAGCAGGTCTGATTCAAAGCTCAGCTGGGGAGGCTTATCTAGGTCAGGACTGATTTCTGCTCTGGCTTCACCTCTCGGAGCCCAAGCAACTTGTGACCCTCGCTGTTGATGTCCGGTCTGGGTTTGACCCCACGCCTTCCTGGGGCTCTGCCACCTCAGCAGACAGATAAGGGTTAGACAGCTCCATTATCAAACCACCAGCTTATATCCATATGGCTGTCGCTATCTCCTCACTGCCCTCCATACGGTGCTCCAACCAGACCTGAATTTACACTTCAAAGCGTTGAAATGTACTCTATGGCCCCTGCCCAGCTTCAAACAAACATCAGACACAGCAGAGTGTGATTATGATGCCGAGCCAAGGTGCCCATAAACAGTAAATCTAGGAGTCGGGCTGCTGTGTATAGGAGGGAATGTGCGTTTGGAAACTTAACTGTGAGCCTGTCCCCCGAGAGGAGCACAGCTGCTGGGTCAGCACATCCTTTAATAGTTACGGATGGTTCAGGACATTCCAACACAAGTCCCAGAGTCTGCACACATCACAAAACTGGAGGGGAGTTTTCCACAGCGCTCCAGGGCATGAAGTGGCTCCAGAAGAATGTTTCCAAATCCCAACACGGGCCACAACATCCCAGATTGTTCTCAAAACACGAATCTGTAATTGAAAGCGCAATATGGTCGCAGTCTGCATCGCCCCAAATGTCAGCTTTTCAGGATCTAAGAAAAACAGCCCTCTTTTGAACTTGCCGTGCTGCACTTTTTTTTTTTTTTAGTTTACCCCATGGAGTTCTGAAAGGGTTTCGCCAGCACCAAGGGCTGTAGAGTTTTCTCAGTGCAAATAGAAAACTGTAATCACTCCACTGATGTTCAAAATTGGAGTTACAAGGTTTTCACATGACGACACTGATATCCTCCTTTATAAAGCATTCATGAGAAGCTCTGTGTTAAGCAGTGCTCCGGCTTTACTATTCCCATTAATCGGTACTTTACAATTACATGGGCTGTGAGCGTGTCCCATTTTACTATTTCAGTGACTGTGTGGATTTTTCTCAGTTTTCCTCTGAGCTGCAGCTCACAGGCCCGCTGACCCGCAGCTGAGTGACACAGAGGAGATAGTCATCTGGGATGAGACACCACTCATCACTCTCACGTCACAGCCCACACACACTGACAAGCCCCCTCCAACTCCACACAGCTCATCGCAAGACGCCCAAAACGGACATCTTGTGACCGACGACACGGTTACCAAGGCAACAAGGAAATAAGCCATGTGCTAATGTCTCGGCCATTCTCAAATTAAGGACACCTTCACAGGATATAAAGCAAACACGTGTGAACTGAAGCACAATGGCAGCGGTTGAGAGGTTTGTGTTAACCTCCGCTGCACTCAGCTGCAAATTGTTTAAGAAAGCCCCACCTCAATCAATAAATCACTCAGTCAGTCAGTGTCGGAGTGTGTGTGTTTGTGTGTCTGTGCGTGGTTCTTACATGTGCACATGCTTGTGTGTAGTAAGGGTTGATAAGTGGCTTCAGGGAAGGGTTTTCACAGTGATGACACAGAAAAATGTCTGTGCACATCACATCTCAAGCTCCAGCAGGAGCAACATTGCAGTGACAAAAAAAAAAAAAACCCTCTTCATTCTCTCATAACGTGACTGAACAGATTGACCCCGGCATTTAAAAACTGGTGCCATCAAATCGGTCTTGGACCAGCGTGATGGTGATGAAACCAGCCCCTGACTGCCAAACATCCCACAGCAGAGGCACAGCGAAGCACAGCGAGACAGGGCTGTTGCTGCTGCCGCTGCTGCTGGGTGGGTGGGGGGGTGGGGGGTGCGGGGGGCCTCTGTGACACAGTGGCACACAAAACACTGCTGCACTTAACAGAATCACAGCAGCCATCATGTGAGGAGACAACTGCAACGTTTGGCTCTCGCAGACCGTCTTGATGGCCGTGTGAAAAAATAATAGCAATAACGATGCATATAAATTACAGCGGTTTGATGCTTTTGGCCTCTGCAACGGGGAGAAAATTAGCACTGGCGCCTAAGCACATGCATCATTGACACCATGTGTATCAATAATGCATTGAGCTCTGCTGTCGCTTCACTGCTATTTTTAAAGGGGGGGTGACAGAAAAGAAATTAAGCAGTGTGGAGCTCACTCAGGGCTTGTAGCGCCAAGGTTAACATGTGTGCAACACCACCCCCAGGGACTGGTGCAAGTGTGGCCACCGTTTCTAACACTGCCGGCCACAATGAGCAGCAGACTGAACCTGGATTGCCCTCTTATCTGCGATAACACAAACCTCACCCACCATAAGAGAGCAGGCCCAAATCATCTCATGTGCATCGTTACGATTATGAGTAAAAGTCACATCACTGTCAAGGCGATTAACCATAAATACAGTCACTGAAAATGCACATTAAAAATCACTTAAGCTTCACCAACAGGTGTTACTCTCGCATATAGCTGAGCCAGGGCAAAACAATAAAAACAAATGGCACAATCCAAAATGGGAACGCTAACCTTGATTAGCTGGCTGAAGATGTGAGGTAAACAAACGCCGCCACTAGACTTGACCCTTGACCCTCGACCCTCAACTTGTTATGGCGGATTGACAAAGAGCTAAAAAGAGGCTGAGGATGTTCGGTTGAAAGGAGAGGTTGGCTTGATTGAACAGACCTTTCATCAGTTGGGTTTATCCCAAGCAGAGAGAGAGAGAGAGAGAGAGAGAGAGGAAGGGGGAGCTGCTTAAGCGGAAGAAAAAAAAATCCTGTTTTTACTTTAAGTGTCAGTGAGAGGATCATAAAAGTAGCCTGAAGCAGAGGGAGACAGACAGAGCTGGTTTGAACTGGGGATTTAAAATGGAGGTCTGACCGCCCCTCCTCCCTCTTCCTCTTCTTACACAACCTAGCTAGCGTAAGCCCACCTGAACACGCACACACACGTGCACACACACACACACACACACACACACACACACACACACACACACACACACACACACACTGAGCAGTATTGCATCAACAATGGTGTAACACATTTTGCCATAAACAGCGTACTGCTTCAAATGTCCTGATTTCTTTGCCTTATACAACAGTACAACAGGCATTTTATAATCCAGACCTGCACACACGCACACACACGCACACGCACACACACCACACACACACACACACACACACACACACACACACACACACACACACACCCATATTCTGGTGTTTTTCACCTATTCCCTGAATGGGTGAACAAGCGGGTCCCTTCCTGCACAGTAAACACAGCATTTCCATTAGAGTGTTGGGAGTGTGTTCAGTGCTCTGTGACTCAGACACTGCAGCACTGTGACTTTGTGTCTCCAGCTCAACCGCTGCTCTCTCTAACACAGAGCCTCAATAGCATGGCCTCTGGTTTGTGCTACTTCACAGGAGCTATAGGGGCTACACAATGCTTTCCAAAGTGATGAGCTACTACAGGCGATAGGCAGGGCACACGGTATCTGAGGAATTAGGGGTAAATAGCTTTTGTAACAGTCCTTGCTTTCAGCCACTGATGTACACAAAACTGACACACACACACACCGTTCACTCATACCCACAAGCATGCCCGCATGATAATTTCTCCGTTATTTGCACACACAGAGGCAGATGAATATGTAAATAACTTGTGAGGGGAATATGGATCCCTTGTGCTGGGAAAGGAATATGTTAATGACTGATGCAGGGTATGAGTGTTAATCACAAGTGTAGGGTGCATAAATGAATTTAGCAATGGTGTGGAGCCTATGCAAATTAAATGCATAGGGGATAGTATCATGTAAAGCTCATGATTCACTAAAAGAAAGTCAGTGGTGTAAGAAATATAGCTGCTCGTGTGAACAAACAAAACACATTAACAAGAAAACAAAGAAAAAGTCTTAAAGATGGATGTACGAGCACACATGGATGAGATTCTATACTGTCTGCTCCCGTCTGTTTAGCATTCGAAACCCAAATCAAGACGCTGTGATAAGGGCTGTCGCAGCAGCAACAGTTGCCAGGGAAACCTGATGGCAGGATGCTGAGGGCTGGGTAGGGGGGGAGGAGGGGGCGTTTTATGCGAGGACATGGGTACAATGCTCAGGTTGATTTGCTACCATTGAAGGAACACTGGCCGGCTCGTCGAGATATGGCACCTAAAAGGAACGTGACTGACAAGGGGCAACAGGGTGCCTTACGAGGCGCCGATGGTGACGCCGTTTGGCGCATTTGTGAGTGTGTAGTCATGGCAACGAGGTGTTGACATAGCGCAATCACTCTCTGAACACTGTGATGGCGATGACATTCAGGAAAGCACAGAGCGAGTATGAGTGAGCTTGTAAACCAGAGCAGGGCCTTTCCTGTCCCCCTGTGCAGAAAAAAAAGGACCCAGTGCTGACCATTTCACATTCGCTATGTCTCATCTCAAGCAGAGCCAAAGGGATACAAACAGTGATACTACAATTAAAGTTGATCATAACAAAAAGAGGGGGGGGAAAAATAGCCACCAAATTTCACAGACTTCAACTGCCATTTTATGTGCCAGGTTTTTTTAATTTTCAAAGTGACCTCTGCTAACAGAACATCTCTCATAATTATAACCAGTGTAATTAGCTAATTATAATAACAATAACAATATTACAATAAAGATAACACTTGATTTAAAAAAACTGAAAATAATCAAACTAGATAAAAACCCAAAATGAAAAACACTTATCATAATAATTTTGTTTTTTTTAAAAGAGATCTATAAGGTTCTATATTTTTTCATTTAATTGTCCTTTTTCTTTAGAAAAAAATTCACTCACCACTGTATACTGTACTGTATGTTACCTTCTACCTCACTGAACGAGCTTCGCTTACCTTTAAAAATGCTTGGCAATGCCTGTCGTCCATTTAGCTCCCTGCTGCCATGAAATCCACTCATACACGATAACACTGAGATACAGTTGTGAAATAATCCCCTGCAAAGGAGCAGTCTTCATCAGAGGTTCATGTCCTGTCTTTAATGCGTAATAACATGAGGGGTCCTGACTGCTTGAGACATCAGAGCAGGCGAGTCAGTGAGGGCTACACTGAGGAAGCCATTTTGAGGGCCAAGGTATATCCTGCTGATACACGTGGAGTTCACTTAGTGGCACGCTGAGTCCGTCCCACTGCCGTTCATTAGCCAAAGTCCAACAGGATCATAAAACAAATTCAGTGTCATATACAAATGAAAAAAAGTACTTTTCAGCTGTTTGTATGCACAAGTAGCAATAATAATAGTCATATGAATGATAATAATGATAACGTAACAACAATAATATGTCATATCAACATTGTGATAGCTCTTACATTTTGAAACCGAATGTTGATCAAATATAGAATTTGTTTTTAGAGAGCATGCTAAACTAGCATGTGCAACGTTTTAGTAATATGTACAGTAACATATTGTAACATATTGTTGATCATTTGATGTGTTAATCATTAAGTGACCAGTATGACAAATAAAGCCAAAGCTTGTTATCATTATTACCATTATGATCATTATTATTAATACTGTAGCTATACTGCATACCAAATGATGAAGAGCTGTAGTCGTATTTCATATTTTCGCAGTAGAGCGCAAAGATCTCCCTTCTCCAATGACCCTGTTTATATGAATGCGACAGGAGAGGGAAAACACTTTGTGTGGCTACAAAAAAGTCAAGACCAAAATAAATTCACTCAAACACTTTGCCAGGTTTTTGTTTTAGCTCCCTTTCAACGGATGCCACTCTCCCACATCTGTCCTTATCCAGCACAGTCGGAGCGGCCATCTTGTTATAAGTTCGGAAAAGTTGTAAGGGAGGGCCACTACAACAGCTGTGTGTATTTTTTTTTTTATATATATTCTTCAGACGTTGTAGTTTTCAGT
Organism: Dicentrarchus labrax; assembly: GCF_905237075.1. Taxonomy (NCBI): domain Eukaryota; kingdom Metazoa; phylum Chordata; class Actinopteri; family Moronidae; genus Dicentrarchus; species Dicentrarchus labrax. Next base: position 14,742,721 of record NW_026136722.1, read on the forward strand.
CAGAAGCTTGATAAAGATTCTTTATAATTTATTTCTTTGAATGAAAATATATTTACGGTATATATAATATGTACTTTCAGTCTTTTTTATATCTCTCACTGTCCTTTATGCCCTGGGATTTTTCTTCTCCCATGATAAACCACTCTGTTTCTCTCCTCCTTCAGAGAAGACAGTAGCCAGTAAGGTGTAAAAGGGAAAAAAGTGAGAAAGTGAGAGTGAAACCACTCTGAAAAAACGATTGCTGTTGTTCTGTCTTTCTAGTACTAGTCTGATACGTGTGTCCTGGACAGAATCACTGCACTGTTCTAATTTTGCCTCCTCTGTTTTTGTTTTAGTGCTTCCTGGAAACCTGGGACAGTACTGCTCACCCAAACCATTGTTTGTTATTCAGTATCTCTGCCAAACACTAATCTGACAACATGTTCAATGGCCAATATTATGTCTCCCTCCAAATATATACACTGAATGTGTCTGGAAATATACGAAGCAATCTGTATAAAACCTAGAGAGCTCATTGCACATTTGTATTATTCATAGCTTTCCACTGTGATTGTGGGTGCAAATAAAAAGAGTTGGCTTGATCTTGGACTTTGGCAAAGACTATGGCAAGATGCACAGGTAACTGAATGATTCTGATGTATGTGGTTTACATCGTTTATGTCTGTGTCTGATCTAGTTTAAAAGAATGTGCAGATGGTAATGGTGGGACTAGTGCTGATCAGATTTCGTACTCTGTCTCCTTTAGTTTTCCTATCTGCTTCTCTCTGTCAACAGATTGACAACACAAAGCAGCAACTATGTGAAATATAATCTTTTCTGGAATCTGTCCATGTGGACAGTAGGCTACAATCAGTCTCATATACTCGGTCTCACAGGCTCTTTCTGTCTCACTGTCTCTATCCAGAATCTCATCTTCCTTACGTCTTACTTCTAATTTCACTTTTACTCAAATTTGAGTCTCTTGCACATTTTCCTTGGATCCGCTCTTAAAAAGCAGGGGCTCATTCTGGCTTTTCCCCATAAGGCCTTTCAGAGAACTGTGGAGACCCAACTGGGGCAGGGGCACAGGAGAGGGCAAGGTGCCACCTGTGGGTGTTCCTCCACTGGTGGAAGTTGGAACTTGGGAGCAAGAAATGGATGTGTTCTGAGACTGAGAGCAAGGTGAGGGGTTGTTGTTGTTGTTGAGGCCAACACCAGAACCTGTGCCCATTCCCAGGCCCATCATGTTGTTGTTGAAGTGATGGGTTTTGTAGTAGTGGTTGAGGTGCTCCGATCGGGCCAGGTTCGGCAGATTGACTATCTCTGGGTGGTGCAGCCTGAGGCTCTGACCCCCTCCTATTCCACTGCTTCCACCCTGCGTCATGGTGGAGCCTCCTGAGATGCCACTGCCTCGACCACTGGCCCCGGCTCCCAGCTCATCCTCCACATTGATGATCTCGATGGCACGAGCAGGACCGTGGTGCTTATGCAGCTGGTGCTGCTTCCTCAGCTTGTAGAACACCACCAGCATCACCGCTGCCATAAAGGTAATGGCTACGAAGCAGCCAATGATGATCTTGGTGGTCTTCATCACATCATCCAGGCCTGAGAAGCCCGGTTCCGTGATGGGCACAGTGAAGGTGGGTCGCGTGGTACGAGGAGAGGAGGAGGACCAGCCGGCTGACAGAGATGAGGCTGTGGTAGAAACACCTTCTGGCCACAGGTGGCCTGAGGGAGTGGGGCCAGGATGAACACGAATGACAGTCTCATTGATGTCTACCAATGCAGAGTCTTCATCTCCTGTGGTCTCCACTGTTTCAACGGTGACTGTTGTAAAGTAGGTGTAATTGACACTAGCATCAGCAGCAGTGACATTGAGGACAGCAGTTGCTGTGGTATTGCCAGCAGCATTGGTGACCATACAGGTGTACTGGCCCGTGTCTCGCAGAGTGACATTTGTGAAGTTGAGTGTGCCATCATGCAGGACGGATATCCGCACCCGGTAAGAGCCATGGGTCATTAAAGTGCCATTAGGGGTGATCCAGTTGACAGATGTTGTGGAAGTGCTTGTGCGACACTTGAGCTCAGCAGCCATACCCTCAGTGACATTGAGGTCTGTAGGTGGCTCCACAATGACAGGCGCATAGCAAGTGAAGTGGCTCTGGTCAAGCTCTCCAATGTACTTGCCCTTTAAGAATGGGGGAGCATGGCAACGGGCACAGCAGGTGGTGTTGCTGGGCACCGTCTCTTTCAACCACCAACTAAGCCAAAGAACATCACAGTTGCAGATCCAGGGGTTGTGGTTAAGGTGTACCCTCTCCAGCTGGTGAAGGGGCGTGAAGAGGTCATGGGGCAAGGAGTGCAGGGAATTATGGGACAGGTTGAGCTCTTCCAGGTTTTTCAGGTCATCGAAGGCGTTGCGCTCAATGACGGACACCTGTGAGTGCATGAGCCACAGCTTGCGTAGAGACACCAGGCCCTGGAAGGAACCGGGTCGGATTATCTCCAGCCGGTTTCCTGACAGTTCCAGTTCCTCCAAACGCACAAGGGCTGTCAGTTTGGGAATGTCCTTCAGCCCACACATGCCCAGGTTCAGGTATCGTAGATTGATGAGGCCGACAAAGGCTGCGTCAGAGATGAAATCCAACTTCTTGAGCTCACCCAGGTCCAGGCGACGTAGCGAGGGCACACGGTGGAAGGCATAGCCGGGCAGAGTCTCAATGGGGTTGTTGCGCAGCCACAGCTCTCGCAGCTTGCTGAGGTACTCAAAGGCATGTGATGGCACCAGTGTGAGGCGGTTGTCGAAGAGCTCCAGTGTGTTGAGGTTGGGGAGGCCATTGAATGCTCCGACTTCAATCTGACGGATCTGATTCTTGGACAGCTGGAGGATCTCAAGGTGCCTCAAGTGCTTGAAAGTGTCTGACTTGATAACCTGGAGGGACAGATAAGGTTACTGTACAACATGTAGAATAATTAATGTAGTGTTTGTTACTAACATTTACGTGGTTACATTTGTCAGTGGAAGGTATTGGATGAAATGAAAAAGTGCACTAAACACAAACTCAAGGTGACACAACTTTCACTATTTTGAATGAACTATGTACCTTGTGAAGTTAGCTCTTGTTTCCGTTTGTGTTTTAAATACAATATTAATTTATCTGTTGTGTTATTAATTTTAATGTTCACTACAGTATAAGCTTGATGTTGATTTTCAACTTTTTATAGAATATTAAATGACACATAACCACATATAACAGACATGCAGCTCTGATACTGGCATATTATGCTTTGAATATAGAGGTGAGGTGGTATGGATGTGGAAAACATTAAAAATCACAAAAAAAACCCCAAAACACTGTTAATGAATGATTCAAAGGCATAAATATGGTTAAACACATTTCTTAAAATAAACAAACCATACAAATATAAATAATTAATTTATCTGCTCATAACCGTAACAGCTGACCCATTCAGTGACTATTGCTGCTTTTTGCAGCGCCAGGTGGGCTTTTCAGACTCCCACTGACTACTGACAGCGACACGAGCCAGTGTCTCAGGGCAATAGCCAGGATTTTAGAAATACTGAGGTCATTAGTCTTAGCTCAGCATGGGGTGTTTGGGAGTGTGGCCCCCTGAGAAAATTTTGAAGACCATAGTATAGATCTATGCATTTTAATGCATAATTAGAGCAATAATTTCTTAGGAAATAATGTAGGTGCCAACAAGTAAAAAATATGGCCAATTTTGAAATTGCTCTTTTCAGTTCAGTTCCTATTGCTGCTTATTGTTGCTACACCCACTAAAATGGCATGGAAAAAAAATGTTGCTGGAAAATGTTTAATCAGGAAAATAACACTTTGATGAAATTTGTTTTGTCTTTGCAGAAGAAAATTACTAACATGTTCCACAGATTCAAGGAAGTTTTATAAAATTACAAACGGAGTTGAAAAGATACATAGGCCTAATATGTCTTTAAATTAAATATATACTATCGCACAAGCACATAACACATTTAGAATACGAAATAAAATACTGTAAGTGTAATTCTTATTTGCAATAAAATAAGAGGTATTTCAAATTATTCATTAATGAATTAGCATGAATCAATGAATATTCACTGAAAACACAACTATCTATCTGTGTCTCATTTCCTTTCCTGTAGACAAAAATTCTGACACATGTGTGACTGTAGCAAGGCGGGCTAATTGTTTAAGTGCAGTGTAACTTCATTATAATCTATTCACTAATGTATTAATTTCCCATGGTGAATATTTTTGCAGATACTTTTAATTGATTCTGTGCACAAAAGTTTAGACATGTTACGTTTTGAAAGCATGTAGGTTAATAGTTTGTGAGCTCAGATCTTGAATGCAAAGTAGCTGTGGTGCAACCACTGACAGTATATATAAGGGTGCAACTCATAGTTACTTGTTTTTAAGCTGTAGGTCAGGTGGAATACAAACTTTGGAAGGTTCTAGTCAGGCCTATTATTCATAGCACTGACAACTTTTGCTAGACTTTACAACTGGAGCACCCCTCCTTATTATTGCCATTCTATATTGATTTGTGTCATCCAATAAACAATATAAACAATACATGTATACACTTACAAAATCAAAAAGACTTCTTATAGAAAAAATAAGAAGGATATGATGTCAGTGTCCTTAATGGCAGCTACAAGCCTGGTGTTGCCTCTGTTGTGGCTCCACAGGCCACCCTGGCCTCCATGTTAGTGCTTTCATGTTATTTATGGGCAGAGTTATACTGAGTGCACTGATCCTCTAAAAAGGTTGAAAATAATAGTTGTAAGTAAGGTAAAACCAAAATCCCTAACCTTAACCCACAGCTATACAGTTGTCTTGTTTCGTTATTCCCTTATTTCAGATTTAGTTTAACTGCCAAAAAAAGGGGGTGAAGAGGTACAAAAAACACCAAGTGATCAAAATAAGATGTAAGAGAACTTCATCCATTCTACTTTATGAGCATGGTACCATGGAGCAGCACAACTTGTGGGGCACTGATAGTGAAAAGCAAAGAAATTATGCACACTTTGTCATCAAATGCAACTATCATGAGGCAAATCGCAGGTGTTTAACGCTTGAGTTTACGTTACACCTTTAAGGTTAAGGCACTAGGGTAAACCTACTGTAAACCCAGTCCTATATCTAACCCTGACCTTATTTCAGTGCCTGTTCCAGACGCTGAAGTGCTTTTCACACTGTTGTTTCAGTGAGACTCTGGGGACTTTCTACTGACACACTATAATCCCTTGATAATAAGCTGATTATAAGCATTGGACTATCCACATGTGTGTCACAAATCACCATGGAAGATAAAACTATGACAGTAAATTGATACATTTTTAAAATTAACAGCCAAAAGAGTTTTTCTGTAGGAAGTCATGATTCTGAAATACATGGGTGCCACGGGGCCTGGACAGCACGCGCTAGCATCGGTGCAGTCCAACTGACGATCGTTTGGCCAGAAGTCAAAGACACACAGCGAGTCAGCGCGACTAAAAGCCCCTTAAATCTCTGATTGTTTGAGATATGTGTGGCCAAAGCCCTCTGTGAGACTCCTGGAGTCAGGCCATTGCCTCTTCTGTATGTAGAGCAGGAGTTGGGGGGGAGGCAAAGGGGGGAGGCAAAGGGGGGGAGAGATAGGGAGGGGTGTGGATGTTAAGAGGGGGTGGGAGCTGTCAAGGCTTTACTCTCAGGGTACTCAGTGAAGGAAAAAATAAGCCAGAATCTAGGATGCCTTCAGGTGTTAAAACATTTTTAGATTTTTAATCATTTCAAGTGGGGCTGCAGGATACAACAAACCGAATCGGAATTTGTAGGCTAAAAACGAAATGCAACGAACATTGTTTTTATTTCCTTAATTTGTCTTTCATGTGAACTGCATCCCCCTAAAATCCCACATACCAAATCATGTCGCATGATGTCCCATTTATGCTCCGTTAACGTCACATAATGTTTAATAAGATGTTTTCTCCGAGGAATAGAGGATATGAGGACGCTCTGTCCGACGTACAGAGCAGTTTGACATGATAAGATATGCACTGCACCATTTTAACAATGTTTAGGATACTCGTTGCTTTTCATTAGAGGAGATAACATATGAAGGAAATGAATTTAAAATCACAAAAGAACAAAGCACTGTCAGCAACATGAGGAGGGATCCAATTACTTCAAATGCTGCTGCAAAGAGTAAAATCAACCCACTCTGTTTATAAATGTAGAGATTCATGTGCTTTGTATCGATGGTCTGTGGTTAAATGATCTTCCCTTGCAGCTGTAAAGCCACAAAACGCTGTCTAGGGACTCTAGATAAATTGGTAATGCATACAAAAGGCAGCACGGTGTCATGGAAATATGCCTTGCTTTCAATTCATAAAATATTCCCTCAGTTCAGCAGAGGCTTAAGTGCCTTTTTTCTACCATTATTGCCGCTTACGTTTCTCCCTTTTCTAAGAAGTTTCTAAGGGAAAACCTGTATCAACAAGTTAATCCTAACATCCGCAACTGGCTGCAAAAGCAAATGTTCCCTCTGATTATGGGCAAAAAAGACAAATAAGACAATATATTAAAGAGACTGTGTGTGTGTGCTCTTTGAATCTACTATACAGGATTGTTTTGCTTCCATCAATAACTATATAAATAGCAACAATTATAATAAATGCAATCAATAACTGTATTAAGATCCATCAATAGGCTATGTGCCGAAAAGAAACAGTGGAAACTATACACACTGACATGTTTAAAATGATAAAATTCGTGCTTTTTCTGTAGTCATTTATTGACTACAATAAACCATGATGAACTCCGTCGGTCATCCTGAATAACAACCATCACCTGTTTGCGACTTACAACAATAAATAAGAAGAATCTGTTTATTTTCTGGACCTAAAAGATAGATTTACGTGTCTCTGTGATTTGAATTTACAAAACTTTTGGTCATGTGATATGTATTCTCATGCAGAGCATCCTGTATAAAATGCACAACACAAATCAACATTGACATGACATGATTTGACCTGACAAGCAACTTCCTCCAGCCAATATTTACCTGTATCGAGTTCTCCTGCAGGTTGAGGTATCGTGTGTTGACTGATATGCTCTCGGGCACCTCCTCCAGATTTTGCCTGGTGCAGATGACTCGGCTGGCCTGGTTGGAGCAGGTGCAGAGGGAGGGGCAGGAGGAGGCGGCTCCCACCAACTCCGGCCCAGGGAGGAGGAGCCGCAGTAGCAGCTGGGCCACTAGAAAGAGGAAGGGGGAAGGGCCGGGAAGGCAGGTCAGCGTGGCGATGCGCATGGCAACTGGGACATGACCCTGCTCTTTAATCCGAAGGTACAGGTGAGGTGACTCCACACTGGTGGATTTGCGAGAAAAGGTTTATTTTCCTTTTGGTCCTCCAGTGGCAATTTGTTCTTTCTAATTCTGCATCCTCTGAGATGTTTTTTGTCCTCTGTCGATCTCTGTGTTTTTTCCTCTTGTTTTTTGAACATAGAAATATGCAGATAAACAGATGTTATTCCCTTTTTTTCTCGTGTTGTCTGGGGATTTGAGTGAGGCTTTTTGTGAAGTGAGAAGAACCCAGGAGTTACTGTGGAAGAACAAAAGAGAGAGAGACAAAGAGGGGGAGAGAGAGAGAGAGAGAGAGAGAGAGAGAGAGAGAGAGAGCAGATATTAAAGACAGAACACAGACTGCGCTTTGTGTTTTCACCAACAGAGAATGAATAGAACAAATAATAGGTAGACATCTACAGTATAGCTTATCATGGGAGGGATTGTCAAAAAATCTTTGAGAAGCATTAGAACTTCTGTGTCACTGCTCATATCAAATCCCACATAATCCCTGAGCAGACATTTTGTCAGAAATAAAATCCTTACAGCGAGGGCAGGTGGAAGCCGATTTCTGTAATTAACAGTTCAAGGAGGTGATACAGAAATATAAAAACACGCAATCAGAAGTATGACAACAAGGTATTTCTGTCCTTACAGCGCTGCATTTAGCATGTAAACATGAATAAATCAGAAAGACACAATTTTTAAAAAATGGTTTAACTGTAAACAAATGAGCACCATCACACGCAGTCAGGCTGAAACAGTCAAGCAATGATGTGTTTTTGTAGACCAACTCAGAAATGATAATAAATAGCTGCATTTAGGTCCCACTCTAGGATCCCAAGGCAGATTTTCAATGGGAATTTTCTAATTGGTTTAGGGCTGAAAGTGTTGGAATTATCTTTCTGTCTTTTTATTACTTTCTTTTAATCAAAAACTTTTTTGATTAGGACCAGTGTGTAGGATTTAGTGGCAGCGGTGAAGTTGCAGATTGGAACCAGCTGACTAAAGCTCAGCCTTCCAAGCATGTAGGAGAAACTATGGTGGCGGCAAAACTTGCAAAAAACTTGATAGGCCCTATGTAGAGCCAACTTGTGCAAACAAGACTGCTCAACATGGCGGACTTTGTCTTCCCCTGTTAATAATAACGGCTTATTCATAAGGTAAAACACAACAATTCTTATTTTCAGGTGATTATACACTAAAGAAAACCAATACCAATGAATATTATATTACATTCCTGCCAATAGATCCTGCTAAATGACTACAGGAAAAGTGATCCTTGCATACCTGCGTTAGTGATCAGTCCAAGTAACAAAAATTCAATTCAAGTGGGCACAACTTTATTAACTTTAACAAATAGCTACATACTAACATAGCTATTCAACAAATTTACTATAGATGTTGACAGCGAGCGGGAGCTGATTTTCATTAGCTGGATCCAAATGTCAGCAAAATGTCTAAAAATAATGACATTTGCCCAGCAGAAGTTAATTTATTGAAAAGTTCATTTTCATGATATGAAAGAAATTTGTGAAGCTTTGACATGTATTATTTTAATATTTTCTGACTTAACTGATTCATTCATTATCAAAATACTAATAGACAAAATTTCTGTAGAATAATTAGCTAATCATTTCAGCACTATTTTGGTTTTTAAAAGATAAATAAAGTGAGACTTATGTACAGTAGACTGATAATGTATATAATTGTTATATTAATATAACATACTTAATCTCCACATGCAATCAATATAAACCATTCAAAAGATTGTAATATTAATAGGTACAACTTAGAAGTAGAGCAAAACCTGGATTAATCAGAAACTAGAAATCTGGAGGGGGAATCTATGACTCCAATACTTTTGGGATTTAAAACTACAACTGTAATTCCCTATTTACAAAGTGTGAACAATGTAAATTAAGCTAAGATTTGTCTGGTAGTCAGTAAAAAAAAAAAGGGGGGGGAGCAGCGTCTACTCTGTGAGAGGAAGCAACAGGGTTTATGGGACAGGTGGTCTTAATTTTGAGAACCATTAATAACACCACTGGTGTGAGATAGCTGCTTCCAGCAATGGTCTCATTTGTTAACACTAATTATACCAAGGTATAACAATTAACATGACAATGATATACTGATGTTTGAACAAGCTATCCTCAGCACCCTTAAGTAAACTCTTATCAAAGCAAGTCTCAAACCTTGAAAACAATAAGAGACCGAACCCAGCAAGCAGCACCACTTTTTTTGCAGTAGCATAGACGCGGTTGTGGGACTAAAATGTTAATTCCATTCCTGTACGAGCACAGCATTGCATGCTCTAGGGGCTGGAGAATGGTAGCGAATGGTGCAGTCTACATTAACACTAATAGATGGCCAGCTCAAGTCAGGCTCCACCAGCCTGAGAGGCAGAGAGCCTCTCGTCCCCTCTGCAGGTTATTTAGACCTGAATAACCTTAATAAGGGCATCTAGCAATCTAGATACGGTTATTAATGATGATGGTTGTAATGATGGGACTTTGACACGCAAACTCATTTGACACGCTGAGCATCCTCACTTGGCACAGTAAGAAAGGAGATGGGGGGAAGAGAGGGAGACAGAGAATGAGAAGGAGAGAAGGATTATTAATCTGATAGATGACTGTATGGCTGCAGGCAGAGAAGGGAATTATCAACACTACAGTAATAGATGAATACTGAACAGCTGCAGATAGAGGGCTGGAGAAAGAGAGAGAGAAAGAAAGAGATAGAGATGGAGACAGATGGAAGGAAGGTTGAGTGAAAGGAATGATGAGGGATAAAGACCCAGAGAGAGGTATAAATAGTGGGAAGAGCAGAAAAGAGATCAGTAGTAAAAGAAAGATAAAAAAGTGTAAGAGGGAAAATAGGGAGGGAGAGAAGAAGAGACACATTAATATTAATAATCTCTTGCTCAGTGAGAGAGAGTGAGAGAGAAAGACGGGAGAAGGGAGGGAGGCTCAATAGAGAGATGAATATAAAACAGACAGAGATGGAGGGAGGGGAATGACAACACAGAGACGCATATAAAACAGAGAGCGACGGAGAGGTGGAGGCAAAAGACAATACAGAGGGATGAATATGAAACAGGTGGAGATGCAGAGAGAGAGAGGGAGAGGGAGGAGGGGTGGGGTTGGATGGGTGGGGGTGAGATTGATCAATAACGCGTATGCAGTAGTTCAATGACATTAAAACACACACAAGGACACTATGATAAATCATATCGGCAGCAGCATCTCTGGTCAGACAGAGCAGGACACCAGAGGTAGTGAGACGGCAACCGCAACTGCAACAACTGCAACTGCAGCGCCAGGCAACGATGCAACAGTCATCGGGGACAGCTGCTAGTGCTGCCCTGCAACTGCTCCTCATCTGTATCCTGACACAGCGGCGGTGGCGCCGACGGATAAAGAGGCACTCAAGTGTTATTTTTGGATCGACTCTCACCTTTTTATGTATTTTAATTTCCAGCCACCTTTTTTTTTTTCTTGCCAGCGAGAACTAAGTGCCAGAGCTATTTCAGGTAGACAGCATCTGAGCAGAGTCGAAAAGGTGCAAAAAAAAAAAGAGAGGGAGAGAAAGAGAGAGATGGTGGAGGCTGAGGCTGAGGTTAAGATGGTAGCTCAGATGGGGGGGGGGCAGTCCATAGAGGAGACTGAGACTAGTTGGAGCTGACAGCTGGTTAGAGGCTGGTTGATTGTATTCTGCCTCACTGCTGTCACTATCCACATGTTAGTCTCTACCTGTAACTCTCCCTCCTTATCCTCACTCTCTTCTTCCTCTCTCTATCTCTCCTGATATCTATACCTATCTCCCATCGCTTTCTATAAAAGCAGGAACACTCTCTTCCTCTCTGCGAACTCTTCTGCGAACTCATTCAGCCCCCTCCCTCCTCCTCCTCCTCCTCCTGCTCCTCTCCTCTCCTCTCCCAGCTGCCTTACACGTCCTTCCTCCCTACTACTACTTCTTTCATGAACCTCCACCTCCCCCCTGTGCGGCGCACTGTAGCGTCCAGTGGCGGGGGTAAACGTTGCATTGACCTCGCAGTTTGATGAAAGATTAACCTGCTACAATGATGCATATTAACCTTAACCCCCCACCCCCCCACCTCATTCTCCTTCCACTGCACACAAACACACTGCAGCTTCCTTTCCCCCTTTTGCTCTCTCTCTCTCTCTCTCTCTCTCTCCCTCTCTCTCTGCATTCAAATCTTAGCCAACAGAGTTACCATGGTTACCTATTCACCACAGTCTCCCACTCCGTCCAGCTGTATCCCACCAATTCCACATCCACCCCTCTCCTCCTCCTCCTCCTCCCTCATTAGTACCCTATACACAGTCGTATACAAATGGTACAGACCAAGCATGAGTGTGACTGACATCAACACTCCAAAAACCATGAGGCTGCATTACAGCAGGCTGCATTACTGTTTCTAGCACAGGTGATGATGACACTGTGATCCCCAGTGATTTACAGTGAAGGAAAATACACTTCAATTTTGTCTTGTGTGTCGCCACAAATGACAAGCAACCACAAATCACAAGTGCAAAGGTCAGGGTCGTGTTTCGTCTGAGTCATGATTTAGTGGCAAAGTAAAAGGTAAGCAGACTGACATTCTGGCAAGTAAATAAATAAATTGAATTGATATTTTTTGATCAAATCAAAGGACCAGTGTGTTTGCCAGTTTTAACTTTGTCCTGACAACCTACCTTCTCAATCGGCTTTTTATTACGCAACAAGACACTGTTTGTCCATGACCCCTAGAAGGGTTTTCTGATCCGACACCCCAATCACTGGTGAAAGATAAATTTGTTTTATGAAGTGACAGCACTAAGGTTAAGTGGTTAGGTTTAGGCACAAAAAAAAGCCCCAGATAGGTTTAAGGAATGATCATTGTTCGTGTTAAAATAAGTACTTTGAAAAGATTAAGGGAACATCTGGGTTCGAGTTAAAGGGCCAGTGTGTAGGGTTTAGTTAAGCACCTTTCACCCAAAGTGCTTCCCATAACAAACTGTAAAAAAACATGAAAACATGAAGAACAATAAATAAAAAATTGCATGGCTGAAAAATGAATATACTGAAAATAACAAAATATAAAACATCAGAAAAATTAAAGTCGATATAAAAATACCCCCATGGAGACAAATAATGAAAAACCAATGATTAAAACCTAAAAACTAAGGCTATAAAATTACTATAAAGTAAAAGCCAGATTAAAAATATAGGTCTTTAATTTACCAGTTAATAGGTCTTTAATTTCCTTTTAAAAATACTGAGAGAGCTTGCCATATCTAAAACCCTAGCAGTGTATTTGCTGATTACAACCCCCTCGTCTTACCGTCCAGTTCCAAGCATGTAGGAGAAACTACGGTGGCTGTGAAACTCACAAATAATGCAAAAGGCCCTATCTAGAGCCAGTGTTTGGTTTGTTTCACCCAATTTCCTCCTTTGCTGCCATCATAATTACTACATCCACTAGTCGAAGTCGACAGTGGCCATACTTGCAATTAGTTTCTTAATGTCATTATCTGGAGATCACAAGTTAATTTATATAATTATCTTCAGAAAACAAAAAACAGATTTTTAAAGATAACGACATGATTCTTCACGAGAAATTCTCTCGAGATCACAGGATCATTATCGAGAATTCAAAAATAAGTGTCTGGTTCATTTAATCACACCTGATTTCAGCCTTCAATATCTCTGTCATGACTGTCAGGTATGATTCAAACCTGAACTGAAAATAGTTGTTGCCAGAATGTACATCTGAGAGCTAATTTAAGCTATTACTTTCCTGGCAATGTGATGCAATACTGACAAAATATACCAGGAGAAGATTGAGATTTATTAAAAGATCCCTGCAAGGTCCAGATTCTTTTCATTCACTTTTTCCTCGCTGCTGGCCTTTTTGATCAGAATCAAAATGAGTACACACTGGCACATTGCATGTCCTTCCTCCATACATTCTCCATTATGTTGAGCCAATGCTACATCTATCATATACATGCAGATAAACATTAGTAATAATTAGAGGAAACAACCTTTTGTTTTCTTGTGATAACAGGTTGATTATCTCGAGATAACAAAGCTCATTTTCTAGGGATAACAAAATAATTAACTAGTGATCTTGAGATAATGGCATTACAAAAATAATTGCAAGCGAAGCCGTTCTCAGCTTCCATACTTTGCCACTTGAACATAATATATGTCTTTTATGGGCACTCCCTATAACAGTAACTTAACTAGTTGAATAGTAGCTAAATAGTTTCCCCCAAGCTTTAAAGTGCCTCCTTAAAATGTGTGTTTTGCTAATTATTCCTTCACTTGAATGTCTGAGCTTCATTGTGCAGAATGATGTATGAGCAGAGTTTGACACTAGACGCCTGTTTCCATTCATCTTCTGAAAGAGGAACGTTTCTCTGGCCTCTGCTTAAATATCTATTAAAAGCTATAATATGAAACATTTCCATATTAAAATGTCTATAAGCCCTAGACCTATGTTATATATTTTGTTGAGTTGTGTACATAGATTATCCCAAATGTTTCCAACAATGTTCAATGTTCAACAGAAATCTGTAATTTTATTCTAGTAACGGTCAGTGGTGTCATATCCCCTTAGCCCATCTTCATTTCAGCTCTTGTTGGTTTTTAACTATATGTTTTAACAGGATAACGTTTTTTAGTCATTGGATGTATTGGTTGAACTAACGTAAGCAGAAGTTTGGCTCGGGCCCACCAGGACGGCCTCTATCTGCCAAACAGCGTCACAGAAACACAGATTTTTAAGGTGAACTGCTTTATTCTGTGTTTTTACCTGTTTTACTCACCGGGTCAGTTTGTTTTGGAGAAGAGGAGACCTCTGTGGATAATTTGGGTTCTGGTAAAAAAAAAAAGCCTGGTAAGACTGGATTGTTAGTTATCAGAGAAACAACCTGAGATAATGCTAGAAGCAGCTTGGGTGGCAGCCCCTCCGGGACATCGTTTGTCAGCGAAACAGTGCCGGAGAAACAGCGATTCTTAAGGTGAGACTGCTGGTGAGTCTGTGTTTTTACCAGTTTTAATCACCGGGGTCTGTTTGTTTCGGATTGGAGGAGACCTCTGCGGATAATTCGACTCCTGGTAAAAAGCTCCCGAACAATGAACACTGAAAAGGAATCATAACCGGGAGAAGCTGACTTGCAATGATGGCAGGGGTGGTCAAGACAACTCCCATGATCCCATGCCACTCCACAACGTCATTAAACTTGTGTTATTTTTTTGTTTTTTTGTTTTGTTTTTTTTATTCTTGAATTGATAGTGACAGGTGGAGAGTGACAGGAAAGGTGGGAAACCAATGGATTCTTGGAACATTCAGTTATCTAAAACATAGTAACGTGGCTTGCAAAATGGTTAGTTTGGATGTAAAGTATAAAATATTGGTAGTAGATGAGCTAAAATATGCAAAACTGCTGGCATAGTCCTTTAAATATAATGACAGAAAAAAAATGATTCATGCTTTCTACCCCCTTTAATCGTCAACCCAGAATGTTTCCCGTATTCCTCTTGAATTTCCCTCGAGCTTCATGGAGTAGCTTCAAAGTTAAATAAAACATTTTTCCCACACTGTTAGACAACATTACATATACAGTAAATTCTGTTCACTGAAATATTCAACTTCAAGACCACTTTTTTTAAAAGATGTATGATTCCATAAAATGCAACATTCTCCATGTCGCTCACACATACAGCACTTCCCTGTAATTCAATCTGACATATGAGATATCTTTAGGATCTTGTCAGGAATTTAAAATTAAGTTTTGTGCATCTGAGCAATGCTTGGTTGACAAGTATGCTTGACTTGCCAGAAGCTCTGCAGAGCTGAAGAGGTTAAAAGACCCCTATCTTCATGTTTTTGATCCTAGCTGTAATGATGTATCCAGTGAATCTTATTTCATAAAGATTTATGTCATCCTCAGAAGGTCGGGTAATTGAGTTTGGATAATTCGACCCTCCACTACATCTCTACCTGTGACCACAGAACCATAATTTAAGAGAGGAGGGTCGGGGAAAGAAGCAGAATAAGGAGCGTAGGATTTTGCTTCTTTCTCCACCAGAAAGCGAGTGATAAATGGACTGCACAGCAGATGGTCGGATGGAAACTTTTCTAACTGATACAAAGAGCGAGAGACAGGTGGTGAAATAACCAGAAACTTGTGCTGACAGTCGAACAAGCAGCAAGTCGAACAGACAAGAGTATGCTCCTTCTCTCCAGTGTCCTGTCTGCACACCAGCGTGGAGGCCCATCAATAATGACTCGGCACACACCAAGATGGCAGCTCATGCAGCCACAAGGAAGAAAGAGAGAGAGAGAGAGAGAGAGAGAGAGAGAGAGAGAGAGAGAGAGAGAGAGAGAGAGAAAAGCTCATCATGTCGGTTGTGTGCGGTGGGAATAGAGCCATGACCTTTCCAGATCGCGGTGACATCTCGGCAATCAGGGTTGTGCCTGTGAGGCTTTAAAACAGTGGAAAATCTGCTCTCACACACCCCAATTTCTGAGACAAGGAAGTAATTTAAAATAATAACCTAAGACAGATTTTATCCCAAACAGCAGAAAGCAAGTTTACCTACTGTACCAGAGCTGCTGATACTTCTGTTATATCAGGGATAGTATGTGTCATGGCAGCTGCTGATTCAGTCAATTTGAATCAATCTGATCAATTTACTTCTTATTAAAATTCAGTTTGCGGTGATCTATGTCTAATATGATGGATATGATGAGGTTTGCCTGATCAATATCAATATTGATCAATGACACCGTCTCAAGCTCTTAATCTGGACTGAATGTAATGATCAGATCCCACAGAAAGCACTTAAATGTGCCCCATGTCGGACAGTAACTGCTGTTTCAGTGGCTTTACCACCCTGAGAAAAAAATAAAATTCTGAAGGAAATTGGCTCCTTCGATCTAAACAGCATCAATATCAGCCTTAACAGACCACATAACAGTTACCAATAAAAAACAATTCAGAAACAATCTTGCAGGATTTGCTGCACACAAGATGACTGTAAACAGGAACAATGCTTGTGGTCTAATTGCTTATACAACTGGCAGCGAGTTAGTATAGCGGGGTGATGAAAAGGGCAAGAGTAAGAACCCAGATCCACCTCCTGCCTTGTTCCCTCCAACCCCTTCTGTCTCCCACTTCAGTATGAATGCCAACAGCGACGAGTGGATGTCTTCTCCTCACAAACTGGCACCTTGAGGCATCGCTAGGGGGCGAAGTCTCGGGGGGGGGGAGTGAATTCCTTGTGTCAAACAGAGGATCATCCCCTCTCACAACATTTTCGGGGTGCTTATCCCACTGGTCAACTCACTGGGTCACTGACTGTGTGCCTGGCAAATCCAGCTTTATACACTATGTGGGTGAAAGAACATGAGTATCTTTTAAAACAAAACTGTAAATAAAATACATGTTTTAAGTTATCAGGGGCTACTTTCTCTGCGTTAAAGTGGAGATGTAGGAGACTGCAGAGGGTGAATCAGCTACATAACAACATTATTTAAGTCTTATTAATTATTAATGTGTGAAAATTAGGTATGGCTTCATGCCACTTTTTCATGTCCGATACGAATACCAATTTTTCTCTCTGCTGTAAACAGGCTGTTAATAATACATTTGTGTAGATGCACTTTTCTTGACTTAGCCATCTGAAAAAACATCACGCTCAAACTGTGAAACAAATGATCTACTCCCTTGAAGGAAGAAATACAACATGATTCAGTTTTTCAATACTGATGCTTCTTTTCATTTAAACTTTGCACACACATCATTTTTAGCAGAGTTTTTGATTGATCAGCACAAAATAAATGCATGTAATCCATGCAATTTTCACAGTAAACTGACTTTTTTGGCCATTTGGGGTCAGTGGAAACAAGCTGTGAACACAAAATACACTTATTATTACCATGTTTTATATGACTAACCTGTTAGCAAAGATTTTCTTAGTTACACATCCAGCAAATATGCCACAGAGCAACATTAGTACAGATTTGGAGTCGTGCTTCTGTCCCCCTGATGAATGTAAGTTCAATTGAAAAAATGCTAAGAGAGCCATGAGAATAAACCAAAGGAGCAAATCTGGGGGTCAGAGAGCCAAAACAATGGGGTGAAATATGCCATGAGACAATGACATATGACTTTTGTGGCCACACATGACAAATATAGGATAATGCTGAAAGAAACGCAACTGTTTACCATTTAGCTAAAATTCTCATGTAACAGCATCACAAGCAGAGCCAAACTGACTCAGCAATATGTGTTATACAACATTTAGTTAGAGTTAGCCACCATAAGCTACTGGTCATTCCAGACCAAGGCTATAGCAGTAAAACCCCTGTATGAATTGAACTGAGCAATAGTTTTATTGCTTATGAATTCAACTTTTTGTAAGAGTAGGGATGTGTTATTTGTTCTGTCAGAAGTGCACAGTGTCACTTTAAAGCTCTGCAGAGAGGAGGCGAACTGCAGAGTTTGGTGGTAGTTCTCGGTGGGTTCTTCATTACGAGCGACCCCTTTCATAAACAAGCAGTCATGTGATCCAGTGTTTATATAAAATATTGATTATAGTCACTTTTAGTTTGAATTAGCACTGAAAGAACTCATAGCCCATCTTGTCACTTTTCATAATGATAAAAGCTAGTTTTCTCTCAAAATACAGTAGTGATAGCATGAAAAATCCAACAGACTACCAGGGAGATGTGGATGTTTTCAAATTCTTCATCATTTAAAAGTGATTTGACCAGCAGACAAACATCCTCTAAATACCGGATCAGCTCAATCATAATTTCTTAAAGTGATTCAGATTTCCAAAGTGGCTGGTCCCCCCAGTGAACTGCATTTGAACACAAAGCGCCAAACCAAATCAGTCTCATCTCACTGCTTCTTATTAGAAGGGAATATGACGGACCACAATACAATCAAGTAAGAGGCTGCAGTGAGGTCTTTCACTTTCCCAGACGTTAATTTCTCCAGGCCTTCCCGGGCCGAGGCAGAGCTGCTCTATCACAAGTGTGATCTCCATGCTGCACAGCTCATAAGAAGCAGACAAATTTAGGATATGATAAATCAGCGCTAATATGGTACCCTCAGTGTCTGCTAGTTAACATAAAACAACCTCTAAATTTTCACTTGGCAGACGCTTCTCACCCAGCTTGCAATATCTTGTTTGTCCCAACCAGGGGAAAAAAAGCAGCTCATGCAGAATAACATACAGTACGCAGAGGCCAAACTAAATTTAAACTGTGCCACGCTAAGCTAAAAATGTGCATTCCAAATTTAAAATAGTTAAACACATTTCATTTGTTTCAGCATCCTTCTATAGTCATGTCAGATAGTAATCCTGCCATAGAGACAGTTTCACCATAATCAGCCCATTATAATCCCATCCAGACCTGCCACAGTCTGCCACCAACCAGCATTAATTTTTAGCCCAGTTTGCTCATCTAGCCTCATTTTTCCTTCACACTCCGCCCCGTCCTGGTCCCAGGGTAGTCTATCACACTTAGGCTTACACTCTTCACAGGCACTTATAAACATTTAAAGCATGTGACTAACCGCCAGGCAAAATTGACTCTGGGATGAAAGACCAGGGGGCTTTTAAAAAATGAAAAGGCAAATTCTGCATCAGGACACAGAAGCCCTGATTTAATGGAAAACAAAAAAAAAAGAGAAGCAGTTTCATTCTGCGGAAGTAGCCGAGTCACGCAGAGGGTTTCCTCTTTTTAATAATTGTGGAGGGGGGTTGGGGATGGGAAAACACAGGGCTATGACAGAAGGTGCTTGTGAATAGTTTTTAAATGGGGAGCGGTGGGGGGGACGCCGCTGTGTCGTATTGTGCTGGGTGGGAGAGAGGAAGCCTCGCACTCCCCCACTTCCTCTCCTCTGTCTCTTCTGCCATCCTCCTCCGCTGTGTTTGCCCTCCCACCCCCTGGCACTGAAAGAAAGCTGGACAAGCACTGGCCTTGCTGGTGAATGAAGCCCTGACGTCACTTGCCCACACACACACACACACACATCACACACACACACACACACACACACACACACACACACACACGAGCTGTAAGCAGTGTGACTAATAGCGTACTAACGTCCTTTGTGTTGCTTCAGTTATACCTGATTCATGTCTGGCTCCCAGGGGAAGGAGCCCCCCAGGTTATTGAAATATTCTGAGACGTTAGATGTTAGTACAGGTGAATCAATGATGCCAGTCGATAACCCCCCCTCTCGACAGGGATTTAAGGACAGGGGTGTGTTATGCCAGCACGCTACCAGATTCAGGTGAAAACACCCCTATTGTACTTGATATTGATTTTTTTCTCCCTGATATTGCACACAGTGATTTCCCAACAAGTATAGGTTTATGTAGAAACATATTTCAGTCAGCCTACCTATTACCTCAACCTGTGTTTAATAGCTGATATAATTAAGTGGCTGGTACGTTGTAAAAAAAATAAATAAATACTGGGGATTGGGAGTTGGGGAATTCGGTTTCAAGCGTGGTTCCTTTTTATAACTGATAAAACAAGCCTACAGTATAAAGACCTGAAGCACAATGAAGGAGAGATCTGCAAGGATGTGATGTTACACAGACAAACATGGCACTGCATTTATCTGCATCCTGAGATATGTTTTACTATAAGAGAATTTCTATTTAAAGTCACACTCAAATTATGTTTCACCTTGCTAGATAATTATACTGTGTTCCAATTTCTTGCAGCAGCAGCCCAGTGTTTTCTCCACGATTGGGCCCCTTTAAGTTTGGTTCAGTATCACTTAGACTAAATGTGAGTTTTTGATAGTAAACTCCAAAGTGTTTCCTTTTAGAATAGACCAGGATCAGGACTGTAATCAAAACAATTGAAGAACAGGAACTACTTTATTTAGGGTATTTCATTTTCAGGCTGGGAGCAAAAGCGTGGGGGGATTAGTAAAAATAGTAGTACAAAATATACGCAAAACTGTCATTTTAAAACCAGAACTCTATATATTTTCAGGCCTGTTTGTTAGATCACATATATCACACAAGTGAAGCACTATGTGTAATTTGATTCATATCTGGAACTACATGCAGATACGCTTTATATAAATTGATTACAGATGATGTAGCCTTGGCGAAGGTATGCACTCTCTGCATAGTGGTCCGTTGACAAAATAGCAGTATGTGTACTTAAGAATTTCCTACCAACATTCTCATCTTTTTCATCATCCACTTCAGTTGAGACCTATACCACACATACCGGCTTTGGATAAAAAATGTGTCAAATTATGGAAACAAGATGCTCTCAGAGTCCCATTTACTTGGGAATTCCTCTAAATACCTGCATTAAATCGCATTATAATGGATTACAAGAAGATTATGCACTCATCAATTTTTCGTTAAAATAAAACGATCACGAACTTTTGGAAGACGACACTGATTTCCGAAAATACAGCCACGGACAACACAGGGAGTTCTTTTTTCTCAAATTGGCTTCATTGTATCATGTTCCTGTTGTCAAATATATAACACATCCATAATGTAAATGAACTTTTGATGTCTTATAATGCCTCGTTACCACTCGAGCTAATCTGTCATTTTGTAGTCCGCAACTGAACGTACAGAAGGTCAATTGAGCTTATGATTGTATGATAAACTATTAATTAGACAGAAACTCCTCCTCATTTCCTCCCTGTTTACTTATTAAGCTTCTTAATGTGATCTCATGACAGGACATGGAGCCTCGGATGCTGTTACACCCTCACATTTAAATGCGTGTTTCGCTACAACAAACGGTTTAGTTTGGTTATTGGAGCAATATAACAATAAGTGCTTATTTTTAGAAAACAGCACAACAGCCTGATGAGGTTTCTTAAACCGGAGCATTCAGCGTTCCACATTTTAATCACCACTCATCCTTGTCAAATAGGATATACTGCAGCCCCCTCTGCACCGTATCTGTCTCCTACCTCGCCCTCCCACTCAAAATGTCCAAAGACGTGCCGTTGCTCTCATTAGGATGCAGGATGCAGAGAGAAGCCCTGATCTATTCAGAATTGCTCCTACAGGAGCGGGGACCTCCTCCCCTTCAGAGGGGGGCCATGAGCTGCAGATTAAAAGTCACTGTGTTCATCACCCTGCTAAAGCACTCCCATTAACAGACATTACATTACGTACCCTACATGTTCAAATCCCTAACTGGGGGCTTCATACCACTTGTCGGAACATGCTGGGATAAAAGTCTTTTTAATGTTGACATCTTAACATTCACTATGCCAGACCTCAACTTCAAATAAAATCCAGATATTACTGTCCGTTCCGTGGCGCTGATTTCGTGAACAATTAATCCGTATTTAAGGTTGTTAAGTGTGTTGATACACTCAATTCCTGCCTGCTGAAGGGGAAGCCAAAGCCAGCAGCTAATCAAAATGTCTCTTAGCCATTTACAGAGCAATGTAAACTGCACAATTTTTGGGTCGCTCTAAAACCCTTTCCCAGTGTTTCTGAGCTGAGCGTTTGTTGCTCCCAGCTGTTTTGGAGAGGAGGACTTGGTTCAGCATTTCTGTGTTTCACACTGCCCTCGCCTTCCTGTTTTTTGGCTCAGGAGGAAACATGAGAGTGCGTACGTGCTGTTTCTTTCGGGAGGTCAAACTGCGGTGTGTCAACTCTGACTCCATGTGATGTGTGTTTGGTGACATTTCTGTGATGGGGTCAGTCTATGCGGCATTCAGTGAGTGTATCTTATGATAAAAAAAAAAAGTTACTGAGAGTACAAGCTACAGGACTGTGTCTATTAAATGTGTTCATAGTACACCCTTAAAAATGGTAGAAGAAAAAGAATGACAACTTTCACTTCCTCAAAGATTAGATTACATCAGGTAAGTGTTATCATTTCAATTAACATCTCACTTTATTAATTAAGAGTAATTTTCCCAAAATAATCCACTGATTTCCCTCCCACAGCTTTTCTGGTGACATAACATGACGCTTTTGTGGAGACAGAAAATCTGTTTTTGTTTGTTTGTTTCCCTGACACTCCTTGGATTATTGATGCATTCAAGTGGTTGTTCTACAATCACTTATGATAATACTGAAGTATAACAGCAGTTGGCCGTCAAGTTCAAATTTGACTTTTAACAAAATATATATTTGCCTCTTATGGGTGGGAATTTCTGACAAAATACTGTTGCCAGTGAATGTAGCACTGTTTGGCAGCTAATTATCAGATCTCACATTTTGGAGTGTCTCATCAGCACGTGAACACATCATCAAGTCAGTGGTTTATTTTTCAGAAGAAGTTACCATAATACAATAACGTGGTTTTCATAAACATAAATATATATTTACTGTAATGGGTCACTTTTGGTAGAAACTGATTTTTACCTCATACTGAAATCAATGTAACTAATTCACAGAGAATGTTTTGCAGTAACAGAAATAATACAGAGCTTGGCAATTACAAAGACTCCTACACAAACCTCAAAAATACAAATATTTTACCAAAACATTGTTTGTGCTATGCCAGATTTAACATTTAGCACCATTTTAGACTGCAGTTACATTTTTGAGACTCTCTGGGGGAGCATTTACAGGACAGATTTGATCCTTTACAAGTGTCACCTTCTGTAGTTGTGTTCACTTGTTTGAGTGTGATGCTTGTTTCTATTTAGGTGGTGCAGAGCCCCAGAATGCACACGCTTATTATTAAGTATAAATCAAACAGTTGGAGGCTGGAGTGCTGCACATCCACATACCGGGACACTGCTCACTGATTCTCTAATTGGAGTGTGGAAGTCACTTCACCAGCGCTGTACAGCAGCACTTTGGAGCTAACAGGTGCAGTTTTAAAAGTTAACATTAAGTCAAGTCTCACTCACTTCCATGATGAACTCAACCTAACTGCTCCAGCTGAGCACCTTCAAAGTGCAAACACGCTTGTTTTCAGTGTGAGTAGTTAATGTCTTTACAAGCGTTACTTCACTGCTCAAGGTCAATGTCAAGGTCATCAGTATAGGATTGCACAGATGGAGTTGTGGCATCCCCTCATGCAAGATATTTTAGAAAAAGAAATGAGAATAAAGGCGAGAAATGTTGAAATCGGCAATCGGTGTGGACTGTATAAGTGTAACACTAAACATCTGTTTATCTTTAGTGTAAAAACTAGAGGCTACAGCATGAGAAAATAATTGAAAAATTTAGCAAAAAAGTGTATTGGCACTGTAATGAATCAGAACCAATATTTTGCATGATGTTGTGACAGTGTCATATTGCTGCACGTTGTGGCATATTGCACTGAATGGACAACATAACATTAAAGATCTGCAGAAGAAAAAGGAGTTGTGCAACATCAGCAGTACTCTGCAGTGTACAGCAACAGCTTTTGCACTGTAACAGGGCTCAGTGTTTAATTAGGATTTCAGAGGTGGAAAAAGGGAAATAAACATTCAGACGCTGTGGTGCAACATGTGGAGCAGAGGTGGATACGCTTTAATTATGTGTCCATCTGTCTGCGCATCTCCTGCTCCATGACTGTACATGAGACCTTACTGTTTCGTGTATAAGTGGCCGTCTTTCCCCAAACAAACAAACAAACAAACGGCGTGTGCGTGCGTGCGTGCATGCGTGATAAGAAACACTCTCTTGGCCTCTATCCATTCAGGCCTCGCCCCAGCCTTCTCTATGAGTGACACACTGACTAATACACAGACAGATAAACACTCACACTGACAAACACGATAAGGCTTTGCCCACGAAACACTGACACGGACTGACTGATGGACGTCTCCATGGAGACCAGTCACCAAGACTGACACAATGTCTCTCGCAGCCGTGCGCCATGCCATCTAAATCAGAGAGGTGAGGGAGAGAAAAAGAAAAGAAAGGGAGAGAAAAAGAGGGGATAAAGAGTGGAACCACACTGCGCGGCACCCGAATGATTACGAAGCAGCGTTGAAATATTCCAGTGTGCGCGTGGATGCAGTGCAGATCTGGTCTAACGAGCCAAGTGATGCTCTTCCCTGCCCTTCGATCTGCTCCTCTCACACCTCAGTCTCACCCTATCACTCACACCTCTCCATCAATTTTTGTCCTTTACACTCCTCTCCTCTTACAACCTTTCCATCCCTCCTTTCTCCTCCGCACCGGCTCCTCTCCTCTCCCCCCTTTCCTCTCCTACACCTAAGGCATGTTTATTTCCACACCTCACCTCCTCTGCTGATTTCTCCACCCTTCTCCTCTCTGCGGGTTCTTCTCTCCACCCCTCGCTCTCTCTCCCTCTCTCCCACGCTGTGCGAAATGGAAGCTCTCACAGAGACCTGAGGTTGCCATAGTAACCTGCCATAGTAACCACTCACCATCTTGCGTGTCTCCGTCACGTCGGCGGGGGCTCGGGGCGTCCGCGGCCCTGCTCTGCAGCTCCCAAAGCGGGGCGTCAGTTCAGTAAACCCTGCAGTGTGATGGAAAAGTCCCTGGATCGAATCTGCTTTTGCCTCACAAAACTTCCAAACGACAACATTTATGATGGAGGCAGTGACTGATAACTAGCAAAACAATTGTTATCCGCAGGTCAGTTTGATGTATTATTAGACAGAGGTCACCGCAGGCACACAGCTGAGAGGAAAATTGTCTCCGAATGCACCAGATTCCGAAAACCGTTTAACAAAAAGATCAAATTAGGACAAACTAGGACATGGGCTCTAGATATGGCAAATATCACACCTTACCATACCAATTAACAGCCATTGTTTCAAAAGTCCACACAGGGAAACTTGAGCCTGAACGCCTCACCGCTGCACCACTCAATGCAAAGCTACCACAAGAAAAAAGTGCAAGAGGGGCAAAATATATAAATAAAACTAGTACAACTGAGTCAACACTCTATGCATATCGCGGAGAGTCTGGGGAGTGGGAAAACAAACAGTGAAGGCATGTACAGGTTCACGTGATGGCACTGAGAGTAATCATCCTAACCATACGGCAGAATCTGTGATTTATAACGACGATGGCGCATAGCTTCCCTAACTGCCTCCTCTGTGGTTGTTAGCTGCCTCCAGGGACCACTGCTGGCGTATCTCATCGCCCTCTTCTCGATCCACCATCCCACCATCCCACCATGACATCAGCGCTGCCCCCACCAACCATAGCTTCCCCCTAAATATACAACAACCTCCAACCAGATCCCAAAAGGACGTTTGAATACGTGTCATCTTGTGCGACAGTGCGCCCACGCTTCACTCCAGGCGTCTCATCGTGATCTCTCAGAGCGCCGTGGAAACCAAACCTGTCTGTCTTGACTCACAAAAAAACACAACAAGGAGGTAATAAAAAAAACTGTTAAGCATCACACTTTGGTCATCAGGGTTATAATTTCATGTTTACTGCTTCTGTTGCCATCTACATCATCAATATTTATACTGTCATCATCGTCGGCATCAGTATGCCACTACTGTTGCGCCTCTACCCAGCGCAGCCAGTCAGTGAGGCAGACAGAGGAAAGGCCCCAGCCTGACTCTGCAATGCTGTATTGAGCTCTTATGCCGTCACTGACCCGAAACAAACTCCCTCAAGACTCCGTGCCTACATGCAGCCAAGCCAGCAGTAGCTGCAAAGCACGGTGGTCACTGAGGCCTGACCGCCTTCATTAGCCAATCACATTTAGTAATACTTATTCTAACCAGGAGAAGATAATATCGCTTCTCTTTGCCAAACTTAATATGAGACACGCAAGGCTGACCGCTCTCTCTGGCCAGCTCATTTCAAACAGCATAAACCGAACCGCTTCCTGACTTCAGCCTCTCCAGTTACTGCGATGACTCGCTATTTTTGACCATCTTTACTAACACATGATCGGATATTTGGCCGAGCACCGCCAGACAGCTCTCCCACGGCGCGTTCATGGACTCATGAGGAGGGAGGGGGGGAAAGGAATCGCCTCAGTCCATTTTTCAGGCATCCCTCTCCACTTTAGGTCATGATGAGAATATATTCCTCAGGGGAAATCTCACCATTTCTAATTATGTCAATTCAATGGATTATAGCATTCATTTTGTGTCATTAACCATTGCCATTCTTTCAACTATTATTCAATAATTAATACCCGGACAGTCATCATGATCCCTGAAGGGCCAACACCCAGGCCTGGATGGGAGACTCAATCAGACCAATCAGGGCTAATTATATCCACCCCGCCTCATAGGCAGCTTAGCATTTCTGCTGTGGATGGGTCAGTGCTCTTGCTCTCCCAGCCCCTTGGTTACTGAGATTCAAATTGTGCTATATCATGCGCAAAAACAGAATCTCAGATCTCCGTCCCTGGGTTCAGGCATGGCGCGAGCACGTGGCGACCGGCAGGGGCATGTGTGATATGATCCCAGCGTCTCAGATGGGGGCTCGTCGTGCTGCATTATTAAGAGACAGCCAGCGGTTGTTCCCACAATTTTCAGCCTCTCGTGGCTGATCAGCGACTCTCTCTTCACCCTTCAACCTGTGTACATCAGCAACTCGTGCAGCCATCAATCAATGACACCCTCGCCCTATGAAGAGATCAGCGACCAGCTTGCCCTGATTAGAGCAGTTCTAGTGTCATCTATAATCTCTGTCTCTCTCTTGCTCTTTGCCATGCACAGAAATGAGTGCATGTGCACAAACACACATGCATGCACAAACGCTTACTCCCACAGACACCAAATTTAGGGCAACAGTTACTCTCTTTGCATCCTAATGTAGCGGCAGAGACGTCCCTCAGAATTAATGCAGTCCTTTGTCCTTTTATGTACAGTAAGGGGACGAGGAAAGGCAAACTACACTTTAACCAGATTGAAAGCACCCTGGCTTTTGTTTGAGACGCACAAATCATTGACATTGGGCAATATTTTAGGGGGTAATCATTTATATGCTGGACTCTTCTCGCGCCCTTTCCCACCTCGTGTGTTTGTTTTGGGAGGATTTGCTGTGACTTTTCCACATCTCCTCTGGATATAATCCGCAATGGCTCCACAGTTCCAACAGCGTTGGAGCGGTAGGGGGCTGAGCATTATCTCAAAGTCACACCTTCCCTCTAGGCCAGGTGTGCAGGTGTAATTTACCATGTCCCTGTTAACCTGCTTGCTTGTTTTCATCAAGCTCATCGGCCATGCATAAGTGGTGTGCCTCGGAAATTAAAGAGCAGCCTGGCCTGATTCCTCAAATGACTGAAATCGCTCAGCCGGTGCTTAATTTGCGACACAGGAAGGAGTCAGCTCTCGGTTTTGTGGGACACGCGTGCCCATGTGTTGAAATTAACGGTTGACAGTTAAAATTAGTAAGATGGCCGCTTGCTCTCTTTTTAAAGTCTGGTGAAAAAGTTCAGGATATACTTTGTTTTTCTTCCGCAGTAGGTCAGCTGCAGAGGAATAAAAAGTGCATAGGCTGTATTTAATTTTGAAAGGGATGCTCGATGATTTCAGCTTTCCTACAGAGCGACATAAAATCTGCAAAAAACATCTTTCCTTTGGTCGACCACAATGAAGAGCTTGAAGCCACCAGTGGAACAGTCTAAATGTGGAGCCTGTCACAGGTGCAGAATCCTTAAAGGGGGAAAAACTGAATAAAACATTCCACCTGCATCCCATTAACTAATCTGTGTTAACCTTTCCTGGTGAATCATGACATTGTTCAATTTTAATAACATGCATATTAGGTCAAGAGGTGTCATGACTTTGATCCTTCAGGATTTAAAAGGAGATTTGACCTAAGTTGAGTGATAGACTTCCAGGCCTTTACTAATTCAGTGCAGCTTGTCCCTCTCTGCCACCAAATTCCCAAGAAGGAGGCCTGTAGGAATTCACATCCATAAAAACCACTTAACAGACCCTGAACAGACTGCTTTCTTGTTTTCGTCTGAGCGGCCGCATTCTCATAAATGGCTACCTTTAGTGACCTGGCCCACTTCGAATTTGTTTGGGCTCAGGTAATGCTTTGGTTGTGGAGTGGGAGGCGGGCAGCGACAAAGTTCAAGGCGAACAAATTCCACTGACATTTTGGCCTCGCTTTTGCAGCAGTGAGACGTCTTGATATTTTGAAGCGCTGCCCTGAGCCGGACGACCTTGCCTTTTAAATGTGATATCATGTGACAAGCCTCTCATGAAGCCGGGGCCCTCGCGGTGACTGGTGCTGCTGTGCACAGTTCAGCTGGGAAAAAGAAGCCCCACTTTCGCACTATTGAACATAAAGCCCATGATATGATTGGCTAAAATACATACTTTTACAGGCAACATAAAAACTTACCATCCTCTTAAAGTTTTACATCTGTAGGGCCTGTTTTAGACCTAATGGAAAGAATATGCTGTGAAGCGAGGCCTCATAAATGGTATGTGTCATGGTCATTCACTTGACGGTTGAGCTACGATGGTGTAGAAGTTTACAGGTACTGTAACAAGCATTAAATCTAATACGGGTGCATGAATAAAAATCACAGGACATAAAATGCAAGCAGCAAAACAAGTGCTTAATCGGCCTGCGGGGATAACAAAAAATTTGAAATGACACCAGCCATCTTACAGTAATGTGTCGAACACAAAACGCCTCCTCCTGAATTTCCCTTAAATGCTCCTTCCTCAAATCTGCAAGAACTTGCAGTGTTAGTTAAAGGGGTCTCACAGTACATTACCCCCCTCACATCCCTCCTTGTTAGAGCCCATACACACAGCTCAACACCCCCTCCACTCCTCTCTTGTCTAATCCTGCCCCAGTGCCCCACTTCACCTTCCAACACCCCATTAATAACTTATTCTCTCCATCATAAAACTCAGGAGATCATCCAGCTGGTCCACACACTGCCAGCAATCTCCTCCCGCCAGTCCCCGGCCCGTTCGGATTTCTCTGAAACACTGCACATTAGCATTTAAATCCTCTCATTCCCGTATCATTGTGTTGCAGATAGAGGCAGTAGATCTTCATTCATCAGTCCTAATCTATCTGCTCCTTGTTCTCAGCCGGAGGGGCCCCAGGCTCTGACTCAGAGCTTAACCCACCGCGCATAAGCCGCAAGGTGCCTGCGCATTTTTTTCCTCCGAATCTGGGGTCATCAGCGAGGGGCCAGTGGGGGTAACTGAACCCCAAACACATAAATGAAGACTGTAAACTGGCCCGATTAGAGAGCTTTAATTGAGTATATTTGAGGGAAAGCCGCGCGTTATCCGGATCAAACATTAAAGCCCTGTCAACAGCTTGTGCTACAGTGGATGCTCCTCTTATCGCCAAGGTTAGATTAACTTGCGGTGACACACAAAGAACAAACAAACAAAAAAAAAAAAAACAGCAAACAGAAGCTCAGAATGTAAAAGAAAAGTTTGAATCGCGCAAACGGTGCCAAATCAGATCGATCCAAAATCCATTTCTCCCCCCCACCCCCCATCCCCATCCCGATGTTCTCACCCCCCCACACACACGTCTGTCTCCTCATACATGTAATTCCTGGATATCAGACACCTTTGGAGCCACACAGTCAGCGCGGAGGCCGACGGCACCGAAGGACAGTTCACACATCGCACCCGGGTCATGGATGCGGATTTCCATTCCAACGCATTAGCCTAGTAGTTTGTTGCGCGTGGAGCAAAAAATTAAAAAAAATGCACAAACTGTCTGACACGCGCGCGCCTGCTACCACACACACACACACACACACACACACACACACACACACGCACACACCAGACGAACAACAGAACGGGCGCACATGAATCTGCATCCCCGACTGTGTGAATGTCACCGACAGACCGTGCGGTGACTGACGAGAGGCTCACCTTTATTTCATGATGCTGCTGCGGTCAAGTCCTGAAACACATCCCGCTCAACTGCGCGCTGGTCGGTCGGGTACTCCGAGAGCTCTCACCTTCCCTCAAATAACAGCGTATTCCACTGCAGAGCCGCCGCCGACGCTGTCTTCCTCTCCTCTCTCCTCTCCCTCTCTCTCTCTCTCTCTCTCTCTCTCTCTCTCTCTCTCTCTCTCTCTCCCTCTCTCAGATTGATTCTCCCTTTCCAAGTGCTGCGCTGCCACCGCTGGTAATGAGAATTGTCTCAGAAATCTTCAGGTGGATGGAACCACGGCGAGGGGACGCTGCACTGCTGATGCCTCCGCTGCTGCCGCTGCTGCTGCTGCTGGGACACTGAACATGTAACTTTATTTATTTACTCCGCATTTGTTCTTATTTTTATTTCTTATTTTTTCCATGCAAACACATCACAGTTTGCAGAAGACATCGCCATGCGCGTTGCACAAGACCCAGACAGCCCGTGGCAAAGGCGTAAATATTAATAACCCGAAACGAGATGACATAATAAAGAAATCCATCCACTATAATGATAACAATAATCGCCACAATTGTGCTCGTAATTAGACAGATGAACCCACGCTTCTCCTCTACAGTGCACAACGCCTCAATGCTCAAACTGCACATTTTGCCATCTTTTCTCCAGTTTTTGCCTTTGTGTGCACTCACACACGTGCCCATATGGTCATATAATCTCTATAATATGATGATACTGGTGTTTACAGATTGTTACAGGGAATATTTGCTGCTTGGCCGGTTCCCTTGGCAACGCTCAAGCACACAGTGCCGAGCCCCACCTGTACAGCACTGCCTCATTGGATCTGAGTCCTGCCTGCCATTGCAGCTCCCGTCATACACACACGGTACATACAGTACATATAGGCCTACAGGTAGGACTGACTGACATGCTGAGGTGGAGGGAGAGGAGTGTTTAGTTTAAAGAATCCAAATTCCTTCTTTAAAGGATGTGAGGAATTCTGTGATTGATCTCAAGTGAGGGCAGTTTAGCTAAGACTCTCCAGGGATAAGGGAGAGGGCGGGGGGTTACATAATTAAAGAAAGGTGGGGAGGGAGTGAGGTGAGGTTTAAGGTCAGGTTAAGGTTATAAGGTCTGATCAGGGTTGAGTTGTCAATCACCTCAGCAGGATATTAACATGGGGAGGTATGTGAGGAAGTGGGTGGGTGGTGGAGTGTCCATCAGATAGCAGAGGGGAAGAGGGAGGGAGGGTGAGAGAAGTGTGTGTGTGTGTGTGGAGGGGGGTATTCAGACGGGTGATTAGTGCTGGATTGATAACGTTCTATATCGAGACTCAGAGGATCACTCTCTCACATCCTTGCACCTCAACGCCAGCCCTCCATCACAGGCACGTGTTCTCACACACACTCCTCACACACGTGTCTTCCTTCCAGCTCTGCTCCATCGCACATGCACTCTTACTCACACACACACACACACACACACACACACACACACACACACACACACACACACACACACAGAGAGAGACATAGAGCAGCATGATTCAGATGGGGAAGGTAATGACTGACCCCTACATGTTTAGTCTGGTTGCAGCAACAGGGTGGCCAACCTGTTTCTCTCTTATTAAACGCTGCACACTGCACAATCTACTGGCCTTGGTCGCCCCCTTTTTCCACTTTACGCACTATATGTTCTCGCTCACTTGACCCCCCCCAACAGCCCCACACTCCGCAGTGAGGGTCCAGTAGCGTCCACTGTCTGTCCCAGTCTTCTGTAATTCCACCAACAACGGCTCTCGCTCAGTGCTTTTGCATTGCATCGCTCTTTCCTCTCTCTCTCTCTCTCTCTCTCTCTCTCTCTCCTCTCCCCTCCCCTGCTGCCTTCCTGCCTCCCTCCCTCTCTCTCTCTATTAAATTTCCAGTCACACAACAGTGCAGTGGATATCCCTCCCTCTCTCTAACTCTCACACACTCTCCACCACCACATCCCACCCTCCCTCTTTCTCTCCCTCCCTCCCTCTCTCACACATACATACCTCAGTAGTCTGTGGAGGTGTTGTCGTCGTCCTGGATCTCTCCCTATCTCTCGCTCTTGATATTGACGGTTCTCTCCCTCCTTTACTTTGAACCTCTCAATCTCACTCACTCTTGATACAAGGCGGCTCTCTTTTCACCTCCAGTTGTCTCACCCCCGCTCCTTTTCTCCCCCCACCCCCCTTTGCCTCATTATTTAAAAGAGCCCCCTCACACTTCCTCCTCTTCCTCCCCAACCCACTCTGTTTGTATCTCTGTACTGCAGTGTCTGCTCAGGCTATATGGTGTGGAGTATAACCTCCCCTCCTCTCTCTGTGGTGGGTGTGCAGGGCTCGCTCCATCAGGCCAGCCTTTAACTGACTGATTGAGTGGACACCACAGGCCGATGAATGAATAAAGATGGGAGCCACTGTGAGGATTAATGCGCTTCATATGAAGACAAAAAGCTTGCCATCCAGTATTTCTGCCTCTGCCCTGTGGATGAGGCTGCTCTCTCCTCCTGTGCTCTGCCTTGTGTTGCTGTGTGTTATGCTGTGCTGGCATATTGGTTGAGAGACGTGCATTGCGCTCTCTTTGCCCTGGGTTATGTTCAGGTCCCGGGGCCTCGGCGGCAGTTGCTGCGCTGGGGTGAAACCTCTGCCATTGCCGTGCTGTGCTGGAACGGCGTGGCGCGAGGAAGTGGGGCAGATACGCCGGTGGTGTTGAGAACACACCGCCTGGCTTTCTCCTCCTACTGTTTCTGCATCTCCCCCCTCCTTCCTCACACGCTATCTCAAGACCGAACTCTCCACAGCCTCCGAGGCCCTAACTGAGCCCTGATCCGTATCTGATGGTGAAACAGCACGCCACCGGCTGCAGAGATTCCAACCTGTGTGATACCAAATTGAACATTCGGGCTGTCGTGACTAGCAAGCAAGGGTTGAACGCTCTGACGCTTATGCCTGTGTACACCCAGAAACAATGTGTTTTTACCTACAGAGAAAGAAGAAGCTCCTCTAAACGCAAAGTTAACCAAGCTTGTATCTCCACCACTAAAGCCAATACTCCTCCCTTATCAGAAACAGCCCTATCTGGCAACCGCATCCATTAGGACCGATAGTGCCATTGATCTTCCCACACCCAGGCCAAGTGGACCTCAACCAACAGCCCCTGAAGACAAATCCAATTTTAGGTGTTATATGCCCCTCCCAACCTGCACCCTCCTCCTAATCTCTCCATGTGCAGGCTAAAACTCATCTACCACCGCGGCCATCACACCACATTCACTCTCTGTGTGGCGAGGCTTAATAATAAGACTGCCTCTCCTGCTCCTCCATTGCTCGCTCCTGTCAACACCTCCTCCGGCAGGGCGTAAAACAAACTCTGCCCCCAGGCCTATAAACCCCATTATGCTGAGCAGCGCTTGTGCCACCAGGCTGTATAATCTTCATCTCTAGCCCATAGCCTCCCCTAACTGGCCCTTAAACTGGTCCACTGCCTCCTTCCTCATGGTGACAACAGGAACAGACAACCAACACGTAGCAGGAGCGTTTTAATTTTAGGCCACCGTTGCTCTGACCAAGACCGCCTTGCAGCAAAGAGCAGTAAAACAGCTCAGACTTTGGTCATATGGAAGGATGTGTTGAGGGGTGTAATGGCTAAGGTTAACTGCGCTTAATGTGTTTAATCACATTTTTAATGCAAATGTCATAAATCTATATGAGGCATATAAAAGGAAATTTCCTTAGTCTGAAGCTTTTTATTGAGATGTTTAATCCATTACAGAAGTTATATTGTCTATTACTTACTGTACTTATTTTACATATTTTTCAGTTAGTGATTTCCATCTCTCTGTTCTAATTGCCCATTTTATAATAATACTTTAAAATACACATTATGTACTACAGATTTTTGGCAGTTAGTTTACAAGAAATATTATGTCTTACAGGCCAGTAGTTGTTTATTTTATTTAAATCAATATACCCAAAAGAATCCTTAGATGACTTTAGACTTTATGCTATCTGACTGTAGTGAGAGACTCGCACTAAAGGAAACCCAAAGCAGAGACACAGACTCACAAACAAGATATACATGCAAACCGAGTTGTCTCGAGAAGCAACTGAAGAAAGAAACTAAGAAATCACTCCCATATATACCTTCGTACAGATGATGACTCCTGCTGACTAGTGTCTGGTGACTACAGTAACAGTAAGTATAGAGGATAGCACATCTGATAGCCATTTTATACCCATATTTGACAAGGATCTTCCTTTCCTGTCTGGGAATCATTCTTCTCTGGTGATCTTGACCTGAGCTTTACTCAGCGCTATCTTACTTTACATAGACATGTTCTTCCTGGGCCTGCAACATAGAGTTACACTAACCCTTATATTTACTTCTGTACTAGAGTTTCTACCATGAACAGTTTCATCTCTTTATTTGCACATTAGATAACATGATTATAAAATATTGAATATGAATATTGTTTACTTATAAAAAAATATAAAACATAACATAACATAAAATGTTATTGTTTACTTCATGTTTCACAGAACCTTATGCCAGAATGCATTTTCTCTACTACATTGTCAATGAAACTGCAAATTTGGGGCACTTTTTGTCAATTTTCAATTTAATATGTTCAGTGTTTTCAACAACAATCTATTCAAATTATTAGTAGGTCATCGTTTCCATTGTGTGTTGCTGTGTGGGAGAGTTGTTAGTTGTTTTTGTATGCATGCCTGCATTTTCAAATATTCTCCAATTAGCCATTTGTCCAGTGTGAACTTTTTTTACATACTCAATAGTTGGCTTTATATTAGTATTTTTCACAAGACCCTGTCTGAAATTGTTGCATTATGGGGTGCAGGTGTATGTGGAGTGAACAGAATCTGTAGAAATGGATATAGAGCAGCAGGGTGAGTGGTGCTGCATTGCATTTTGGTCATCAGGTTTTGGGGATAAAATTGGTCATTATGGGAAATTTAGTCATAAATTTGCAATAAATATTTCAACCTTAGAATGCTGACACAGACAGAAGAGTTGTTTGGGATCTTCATGTTCTGTTTTTTTTTTAAAGATGAGACACTACAAGCAAAATCATTGTTTTTTCGTCCACTGGTCCATTTTTAGATGTTAGGCTATTGTGCTTCCAGTAACATGTCTTCTTTCAGACTAGTGGAAAGAAAACGCCCAAAATACACATTTAGGTGGGGGTGGTTTTTTCATAAATTTTTTTGCCACTTTTTTTCTTTATTGACAGGAAAACAGCAAAGAGAGAGAGAGGGGATGACATGCAGCAAAGGGCCCCAAGTCAGGCTTGAACCCATAGCTGGGGAAGTTTAATGGCAATATCTGTTAGTATATTAGTTCACCTGTAGTGTCCCCTTCAATGCACCTGACCACCCTAATGTTTCTCTTTCTGATAATAATAAAGTTTGATCTTGACCTTATGAGAAAATGCTTGCTGATTATGAAATCATTATGAATTCAGTGACATATAGTGTAATATACTTTTGTGAGTAAACATTTGTGGCACACTTGAGTGTACATAGTTACTTGTGTCATTTGACCCAGAACTATGAAAATGTGAACGTTTGTGTTTCACTTACTGCTCAACAGTCATTTTTCACTCTTAAAATTACGATGCCTTTCTTCCAATTCAGATTTTTAACACTTATATTGAAATAAAGGTCTGATATTTGTGAGAGAATCTTGGCAAAGCCCATTACCCATAGTGAACATGCTCTCTACATCTCTCTGGGTGTGCAAGGCCCAGATGGCTTTGATGGCTCAAATCAACAGCCCTGCATCCCCATATTCCCTCAGCAACCCCCACATGATACCCTAGGGGACATGATCTCCAAGTCCACGTATCACATGTAGACAACTGCCTCCACAATGGAGGCTTTGAACATCACACACTCAGTTTCAATTTCTCCAGCCTCCCCAAGAATGAAAAAATAAAATCCCTTTGGAAACGAGAGGCGAGGCCCCCCTGAGCAGGGACTTCAGCCACATATCCCAGGTCTGTCTATCAGACCTGATCCAACTCTTCACCAGATGGAGACCTGTCAACAGCTCTGTTCACCTGAGTGAAGACATACGGATGCAGTTCAGAAGGTATGACTTGATCTTTGGCCAGAGGTGTTCTGGTTTCAGGTACACAGCATGCTTGTGCAGTGTTAGGTACGGACGGGTATCCACAGCTAGTGTACACACTTGCCTGGCGCCAGCACCTCCATGTAAGAGGCCATAGTACACTCACAGAAAATGGCGGATTGTTCTGTTAGAGTGAAGGAGTTTGAGTATCTCTAGGGTTTGGTTCACATGGGAAATTAAGATATACATGGTGGAGCTGGAGATTAGGATTTCATACCCAACCTGGTTAGAGAACTTCTCTGGATCCCCGAGGAGAAGACGAAGAGGACATGGCTGGAGAAAATGACATGGGCTTCACTGCCTAACCTGCTGTCAGCCACTGTGACCCAAATCTTGATGATCTTTTCGTAATCATTGCAAAGATAAATGTCAGTGTATTTATCTTTGCAACTTTTTGATCTACTTATCCTACTCCCATGCACCCGTCTCATGAAATAGTAGAATTGTTTGATCTCTTCCAAATGATGACATTATTGCTAAGCCATAATTATGAGATTTAAAGTCACAGTAATGAGGAAACAGCCATAAGTTAGCTTTCTATTTTTAAATCAATCACATGTCCATGGGTCACTGAACAGTCGTTGGGTGACCCATAAAGGCCACTGTTGGTGGATATCTCACCCACTCGTAGTGTCTCCATGTAGCCATATGAGTGTTCAATGTTTGTCAGAAATAGGAGGACAAAGCTTAAGTCTCAGTTGAGATATAGTTGACACATTAAAGGACCAGTGTGTAGGATTTAGTAGCAGTGAGATTGCACATAACAACCAACTGATAACCCCTCCACACACGCTCCCTTTCCAAGCACGTAGGAGAAACTATGGTGGCCATGAAAAATGCAAAAGGTTCATGTAGAGCCAGTGTTTGGTTCGTCCATTCCAGGCTGCTCTACAAACATCGCAGGCTCCCTCTGTAGATAAAAACAGCTCATTCTAAAAAGGTAATGAAAACATGATTCTTATTTTCAGGTGATAATAAACTAATGAAAACATACTTCTGAATTTTATATTTCATTTCTGCCAATAGATCCTCCTAAATGTTACACACTGGACCTTTAAGTCCTCTGCCATTTATTTCCTAACTTTTCATTTTATATTCACTTTGTGCAAGTTTTTAGAAAATCTAATTTTATTCTTTAAAATGCTAATTTATGCAGCAAGGCCTTAAAAACCTAATCGGATCCACGTTCTTTGTCAGAACCACAGGTTATATATAAAGTTTGTAAGGTGTATGGTTCCTGGGTGTGAATAAAATATGGATGTACTGTACACACCAACAGTATCACCATAATGACATACTAACACCATGTGCTATAGTGGGGAAATATAATGGAATTTTCTTTGAAGAGGAGTGTATTATAAACAGCATCAATGTGATGTAGCCTATATACACTGGAGTTCATCATATGGACCTGTGAACAATTTTGCTCTTAATAAAAGAGATACTGAAAAACTTATGAGCTCAGGCAGGCGCTAATAGCTCGATGGTGAGATAGAGGCAGATAGATGGAGATGGAGAGAGAGTGAGTGAGAGAGAGGAAGATAAAGTGAGGCTAAGCCGGGCTCCGAGGGCCGGCCAGTGATTAAGGGATGGGAGGGATGAACACCAGCCACTGAGGGACTAGTGTCTATCTGTGTGAGTCCATGTGAAAGCGGGGCTGAGGAAAAGCTCAGAAACAAGAACCCACTGTCATGGTATCTTAGCAACCGTCTCTGTCTCCCAGGTGACAGGGACTGACATCACTTCCTGTTGGTGAGTGTGTATGTGTGTACACAGTGACCAAGTGTGGAGGAAAAAAAAAAAAAAAAACTGTCCAAACCGATAGGTGAATGTCTGACGGACGCATGTGTGAGGTTGAGCAAAGTTCACGTGCGTTTCTCTTCCCGTGCCTGGCCAGCTTGGTTCTGCAGGTTGAGCACACACGTCACTGTCAGGTACCCGACAGGATAGTGTTTTGTTGATGTGCAGGATTTAACGCGCATGCATCGTGCGTGCACGGGAGGGCATGTTTCTAAAGCAGACTGTGGGCATATATGTAGTCTCTGCCGTGTGCGCATGCGGTCAGCCTGATTGTACATTATGCCAAGGGAAACATGGCCAACTGATGCCATCTGGTAGGACTACTTGGCACAAGGGGACTCTCTATGGTTCCCCAACATATTGGAGTAGTTAAAATTAACACTGTGACACTATTTGGCAGAAAAAGACACTGAACTATCTATTACTGTGTCTATTTCAGTCTCTCTCTCACCTTAAGGGTCCAAGCTGCATTCACACGGGGAGGCAGGACTGTGGAGACTTTGGCTGGCCATCACCAGCACATCATCATCATCATCATCATCATGTGCAACAGTAAAACGTCTTCACAATGATAAACGACTTCTTCAATACATCTATGCTCCTTAAGTTTATTCTGTCCTCATCAAACAGCTTTATCAATTAAGAAAAAAAAAAACAGAAAAAAAGTTAAATCTCATTTTACAATAACTATTTCAGATTTCCATGATACAATGAAAACTTATAGAAAAGTAGAGTTTCCAGAAGCATTACATAATTGACTGTTTCCACTGGTTTGGCTTCATCCAGCGTGTAGCATGGAGGATTAGCATGCTGTCGGTTTGACCATTTACATGAAAAACTAATACTCGCATTGTCTGCCCCTAATTAACTTCAGCTGCTCAGTCCCATACAAAAAAAAAAAGAAGAAACTACTCATGATTTGTTCCTTAATTATGTTGAACATTTGTGGAAATAAAGCAACAGAGCTGATATATGTGTGTAAAAACAGGCAAATGGCTGCCAAGATTCAACTAAAAATCCTGTTGGTGTGTCCATGATGCTCAATCAGATAAGGTCCATGAGGATTTCATCCTCCATGACACTGGACTGCACAGCGCCTCTCTGACCTCCAGACATCAGGATCTGACCTGCACACAGGTTCGGGGCATTTGGGAGACAGATGGAGAGAGGAAGAGAGATTTAGAAGAGGGATTTTTTTTTCAGAATTCATACTGGTGTTAAAGATAGACTTTGAAGCAGGATTGTGAAAACTAAGAGATATATATCAAAGATACACTGAGGAGTTTATGATATTTGCAGTTTAAAGTCACATTTTTCCCCCCTACATCTGGATACAATGTTTTATATTACTACAAAGTTTTCCAGATCATATCAATCTTTATTCGTAACTCCCATGCAGCCATTTATTTCGTCAAATTAGAGGCCCTTAAAATGTGAGTGACGTAGGTAAAGATCAAGGTATTTTATCATTTGTCTTCTTCAGTGATTTGAAATGCCTAAATCGTGCATGAATGTGATGACTAAGTCTAAAAAGTAAGTCTCCAGAAAATAAAATGTATCACTCTCCTACTCTGTCAGAAAATCCAACCTGACCAACAAACGATGAGCAAAGCCACATGCGCGTTATCCATGTCTGTCTTTGAAGACAATTTAGTAAGTTAGGCCCCCACTCACACATATTGCTTAAAATAAACACAAATGAACTTCATGCATCACAGTTCAATGATGCCACCGGTAGTGTTTGGGTGGGGGAGGTTTCATTTTTGTTGCAGAGACCAAGGTGAAAAAGATTCATAATACAGTGTTTTGATTTTTTTTTTTTGGAGGACATGCAGTGCGAATTATCTGCCAAAACACAAAGGGCAACCAATGACTGACAAGGTCTGGGAAAACCAATCTGCACTCTCACTGGTTTTAACTCATCGTCAGTGCACCTTGTGTTTGTCTGAACGGGACCAAAAGGAAATTAATCTTTTAGCAATGGAAATCTTCAAAGTTGGAGCTTTAGATCAATATAGAAATGCACCAGAAGTTCTGCAAACTTTTTCGATCAATGTGGACAAAAATAAAGTAAGTTTGACAAATATAAATTTGGGCAGCATTCACACTGGGATGGAATATCCAAACATGAGCAAGTCTCTGAAAGTTTGTGTTTTTTTT
Organism: Dicentrarchus labrax; assembly: GCF_905237075.1. Lineage (NCBI taxonomy): Eukaryota > Metazoa > Chordata > Actinopteri > Moronidae > Dicentrarchus > Dicentrarchus labrax. Next base: position 14,783,001 of record NW_026136722.1, read on the forward strand.
TTTTTTTTTTTGTGTTTGCTGCATGTGAAACTGTACAAAAACATTAAACATTTTAAAACACAAAACAAAACAAAAAAATCTACTTTATGCTTTGAAAAATAGTCTGTAGTAGTGTAAAGTTGGCAGGCAATGTAGTAAAAAAAAATGAAAAAACTTAGACTTTGTTTCTGTAGTTGTGAAAAATAATCCTATAACTTTTCCAGCAAGTTTTTGGTTGTTTTTATTACTTTTTTTAACCTACGTGTGTAATAAGTCTCCATAACCTATATTCTAAAATGTCTGTTTCCCCCTTCCATCTCTGGAGATTCTTGCTGACCTGCCAAGGGCCCTCTCCATTGGCCCTGCATTTGAGCCCCTCCTGGTGTTGGATGGACCAACTGCTGCCCTAAACCCTGGTGAGCCATCATGCCTGGCATGTGAGACACTCCACCCTGCTGCAAAGACAGAGACAGAAGAGCCACGTTAACCTCTCCAGAAGAGCAGTTAGGGTCACATGATAACCTGCAAGACATTTACTGCAGGGCGATTCGCTCAGACATTTCTTGCACTCTTACTGGCTGCTGTTGGCTGAGGAGAAGACTGCGAAGCTGGGGATTGGCTCCGGGGTTCGAGAGGCGGAGTATGGGACCCTGGGGCGGGGCCTGTCCGCCTTGTGCGACCTGGTTGGGTGGAGCGCCGCTGACTGGCGGCTGCTGGTTGGCTGGTCCAGTGGCTCTCATTGTCATCTGAAGTAAAGTTTAAGACATCTTACATCAGATTCATCTCATGGAAGAAAACCAATTATGAATGAGTTATTATAAAAACAAAAACAGCTCATCAAGATACCAACTTTGAAAATTCCTGTTGGTTTTGTTACTTGTGATACATTTTTTATAACTTGGTATCTTCCGTGTGTTTAATGACTGACGTCAAAGTTCCAAAAGTCCAATGAGTGGTTGCGTCCTGTCTTTTCACAAGATTACTTGCATGCTGAAAATAACGTAATAAAATAACATAAGGTGCTTAACACCTTATGGCTGACATTAGTGAAGCTAAAGTTTTAAATTACATTATCGCAGCCTTTGAAAAGCCTTTGCTTTTTTTCTCCTCCCCTCTCCTCTTGTTTTTCTCCCCCCCACAAGTAATTTCCCCATATTGGGATTATTAAAGTATGTCTGATTCTGATCTGATTCTGAAGATACATAGAAAAGATAACAGTTGTACAGTGTGGATGTAAACCATCATGTTTGGACGAGGTCTATCTCTGATATTGGTTTTGTATCACTTCATGCTCAGTGCAAACAGTTCCTGTGCAATAAAAGAAACAAACGTATGCATGCAAGTTATCAATGAAATATTATTTTTTTTCAATGGCAAGCAACAAGAGGAACATTCAACAGGGACTGGTAAAGCCAACACATGCTAATTGGAAATTGTCCACCAGTGTTATGCTGAACAGAAGGATGGGAGTGACAGTGTGTCTGTTTGTGTGTGTGTGTGTGTGTGTTTTTTTTTTTTTTGTGTGTGTGTGTGTGTGTTTTTGTACACAGTATTCCTCACAATGAGAAAAACACAGGATGTCTACTAGTTCGACAAAGGCTGGGATTGACTATAACATCATTTAAATAAGCATCCTACTCCGTTATTTACTTTTATTTCTGACACTATACATGGGCAACATTAAAAAAAAAATACAGATAAAGGACATTGTGTTGGAAAATTGGGAAAAAGTACCCCTGGACACATGTTGTTAATGTTAAGAGGCTACTGCAGGTCTCACCATGTTGTTCTGCCTCTGCTGCTCCTCCATCATAGAGACCTGACTAACCGGGGGCATCCCCACCACCACAGACTGGACATAGGACAGATCAGAGAGAAGGAGGAGTGGGGAGAATGGTGGAAATGTGGGGGGGGAAGGAGGACAGCGGAGGAAAGGGTTACCAATAAGGCATGCAGAAATCAGCGGGTGCTGGTGCAGTAAAGGCGTCAACAACAGGCAGTGTGGGAGGAGCACAGGTGTGGGAACACAGGTAGACATGCCAGAGCTGAGTGGGTTCATTTACCTGCTGCTGGACGTTGCCGTGGGAGACAGGAATGGGGCCAGGGGGCCTGTTGAGGAAGTTCTGGTTGGGGGCAACCTGACCAGGCTGCATTGGACCCCCTCCACCGCCCAACTGCTGCACAGAAGCGAAACAGCATTAAAGATATTTTCCCAACAGCGTCATACAGAACAACAGAACATTTTATCGGCTTTATTTATAGACACAGTATGCAGTCTTCTCTAGCACTGCTCTGCTTCACCTTTATACTCATCAACACCTTAAAAGTTCCCCAATATAAATTCATCCTTCTCAGAGCGATTTCCTCATTTTGTGCAGAAATGTGTTCTATACATTCAGCTGTAGCTCATATGGGACTACGGCAGTCTGAGATAGACAAATCAACTGGGCATCTTCAAAAGTTAAAGTCTTATTGATTTCAAATTTCACTCTGTATTTCTGTAGGGATGAGGAATGCATGTTTTGTCCCACATCACTTACACACATTTTTTTTAAGACATTGTGGACCTACACTTAAAAATACCTGTTTTAAAAAGCTCATCTAACAACCCTCTGGCCAAACCGCTTGTCCAAATAAATATAAATACTTGTACCATCACAATGAATCTAGAATCTATATTTTCAGTCGACATATTTTCCGCATGTAATGGATGTTTATTGTGCTAACAACCTTGAGAGTGTCGGGCTGAAACCAAATATTAACTTTCTTTGTTCATGAGTGTGCAGATGGAAGGCAAACACAAACATGGATACGATGATACACCAGTGGAGATTTAACTTCAAGCACCACCTGCTGAGGTGTTTGCTATTTTGGATTTCACAGTTTAAAACAAACTGAAGCTTGATGACTAAAACCGTCAGCAAAGTCTGGAGTGAAAAAAGTCATAAAATATCCAACCATCGTTTAAAAGCAGAGTAAAAAAATAAATGGAGTAACCTGTTGCTTTACCTGCCAACCTGTAAGGTTCTGATTATTCCGAATAATCTGACTCTATTTCTCATTTTATTTGCACAGTCCTGCACTTTAAAAACAGGAATCAGACAAGACAGATATAACTGCTTAAAAAGGCAAAATTTGAAACTGTGCTGAGGTGGCTTGTGTGTTTCCACACAGAGGGAGAGACAAGGAGGAATGAAGGGTGTTTCATCCCCCCCTCTAAGCACAAATTATTAACTACAGACTCAGAAAAAAAAGTGTGATGGAAAAAAACACCTCCACACATCCATCTTGCTGAATCTGAACAAATCACCCTGGGATTGCGCTAATGCGCGGTGTGTTTTCTGACCAACAATAACGGCACAACACACAGCTTTAGGTCTTTTGAGGGAGCTAACAAAACAGCTGCCTCTTTCTCTCTTCTCCTGTCTATGATTTATCTCCTGTCTTTAACCCAGTAACCTGTAAAATCCCGGATCACGATTTAGGGCCTGCATCACTTTTCATGGAAAAAATATTCAATTTCGTCTTGCTGTAAACAGAACACACTGCAATCTTGTTCCCGAAGAATGCCACTCCAGGGCTTTGCACAGAGAAACCTTAACTACTGGTCCAAATTGAAATTTTAATTACGTTAAGATTGCTGTAGCGCTTCCCTATTAGCAATGCAGCACTGAATATGTGATGATACACAAGAGGCAGAAAAAAAAAAAAAATCTTCATTACAATTTCATGTCTTCTGCCTTCTCTAAATGCCCTGATGCTCATACACACACGGCTTCAAGTTACATATATGGCTGACGCACTTTTGCAAAGACATAAAATTAGCAGGTTGAGTAAACAAGTGCCATCACCGCTGATGAGAGCAGACTGCGAGGAGAAATGTAATCTTACTCATGTAAACCTGACAACAGGCTTCATTTATTTAAATGGAGACATACTGCTTCTCTGTGACTGGATGCTGCATTGTTTCAAAGCTATGCAGCATCCCTCCTCGCTGGATGCAATAAGCTGGAGTGGAGCCCTGTGATGGAAAAGACGGCTAATCCAGAGGACACATTTTAAATCACCCTGTCTCCAGGGATGAAGATGAGCAGAGAGGGGAAGTGAAATTTAAATTTCATATCATGTGGACAAGGCAGCAGCGTTTGTAACTTGTAATGAAGTGAGCGACAAGAACTGGTCTACCTTTACCAGAGAGGCAGGAAGGAGGGGCCTCGTCTCTGGATTTTCTGCTCCTGTCCCTAAAGGTTGGCACACACCACTGCCACTCCATTGCTTCTCCTAAAGTGTGTCTCATGTAATGTTAACAGCTGGGCAGCCTGAACTGAAAAATTCATATCTAGCCAAGTTGTGCTTTGTTTAAAGCTGAATCTCACAACATTCCACATTTTCAGACTCTAGCAACTAGTGTGAATACTTAGTAATAATAATAATAATAATAGTAGTAGTAGTTTTTATGAAGGCTCGTTGTTGTATTTACAGCGAAATAAGTGTAAAACAAGATATTTCAAATAGGTTTTAGGTTTGTAAATGTAAGAAATTGTGAAAATTTTTGCTTAAAAGGGATTTTAAAAAGTTTAATGGCACATCAAAATACTATTTATGTTGACCAACTAATCCACCAAGACTACTTCTTCAGTACTCATACCACACTAAATCTATACATTTCCAGTGTTTCACCACAGTCCACCTCAAAGATGGGTGTAATAATTAAAAACAATTACAAAATTTAGCTTTGAGATTGTTTTAGGCGCTGTGATTTAAGCAGCTAAAATTTAAATCTGTTATTTGTAATTGATGTAGACTCGGTGGTCACCGTACAATCCATTGCATTTCAACAGCTCAGCCATAAATTCTGCTTTTACTAAATGTATAATATTCAGTTTGTGGTTACATTTTTGGAAATGTTTACAGATTTAATTATATTATTATTTTATTTTTAAAGAGTTAAAGCTATTTTTGACTACATTATATTGAGAGGCATTTCTAATTTTTTGTCCTTTTAATTTGCACACATGAGACGAGACCACCTCTATGACAACATCAACAAAAAATTTATTTACCATAAACAGTAACCCAACACACTGCACAATGCACAGAGTTGAGAAAACAATTTTGTTGAGGTGTGCAACAAATTCAACATACAGAGTTCATATGTATTGCACCTATATTTTCCTCACTTAAGCAGAGATAATGAGCTGGGAGTGCAACAGTCAGCTAATGTTGCAGTAGGAATTTAGCTAATGCTAGTCCCATTAGCCTCTACTAGAGTGAGAGACGTTAGTGGCTGCTGTGAAGATACCGGGCTTGCTAAATGAAATGTCAATAACAATGCACCTTAATGCCGTAAACAATGCACCTCAATTCCCGGGCGCTCCTCCATAATGCCTTCTCATTATCACCTCCTTTTGGTCTCCCCACTCCACACTGAAACCTTCCTCTCTGCCCACCAGCTCCGCCTCCTCCTCCTCCTATTGCCACTCACCGCTCTGTGCTGCTGGACCTGCTTGTGGTTGGTGATGACTTGCCGGATGCCGTTGACGAAGCCGCTCTGGTCGTTGGGGATGAGCCCCATGAATATTCTCTTCTTGGATGAGTAGAGCAGCATCAGCACCCGCACTTCGCAAGGCGAAGTGGTGTGGGGGAAGTGGACGCAGCCGGCCTGCAGGGAGGGTCACAGGGCAGTTTAAGACCTTCACTCGGGACTCCGTCGTAATTATGGGATGGGCTCGGGCTTGGGGACATAACCTACTCCTGAGATCCTTTGCCCAATCAAACATATCGGTTTTATAAATTGAATGCAAATGGTATTAACTTAATTCATACTGTGCTTTCCCAGGGCTGTAAATCAAATTCAGGCAAAGAGGCATGGCTCAGCTGGACTGAATACTATTAATGCCTCTACTATTTCTCAATGGTATTACCTGATTAACAATGCACCACACTGACAAAACCCCCTATCCTTATGCTAGTCTTCTAGAACTGAATCAAAACTAAACAATTAAAGTGTTTACGCCTTTAGTGGATCAATTTACTTAAGACTTCCTGAGTAGTGAAGGACTGTTTCCCCCATCTGGGGATGAAACTGATCAAGAACCCAAGGCATATTTTAAAATTTAACACAGTATCAGTGGAAAAACTCAAAATGAATATCAAATCCTGCCTTTATCCATGATTGGACGGGTAAATGCAATCCAAATGGTGAGCCTACACAGGTTTCTCTATCTTTTTTAAAACATGTCAATATACTTGAATTCATCCTTGTTTTAATAAGCTCGGTTCTATTATATTGCCCTTTATATGGGGCTACAAATCACATTGGATATCCAAATGCTCACTTACATAGATTCCTTATGGAGGGTGGTCTTGGTCTGCCTATTTTTAAACACTACTAATGGGCGTCTAACTCCAGGGCTCTTACCTACTGAAAATGCGGAGGCGCAGAGACTGAAAGGAACCCTTCATGGTTACAGCTAGAAGCTTCTGCTGTTGAATATTCTTCACTCCCTGCTCTTTTGTTTTCCAGTTCTGCCTTGATAGACAAGTCAATTCAACGAAACTCAACCTTAAAGAATTGTTTGTGAACATTAAATCCGATAAAAGTGGACTGCCAAACTTGTTTCAATATACACCCCCATATGCCAAATAAATAATTCAAGCCTGGAGAGTTAGATGGTGTGTGCGGAGTCTGGAGAGAGAAGGGTATCAGAACTTTTTAAGATTTGTATATTGATGGCCAATTTGCTTCATTTACTAAATTAAGTACTAAGTTCAATCTTCCACATTTTTTCCCCCAGTATCTTCAAGTCAGTGCCCACAGTTTCAGTCCACCCCCACCACTCCTCCTTTTCTTGAAAATCTCTTGCTCCCTCCAGATTCCAAGCAGCTAGTATCAAAATTTGTAAATTGCTTTGCTATTTCGGTTTCTTCAGATCTTATTAGGGAAGCCTGGGTCAGTGAGGAATTCAGAGATATCAGCAGAGCTCTGGGAAGGGGCAATGTCCCGGGTTCATTGTTGCTGTATTAGCTCACGCTACAGGTTAATCCAGTACAAGGCAATGCATAGACTGCATTACTCAAACTGACCCGCATCTTCCCATCAGCGTCTTCTGAATGTGACAAGTGTTGCTCAGCTGAAGGATCACTAGCACATCTTTTCTGGTTTTGCCCTACATTATATAACTTGTATAGTGTGAGTGGCTTGAGTGACATTCAGCCCAACCATCTGGCCATCTGCAATCTGCATGCCGTACAACATGCAGATTGCTCTGCACTTAGGAGTAGTGACCTGGAAGTCTACTATTCCATCCTGCTTTGCACACTGGTTCAAGGAGGTCTTGTCTGTTATACAAATGGAAAGACCTCGTCTGCACAAACCCAATACAAAGAATATATTTAAGAGATTTTTTTTGGCACAGTGTCATGTTACTCCACATCCACAGAGACTCTGACCTTCCTGGCTACATGAGTGTGTGCGGTGTTTAACTCGATTCATTTGTCCATGTTACTTTACCTCATTCCCCGGGATGTTAATATTGTATATGCTTTTGAAAGACTATTTATGGAATCTTGTAAACTGTCTGGCAGTTTTATTAGTTGTTGGATTTTTCTGTATCTGTCTTTTCAATATATCTTGTCACTGTAAAACTGAAAACTGTAAATAAAGTATAAAAAAGTGTTTTGTCTCAACTGATGGTAAACCATTTTTATATCATATTATCTACTTCTAAGGTGACTAAATGTATGGCCTGGAACCCCCTCTAGAGTCTTTACTGCAACACTGCAACACAGCTGATACTGCATGCTCAGCCCAACTACTGGACAGAGGTGGGACCTGCACTCAGTTGTCACTCATGGAAAATGTATTGAGGTATGCTGAATGATAGATAGGACATGGGGAACAAACATTTTAGGCTTAGGGAAAGGCTACTTACAAAACCATTGGCCATAATGCGGTACAGGCCTTTCAGCGACTCCACGTCTTTGTTGGTGAAGAGAAACTGAACCATCCGAGAGTTTCTGAAGAGGTGACCTAAGGTTGTCTACGGAAAGAGCAGGCAAAAGAGGACTTAGTTGTGCATAATTTATAAACAAGTTGCTGCTGCAAACAAGTCACTGCAACACTTTGACACAGTAAAACAAAAGCCAAGAAATGGTCGCACCAGTAGCTGCTGTGGAATCAGCTGCATGATGAGCTTCTGTGGCCACTGCTCTGTGTTCCTGTTTAGAGACACAATGGCAGCATTAAACTGTGAGCACGAAACACCACTTTACTGCAGATAAAGTCCCTAGTGTTTGATTGGCTACTCACAGAATTTCCCCTTGGTTAACATGCACTTGACATGGCAGAGAACGCGTCAGTTTGGTGGTTGAATCCACAGAAGGGGCTTTAGGCTTCTGCGGAAATTAACAGAGACAGAAAGAAAGGAGTGCCACAAAAAGAGGAGGAAAGTTAGAACGTGGAGGAGCACATGGCAAACAATGCTTTACAGGTATCCAGCGGGATTTTAAGGGATTATTAAAATGCTCTATGACCAAACCAAAAGAAAAAGCCGTCAGAACCACTGAGCTTTCATTTCAACCAGGTAATAAAAGCTCTAAAACTTTACATATGGTACGTCGTAGAGTACGAGGCTACCCACGCCGTCAATTTGATGCAGAAGTATAAATCAGGCTTTATTGTCTCTTTCAGGGGGGTGCTCTGGGAATGACTGCTGAGCACAATAGGGAAGACCCAGGGCATGCTGGGGGATTACATCTTCCAGCTGTCCTTGGAGCAGCTGAAGAATATTGCTGAGTAAAAGGACATGTGGGGCTGCCCTGCTCACCCTTTTGCCACCATGGCCCCAATCAGGACAAGCAATTAAAAAATGGACGAATAAATGGACTTTTAAAGACCTGCAGGCAACCTGTTCCTTAGCAAAATGTCAAGAATGAAAGAAAAATAAATGAGAACTACTTTCTAAGCACATCAATACAGCAATCCCATTGGGGAAAGCCAGCACTCTTCATCTTCAGGGCCTCAATACTGGATCAATGATCAATCAATCACATATTAGTCAGCCCTACTGTAGTCCCTGTGCTGTCCATTACAAATGTTTGGTGCTGGGCTTTCTCTGCAGACAAATGGGTTATTTATTACCAGGGCCTGATAAAGCAGGACTGAAAGGGAGCCTGAGATGTGGACAGTAATAAAACAGTCCTATTCAAACGCATCTACCTTAAATTAGTGAGCAAAACCATTCTGGAAAGTTACCCCACATTTTAGACGACAAAAGCTTTCAGGAATTAACTGATTGAAATTCAGCCATATTGATAACACAGTACTCGCGCTCCAGCCAAGTGTGCTGGCATCCCCTGTGAGAGTTTTTATCAACAACTATTTCTTCAAACGAGTTTTAGTGTCTGTACCGCAATTCTCCTCAACAATACAGATTAATCCAGAAGAGACTTGCAGGGTTGAAAGCCTGAGGAGTGAACTACAGAAGTAAATGGCAGATTAAAAGCAATGTTTTATGCTCCTAATCTGTCCAGTCAGGTTGTTTGCGGCTGTACATGCCCACAGACAAGATTTAGAGTTTCCTGAGCTTCCCACTCTTAGTTCTGCCCATTTAACTGACTTAGATAATTTTGACAAACAGAAGAGGCAGGATGAGACTTTAGTCGATACAGGCAATTGATCCGAGTCTGTCCACCAAACACAAACACTTGAAGGCCTCATGAGTGTCGCATAAAAGCCATTAACATGCATTTTCCTGGCTCAGCACTGCCACTGTAAACTGAATCGATTTGACCTTGAGCTAAACCAATAGTAGTAGGACAGTAAAATGATGCGCAATTAATCATACCGTAGAATAATCAATGACAGGTGGTTATTAGGACTTAGCACAGTGATCGGTCCTAGACAGTAGTGATGATAACAGGTTTAGTTATCAGATGCTGCTGGTTTTTATTTCAGCTGCCCAATACTGACTTATTTATGGCTGGGATATGAGACCACCAAAGTTTGACGTTTTGGGAAATACGCTCATTCTCTCTTGCTGAAAGTTAGATGAGTTGATCGATACCACTCTGATATCTGTTCAGTAAATATAAAGCTGGAGCCAGCAGCGGGTCAGTTTAGCTTATAAACTGGAAAAAGAGAGAAACAGAAACTAGTCTGGCTCTATGTGAAGGTTACAAAGTCCGCCTACCAGCACCCTAAAGCTCACTGATTAAAATGTAAATCTTGTTCCTAAAGTTATGTCGTCAATGTGAGGTTGCCAGGCAACCAGCGGAGATTCCAGGAAGTTACCGTGTCCGGGCAAAGAAAAACTCTTTCACATAAATCCATGTAAAACCCAAACTTCAAAACTGTATAACTTAAAAACAAACAAACAAACAAACATACATAATCAAAGTTTTTGTAAATTTTTTAACATGCATATTTTGAATTCCTTTATCCTAAATGCTGGTTTGTGCATTTTTTTGGGGGGGAGACAGCCTGACATTCAGCTGTCAGTACTATAAGTGATTCTAATTAAACTGCAGAGATTGCTCTTAACAACACATTCTCTTAAAAGGTTTCTAATATCACTTTAGTTTACAGCTTTACTTTAAGGGCCCCAACCACTCTGCAGCAATTAAAAGTCAGACTTGTTACCTCTTGCCACTCCAGAACCCCGGTCCACGCCACAACTTTATTGGCCACACCTTGCGGCTGTCCTATTGGATTTGCATTGCCTTGAGCTCCAGACACACCAGGCTGTCAAGAAAATAGAGAAGGAGAGGCTTACATATAGTGTGCTAGTACAATTTAGAACCATAACAGAAAAGAGTAGTGCACTTGAGAATTCAAAGAAAGAAAGATTTCATTAAGTTAATTGCTGCACAAGAGCTAATTGAACCGGAACATATTTAAATATTAGATTTGGCTAGTTTTAGACAATTGTATATATATTCATATAAATATGTTGTACTAGTGGAGAGAGGAATTAATGAATGAACTGAAAAAAACAACAATGATTTTCTAGGGAAAAGGGAACATCGTCTGGTTTTGATCTGATAGTAGTACTAACATTTAAAATTCATTTTGATATTAGACTTCAGACAGCGTGTTAGTCTGCAAACTCAGCTCTAGGCTGCTGATGCTACAGCATCATAGATTAAAGTCTTGGTTTTCAGATTTCTAACTTGAGCAGGGCCACTTACATTTGAAAATATCAATATGATTTAAACATTGATAGTGTTTACAAGGGGGTGAGAATAGTGTATCAAGTCTTCAGCTGAGTGCCGTGAGTTAAACTCCACTCCACATTCTCCACCCAGAGTTCCAGCTCACACCCCAGAGAAGGTTCAACCGTTATAAAAACGTATTCCTGCCTATGTCCATTAAGATTCTCAACTCAAATAGGTCATGTAGGATGTTGGCTATGTGTGCAATATGACTCAAAAACAGATTTCCCTATGGGGGACAGTAAAAATATATCTTATCCTGTCCACAGATCACTGGCTATGTTCATCTCATCAAAAACATAATGAAATAAAATTCAACACAAGGTTAACAGCAAACATTTCACATTAAAGGATCTAATCACCAGTCAGAGATAGCTAGCCAGAACGTGCCTTATACTGCTTTCATACCACAGCCAGGTCCAACCCACGTTTCCCTACTGCTACTGACTAGTGTGGTCGGCCTCCCAGAAACGTGGGTGTCATTTTTGACTATTTGACAAACAAAAACATTGTTTTCAGTAGCTTTGTTAAAAAAAAAAAAAAAGAAGCCTTTTCTGCTATTTGGAGTCCTGGCTGTCTTATGTGCCTTTATTACCTCACGTCTTGACTACTGCAACTCTCTTTATGTGGGAGTCAGTCAGTCTTCCCTAGCTGGCCTGCAGCTATATCAATATGCAGCAACAAGACTCATCACTGGTCCCAAGAAGAGAGACCACATCTCCCCTGAATAGGCCTCCCTTCACTGGTTGCCAGTGAAATGTAGAATTGATTTTAAGATTCTTTTATTGTTTTCAGAGCTCTACATGACCAGATCCTCTGATAAGTTGCTGCTTATCATTCCTAGTTCTCAGTCAAAATCCAAAGGTGATCAAATTTTTCTGTCAGATCTCCCCCATCTATCACTACTTTTAAATCCTGGCAAAAGACCCACCTGTATACAATTGAGTTCTCTTAATTATGAACTGAAGAATACAATTATTTTAATTTCGTCTGGTATAGCTATTTATCGATTTGTGTTATAATTGTTTATGTGTATTTTAATTTGTCTCTGTAAAACAGGATCAGTGTGTAACATTTATGGGGATCTATTGGTAGAACCGTAATATAATATTTATATGTGTTCATTACTGTATAATCAACTGAAAATAAGAATTGTTGTGTTGTTGTTACCTTAGAATGAGATGTTTTTATCTACAGAGGGAGTGGAGTCTGCAACTACACTGCTAGATGCCACTAAATCCTACATACTGGTCCTTTAAAAGTGCTCCATTAATAAATCTGACTTGAATTTATGTAATACACTGGTGATCCAGTGTATTACATTGTATTCTACTCTGTGGTTTGTCAAATAATCAGAGGACCACCATTAATTGGGTGTCTGACCCTGATCCATCTTCATCTGAAAAAGTTGGTCTACACAGGACACCACATTCATACCGATAAAAGCTTGATTGGTGCCTGATTATGCAATTAGCTTTACAAGGGCTTAGTAAATATGTTAAAACCCTTAATAGGGATTAGAACAATATTGAAAATTAAAAAGGGTGACAATATATGGCTTTGGGGGTAAATATTTAGAGCAAGCTGAACATGCACAAAAGTTAGAATTTACAGTGCAAGAGATGTAACAAACACATTAGCACCTCCTTAAGAGAATTAAGATAATTCTGCAAATGCAACAAAGAGATGCCGCATAAGCTCTTTTCTAATACAGGAACTCTAATCCAGAGCTTCCCATAACCTGGACTTTTAAGAAACTGTGAGGTTCTTCCTTATGCTTTCCTGGTATGCTCTGGATATATGACAGTGAAAAATAACAAGGCAGTCAGATATACTACCTGTGTAATGAAACACACTTGCTTGCAGCGCTTATCTAAACATACTGCATTATTAAAAGGAACATTTTGGGGAACTGATTTCAGCACCGGGCACTGTAACTTCCTGGAGTTTTACTGACATAACCTTCCATAAGACAGCAACTATCTTCTCATTTAACTCTTGGCAAGAAAGCAAAGTGTATTTAGTGTAGTGGAGGTGTTATTGGTTTAATCTTGATTACCACAACTTACCATGGTCTGTGCTGAAGGCACTGGGGGCGGATTCGACGTGGTTTGCGCTTGAGGTGGGGCCTGCGGCGGCAGATTGGGTACAGATTGTCCTGGGGGCGGGACTGGCTGCTGCTGATTGAGAGCAACTTGTTGCTGTTGCACAATGGGCGGTGTTGCTGTAGTGACTGTTGCTATGCTGGGTTTCACCCCAGGGACTGATGGGATGGCTGGCTGACTGGTGAACGGAGGACCTTGATTGACTATTCCTGGGACTGGACAAGGGAGAGGGAACACAACAGATGCCACTTTAAAATACATACAAGGAATACCATAGGGATAACATCCATTAAATACCAAAAACAAAGAACAGCAACAGCATTACCATCTTTGGAATACTGTTTTCCAGAAAAAGTGAAAACAGCTTTACTGTAATAGGCACAAACACAGTCACACATACAGTACGCAGACACAGAGACTAAAAGCTCAGGTAACATAAATTGTTCACAAAGGCCCACTGAGTGCACTGGTAACTCACAGCGACCCTTCTGGTTGTTGGCTGCCTCCACGACCATCTTTGCAGCCACCTGAGCAGGAGTCATGGGTGCCGGATTCTGTCAGCAAGCAGATTAAAGGAACACAATGCAGGGTAAAACGTTTTAGGGAAGGAACATAAACACCACCGTCTGAAACCGAGCCAAAAGCAGGCAGTGGGAATAGGTCTCCAGGCAGCCGTATGCTGCGTGGCTGCTTGCCCATTACCTGATAGGGATGTGCTTGGGTAATGGGTGGAGCCTGACTGACTGACAGCTGCTGAGGAGGGAGGACAGGTTTGAGCGGCCCAGGTCCTCCACCTGGGGAAACTGTGGAGACAGACAGTGTGATGAGCTTAGAGTTTTTACAAAGCTCTGAGATGTAAACTTCAGAATGCTCCAAAGTCCCAATGTAAGAGTAAAATAGTCCTTCATGAAGTGAAGGTGTTTACTAAGAACTGCACACCTACGCAAAAAAAAGTGTAGGAGTAAGCATTAGGAATAGCTCAAAAAGTCTTTATTTACGACTGCTGAAGCTGCTGCAAACTAAAGAATGACTTCACACGATCAATCACATCATCCTACAGTGGAACAGTGTGAAAGTTTAAATATCTCCAGCAGCAATTAACACGTGTGAGATTAGCAACTAGTATCTTACAATTATTTTAGAAGGGATTTAATTGTAGGAAAATGAAATAAAATGATCATGCCAAAATGAAATAAGAAACAAAACCAGACTGGAGCTTGGAGGAAAGTCTGCAGCTTGTAGAGGCACACTGAGAAATGCACAGAACGAGATAACAACATTAAGCTTTACTCTCGTCATTTGCAGCCCAAAGAAAAGGTGGTGTAACATCTTATCAAAAAGTGTGTCTGGAGATAAGAAGCTTACAGGAATGCAGCTGCTAAAACTGGGAAACAGTAACTGTACACTATTCTGCATGTTGTTACATATAACACACCAAGAACAATTACTATACAAACAATAAGTATAATGATGACACTAACCACACTGATGAGCGATTATTAAGTTGTACACCAGCATATCGTTCATCAAATTGCTCTGAAACTGATCCCAACGATATCATTAGCCACTGTTATTGTTGTTATACTAGTTGTGGTGAGGAGTCTGAATGATTTTTAAAAAGATACATTTATAGTTATTGCTGTGGTTATCGTTTTGGTGTAGACAGCCCTTAAGTAAATGTGTGATCTGCACTTACTGGAGCCATCTAGGATCATAACTGGATACGGCAAACCTACATAAGAGACCTGTGCAGCTCTCTTAAAGATAAACATAACATAAAAAGTAAGTAGCTTCCATGATTCAAGCTGCACTAATTGATTGTTTTGGCCACTTATAGACAGACAAGGCCCACACCCAACAGAAAAATACAAAGCTTTTACATCTTCTCCTAATAAAGTTGCCTATTTACACATCCAGCAGACAGAGGAACATTAGATTTCATTTGGACAGGATCCAAGTCCAGTATATATTCCTCTGTTAGCTCTGGGATGGTCTCCACTCACTCCTAAGAAATCTGTTTTGCTGCTAGATATTCAACTTTCTGCACCAGTTAGTCGCCAACTTCATCCGATGTTTAATGCTTGGATGATCCAAACATACAGTAAAACCAATTTTATCAGGCGTATTTTACCCTGTGACTGAGTAAGTTATGGGTTGTGAAACAGCTATCTATCGCCACCTGTAGGGTTTTGTGATTTATAATAATTATTCCTTAAACCCCAAAAAAGCTCTGCTTATTTACCCAAACACTACAATAATATACAATAATTATTATTAAAACTACTATAGTCTAATAATTATAATTATTATTATTTAAGAAGACAATTGAATAGCTTCTGAGCACAGTAGTCCCCACACAAACAAGGTGTTAAACGATGTTTCTCACCAGGAAGCGAGATGCCTCTCACCAGGACCATATGGAAGGGGTCCTGACTGTAGTCTGTATGGGGTTCAACTGCACCTCCTACTGGAGACGCCCGCTCAAACAAGGCCCGTAGTGCCGGAAGTTTCCGAGGAGACACCACAGAGAAGTGAATTCCCCTCTAAGAAATATGAAAATGGTAATATTTTATCTGCTTTTCACCTATTAAATAGAGTACATTACAAATAGTACAATACAAATATCACAAACACTATCCCATTTATAGAATAATTATACACTCAAAAATAATGACACACATACATACAAATATTATATTCTATGTCTGACAACAGATCCTCATGCAGACAATATCAGTGATAACTCACATCTCTGATGATTTTGACCAAGTTGTCTGCTGTGCAGCCGGTGTAGCTGACACTCTCCACAGCAGGAAGCAGGTATGGAGGAGAGTTACACAGCAGCACACACACCTTGTGGGTTTGACCTCTGGCAAAGGTAGAGAGGGAGAAAGCAAAGAGTTGTGATTTTCATCACTACATGTGCCCCTGAAGGAGTAACATAGCCATTTGAGTTGAGAGTTGTTACCTTCTTTTTTTAACTCAAATTTCATGTAAGACTTTGGTGGATCATTCCTTTATTGGAGCTTATGGTGGACATCAGAGGAAATAACCAGTAAAACACTTCCATGTTGGGGTGGTGGTTGCCACTTAGAGAAGCCAAAGTAAAGTCTGTGGATCTGTTTACAGCTGCTTCAGTGGAGACACTCAATGGAGACACTCAATGTGTAGGCATGGGACGATATGAAAATTTAATGTCACGATTATCTTGGCCCAAATAATTGCGATACACGATATTATCACGATAACCATGAAAATATACGTCACACCTTTACCTCATCTGCATGTATCTTATATTGTAATAAATTCTATTCCCACACATTTGGTAAAAAAAAAAAAATGTGTGGAGGATGTAACGGACAAGCCTTCAGCCACGGTGACAGGCAATATGGGACTGTATGCTGTATGGGAGCTTCTTCAAGTCAAGTCGCGAAAATATTGACGTTTATTCCAATTCACGATTATCACAATAATGGAAATGTGTTTTTATCGCGATAATATTGTACATCATCTCATCCCTGATAATGTATCTGTATTCTTTCATGGTTTTCTTGCCTTTAGTACTTTGGCATTATCAAGCAAACAAATGACAACAAGTCTGTCCATTAACAAGGCTGTGTTACCCCAAACGCTCACACAGATTTCATTACTTTATAATGACCACAGAGGACCTAGTTCTAAGGTCCAATAGGCGATTAAGTGTTTAATACTTTTTAAAGGAGCAATAGATTGCCTAGTAATGACCCCGCCATTTGTGTGTGTTGATTGTACTTTAAAATTTGTAGACTGTAAGAGAAAAGGACTAGTGAGCTGTGTGGAAAAAAAAACAACTTACATTTGCTCCCTCATCTTCTTAAAGTCATCAAAGAGCTGCAAGGCCACAGAGAGTCCCTCTGCAATTAGACTACAGCTTTCTGCTCCACCTCCCATAAACCTGTGTAAAAAACATTGAATATTTGCAAAATCTCATTTACAGTATTGAACTGTTACAATAGTAAGGCAATATGAAACCACAAGAATGTCATGTTTGTAATAATAACTCACTGAATGCTGTCGATCCACGAGACAAACTCATAGGCAGAGCTGGTTGGTGCGTGACACTGGACATATGACTCAGGAGCACAGTCCACTGTGTTGAACACCACAAGACCGTACTGTGTCCCTCCATACTAGAAGGACCAAAGAAACACGGGAACATTTATCTGTTATCTGAAAACCATTCACAAAGAATGTTATGAATGTTGAAACATAAAAAAATAACACTTACATCCCCGCCAAAATCTGTTTCTGCTGGGGGCCCCCCATTGAAATATCTACGGTTGAAACAACGACAAAAGCAGAGGCATTTAGACACGATAACATGAAAAATAAAGGAATCATTTAGCAGAGGAGGAGTGTTTTAGTTTTAACTCACTCAATAGCAGGAAGTATGTAATTTTTCCTTAGAGATTCAAAGTAGGGTCCAAGATTTGCCGTCCCTTCGATGACAAACACCACATCGGCCACCTGGTTGGCCCCAGGCTTAGTGGACGGTTCCATGAGTGCTGAACCTGCCACCATGGATCTGGACAAGAAGAGGGGACAGATTTTAGTGTGTAAACAGATGCGAGACCTCCATGGTACAGCAGAAAGTCTACAGCGAGGGCGTTTCCACTGCAGGAACTTTCCCCAGACCATCAAGAAACTTACTTTACCTGCATTTTAAACCAAAGAAGTAGGGCACTACTTTTAGTTTAAGTTCTTAAATCCAAGTGCAAAGTAACCACAACAACAGGGAGAGATGAGCTGCACTACATTAAAAAGCATTCAAGCATCCAAATACTAAACTTATTACACTGAAGATCTGCAATTAAATTGGTAGAACTGAGAGAAAGACACAAGTCGTATTTCGCTCTCCCCCTTTTATCCACTTTAAGAACTCATATACATTAACTATACATAGAAAACATCCCACATGCACACACAGTAACGGTACAATCTGACAATCGATCCGCGATTTACCTGCAACAACGTTATTCATGCGAGAATGAACTGCTTTCAAAAGCTTTAAGTTGTATTAAAATCAACACAAATGTTTGTTCTGCTGAGCCCAAAAGAGCTAGGCCTGGCTAACAGTCCAACAATACAACAAATCAACCATCTCTGACCAACACTATCAACCTATTTCAGAACCAAAACAAAAGCAGTGTGCACACAGGGCTTTCTCTTTAGCTAGAGCTAGCTGGGTAACGTCAAGATAACAACGTGAAAATAACCTCAACCAGCCAGCCGCCAGCTACCGGGAACGTAATGTGGACTGACCTGGTCGTGTGTGGCTGCCAGCTGAATCGTGGGACCAGTTAAACACAAATATAACATAAAATCGGCTTAAATTAGCACTGTCTACGCAGCACGGCTAGCATGACCATTTGTTGTATTTTTTTTTACGGAAGTGACACTCCGACACGCCCACAAAATGTGACGTAACGGCCTCTTTCTTTCTTCTTCTTCTTCTTCTTGTGCATAAAAGATCCTCCGGGGTGCAGTGCCGCCTCCCACAGTTCAAAACCTGAAACTACAGTGTCCGGTTATATTGTCCCCCCCACTGTAAGAGAAAAAGACAGAATCAAATTACAGTTTATTTTCAGTAAAAATTGGGATTATTTATTAGATTACAATTTTAAAATACATCACTGTTTCTTTAAAAATACATTTTATGCTAAAAAATCTTTCCATCTTCTTTTTAAAGGTTACATTGTTCTGTTGACATTTCTTCTCTCTTGTTTTTATTTACATCCGTTGAGGTAATCCAAAAGTAACGTAAAGTAATCAAGTTACGTTACTTTAATATTGACGTACTGATTAAACAGGTAACATGGTTTTAAAAGGTCTTGTAATGCATCAATGATCCAGACATAGAAGAAATATTTCTTCACAAGGTCATTATCGCATGAAAGGTAAGCTGACACCTTTCAGTACCAAGTCAATTCAAAGTGCTTTTTTTTTTTTTATAAGAAATAAAAAAAAAAGACATTACATTCAAACAAGATATGAAGCAAACAAAATGTGATATAAAAACACAAAATATGATTATAAAATTTAAGGTGGTATTGCAGTGAAAGATATGAATGAATTCAAATGGAGGGAGTGGCAAACAGAAAAGTTTTAAACCTTGAAGTCACTGCGAGTTGGAACAGACCTCAAGTTTTCCGGGAGACTGTCCAGGTTTGTGGTGCAAAGAAACTGAAGGCTGTTTCTCCATGATCGGTTTTGTCTCTTGCAGATAGTTGCAGATTGCAGCTCTCTCGCTTCAACCTCCCTTTCCAAGCTCTAAGAGAACCTCCAGTGGCCACAAAATGTCCAAAAAAAAAAACTATGGGAGGCGACCCACAGCGTGAAGTGGGGCAAAAAGTACAATATTTCTGTAGGCCTTCAAGTACCTGAAATGTGTAGAGCACTTACTACTACTGAATGTGAATCTGTATTGTACCTAATTGAGATGACGGCTGCTTAATTCAACTGGAAGCTTTCTATTTATTCTTGTACATCCCTTGAAGTTCAATTTATTCAATTTCTCTGACTGCATTCCAAGCTATGCTTCCCTAATATATGCACTTAATAGATTCCCACAGTTTAAATGAATCATGGAGTCATGAGGTCATCATTGAATATTATCTCGTCTTAAACCTCTTAACCTCAGTCTTTGCAAGCGCGCCGCCAGTGGCAAAGTCATGAGAAAGGTCATCTGTTATTGTATCTGCCTCGAATTGATCTAATGGCCATCCTGAGGTAGACAAGCAAGGAGCCAACAGATGGCTTTCTTCAATAGTAAAATTAAGAATTTACACAAGACATCCTGAAAATCCTTAGTGTAACAGAACCAGCATTACACAATCAGCTTAAGATCTTGTTCAGATTTATCTTCCAAACATCAAACAAGTTCGATTTAACTGTGGAACCGGGACCTGTCTGATGCTCAGTGTGGAGGGGAGAGAATTTAATCATGAACCTGAACATGTTCCTGGCATTACGTGAACAGAATTGATGCTGATAGAAGACTAGATGCTATACCCCATCCCTTACTGAAGATTGACCTTCAATGTGTTTCTTGCAGTGAGCACATAGAAAGTGAGGTTTCCGTCTGAAACATGCACCGTTCGTGGATCAACCCATTCTACATGAAGCATGTCACAGTTTTCTTATTTGACTTTTTTATTTATTCACTTAATTACATGATTGAAAGATGATTGTCAAAATACTGCCTGGAACTTCACGAGGTTGTTTTCCCACAGTACTGCTAATAAATAGAAGTAATTCAAAACCTACTGCGTAACATTTTCTGGTCAGGCCTATTTTAGGCTAAACTGACAAGGATTTGTCAAGGACAAATGTATTTTTCTATTCTGTTTGAAATAGAGCTCTCTGCAAGAACACTGGAGATTTTAAAGTGCTGTTGAACTAGATCTCCAGGAGATGTCAGCAGATATCTACAGTAAGTACAGTAAATCCCTGGTCTTTTTCAGAGAGAAAAGGTTACAGATTGTAACTTAAAGGACCTTGTCACTGAGTGCCAAGAAGCTTTGAGATAGTTTATCTATAATGAATAAAGTTATATAAAAGAAAAGCTCCATGGAATAAAGCTGTGATGTGTGGTTTCTTTCCTAAAAATATATATTTTCTAACCATTCTCTTAATGATATTGAAATGAAAATCAAATGTTTGTGATTTGACACTTAAAACACTGAACCTGGTTGTCAAGTTTAGCTGGTCTGTATGTTCTCCATTTAACACTGATCCAGCCACTCCCAAACCTCAGCGCTGAACACATGAGCACAATTACTACAGCAGCTTTCAGCACGCTAACCTGCTCTCAGATCAGCACAATACACCAGCGGCTTACCTGTGGTTGTAACACATCGCCGCATTGTTTCTGTGGGTCCAACAATAGCATCTAGTCCCCTGTGGCACTGCCAGCCAGTCAGCTCAGCACAGCGTTCAGTGAAGAGTTTCAGAGCTCATCAAACTCAAACTCCCCACAGAAACAATGCTCCATATCAATTTAACCCAAATTCTAGGGAGGGCAACAAGCTGTGGGCGTCAGTAAGCAGGGCTGCATCCGGCGACCTAAGAAAAGTTCATCTGAGGGAGCGTTTTGTGCCCAAGGCTACCCCCCTAGATGCAAACATTAAACCGCCCCCCCACCCCACCCCACAGAGCTTTTTATTCTGGCTGAACTACGTGGCCAAATTAAACTGACAGAACAGATCTGTGTGTGTGTGTGTGTGTGTGTGTGTGTGTGTGTGTGTGTGTGTGAATGTGCATGCGTAGGCACCCTTTTACTTTGCAACTCTGATGCTTTCTGCTGCTCAGAGGGATACACTGTGTCTCGCTGCTTTGAACTTCAACACACAGAGTGCCAGCAGTTGCCAAGCAATTACAGAAAGCCTGCTCTCTGGGCGTGCCTTTCGGAAAAACAGACAACGTTTGCTTTTTTTTTCTTCTCATTTTGTTTTTTGTTTGGTCAGAGAATGACATAATAAAATATGAATGAGAAATATGGTAGGTGCCTCGGTGCTCCATGTCTGCGAGGTCCAGGTGGTGTGGTAAAGACAATCCGTCTCCTGACCGTGGTACCCAGCTGGGATGCTGAGGGCCAGATGGTCTACTCACAACAGGTAATCACAGCCAGCATGCTGATACACTGACATCCACACAAATGGGTTACCAGAACTACCCAGAGCATTTGGGATGCTGTGATAGTACCCTCTCCCACCAGTCTCTGGGGCTTTTTCTATAGAGTCTGACACCGGTGCTGTGCAGTAGAAGCTGTGAGTTATGAAAAGGAGCTCAGATATGGATTTTTACTCCCATCCACTTAAATGGCAAAATTATTTTCATTCAGTTTGTAAAGAACCCCACATTCATCTATTCCTCTTTAACATTCCTCATTCGAAGCCATGATAGCAGATATATAATGTCAAAGGATGTTGCACAAAAGTTTCTGGTTGTTAGGTGAATATATTTAAGTTCTTCCATGAAAGCAATTTATAGAGAAGGTCAGATCTTGGGGCCCGGCTCCTGTATTAATACACTTTCCCCCTGCAGAGGCAAGCTACTTTAATACTCCTGGTTGAGGTTTCCACTTGCATGCATTCATTGAATTCATTATTTTGAAAGGTTTGGGATATTATTTATAGTGTTGGAATAAAATGTTAAAAAAATGTATACGTGGCATAATAAGTGGTCTTATAAAAAGGTCGGAGTCCCTTTGCGCAGTGCTTTCTAGATGAGAAAACAAAAGTTAGGAGTCCCAGTCACGAAAGGTTTGTCGTGGTGTCGGCAGTGCAGGTAATGTCATGGTATAAAGTGACTTTTAGGTTACATAAAGATGTATATTGCATGCGGATCCAGCTCTGTCAAGAAAACTGTAATACCAAAGTATCACCCAAAGCTATTGCATTCATCTTTAATGATGCAAGGGAATTCATTATGATTATGTTTAATAATCAGATATATTAGCAATAAGCGCTAATGCCTTGCTGTCAGCTTACTTTAGATAAATCCCTCCAGTGTGATACAAACAGCTCTATATTGCACACACCTCCCCCAGTCTCTAACTTGCTCCCCCTCCCTCCCTGCCTCTTTCAGCTCACTGAACTGAGTGAAATGTCTTTCCGACTAAATGATTTTTTTTTTTTTTTTTGCACGGTGGGAACGTTGCCATGGAGACAGCAGTCCCCCCCCCCCAGCCCCTCCTCCCACTTTTCTCTCTCAACAGTCTACAGCATTAAAGCTGTGCTAACTGGTGCGTTGTCACGTGTGTACGTGCGCGCGTGATATTGTGGTGCCTGTGTGTGTGCATTACGCTCTTCTTGAACTGTTAACACTGTCGGTGTGCTGCAGGTGCCCCATGATGAGTGTGTCTATATACAGAGCTATCCTCCTCCACCTCCCGTTTCCACTTCTACACACACATCCTGCATGCAGCCATCCCCTCTCCTCTCCAGGTTTTCCCATTTGTGTCCTCCCCCTCCTCCTCCTCACTGGCATTCTCCTGCTCTTCATCCTCCTTCATTTGTTTAATCCTCTCCTACTCCTCCTTCTCTGTCATCCCCCTGCACACATCTGAGCTCACGGTCTTCCTCCTCTCTCTGCTCTCTGCTGAAGCACTGGAGTTGCTGATTGCTACTTGGTGTGCATCTTTGTATTAACAGGAGATAATAACCACATGACAAATAATATGAGTGTTTTAAAAATAAAGGGAGATAAAATAGAAGTAGGGAGGCCAGATGGAGAAAAGCACACACGACAGGCAGCCGTGCTCCATTTTGCATTTAGGCAAAATGCGGCCACAATAAAGAATTCATGACAAAGTGGCTGAATAATTACACACGACTTAATGCACAGCAGAAAGTCAGAGACCTTGGTCATAAAAAAAAAAGTTGGGTCGTGGCTGCTTCTGCCCAGGTAGAGTGTCTTACCCTCCATGCCTGAGTCAAATATAGACTGTGTACATTTGAAATGCCCAGGGCCTTGAATTTTATATATAGCACACTGCCTGAGATGTGTGACAGTATAGCTTCACCACCTCTTCTGCCTCCCAGCTCAGTGGATTAAAAGAAGTCAGAAACACGAAGCTGGATGATACATATCCTTTATTTCCATTATCATTGCTTCAGCCACACTGTTACTTACACATTCACCTAAATCCTGCAACCTGGTACAGCTGTCCTGACTGAAACAATCGCCCTGACTGAACCCCTCACTCAAATTCTCAGCTTTAACCAATAAAAAAGTAAACCTCTTGAATAAATTATATATAAAAAAACAATTGAAAATCAAAAAAGAATACCAATTCGAGAAAGATAAATACAGCATAAACAATGTTATTTCATCATCGTTGTTTTTGACCACAGAGATAAACAATTGCTAGGTCTCCATTTAGTCATCATTAGTAGTATTAGTATCAAGTTCATTGTCAGATTTTGCTTAAAGCATCACTTATATAATTTTTCATTGCATCAAGTTGACATCATTCATGTTAATATAAGCATGCAAACATGTTTCCCCATGACCATTCAGAACTGCACTAACACGAGAAGACAGCGAGAGAGAGAATAGAGAGGAAAGAGGGGAGGGTGTCATACACGGAAAGAAAGAGGGCAAGATGGAGGGATGGGAGATAGCAGAGGAAGCGGGAAGGTGGGGCGGAGTGGGGGGGTAGAAAAAAAAGAGCGAGAAATGGAGGGGTGGGGGAGTGGAGCGGGAGGAAAGGTAAGGATAGCTGGAGGAGAGAATGAGAGAATGAGTAATCAGACAGTAATCAAACAGACAGAAACAGAAAGAATGGGGGTGGCGGACGGACGGAGGAAGAGAATAAGGGAATGTGCTGGTTCCACTATGAGTTTTGTAATCTATCACCAGGCAGTAACACAAGGGCTAAATAGGGTAGACACGAGCAGAGAGACAGGGAGAGGCTGGGAAAGAGAGAGTTATGGGGCCTCGAGACCAATGGATCAATACCATATCGACTTATACAAGTGGATCAATAATCCCCCAGCTGACAAACCACACAGAATACCTGCAGGTATGATGCGGGGATGTGTCACCCCGATCAAGCACACCAGTAAGTCTCACTGCGTTCCCACGGTCCAAATCTAAAGAGAAAGAAACTAGATCCCCTCCCCTGAAACACACGCTCCTCCATCAAAAATGTGTGTGCGTGAGAGGACGAGAAAGAAATGGCAACGAGAGCAATACAAGTAGCTGTAGTGAGGTGTTGTACTGTTGTTTTTGCTGAGGTTACAGTAGTAGTCGTAGTAGCGGTGACAGACATGGCTTTATAAGTCTGTATCGGCTTACACAGGAAGTGCAGAAATTCCAGCAGGCGCTTGTTTTCTCGCAACACCTCCTCCCTGTTTTCTTGCTTTAAGGGGATCTAAATTTGTCATGATCTGTAGGCCGTAACAAAATGAGCCTCGGATGTTTTTTTGTTTTTTTTCCCTTCATTTTTTTTGTGTTCCTTCTCGTAAATTTAATCAAAACACACCCAACAATTTAATTTTCAATCACTGTGCCATCTGTTTTTTTTTTCCCTCGGACATACAGTTCACAAATTACTGAAAGAAGTACACGATCAACACAGTTACTTACATCAGGCAAAGGGTTAGAGAGGAGAGGAGGGTTGAATGATTGGCAGCTGATTTCAGACGACATAGACAATACAAACTAATGTCTATGAAAGACAGTGTTTCCCCACCTAGTGCAATGAGGCACGTATAGTACACACGCACACATTCACACACACACAAACACACACACACACACACACACACACACATACACACATAATGGCTCTTTGTAAAGACACGGGACAGAAGACACGTTTGGCTCCGAGACAAGCGTTTCAGTCTGTGGATGCCGGGGGTTCGGGGAGTGAGGGAGGCGAAGACAGAAAAAGGACGAGGGAGTCGGTGAGCACAGAAACGTGTCACACACAAGGTCACAGTGACACACAGGCATACACACACACACAGACGCGCACAAATACAAAACAAACACGCCCACAAACACAGAAACACACACTAATAAAAGCAACACGGACGTGTGTGTCCTTCTA
This sequence comes from Dicentrarchus labrax, assembly GCF_905237075.1. NCBI lineage: Eukaryota > Metazoa > Chordata > Actinopteri > Moronidae > Dicentrarchus > Dicentrarchus labrax. The sequence goes on from NW_026136722.1 coordinate 14,808,897, forward strand.
AAGTCTTTTCAGGGACATGATGTGGACTTGAAGATAATCATTTTCTCAGTTGAAGCTGGACAATGACTTCCCGAGAAAAAGAAAAGGAAAAAAGTCCTGGAATGATAGAAAAATAAAGTAGAGTGGTGATATCCTTCCCTGTGGAATACATCCTCCAGCGAGTGCAATCCAAACAGATGCTGGTCCGATCCTGAACGTAGGTTTCATTCAACCTGTGTAGTCCTACGTCAGGAAAAGTCTGTCGGTTTGGCCAGAAAGCAGAGGATTATCGACTAGTCCATGTCTCTCAGAATCTCACACCATCGCATCCTTGGTGGACCGTAAAAACTGGCATGAATAAACTCTTTAAATGTATACTGTATCACACAAACAACAAAGCAAAAAAATAAATAAAAATGATACTGATGAGCACCATGAGGACTGTGACAAAAAGCATGAGGAAGAGGGACACATTTCAAGGTTGCGTAACATGCTTAAACCGATGAGTATGTCCTCATTTTTCACTCCTCTGACATCAATAAAGACCACTGGACGCTTTGTCGTCTTTCCTCTGGGGAAAATAAGCGAGTTAAGTCTGAAACAAGAGGGTACGGTGCCTGAAGAAGGCGTCCAAAATGGTCAAGAGAATCCACCTCGGATTTTTGTCCTGCTAAGTACTACGTGAGACGTTTTCCCATACAGTACGGCATATACTGTACACCAATGTTGCAAAGAAAAATATCGACATAGTGATTTTCTTCTTTTATAGTCTGTACAAGGGCATGAACCTTTGGTCCTGGTTGAAATGACCATTCTAGGATGGCTTTTTTTCTTTTTTTGTTTTCAAGAGAGAAAAGTTTGTCACATCACACTCCTCCTAGATGAAATACTACACTAATCTGAAGCACACATGAACTACGCACATACTACAAACTCTGTGTGTATTCGTGTGTGTCTATGTGTGTGTGACTTATGTGTGCGTTCCCTTGCTAGATCCCAAATTTACACCCGAAATCAGTCCTAGTGTACCATTTAGTGTCTGCGTGTGTTTGTAAATGTGTAGTCTGATGCTCAAAGTGTAGCTTGTGATGGATGATGTTGTTTTTTTTTTTTTCCCCGGCTTGGTAAAGACAGCACAGGACTTGGAGAATTCATTAGCAGGAGCAAAACAGCACTAGCAGTTGGACACTAGCAGTGTCTCCGCGTCTCTCTTTCTTTGATGGAGAGAATTATTCACAGATGAGAGGAAAGAAAGGAAAGTCTGGAGCTGGAGAGATGATAATGACCTGAGGAAAGAGGGAATAAGGGAGAAGAGGCAGATTAAGCGAGAGAGAGACAGTAGGGGGGCGAGAGAATATATAAACAGTATGCAGTACTGTAAGTTTGAGGGGAGGAGGGGGAGATGCATTACATAACATCTAGATTATACAGATGCTTCTGCCTTAGAGCTCCTACATCTGACAGCTCCACAGCCTCCACTTTATCACACACTCACAGTTAGGTCATGCTTTTAAAGACTCGACCAGTTTTCTGTGTAAATCTGACTGGAGAGCATGTGCTGCACAGTACGTGGATGTACTTAAAGATTCCAGGACAGCGAGTTCTGTTTGCAAGCAGAAATCAAGGAAGTACTGGAATCTATGTGGAATGTAGATACACTTTCCAATACACTAAAAACAATCCTACAGTATGTGTACACGCATGCTGATAAGATAAAAAAAAAAAAATATGTAAGATCCAAACCAGGAGAGGCTTACAGTTTTAGTCGGAGTGAGGACTGTCCACCACGATGTGCGGCTTAGGGGAGGACGCTGTAGCACTCTTCGACACGAATGTACCAATTGCTTTTTCCTGCAGGGAAATAGAGATTTTGCTTGACAAAAAGAACCACCTTTTATACATTCAGTTGAAATAAATTATATTTTAATATGATATTATATGTTTTTTCCCTCTGCTATTACCACAACTAAGTGCCATTTACTCCAGTCCTGTCCTGGAAGACATGCTGATTCACTTTCTTGCTGAGAGTTAGAATTATTTCTGTGCAGTAAGCTACAGCCAGTTAGCATAGCTTAGCATAAAGAGTAGAAGAGAGTGGAGAAAACAGCTAGCGTGGCTCAGTCCAAAGATAACATAATCGGCCTACCATATATATATATATAATTCACACATTACATCTGATTTGTTTAATCTGCACAAAAAACAGTGTGAAGTAGACTTGTTGTGGTTTAACAGCGGGTGCTCCATATTTATGATACAGATATGAGAGTTGTATCAATACAAATAAAAACATATACAATTTTTCATCACTGCTACTTTAATGTTACTGTACCACTATTACTGCTACCACTATTGCTATTCTTAGTCCTATCACCGCTCCTGCTACTGCTACTTCTAAAGATAATGATAATAATGACGAAATCATTTTGGTTATGAGGCCCAGAACCGACAGCAGTACTGAACATAACATATGTGGTATGAGATCATACTCATGGATGCACACACACACAGTCACGCTCATACACACATGAACACACATGATCACACGCTCATTACCTCCACAAGCTGATGCCAGTGCTCTATTGGTTTGCGTGGATTGGCCAGCATGGCCGCCCAGTGCTCCCTCCCCGGACCTTCAGCTTCGCTGCCCACACGACACATCCCTATAACCTCGTTATGACCAATACTGACACGCAGCAAGGGATGGAGGCAAGGACAAGGGAGACGGAGAGAGAGAAAGAGAGAGAGAAAGAGAGAGAGAAAGAGAGAGAGAGAGTAGACAGGGGAAGGGGGGTGGAGAGAGGGAGAGAGCGTGGATGTAATAAAGCAGGGAGAGAGAGGGAGACAGGGCTTGTAAGAAAGTCTCATTTATCAACCTTGAGCACTGGGAAAAGAGTACAGCGGCTAAGGAAGGATATTGAATAGCAGCTCACAAATACACACAGCCCTGCATAAAAGCTTGATGTCAGCGGGGGAGCAGGCACGAGCAGAAACATACAAAAGCACACACCTATGGAGATGCCAAATGGAGGGCAGACTACATAATAGGGAGGCGGTGCATCTATACACAAACACATCAACCAGCCAAGTGTTGCTGCAAGCAGCAGACAGACAAACACTGGCAGGGTTACACTTCTTCCTTCACCATTAGCATAAATCATGCGTATTCATGAGGTGCCCGTCTATGTAAAACAGGGAACGTCCACCAGGAGGCTGACTCACGAGGGGGGCCCTCGTCATGTTCAACACAGCCGCAACACCATCAAAATGCGACAATCCAAAAGTAACAGCTAACATTACACTGCATGTGCAAACACACATTCAATAAGCAGCACACTTCACAGCGATGATCCGTTTCATCTTAAAGCCCCCAGAGCATGCTACAATATCATTACACCTCGGCTTGCTCACCAGTCATAGTCCATCACTGCGATGATGATGGATACACTTTCTATATTTTCATTGGGAATGTCAAACACCAGTGCCTCGTTGTACGTGGGGTTCAGTGTGTTCTTCTTAATGGAGGTCTTCCTCTTTTTTAGCCTTCGCCCGTCACAGATCAGAGAAGCCTTCACGTACGGATCTGCACGAAGAGACAAGAGAGAGAGGGGGACAAGGAAGATGGCAGGGTTGGGAAAAAAAAGATACGGAGAAATAAAGGGAGTAGCGGGGGAGACGAAAAAGGTAGGAAAAGAGGGATGTGGGATGAAAAGCAGCGAAGAAGACAGAGAAAGAGGGGGAGGAAGCGGAGAGAAAAAGATAAGGGGGGACTCCTGCAAACGCTGTTAGGTATTATGCTCACAGGTATCTGCGTCGGTAACACATAAAAGGCATGAAAATCAAGTCACCTTGGCAAAGCTGGATTAAGAACACAAAGGTAGAAAAGCAGCACAGGTTGAATCACTCCAGTTATCCATTCAACATGTGCAGCTCGCTGACAGCAGCCAGGGAAAACCCACACACACACACACACACGCACACGCGCACACACACACACACACACCCACGACTGCTGATTTTTAAGCATCTTTGAGGCACTGCAATCATCTTGGGATCACTGTGGCAATAATAACGGCGGGTGGTCATTATCATTTGAGATCTCATTTAATGTGAGAGGGCATTGCCGTTGCAATTGTCAAGTCTTTAAGTGAAGGACAACAAAACAATAAAGACTTTTTATACTGCCTTTGTTAGTTCAATATTAGCATTAGCAATCACATTTCTTGGTATGAGTCTAACGGGTAAAACTATTGCTGTTTTTGTCGATTTCTGCAGACATAATTGGTGCTACACCTGCAGCTGACTTTGCTTGAAACAAAACACATTGTAACATTTCTTACTGGTTGTTGTGTTTGTGACAAATGAACTTTAGAGCTGCAGGTAATATATGCATAATGTATAAACTCTACCTCTAGTGCTTGAAGGAAAAAATCTACCCTCAGATTCTCTTGCACAGTTAGAAACGATCAATCTGGCGATGCTCGATGCACTTCTGGAATTTTTAGCAAAGATATATGGTAATTTACTTCTTGGCACTTTCCCTTAATGTGCTTCATCTAACTCTACTTCATTTCGTGATTTAGAAGGTTTTGAAAATTTTCTTACTGATAATTATTTTTGCTCAAACTTTTCGATTTTACTTGCAAGAGGAGGGAACAATTAGTAAAAGTGAAGAGTTTTACAGCAAAAGAGGGTTTCCTCAATTAAAACAACATACTGTGTCTTGCAGCTGCATTGCATTCTGGTCCACTGAAGAAATCTTACTCTTTTCTTCCAAGAAACTGGTTTCGTGCCAGCTATTATTCTGCAAGTTTGGCCAGTTATCACTCAGAATAAGACATAAACCTGAAGGAACTGAATTGATGATGCAACATACATCATCAGCAGCTGTTTTTAGACGGTGTTAAATCTTTTTCTGTCATTTTCTTTTCCTTTAAATTACTTTCCGGTCAGACTGCTTGCTGGAGATCTCGCAGCAGCACGATGTGCGTGTGTTAATCCTTTACCTGAGAAGCCAGTGAGGTCCATGGCTTTGAGGTTGGTGGCCTTGATGACTGTAGCAGTGAGCCTGCCTGCAGTGGGCAGGTAACACAGCGAGAAATTAAGCTCCCCGAGATCAGCCTTCTCCTGTAGGTCACCACACACACACAGACAGGGATCAGAAATGAAGCTGGGATGGTGTGATCACACACTCACACACACACACGGCTTCAGAAACAGAGTCAGATAGGAAAAATCACAAACTGACAGATATCCTTTGGTTTGCTATGATTGTCTGTGGCCAGAAAAGAGCTACATCTGTGACTGACGGCGAGTGACAGCAGGCGTCCTAATGTGGACAGGCAGAGTGTTTAGGCGGAGGGGAAGTGCCGTCACTGTAAATGAATCATATGCCAATCTGTCGATGTCCCTGAGTGGAGGAAAGTGTTAAGTAGAGGTGACGATTCTCCAGGCTTTTTATAACTCTCCCCCCTCTCCCATCTACTGATCTTCTCGCTGCCTGTGGTCTCAGTGGCACCACAGTAATGACACCGGTGGTATTCAGGTCACACTGTGGCATGATGACTCCTTAGTGGCTTTGAGCCTCACCAATCAATACCCTGGGTGAAACACTGAAATACGCAGACAGGCTGATGCTTTAAACTTTTTTAATAAATGAAATATCCATGCCAAAACATTTTAAGACTTTGCTCTGTCTAATTTGCTAATAGCCTTCTATGAATATTTCATATAAATCTACTTGGATGCCGCGTGATAAGTTTAGATGTAGCCAGCAGTGCCTTTCCAGTAATCTATCTGGACTCTCCTGTGCTGTGTTTTTACATTACTCAACTCTGAATTAATCTACTCTGCAGACAGTTTCTAGCCTGCACAATTTTTATGCATCCTCTCTATACAGTATGAGTATATGATCTTCAAATGAGAGCAAAGACAAACCGTAATCATTTGAATCCTGTAATAAATTTAAAACTTAAAGGTGCTGTAAGTGATATGTTTTTTTGTTTAAAATAAGTGTTATATAGCTCTACAATCCAAAAGCTATCACTGATGTAAGAGTGTTCAGTCAGTAACATGGGTCTCACAGTCCCTCCTTTCTGCAGTTAACAGAGAATATGTTTTCTGGTATCCCGTTCCCACTTTATCCAATCAGGAGAGAGAACTTCACAAAGAGCCAGTCATCAAGGACAGGCAGCAGAATTTCAGTGTGGTGACGTAGGGCAGAGGGAGAGGACTCTTGAGATAGTTAATCTTGAAAATTTAAATACCACTGCAGTGATAGCATTGGAATATTTTATTTTATAAACTAAATGTATGTTGTTTGAATTTCTGTAATTGCCAGAAAATCATTTTCAGTTTTGACAAGTGTATGAGTTTTGAAACTCAGATGTACTCACATTTGCATACATCTTGTTTATATTTGGCTTCATACTCCCATATGATTTTTGTACATTTTAATCTTTATTTTTCATCTATTTTGTCTTTCTTCGAAGCTGTAATTCAGATTCATTTTCATACCATGAATGCATGCATGTCTACTTGAAATCTAGAATTGAAACTGTCATGTTTGATATGCTCCATTCCTGGTTCTATCCTATCTATCACTGCCTTGGCCCATAATTTGCAGCTGCAGCGGCCCGATATCGCCACAAGGCTCATTCAAATTGCATCTAGTCTAATCTAACGTGGCCATCTCTTCGAATAAATGTGATTATTTTTGGTTTGTTTCTATGGCAGAGATTCGTCCTTACCGCGGTGCCCTCCACGATGTCCCTCCAGACAGGCTTGTCCCCGCTGCCCTCACTGAAGTCCAGCAGGTTGTCCACCACTACCTGGCCTATCAGGTCGTGTCTGGAGAAGCGGTCGAAGTCGTACACAGAGAAATGCAGCTTCCTGGAATGTAGCTCATTCAGCGGCACGCCGAACTGAAACGTCTCGTTGAACACTGGGTTTAAGGTCTTTCTGTGGACCTGAGAGAGAGACAGACAGTTAGAATTTACTCTTACAGTGTAATTATTTGGTACATACGGGATACCAATGACATATTTACTGTGCAGGTACATGGGAATTAGTACAGGGAATAAGGGGGGAACAAACAACGACATTATTTCACAGCCAGCATACCCTGTAACGACACTATAATTACAGTGAAAAGGGGGTTAACAAGGGACTACTTCCTTTCACAGCCCACATACACCAGACTTAAAATGTAATAAGGGGTGCTTTCTCCCACATTTCCAATGCTTTGTCTGGATTGTGTAATAATGTTCCTCAGCTGGGTTTATGCATGCATTCTTTTTAAAAGCAGTTGGTAAAACACAGACGAAAAAAACGTTTAATCCGTTGATTATATGAACATCTCGCCACAGTATTCCTTATGTACAATAAACTAACAAGTTTGTGAGTGAAAGTATCTGGCTCCTTAACCTTTTATGATCTGTTCATCTGATCATAAAAGGACGTTAAAGTTGGTTTACTGTTCTCCCGTAATTTATCATAATTTAAAAAAAACTAAAATACAACTATTTCATGGCTATAGCTACAGTACAGATGGGCGCCTTTCTCCGTGGGCCTTAACAATAACTATGAAAGCAGTTTTACACAATTTTCCTGCCCAATAAACCACTTCTTCTCAAACCTGCCTTCCTCCCTTACACCTACATATTTGTCTCTGCATTGGTTCCCTACTAAGTATTTTATTGATACTCGGTATATGCTGAATAATTATACAGTAATTTGTGTGCTGTAATCTAAAGAGTCAGCAAATTCATTTTCTGGCCTCGCCCCAATTCATTGCATTCCAGTCACAGGAATGTACCGAGGATTCCTCAAAGATTAATTCAAGCCAGATTTGGAAAAAGCCAGCAGGTTGTTTGACAACACTTACGGCTGTTTTGAAGATGGCTCCAGAATTCTCAAAGACCCTATGAAAAGGTATGAAAAATATTTGACCCGCTCCACAGTAAAGTACATTTTCAACCTGGTTTACAAGGTGAGACTTTCTTTAACCAAACCGAGTGGAGAGGCAGAACAGGGGATTCTGGACACGTCTTCTAAAACACACTAAGTGCTGTCAAAGTTTGTCTTGTGGCTTTTATCTGTGACTCAAATGTCTCATATGTAAAAACTGTACTTATCGAAGTGGCACCAAACTGGAGCTATATTTGGTCAAAATCATTTTAATTGAAAGAAGTAAACTACAAGATCCTCATTTTGTCTGCCTCTACTTACTGAGCTCTCATTGCTGTGGTGTTTCTGCTGAATCTTTTCCCTTAGATTTTGGCAAGTGGTGTTTATTTTATTTATTTATGTAGTTGTTTTGTTTTGTTTCCTGTTTTATGCTCCTGCAAACCACAAATTCTTCTTCTATCTAAATTGGAAACATAAAAGCCATCACTTCCTATGAACCAAATGTTTATTTCTCAGAGAAGAGCTACCAGAGACTGGCTGTGAATATAAAAGCTGTGATTAACTGCCTTTTTGATAAATCACATTGTGCTAAAAACAGCAAAACATTTAATTATTTTAAATGGATTTACATTTCTACAAAAATAAACCACATCAGGGCACAGAATAGTCCGGAGGGGTTTGTGGCAACACCTGCCGAAATGTCCTTGAGCAATATAATTAACCTCTACCAGACGGACCTTGTTCCTCGGCCAGAAGGAGAAAAATGAATTTCACCTTCTTTTGTGGGATGAAGAATCAAATCAAACCTGCAGAAATTAAATAAAGACCTAAAACTAAATTTAAACTCAAAATTTGATGTCCCAACACGTACAAAGGTAGAGGTTTCTTCCTTTTAAATGTTCACAACACATTTCCTATAGGTAACTCGATTTATTTTTCTCCGTCATCTCTATAACATGTCAAAGAGAACGGATCATTTTAAATCGGAGAATGCAGCCTGATGGAAAGCTGCAATTTCCTGCTCATCATATTTTAACACATCGCAGATGACATTTGTAAATTTGTCTTCAATCTACAACTTTTTTTTTTTTTTTTTTTTTTTACTATTTGTTGATTTACTGTTTGGATTTATGTGCTATGAAAGCATTTGATATAAATGTTGTCATGCAATAAAGCCTGAGATAATTAAAATGTGACACACACTCGATTTTCCAAATCCAACTTTTGTCGCTGCATGAGTGGGTCTGTCACTCTGGCTTATTAGCCCTTGATGATTACTTGTTAGCTTTGGATTAAACATGCAGCGGATGGAGACGCTGTGCCTTTAGAAACCAGAAACACAAAGCTGTAACATCTCCTCGTAGGTGATGTCTGTTTCTCTTTTGAAATTAGCTGGAGGGATAAAAGCATGGCAAAATATGAGAGGTGTAAAAAATCCCATGTTAATGAGAATGTGATTGAAATGAAACAATCATCTACAGCCTAAACAAAAGAGGAGCAGTATTATGCAAATGAGTGAAGCATTCACACTTTTCAATGGCTGAAGGGGGCTTTTGTGATATACAGGAGACAGTCACACAAAGGGGAGAAATTTCAAACTGGTACAGCTTCATTGTCGATGAAAGCTCACTGTTCACACTTTCCTGGCTCTGCAGTCAGTTCTGACCCATTTCAGCTTCAGAATTTCTCCCTGTTCTATCCCAACATTGAACAAAAGTACTGCTGATATTTATTGACATACAACAGAGAACTACAACTCACATTTGTGAGGCTACTGAGCTCATAAGTCTTGAGCTTCTCCACTGAGAATAAATTAGAAGAGAGGAGGATTTGTTTTGGGGTTTTTTTTGGGCTAAGGGTACATTTCCTGGTACAGAACGTCCCGAAATGTGCTCAAATATTGACTCAACTGTCCTCAAACACCAGAATAACACACAGGAGCTGAGTAGCAGTGCCCTGTAATAGTCTGAAGCACATTATCTTGAATAAATTATGCCCCAGATTAGATTAGATTACATTAGTGAAACTGTAATGATTCCCCATGAGGAGACGGGGTCACCAGAGCGGCAGAGAGAGAGAGAGAGAGAGAGAGAGAGAGAAAACAGTGAGAGGGTGATGCTTAAATGCTTTTTTGTTGTTTTGTTTCCACAGCATTAAGACGGCAGTTTCCTACTGAGGATACAGGTGAGCGTGGGAGTCACCTTGGTCTGGAATTTCTTCTTCCTGTCTGGCAGTAGGTAGATTTTCACGTATGGGTCAGAGAAGCCGTTGGCATCCTTCGCTGGCAGGTCCAGAGCTTTCAGGATCTTCACCACCAACTGCTCCGTACTGACACACACACACACACACACACAGACAGCAAACTCCATTAGACTTTCACATGTTCATTAAAAGGCATAAAAAGGCAGGGTTCGCACCAATTTACACAAATACCAGGATCAATCCACACACAAACACCTGTGTGTCATACATAGACAATGGCTTGGGAGGTTCTGTGTGCTGGAACAAGGAATAGCCAAAATAGCACGTGTGTGTGTGTGTGTGTGTGTGTGTGTGTGTGTGTGTGTGTGATTCATCCCTACAGCTGTATCATGGCTGCACTATCAGCGATGTTAAATGTAAGCACAGTAAGCACAGATGTACAGCCAGTGAGAGATTCTGGCCAAAGCTGAGCTCATTAATAATCTTTAACACAGTAGCCCTTAGTCTACACTCACTTTGGGCCACATATACAGAATTGTTAATGCATAAGAGACTAATATAAAATCCACAAAAAACAAACAAACAAACCCATGTTAGCATTAGACTGGCCTTTCACTAAACCTTCCACTGTCAGTATCATCGACACTGGAGCATATTTGTTTGATTGATTGTATATTTCTTGATCCACAAGGGGTCTGAGATTAATCTAAAGGGTTAAAGATGATAAGTAGGGCAGAAAATAATACAACAAAATACTGCTGCACAAAATAATGTTAAAGCACCAGTGTGTAGGATTTAGTGGAATCTAGCGTTGAAGTTTCAGAATGTAACTAACTGAACACCGCTGACGTCTGTCTTGGAAAGTGTATAGGAGAAACTACAGCGGCTGCGAAATGTTATTGTCATTGGGCTTTTTGTTCCGATCAGGAACCTGTTATGAGGGTGTAATAATGGCTTTATATTACCATTATTATCATAAAAAATAATTGGAAAATAATTGGGAACCACTGGTCTAAAAGAAGCCCTTAAAGGTGGGGTCAGTCATTCTGGAGAAGGTGTTGATTGTTGAGGCAACATATCATATTGTAAACTGATTATAAAGGAGCATTTGATTTGTTTTATTTTCCTTCTACCCTTATTTACATGGAGGCAAAATCTGTAATCCAGCTATAAACAAAAGTGTAGCTCCAACACCAAAAATGAACACCTTTTCTGATGCTGCTAAAGGTGCTGGACGGATGCTGTTTAATTCGTTTAATTGTAAACACCGCAGTAAATTGTTTTATTAGTAGTCTACGGCCGCAACTCATCTCGATTAATTGCTTGGTCCTTAAAATGTAAGTATAGTGAAAAATGCCCATCACAGCTTCCTTGGGTCCAAGGTGAAATCTTCAAATGTCTCAGACCCAAAGCTAATTAGTTTACTTTGGTATAAAACAGAGAAAAACAGCTAATATTCAGATGTGAGATGGATTTTTTCAGCATTTTTGCTCGTCTCAAGTTCAAAGTGCTGGTTTCTTTAACAAGAATAAAATGATAAAATCTCTGAGATATTTTTTGGCTTTAAAATGTTGAAAGATAGCGAGTATAAGTAAAACAAAGTCACACGAGTTTGACCAAAGTCACGTGAGCACACATCATACACACGCCTTTACATTCAAATGCTCCATCCAGAGTCACGACTGCATCTCACGCGCCATTTATTATGTATTTAATTACCAGATGAAGATGAGGACAGCTCGGAGGCCTTTAATCAGACCTCGTTAGACTGTGTCTCCCCGTGTTAACCACTGTGTCAGCACTTCATTAGCTGCTTTAGGCGGGCAGCATGAACTTCGGGGCAGAGCAATGATAAACAGGGCAAACGCCAACAGTGACCCCGGCAGATATTATGTCTTCTGTTCATGTGTACCAATCACATATAAGACATGCTTGTTGACAATACAACCGTGAGCAATCACAGACACGTGTTTACCTCTGAATCACATCCAATTAAGGCAATCGGATAAACATGCCCACTCTGCAATCACATCAAATCAGGGAGATGATATACAGGGCAAATTGCCGGAGGAAATTACATTTCCAGCTCTGCCAGATAAATATTTTAACGAGAAAACCCTGACCAATTCAAATGTGTATCTAATGATCTTTAATCCTGCATGATTTTGAGACATGTTGGTGCTAGAGAGTCTGCAGTCACCGTAATTATCCAGTGTGGTTCACAGCAATGCTCTGATGTACAATAATTGGAAACGACAGAAAGCTTGTGTACAAAAAGAAACCCAGCCCTCCATGCTCATCGTGACTTTTCTTGCATTTGTTGTTTATTCAAAGACACGGTTGCAGGTTTTCCTGCACTCATGTGTCTTATTACAGAATGAGAGCTTGAACCAAATCCAAGGTTTTTACACAATCCATGAGGCATGCTGCAGAGAATACACCTATTACTGCTCCAGCAGAGAGCAAAATTCACGGCCTTATTCCTGGCAGACAATGCCCGAAAGCTAGCTGTTATTCCCACAGTGGAAATGTGTCAGCTTTTAATGGGATTGTCAATAGAAATGCCTTTCCCAGAGGATCTGAGAAAGATTGACATTGTTGTTCTGACTGTTACACTCCGAACAGCGGGGCCTCACACATTAACATACCAATCTTATCACAGTCCCAGTGCTAACGCGTCTGCTTCCACACACAGGCTCACACACTCGTCTTGCAGGTACATCTCTAACCTTTCTTCTCTATTCCTCAGTCCCTCCCTCTCTTAATTAATTTATTAATTAACTAATGTCTTCCTGTCTTATGTAAAGCCCTTTTGAATTGCCTTGTTGTTCAAGGGAGCTATAAAAATAAACTTGCCTTGCCTCTTCTACTCTTCTCGCTAAAACAATTTCCCACCAGTGTAATGACAGGCAACTACAGCGTGACATAAATTATCTTGTGACTATATAAATGGGAAAAAGGGACACATGAATAGTTTTCATCATTAACCTCCCTCTCCATCCAACTCCCTTGCTAATTCTCTGTATCTGTAACTCCAGCTATAACACAGTCTGGTGTTATTATGTGTTGACAGGGGCTGCTGTTTAAAGTGGCTCACCATATATAATTCATGACTCAAACGGCCTCTCTTGCTCCCTTTCTTTTCTGACCATCAGCACTTTCGCTTGTTGTAATGTTTCTACATGTCGGGGCAGGCAGAAATGGGGGACTGCCAGCTGAGCCGCAGACAGACACACCAAGCGAGCTGCACACACCGCACAACCACCTTCACTTACAGTATACACACACACACTCCCATCACCCAGTCCTCACAGCATGGCATCCACCAATTACATACTTAGTTCTCCAGCAGAGAATATTTAAGAGAGAATCATCAAAAGAGCAAAATGAAAATAACTACAGCAATCTGTGCCACACAGTACATAAAAGACACTGATGCTGCTTTGTCACTTGCATATAATGGGACCAATTTCTTATTTTTAGACCTTTAATATTTCAGTATGATTATAATTAACAAACCGACCACAGTCGAGACAATAGCTACCAGCCTCTCACGTCTCATGCTAGAGGTATGTCAAGTTTCTTTTCTCCATAACACCTGAATGCTCACAGTCTCAAACTCAATTTTATACTTGAATTGGAGGTTTTCTTTTTGTGTTCGGTGAAGAGGATAAACTCGCTGAAAGATAAGAGGCACCGTCTCTATGTTCTGTGCCATAAAGGCATTCAGCAAACCAGTGTCTGTTTGCAGCCCTCTGACTTAGGCTACATTCACACAGCAAGCTTTAGTGCTCAATTTGGATTTATTGCTTAGATCCGATTTGTCAAAATGTCACCAATATTAGATTCCAGTGTGAACTGGTCACGTTCCTCAACCGAGGCCACAGAAGTCCGTGTTTGCAGTTTCATTTATAAGTTGATGTAGAGTGGAAACGAGCAAATTCATGAGCAGATGAGATGTGTGTAGAAAGGAGTGGCGGGTTCATTATCTCAGTGGCTTCAGAGAAACACATTTTATTTTAAATTTCAGGATGTCAAGGGCTACTTTTAACTTCATCTGCCAGTGCCTCTCCATAAGACACTCACAGCAAGACACTTCAAGCGAGTGAGTGAGGTAAAAGTCACATTAATTCAGTGATATTCACACTGCAAAAATCACTGCAATCTGATGTAGGACTACTTATGAAAGTGGCCCAAATCAGAATTGAAAAGATTGGATTCCATGTGATTTGTGGAGATCTTAGTCAGATATGAGCAAAGGAATTGGGTTTGGGGCACCTGTGCCTGCAGTCTGAACGCAGCCTAACCCCGAAATTCCACTGGACAGACCATCTCAGAAGCGTCTCAGAAGTGTCTCAGAAGTGTCTCAGAAGTGTCTCTCTGCTCTGCTCCACATAGAATACGCGACTGGTCTCTTTTTGACTAAAGCTGCAACCCAGTCAAGCAGCACAGAGCAGATCGCACACTCAATTTTCAAAATGAAATACCTTGTGCAGACTACGGAATAAATTTCATGCCAAATCAACATTGTGGCACCAGGCCAGAAGTCGATCAGTCAGAGGCAGATTAGAGGAGATTTTAAGCGGAGAAACACACACTTTTGTATCCTTTTCAGGACAAAATACGCAAGTAAACTCTTCTTCCAGCTGAAAAACAGCACGCTCTCGGTGGGATCTGAAGCAAATGCAACGTTATAAAGTAGTGCCCGGTGGAATTTCAGGGTTTGTAAAACTGCTATGATCAAAGTGGTGCAAAAATAGACGCATTAACATTCACTGGTGACAAGTAAAACTACACTATGTTAGTTCCACTCAGTGTCAGATTCGTCAAACAATGTTCAAGTCTAATTTTTGAGGTTTAAATTCTGCAAACTGCGTCATCACAGATGGCAGCATGGCTCTGTGGATGCCAGTGTTAGTCAGCCGGTCCACCGCTTTGTTCCAGACTGAAATATCTGAAAAACTATTACTGGACTGCCATAAAGTTTGAGTTTTGTGTTTCTATTTTGATCAAAGCAGGGGGTGTGCAGTTTTCCAGACAGAAAGTCAATGGGGCTCCACACAGACATTGGTGCCGCATCTTTAGGCCAACCTCTAGGTGATGCAATGGCCTCATTGTTTACGGTTAAACTCTAGATTTTGAAAATACTGTGGCAATGACTTATTAATGTTAAAATGATATACTTTTTACATAAGTGGACAGAGAGTAGGTTGTTTCGGTGTAAGCTCGCTGACTTACTTGAAGGCGTAGCGCAGGAGGAAGCTGATCTTGCCGCAGTTGTCGCCCTGTTTGCCTTCACCCTGGTCGCCCTTGGGTCTGTACAGCTCCGGTTTGATCTGCCCAATGCTGGTTACCTGCTCCTTCTCCTCGGCGTGGAAATCAGGACTGGAGAGCTGGTGAGTCATGGGCTTGGGCCTAAACAGAAACATAAGAGCTCAGAGGGTGAATATTAAGTGAAGAGCACAGCACACACACACATGGACACACCAAAAAAAGATGCTATGCAACAGTGTGATTCAGCAGCTTAATCAGAGATGCAGTGGCGGGTAAACCATCTAAATGGAGTTTACCCACTGTTTTTATTTACATAAGAGTTTACACACCTTTTTATTTTTACACATGTTATCAGGGCAAGCTGTGTGCTGATGATAATTAAAATCTCTTCAAGAATAGAGAAATGTCTTGCGTGGGTCTGTTTTTGGAGAATTAATATTTGTAACTGTGCTATGGAAAAATACGTTAATATCAGCCTCATCTTTTTTAAAGAGATGTTTTTTGAGATTTAAACTACTATGGAGAGGTTGAAAAAAGCCAAAGATGATGCGACAAAGATTAAAGCCAACATCATGCGAACAACATGGTCCTTACCGGTGTGCTCACAAAAAACATTTTTAAACAGATAAAGCCATTCTTTTCTTATTTTTTAATTCATGTTTTTCAATCGATTTCCCTTTACGGATCACTAGCTGAAGGTTCGCTCCTGTTTTTATCCATCTCTGAGTTAACAGCAAAAACAACCAGCAACTGCTACGCTCAAATGAGTAATGACATGCAAACGGTCTTTTAAACCAACATGTACACATCGAGTACAGTCAAACACTGACCGTGAAGTGACCTGCTGCTGGGAATGAGCGTTGGGCAGGTCTTTCTGGGGCTGGGCTCCAACCTCTGAGTTGGGGACATCCGGAGACGTCTGACTCAGCTTCAGAGTTCCTGACAGAGTGAGAAGATGGACAAAACAATCCTTCATGACTCACATGTCTCTTATGTTAGTACCATTGTGGCCTCAGTCGTTACAGTGGCTGAGAACAATGCACTTGTTTTTTTTTTTGTAATGCATGCAGCATGGGTCGGCACCATTGATCACATTGATTGTATTACATTGATTTAACAGAGTGATTTAATAGCAGAGAGGAAGGGAAGGAATGAGCCGACATATTTACAATAGCAGAACATGAGCCAGCATGAAAGGCACACACAACACAGAGATATGAAAGGAGGCCATAAAGGCAGCCAGCAAACATTTGACTTAATGATAAATAACATGCACCAGTGTTGACAGCCAGCATAAATACAACACCAGAATGAAAGCTCATAGCCGTAACCCCGAGCAAATCAGGTCCTAAATATCTCTCTGACATCAGTCTTCAATCGTTTGTATCTTTTTTGTTGCTTATTTGAGTTCCTGTTGAGCTTAACTGGCTGATTCCAACCACCTCACCATCACATGCTTTCTGGGAAGTACCTCTTAAAGCTACATTAATACATATCTTTATGTGTATCTGTGTTAAAGCTGCAACTGTTTGATGGGAAAACAGAGAAAATGCTGGTGAATGCAATTTTCCCATTTGAGAAGCTGGATTCATTCAATTTTTTGTATTTTTTCTTGAAATGCCTTGACTTTAAATAATCATTTGATTATCAGAATAGTTGCCGATTAGTTTTCTGTCAATTGAAAAATGGTTACAGGTCTAATCTGTGTATTCATCTTTTATATTTGAAGATTAAATCAAATGACTGTGAAAAGGTTGCTTGCAGGAACAACCCACACAGAATTATGAGCCAACTCTGCAGCTCTGGCGAGCTTTTGAGTTCATTGTTTTTGTTTCATGGCACATTTACTGTTTGGTTCAGTTTCACTGCTCATCAGCTTTGTATTGGGTGGTTTCAGGCAGCTGTTTTCTGCAAACACGCTCTGGTAAAACTAGCTGGTGGAGAAAGTAGAACATTTTGCAGCTAAAGAGCGAGATTTTCACAGAAGGGTTTGCAGAGACCAAAGCAGAGTTTGAAGAGGCATTGTAATGTTTGGAGCAACTGCGTGCTAACACAGCAGCCTTTATTTTAGGCGATTACATGTCTCCGCGCAGTGTGCTGCTCTGAGAAATAAACAAATTAATCCTTTAATGAAAGTAAAGCTGTAATTTGTGGTAATTGTAAATTCAGTTCAAAGTTTATCTCTCTCTCTCGAAATGTTCCTTCTGTATAACTAAGTATATGCAGTAAAAGACTAGGCCTTGAAAAAGTAATATTCCTTAAATGTAGCAACTGAAAGAAACCCCATTTATATATACAGTAATGGTCAGCATTCATCACACTGTTGCAGGACAGATAAATTATTTTTTACTGTACATAGGTAAATGTATTAAATTCAGTACTCTAACCCTATATTAAATGAGAAGTTATTGACCGAGGCATTACATTACTCTTACAGTCAGACTGGGATTAAGAGCTCCCTCTCTCACCAGCATTGTTGGGGTAGGAGTCCATGTCCAGGTAGGAGTGCTCCTGGGTCTCATGCGGCCCCCCAACCACACCTCCGACCTCCCCCCTCTCAAGCCCCACCAGGTCAGAGAAATGAGGGTGGTGTTGGCCTTGCTGGCCCAAGGTAGGGTAGAGCGAGGAAGAGGAGTGGCCCTCCTTCCTCTGCAGCAGTGGGGGTAAGAGCGACGCGCCGCCGGTGCCTCCGAGGCTTCCGACGCCGGCGCTTCCGGGCAGCAACCCCGACGTCAGGCTCAGGCCACCGCCCTCCTTGTCCCGCCATGGCAGCCAGCAGAGCTTCCAGGAGACGAAGAGGGAGACGGAGAGGAGGACGATTCCACAGAATGTCACGATGACCGACAGCAGACTGACAGAGATCTCTACAGGGGACCGGAGGAAGACATGGAGGGAAGGGAGAAGAAGGTTAAGAGATGATAAAAAAGACTTCAACAGCTAAAAAAATAAATAAAAAAAACCAACCACAACACCCACAGGGATGTCTCTATGCAATGTCATCCAGCATTTCCTCATGGTTATTAGCTTTTTAATCCGTGAGGGCTCAAGGACTGTATCTGAGGGGTGGGTGGGTGGGTGTGTGGATGTGTGTGGATATGGGGGGTAGAGGATGTGGGTGTTGGGGAGGGTGGAGTATGACTCATCCGAATGAAAAAGTGCACAGAATAAAAGAAAAGCGCCGTTTCAGCACCAGTCTGCTGGACAGCTCCAGCAACAGCCTCTGTCAAAGAGAGCAGAGGAGGAAGAGAGTCGACATCAGCTCCACAGCTAGGGAACTTCTGTAGATCTGTGTACGGTTTGGAAGTGCACAACTGCACGTGTCGGAGCCTATGGTGAAGTAAATTCATGATGAATTCATAAATTTGTAAATACCCTATAAATATTCCATGAATATTTATAAATAAATAGACTAAATATACAATGAATATTTATAATTATCCTGAGCCATTTGAAGTCTCTTTATAAATAGCATGTTTTGGGTCTGATGACTGTCTTGACAAAAGGACCAATCACAGCCCAAAATGAACTGTAGGCCCAGAGCCCTGAACATGAATATTCATGAGTTGTGTGTAGACCGAGAAGACTCATTACGATACAGTGTGCAGATTTCTCTAATCGAGTATGCTTCCCCACCTTTCCTCTCACCATCTTGGGCTCCGTCCAGACCAGAGGGCCTCCAATTAACCATCCTTCCTGTCTGTAGGCAGACCAAACATCACCTTTGTGTAGAACCGCGCTGCCTTACTGTCAGAGGAAAACGTTTCCTGAACCCCCCACCAGATCCACACAGAGGCCTCCTTTTCTTTAACCCCCTTTTCCTTCAATTTACTTCGACTCAGAAAGTCTTAATGGGCATGACAAAGACATAAACACTGTTAAATCACACAAAAGAGAATGAAATTGTATCTGTATGAGGCTGACAACAAGACTAAGAGCAAATGAGTAAAAACAAGACAACAGCAGCCAATCCTCCAGCCCTGGGGTACATCTTCTGGAATTCGGTTCGCCGTCTGTCTCCACCCGCCCTCCCTCTCTTTCTCTTTCGCTTTCTCTTCTATATAATCCCCTCAAACACCCCTCATTCCTCGCTGTCATTTCTTTTCCCATGCTGTCTGCCTCTGCACGCTTTGACTTTCTTCCTCTCCTCAAAGACTGTCTCTTTGTTTGTCACCCCTACCTTCTTTCCCCCCTCCCCTTCTCTGCCTCCCCTTCCTCGCTCTCGCGTTGGTGAATTATTCATCAGTCTGTGTATGTCATTAATCAGCACTTGTTCAAAAGATATGATTGGGGGGCCGCGAAGGTGGGGGATGGGAGAGGGGGACATCGATCTGTCTCAGTGGAGAACACGACGGGGTGGGAAGTGAGGAGCAGGGGATGGAAGTAAGGCAGGAGAGAACATGACGATGGAGATCAGGAGATGGGAGGAGGGTAAAGTGATGGAGTGGGAGGAAAATAAAGGTAGGACAGTAGTGATGAAGGGGAATGAAAAATAAGGATCCAAACCACAGAATGGCCGGCAGGGCCAGGACAGACAGGGAGAGGGTTGAAAACAGATTGGTGCACATGTTGAAATGGACATATAAGCTGACTGGGTTTATTCCCCCTTTTCATTTCCCTTGGAGGAGGACGAGGGAGGGGGGGGAGCTGATAAAGTCGATGCTACTACCACGCCATGTGTGAAAGAGTAGAAACCAAAGAGGCCATGGTAGAGAGAGTAAGAGCCCAGGAACAGAGAGATGGAGGAAAACAAGCTGACAATGATTTAGAGCGAAACCTAAAGAGGGGAGGGGTTTAAGGATGAGAAAGGTTAATGTATTGATCTGGATGGGGAAAAACAAAGCGAGGAGGCAGAGGAATAGGTTGTGTGTGGTTGGCAGATCAGGGTGCACTGATAAGACACGGCTGTGATCAAACGTGCGCGGGCACTGTCGGGGGCCAAACCACTCTCCTCCATTTGTCTCTCTTTAGGGCAGTCACTGTGCCTTCCCGAGGACTGATCCTGCCAAAGATCCATCGCTAATCCACAAAGCATAAAAAGCAAGTCAGCGGGCAGGTAGGTGGGATGGTATGAGGCCTCTGAAGTGCACCGTGATGAGGGACTGAGACTACTTGTCAATCAGCGACTGATGCAAGCCCAGGGGGACTCGTACATTGCTCCACATCAAACACATCTCCGCTGCTTACACAAGCCATTCGCTGACAGCTTTTGGCGGTCGCGGTCCTAGGAGGGCTCTGAGACTTCCGTCAGCAAACACCGAAAAATCACAGCTGGTATAAGTGAGGGGCCAACGCCTAAAACCATGGCGTGACATTTCTTCACAGAACCATCCAAATCTCCAGAGGCAACATGCAGCCAATCCAGGCTAATCTACACTGAGCCACAGATATCCACGCTAATCTGCATAATAGCGCATTGCACTTCCAAATGCTTCAATGAGAACACACACACACACAATACTTTGCACACAATAGACTCCACGGTGAGCATGATGCACCTACTCAGTTTGGTAAGATAAATATATTGGTAATCCAGTCCTGTGATAACAATTGCAGAATTCTACTGAGACTCTTTTGGGACTTGTAAAAGAAATGGGAGCCACTTCAATCTTGCAGGTTAATATTTCATGGTTTGTTGTCCTGAGTGCACAGTACTTCTAACTACATTTAAACATGAGCACTCCTCTTAACATTTGCCTCCTCATACCTTAAAGTCTAACATGGGTCATGTTGCTGTATGTGTGTGCAGTTGATAAGGCAATACTGACATTTTTCTGCTGAAGCTTTTGATAGATAATATTCTGAGTCTTCTGAATCTCTTACCGCTTTCATGACAAAACGTACCTTATTTTAAGTATCAGATGTCTGCCTAGTATTGTGTTCTTATCAGGGTGTAAAAGCCTGATTCTGACCATAATGGGATACTAAAAATGAAATGAATTCCTTTTGAGCCTTGTTCACTAGTTTCCTCGAGTACAGCAGCTGTGGTCCACTTGGATATGTTAAACTGAAATCTAAGTGAATTGTAGTAGTTTTTTAATGATGGAAAACACTGAGTATGCGGACAGATGGACTGGTTTATTCTGCAGGAGATGTTTGAGAGGTTTTCTGCGGACGTTTGAACACGGACGTTTTTTCACTTCTTTGGATTATATTTGAACTGACGTGAATCATGAGTTTTTAACCATGCTGGTGGAACAGCAGTGTCAGTATGGCTTAGAAGGATTACCATGACATTTTGTACAGACATTTATGGCCCCCTTAGGATGAACTGTTAAGACTTTGGTGATCCCCTGACTTTCCAGCTGGCGCCATCATAAGGACAAAATTCTAACTGGTCCAAAACTTTAGTTTAACACACTAGGTGACTACAATAGCTTGCTAACATTAGTGCCTCAGAGTATAGCTGTTATAAGCTGCTGAAAATCAGGGGGGAAACTTCCTTCATTCTCAAGATATTTTGAAAAGTCTAGACAAATGAAAACATTGTCAAGATCATTTATGTGAAGCTCCAGGTGTGTCAGTTACCTGTGTCCAGCCTGTTGTTTCGACCTCTCAGCAGGAAGGTAAACTCCTCGCAGCGTTCACTCTGGCTGTAACCTCTCGGGGAGTGGAAGCACAGCTCCTCCACCAACACCAGCGCCTTCTTACACATGTCTTCATCCCAGTCCCCCGACATCCTCCAATCTGCATCGCACTCTCACCAGCAGTCAGCCAATGACAGCGCAGCCCTCGCCGCCCTCACCTATCGGACGGCGCTCAGGTATGTAGAGGGTTGGCCCGTCCACCTTTTACAAGGTGTGAACTGAGAAAGAGGAGGCAGAGGGGGCAGTGGCAATAAAGGAAGAACTGGAGGGGCTCTGCAGGGTGTCTTGGTCTGGATCACAGAGACCAGACTGACGTGCCCATGTATGACTGAGCGACACCCACCCCTCTCACTTTCCCTGGAAGAGATAAAGGGAGAGAAATGTGGCAATGTGAGTGTAAGGACATAAAAGTATACAAATCAAGTTTTTGGCACATTGGTCACCTTAACCATTAAGTGAGAACACTGATGCCAAAACCATCAGCGTGTCCCTGATAGATCATTGGCTCCGGTGCTACATAATATCGCTTTAGCATACATTATTTAGAGTGATACTAGGCAACTGGCATCATGCAAGAGGAGAGAAAAGTTGATAGTTGGAAAGTAAAGCTAAATGCTAAGGTCCAACAGATTTGTGATATACCTTAAAGGTTCACCCATATTATGAAAAAACACATTTAGTCATTTACCACTTATCTGGCTATTAGCCACAATGGTGAACCATCTGCCACTACAAAGAATCACAGGCCTTATTATCGGTAATTTTACATTTTCTTATGTTATAAAATACTCCTGGCAAAAAAACTGCTGACAGCAAGGTCTGTGGATTATCCTCATTTACTAGGGCATAATTTCTGGCAGGACACATGGCTGTTGCATTTTTTAAATTTTACATTTTCAGTGCTTTGAGGGCCACAAATTAATTTCCATTTACCTCCATTGTAAAGGGCTGGCAGCAGAAGGCTCCTGGGCAAAAACAAAAATCACCATACGGTCTATGTGTGGCCAGAAGACCTATACCAATTAGTTAATGAGTCTTAACTTACCCCTTGAGGTACAGATAAAGTATTAAGATTTGAATTGAATTGAATTTAAAAGCAGCCAAAAGCTGGAACTGTGCAGAGTTGGGAGTTATTTCATGGGTTCAGCACTACGAACAATCCTTTAACATTACATTTTATTTAACTGCATGTTAATATCACAAATATAACACAAAAGTATCACTTAATGTAAATGTTATTATACTATAGATTTAATCCAGTTTTGAATTACAAGGTAGTACATTGTACATTGTACCTAATAGTCTGGCAGATGGAGGAAGAAAATGATGATTATACGTTAAAATAAACCTCGCTGCAGTGAATGTACTGAGTTAATATTTTATTTTCAAAAATGTGTAAATGGACACCCTACATAGTAAAAGCTAAATTTTTTAATTTCTATTACTTAAATGTCACTCACTCAACAGGTTGCCTGTTTAATTGCAGGGAGCCCTATTGTCAACAATCACCAGTGGATATAGGGATGATTTTGGTGTTTAAAACTGACCAAAGGGTCAGTCATCCTGAAACTTAATATAATATTTCGAAGCAAAACAGTCCTTACTGCAATTACAGAGTAATTTAGATAATTATAAGCTCTCTTGTTTTGAGCCCCTAAAACACAAACATGCTGAAGGAACCACAAACAAGGAAGCAGAAGGAAGGAATGTAATAATGATAGGTTATGTTTTTTCAAATTGTTCAACAGATTCATTCTATTGCCTGGAAGAACCACTAGCTACATTTTTTTATATAGATCCATTGTACTGAAGAAAAAAAATCCAAATTAAAGCATTTCATTAGCTTTAATAATGTCATGAAGTCACGGTTTGTGTGTTTTACCTTTATTGAACTTGACTCTCGAGGTTCTGAGCCATGTTGAATTTGCAAGCCAAAGCGGAGACACTCTACATGTAAAATTTTCTTTACAAATAGATTTGGCTGAGGAATGCGAAGTTACGCCTGCAGTGCATGCATAACCTTTAGCTTGTTATTTTCCTAATGTTTCCAAGACCAGAAACGGGAGCCTGCAGACTTTTTGTCTTCAGTGTAAGTTGGGAACAGAGTTGAGCTCTTAGTCATCTAGCTCCACGGTAAACGGTGGGACACATCTGTTTCCGTGGTCTCTCCAACACATCGGAGTGGACTGCAAGTCACTGTCACATTTGTGGAGACTCTTTTGAAGCTCTCCAACATCCCCTGAAAAAACAATTAGAATCAATCAGTAAGGTGAAGAGACACAACAAGAAGGACAATGGCAAAGTGAAGAACCGGAGGTATAATTAGATATATTAAGTCTGCCTGCCTTATGTGCCTGTGCTCCTTATCCTTTCATCCACGAGAAACTAGACTTCTTTAGCATACTGTCTTTATTTTTGAACTCATTCTGTCTAAATAAAAGCAGGTCAATGCCCAAACTCTAGTTTCTCACAGTGTGTGTGAGTCTCCAGGGACTCTGACTGAGGAGATTGTATGCAAAGTTGTGTCTAATAATACAGATCCATTTCAAAAACCGTGGTATTGAATATGTCTTGGCAAATATCTTGTACAAGTCGTGGTGTGATTGGGAAATAAATCACTGGCTAAACAATGTTCATGGTGTGAGGTCAGCTCACTTTTCGACCAAGCTGTTTTGTCCTTGTGCAGCAGCGGACCTATTTCTCAAGCAAGGTGTCTCCTCGGACAGAGGAAGGACTATTGATCATTTGATGTATGTTGTTCTGTAAAGTGTCAGAGTCAGTCTTTGGGTATTGAGTGGCACCTCCCTACCAAAGTGCTCCTTATGTGTCCATCTGTCTCCCACCCATCAATCAATCACTGCATTAGGCAAAGACATATTTCACTCTGAACAAGATCCGAAACAAGAAATGCTTCCACTCCCTTTCTAGTTTTCTCCATCTCCTCTTGAAGACAGGAACACATTTTTCCTCTCTTGTTCGCCCTCCGTCTCTGTCTCTTTTGAGAAGCTGATTGTCACATTAGGATAGTCTGTCAGTCTAAGGGAAACTGCAGTCTATTTATCCGTCCATCTCAGCTCAACCTATTGTAGAAAGGAATCTGAAATTAGCGAATCAAAACGCCATCCAGACCCAACATCCTACACCAGCCCTCCCCTTGCCCCCCACCACTCACTCCCATTAAGATAGTAAATCTGTCTGAGTGACTTTAAAACCCAGGATATCTCAATCTGAGGAATGGCTGTCTGGCACAAAACTGGCCGCCTCAAATGCCAGTGAGAGCATCAGGATGGAGGGAGAGGCAAAGAAAAAATGGAGGAGACAGAAAGACAGGAAAAGAAAGAAAGAACGATTGTTTAGCAAGAAACAGGGGAAGAGGGAGACGGAGAGATAGAGGGATAAGAGATGCTGACATTAAATTGGTGGCGAGACAGATAAAGAGAGAGGAGAAAAAAAACTGGAGCAGAGAAGGGCAGAAAAAAAAACATAGGAAGCTGGCGGCGAGGGTGACACAGCAACAATGGTAATCAAGGGTTTGGGGATGCAATTTACCACAAGCAAAATATTTACAGAGACTAGTTATTCACAGATAAATGTGCCTTCAGAAACATGTCGACGAATCATTCCACTCCGATAGTGCCATGCCCAGAAATGCACATTCCTACTGTAGTGTACAGAGCAACACTAAACCTCCCACAGACGCTCCATTGACTGCTGTTCTGCCTGGGATCAATACTCTCAAGGAACGAATAGACCACAACACAGACCAGTCTCCCAGTAAGGTCACTGTCCGACGGGTCAGAGGAGACAGGACGGCAAGGTCACAGTCTAATCACACTAGGATGAAAGGCGAATCAGTATACGGGGGGTCCCGTCCAATCACACAACAGAAAGAAGAGGAGAATCGGAGGAGGTCAGCGCCCACTCATGGGAGAAGCAGGCCAATCAGATCTATAGCTAAATCTGGGGGGGAAAAAGGCCAATTCACCAGAGAAAAGGACGTCAATAGACATAAACCCAAATTCAAGGGTATATCAGTGAGAAAGAGGCTCCGAGTTCAACCCTCCACTGTTGTCCTTGACCAAGACACTGAGCCCCTGCCCCGGCCCCTCCTGTTAATCACTAAGGATAAGAGCATCAGCTAAACGTCTCTTTTTTAATGGCTCAGTCCAGCCGTTTCATCCTCAATCTAGCTTATAGGCGATGAAGGAGATGAGGCGTTTATGTTTGTATCCCCTCATAATGAAGGGATCATTCTTGTATTTGCACAGAAAGGACAGATTTGGAGCCGTCCTCAGGTGCGCGGAGAGCGGAGAAAAAGAATCCGACAAATCCAATACAAATAAGAGGGAGGAAGAACATCCAAAAAGTGTGCAGAAAAAAAAACAACTCGAAACAGTACTCCCATTTTTTACTGCTGGGGCATACACCAATAAATATTTATCTAATATCAAATACACTCCCTCACTCTTTTTTTTGAGTATTGGATTTCTTATTTTTTGGCTCAGCACTCCTCATACAAGAATTCCAGTGGTTTTCTCCGTTGCTCAGAAATTCCACTGAAAACAGCAACAAACAAAAATCCTCGAGCAGGGGGCGAATGTGAATTTGATAAAACCCAGGGGGCAGGTTCTTCAGTAACAAGGATCATGTTAGAGAGTGCGACTGAAATCCGAAATCTGTATGTGCAATCTGTCTCTGAGGGATGAATCACACACCTCAGCTGGATTTGGGAATTACAGTGATAAGGCATTTGAAACGCTGCTGTCTGCTGAATAAGAAGCAGAAGATGCTTACCACAAACCTGTGATCTATTGCAACCCCATATCATCATTTGGCATTTCATTTTCTAGTCAAATTATATATTTGTCTCTGCATGGAATAAAACATGTTGAGCGCCTGCAACAACTTTAGCTTTTCCAGTTCAGAGAGAACTGGATCAATATTATTAGTTGTAGCAGTAGAAGCAGTCGTAGTAATACCTCTGAGTTTCATTTTAGCGTTTGCCTAACAATCAGGCAGGTTTAAGATCCTTTCCTTATTCACTTTACATAAAAATCTCCTCCTCTTCGCCTCCTTTCTCTTCATTAATAGGAATTTACATTTATTGCTAACTATTTTTATGGGAAGAAACTGAACACCTTCATGATTGCAAAATGGAACTGAGGACCGTCAGACCCTTTATTTGCGTGAGAACATAATGCTTTTGTAGACAAAGGAGACTAATCCTTTGGATATACCTAATAGGATGTTTCAGTCGGATCTCACTGAACCTGCTTTCAAGTCGCCCTATCCGCTGCCACGCTCTTTCTTTTGTTTTCATCTGTACCTGGAAGTCATCTTTAATTGAACCTCTCATCCTTGCCCTGAGTGCTTTTGTTGTTGTTTTTTTGTTTTAAAGTCTACAAATTTGCTTAAGTGTTTAAGCGAGTTTCACACTCCACATGTCTACGCCTTTATGGCAATTTTTTCATGAACAGTATTTCCTTTAAAAAAGGTGTCATTCCCAGTCTGCTGCTGTACTCTACAGACTGGCGACTTGGCCCTGTGACCTGCTCCTCTCTGTTCCAGACTTTGATGCTGTCTGCTCTGCTGTACCCTGCTGGGCCGTATCATGTTGTGTACCATCTCAAATCGATGTACTAGTGTACCCTTAGATCATCCGCCATTTGTCAGGACTATCCGTGATTCATAGAGGTCATGACCTCTCTCCACCGGTGCTGGCATATCCTCCCTTTTTGTTTTGCATCACTTCCTTTCAAGGCCAAAGCCATGTCTGCCCGAGACAATGCTATCATCGCTCCTCTCTGCTCATTCGGCTGTGACGGATTGATGCACAGGGGTAAACAGATAGGGCTACTACAACACATCTTTTTGGTTACTCTAGGAGAGCGGTAGTGTGTTTCGCCGGGACAGAGACGGCGCTGTATGAGGCCAAGATTGAGCGTGGGGATATTAATGTCTATTGACTAGAGGTAATAGCTTTGCTGAGGCTCTGCCTCGAGGTTGTTCCAATTTGGCCGTCCTATAATAGCTCCTGGACACCCTTTCAGCAAATAAATAACATGATGTGGGAAAGAGACGGCCTTAATATCTGCTTAAGACCATATATCTCTATAAACATGCAATCAAACACTCGTTCACATCCAGGCAGACACTGTCTCCTTTTATCTCAACCTATTTCTATCCCACATTCACACATATCAAAGGTTGCTGTTCCGGCTCTCACAGCTCTCCGCCACTCTGGGCCTGTTGGAGCTGCAAGTGTCTAAATTATCTATAACATGGGACAGGAAATAGAGAGCAAGTGGCCAGCCAGGAACCCTGGGATATTGGTGCTGCTCTTCCTGTCTCTTGCACAGCCAGTGGAGCTGCAGAGCAGGACCTATTTACAGACAGGGAGTGTAATCACATACACACACACAGACAACGGGCGCCCTCACTTCATTTTTCACCTACCGCTATGTCAGAGTCGGTGAGTCAGTGTGTCTCGGTGGTTGATTTTTTATTTTTTTCCCCTGTCCATTTGCATAAATATGGTTCTCTGTGGTGGGAAGCCAGAGCAACTGTGCCTTTGATGGTTGAGGGGGGAGTGGGGTGGGGGTAGTGGGTGGGGTGGCGGGGGTGTGGGTGGAGGGAGAATTACGCACGTCTTACGCACGTCAACCTGTCTTCTGTGTGCTTTCTGCGTGCTCGTGCGCGCACCCCACTGTCTGTTCGTCTTCTATCTAATAGCGTTTGCGTGGAAAAAAAGTTAAATCATCCTCATCAGTGTGGATAGCTGCCATTGATACACTTGCAATACAGATACGAGTCTGCTATCTGTTATACGGGATAGTGCAGCCTACATACAGCCTTGTACAGGCTGCCTCCACACAACATGCATCCCCACTATATACTCGAAACATATACCTCCTAATGGCAGAATGCAATATGAAGAGCCAGGGAGATGCACGAATAATATACATTAAATATTTATGGAAAACAGACACATGCTGCTAGATTTAGGGCATATCCAGCAGAGCCCAGTGCGGGATGCAGGATCAAAGGAGATATGATGCGAATAACGCACACCTCGCAGATATCACAGACCCGAATGCATGTTGGCTACAGAAGTAACAAAGGGAATGTCTTCCTACCTTGGCGTTGCAGAAGCCACTGTCACCCTCTCTGTCCAATTTCCGATTTACGAGCTTCTCCGCTGTTTTAGTCAGATGCGACGCTTGTAAAGGGGCATTCCGCCCTCTTTCGCTCAGTCCACCCCCTCCTCTCTCTCTCTCTCTCTCTCTCTCTCTCTCTCTCTTCTCTCCAAGACGCACCGAGCAATAAGCCCCGCAACCGGGATGGCAGACTGAGAGGGAGAAATGAACAATATGATATCTCTGCCCTCCCCTCTTTTCCCTCCCGTTTCCTGTATTCCTCTCTTATATTTTCCCCCCTCCTTATGTTTTTTCTCCTCTCTATTTCACTATCCCCTCCCTCTCACTCTCTCTCTCTCTCTCTCTCTCTCTCTCTCTCTCACTTGCCTGCTCACCCGCTCCCTCTCCTTTTTTTCCTCCCTGTGCTCTGAATACTAATACCGTGTCTCTCCTCTCACTGCCTGTACAGCCTGGCCAGTGCTAAAGACATACTGATGTATGTGGGGCGTGCAGAGATGCGAGAGAGGAAGAGGTGGTGTGTGTGTGTGTTGGGAACCAGAGGTTTGGTTGGTGGGTGGGGGGGAGGTCTGGGATAGTGTGGAGGGTAATGGCCACTCTCAGCCTGGAGGGTACATGGGTGGGTTAGAAGGGCCCAGGATCTTGTTTGGTCTTATTAGAGCTGTGATTAGATAATAATACTCCTGCACATGCCCCTGGAGAGGAGATGGTAGCGGTTGGGTGGGTGTGTTGGAGGGGTGGGGGCACATAAAATGTTACTCCTTTTTATGGTAGCATCCCTGGGAGGAGAGGGGAAGAGGAGGAGGTGGGGATGGGGGAGTGTGAGGAGGAAGTGTTGCTTGGATGTCAGGCGGTGGAGAGCAGAGATGGAACGGAGGGCCAATGTTGCTCGGCTCTGAGCCAAAAAAAGGACACGGCTCTTAGCCTGTTTGTATGTGTGTACCGCGAAAACCTCAATGAGAAGAGCAGCGAAGGTATACAGAGGCCATGATCTAGTTAGAATGAGACACAGTCTTATTGGAGTCATGATTGGATTATGATATTCCTGCAGGCCCCATATCAGGAGAGACGGGGCACATAAAAATGTTTCTCTGTTTTATGGTAACATCACCGGCAGGATAATGAGGACTCTCCACGGTCTGACGGGAATAGATTTAGACATTGTATCAATGTGGCTGTTTTGAAAGTGGTGTACCGCAGGGCGCCCTTTGGGGTCCTTGACTCATTCCCAGAGGGGATTCACCCAACAAAATAAGGAAACCTGTAATTCAGTTATAATTGAATTTGAACATCAAGCAGTGAGAGAATCTAATAGGAAGGTAGTTTTGATATCCAGATGTCTAATCCTGTATCAAACCACATCCATCAACAAAAATCTCATCAAACCTATCAGATAAAATGATTAAAAGGCGGTCTGGGGCCTAACGGGGATGTTATCCTGCAGCTGAAAACACGTGTGAACCCCTGCATTATGGGGTTTCTACTCTGCTTTCTGCTCATGCCAATTTTACCAGTTATGTAAGGCAAGTCATCCCTCTGCCCCTCAAGATGTTCATCGCATATGGGCCTGCTGCCATAATAAATTACCATTGGCGAACAGTGTGTGCTTTTGATTCTTGTTCTCTGTGTGATGTATGGCTGAGTTTGGAGAAGATCACCAATCATTGATGGCATTTCCTCATTTCTTATACACATCCTGTCACTGCAGATATTTCTCCTTCAAACTATTGCGTGTCCTGTTGTTTAACTGCACCGAAAAATTTATCAGCGATCACTTGGTTAAACAGGAAGCTTGTTAATCATTTTTATTCAAAAAGAAAGTCCTCCTTCTGGGGGTTGTGTTTTCAAGATAGAAGCAGGCACCTTCATATTTAAAGACAGCACACTGATGAATTAATCATTCTCCAAGACTGTGCCCAAAAAACACCTAATGGGCCACATAGCACAGAGAACACATCCAGG
The DNA here is from genome assembly GCF_905237075.1 of Dicentrarchus labrax. Lineage (NCBI taxonomy): Eukaryota > Metazoa > Chordata > Actinopteri > Moronidae > Dicentrarchus > Dicentrarchus labrax. Next base: position 14,839,960 of record NW_026136722.1, read on the forward strand.
CCTTATATATTAAAGTTTGGTGAAATGGTACATGCATTTGGCTCAAAAATGACTCTAAATGCACGATATTTAGAGAGTCGCTCCGATCAACCTGTTATTTATTCATAAAAATGCTAATTAACAGGCATCAGATGGGTTTGGCAAATGAGGGTGGAGGGGCACTTGAATTACCTCAGCTTAAGAGAATCCAAATTTGATCTTGTGCTTTTTATTATGATAATAGCGAGCAAAGATCAAGACAAAGATTTAGAAAAATGTTGGAATTTACATCTAAAATGGGTCACATCAAGGGAGCATCTCAGAATAATGCTCCTGCTGAGCATTTAGTGATCTACGTCAAATATTTTATCACACTGACAAGATAATAAAATCTTGTCACTCCTCATATCTAACAATTTACCAAATGGACAAAATAATATCTCAAGAGTCCCTTTGTCTGATGATTTATTACACTGACCACATAATGTTGTCGCCAGCCCCGTTACTAATAACTTGTCACACTGACAAAAATAATAATATCATGTCAGTCACAGCATATTTGAGAAATTAAGCAGGATTGGATTTATGGAAGGAAATTATATTAAACAGAAAACAGGTCCTATGTAGTTTAATGAATTAACACCCCCTAATTAGATGCCATTGTCTTCGTCATCGTCCTAGAAACAGTGATGTTGAAAGAAGGAAGGAGGATGGAAAAATAGCTGTGTTTGGAACCCTGCAGCGAGCGATGATTGACTGATAAATGAGAGTAAACAGTGACCTCTGTTAACTGTCACAGCAGAGCACAGAGTGAGGCTGAGACACACAACAGAAGAGGACAGGGATGCATAGAGAGGGAATCGGGATACAGACAGAGGAGAGGAGAGGCGAGGAGAGGAGAGGAGAGGAGAAAAGGAAAGGAAAGTTAAACAAATGGGATTGACAGAAGAGACAACTAAAAGCTCAGCCGGCGGCGGCAGCAACTGTCAGACCAGAGACCTAATTTCCTCTAAAAAAGGGATGACAATATCTCTTATATATGGGACAAATCATCCACTCCTGCAAGTGCACAAAAAACACACTCAGACACTTGCTCTCACACATGCAGTGCAGTGTATGAGTACATGAGTTTAAACATCACACATGTTCAGACATATTAAAGAAAGTAGACCGTGAGATGCTGGAGGGGAGAAGAGCCCACAGAGAGAGATTAAGAGTGACTAAAACCATGGGTGTCGACTCGACAAGGCAAGATGTGTCCAAATTGTAATCTAATGTTTTTTTAGGAATAAGAAGAAGAGCAAAGTCACAAAATCTGTAAGGACAGCTAGCAGACTCCGAGGTGACATTTGACAAAAAGACGTGGACTGGATTAGAATAGTTTACATCACCTAAAAGGAACATTAACAAGGGAGGGGACTTTTGTTCCCCGAGTTTATCCATAAACAGCGCTGCTCCCCAGGCTTGGTGGCGTTTTAGGGAAATATTTGGGGCAACAACCTGCAAGGCGAGGGTCACGTGACCAGTGAGGGAGAGGAGTTTGCATTATTGCTGGTGATGCTAATCTGCTAGCATGCTTTCTGCCGGCTGAACAGTACTGGCTGTGCAGCTCTCACACTCTTAATTAACCACACTGATGGTGGGTTTGACAATAATGTTTTATTAGATTGCATTTTGGACACATTTCAGCCAGAAAATTATGTTTATTGTCTGATAATTAAGTATTATAAATAGTACTTAATAATAATGACACAACTTTACGGATTATGAACAGAGCCGCTGGAAGTCCTTTAGTAGACACACTCAGACATTAAAGAATGAAGAAAAATCTGTGTTTGCAGAACTGTTATACAGAAATTGAAATATTTTGAAGGGATCTTTGAATGTGGTTTTCAAAATCTGCCCAACTATGTTTGCATGAATATTCATGATGCGTATAATTTTATATTTTGGAGGGAGGTTAGTTTGTTACTGCACATGTTTGTAGTTTGTTTCTCTCCTCTGCTGTGATTCATCTCAGGGGGATTGTCTGTGAGTTTTGAGAGGTCCACAGTGACAACAATTTGTCTTTCAGTTGTCAAAATAAAAGAAGCCACACTATGGGTTGACAGTTCACTATGTTCAGTTACAAAGACAATCAGGGATTTAGTTGTAGTACAAGTTTTCTGAAGAATGTAGTTTGAAGTACTGCTCAGCAAAGATGAAGATCCTCTGCAGTTCAAAGTGACACCTTCTGTTATTTTAAAGGAGCAGGGTTTCTGATTTTCTTTTGCTGTGTAAGTAGGGTGAATAATGCATCTCCGTTGACAAAGGTTGGGACATCATGATGAGGTAAACCCCTAAATCGAGGATCACCATTCACATACATCATAGGTGTTGGGTGACATCAGCCCAGGGCCTCATTGTAGTTTATTACCCCCCATTACCTCACCTCAGCAGGGTCAGTGGGGGCAGGTTCTGTTCTTCCCTAGGCCTGTGTGCACTGGATCCTGGCTCTTTTGATTGTTTCAACTCCCTTCTGCTTCCAACTCTGCTGTTGAGCTAATTAAAGGGTAAAAACGGAGGAGGATTGACGTAAAATCGAGACAGTAGATTCTGCAGAGATCCATGACCACGTGTATCATCCGGGATACCTGCTGCCAAGATGAATCCAAGCCTTGAAAAACAAAGAGATTTTTATTATCTGAGCCTTTAGCTGGTGTAGGGATACTCCAGTTCTCCAAGGTCCTAACATTTTAAGCAGCTACCATCAACATCAATCCAACACTGGATTTTCCCTTTTTTATACCCTGGTGGGTACTAAGAGCCTCTTGTATGTTGAGACCTGCTCGTTATCGTTCATTTCTGTGAACTCAAGCTAGAAATTCAGTCTATTCTGCCTCTTCTCTGACTTCACTCTTTTTCATGTTTGTCACCTGTTCATCTTTTGGAGCTGCTAATGTGTACCAACATTATCTCTAGGAGATACTTGTTGCTGACTACAAGACAGTCAATCCGCCCAACCAGTTGCCTCCATTGGTTGGGTACATTTCCATTCGTTTCTGCAGTATAGTTTTTACTGATAATTCAGTCATGTTCCTAAACTATGTTTCTCCCGAGAAGACGAGGGGGGTTGTCCCTCTTAGCAAGGCAAGACAGAGGAGACACAGACATCATTTAAAAAGTAGTGTCTTTGTATGTCTGCTTTGTCTTGTCTTGCCAAAGGGGACAGACATTCAAAGGTGCCCATAGCTCACTAAGTTTTACTTTCTCAGCAGAACCAACAAAGCACAACATAGATAGAAGTCAGCGTCTACCAAACTAAAGTGGCCTGCGGCAAAACAATAGGACAGGGTGCTGTCAAACAAAGAGTTAAAGGCAAGCAAACTGTTTTTTACAACTTGAATTGTGACCACTGTTTCTATTGGTTGTGTACTCACCAAGGTATCGCTAACGTCTTAGAACCAGGCAACATGCATACACGCAAACATACAAACATACACAAAAATTAATTTCTCAATCAATTCAAAGCTTTTAAATATATATTGGTTAATTGGTCAAGGTGTGACAATTCAAATGATTTTGAATGTGTGGGCAACCATGTGTCCTACCTGTTATATCTATATGCTGCTAATAACTAACTTTACAAGCAGTTGCTCCAAGCAGATATTGCATTGAAAAGGAAAACAAATGAAACAAGTGACTTACCAGATAGATGATGTTAATATACAGCATTATTATGTTGATAAAAATATAATATATGCAGCGTTATATTCCTATCAAAACATATTTACTTTATTTTACAAATTAGTAGTATATAAAGGTAATGTCTAGGAGACAGTGTTGAGTGTGGGAATATTTGGGGAGTTTGTCATTTCATCCATGATATACAGGAAGATAGTTGAGATACATGAGTGGAATGTGGAGTGAATTATGGTGTGTGCCAATTGCACACTGAGAGGTCAAGTGGAACCTTGAAGATCAGGTTTCAGAAAGGCATTCTGCTCACACTATAGACACTGTATGCAACCTGTAACTCTGTATCAGACAGACTATTGTTTTCTAAATGTAATATCTTCTGATTTGATATACAGCCTGATCATTTCACAATAAAGCATAGCACAAACAAACCACTTAATTTATGAAACCGCCTTTGATTATTTAATGAAACAATATTTCTCTTGAGAGTTGATTTGCTCTACTTTAGCCTAATGCAATGTAAATTAAATCATTTGTTAAATCTAAAGTTTAAAACTTAACCATAAAAATCAACTTCTGAATTCCTCTCCATCACACGTTGCCAACTCTTACATAATACTGTCCGATATTGGCATTTCATGTCTAATGAAATTATGTATATTCTATATGTATTTGCACTTTCTTTCCAAAAGTCATCTCTGATCATTCTCATCATGATCACTTGTTACCATGACAACTCCCTCATAGGACCAATCGCCCACCTCTCTCTCTCTCTCTTTCTCTTTCTCTCTTTCTCTAGCTGTCTCTCTCTCTCTCTTTCTTCTATTGCTCTTCATTGTCTTGGTCGTGACTCCCCCTCACCCATCAGCCACTGCCATCACCCACTTTAATTTCTCATCAGAGGATTCCATTTGCTCCTTCTACCTAATTTATTAATTCTTCTTCCTTTTCTTTGGTTCTTTCTTTCATCAGATACCTTCAGTGGAGGAAGACTCAGTAGGTTCTTCTCTCTGTAGCATCACCAGCCAGCACAGTCACAGCATCTGGCAGAGAACCCCTCCAGCAAACTCAGGGAGGTGAGTCAAGTCTCTCGGCCAGGCTCTTTGGGTGTTTTCTAACCTCCCTGCCCCTTGCCTGGAGCAGTTTGGACAGGCCCTGTGTGTAGAATGTGTTAAGGTCAGGAACCTCAAAGTCCCCTGGTAAACCCCAGCAGCAGGAGCTAGTGGCAGAGGGTTTAAGACGAGTCTTACACAAGCTACTCCTTCTGAGGTTAAGGGGCTGCAGCGTGGAGGAATTTCTTTTAGCACTGGGTGTTCTGTGTGATGGGTACATCGGGACAGGCTTGCATTGTTGAATTTTGTCCAATGTCCAAGTTGGACATTCACAAGAAGAACATTTGGTGAGGCAGCATTGAGTTCCCGTTCTCCCAAAACTGTTGGAACGGCCTCAAAGAGGATCTGGAGGGAGCTGAGAAATCTTGAACATAAACTCACACCTCATATTTTTTCCTGGAATTTTAATAATTTCTACAATTTGTTTATTATTTTATAATAATAATGTTTGTATTTTGTACGTCTAATAAATAATAATTTCCATTTATTTCAGAATTTTACTTCAAAGTTGCTAAAACATTTATGCTTGTCTGTGAAAGGGGTCGCTTGTTGAGATTTATCACCCAACTCTGCGGTTTCCCTCATATCTCGAGAGCTTTATAGCAGTTTTCAGCTCACTGTTTTGGTTGGAAAAGACTGTTGATAACCTCACCATACCTGCTCAGCGCCAAACAGCAAACAGACAAAGTTAGCAACTAGCTGGTGAACACAGTGCATCATTAAGCAGCTAAAGAGACAGATATTTCCCTCAGGAGTTGGTGGAGAGAAAAACAGAGGTTAAAGGAGAGTAAGTATTGCACTTACATTTGCCAGCTGGCCAGAAAACTCTAAATGAATGCTAATGTTGGTCTGGATCTGCTGTATGTGTGTAAATAAACCAGATGGCAAGGAAGTTTTTATTTATTTTGTGCTGCCTCCAAGTGGCCAAAAAAACTGTTAATGCAAGTTTAAACAAACTCATAATTTACCTTTTTATATTGACATTTTGAGCATTTCTACCTTTTTTTTTTTTTTTGCCATTTGGGGGCAGTAGAAACAAGTTGATAAAGCAAACTTATTAGCAAACAGTAATTATTTACACATCCAGCATTTTCCGAAGCAACATTAGAATTTATTTGGAGACCAGCATTCACCCTCTTTTAGCTCTGTTTTTCATCTCCACCAACTCCTGAAGGGAAATATCGGTCTCTTATAGCTGCTAAATGCTCCACTGTGTTGACACGCTACCTTTGGCTGTTTGCTGTTTGGCGCTAAGCAGTTTGTGTACTGTGTGTTTTAACTTCACTATGAGAGTGGTGACAGTAAATGAAACAATGAGCTGAAACTCCTTATAAAGGCAAGTGAAGATGTGGGGAGCTGTAGATTCAAGTCATAATTCTCATCACAACCCCGTTCACATTGTTTCCCCATGGTCATTTGATACAAAATATCGATTGCAGCTGCTTTACACTCTGTGTGCATTCGTTTCCTTTCTGTTTGAATTTCCATCTCTCCAAACTTACACTTTACGTGAACTTCTACTTAACTTTACAAAAGGCACCCCTCGACTCAACCAAGCGTGGAGGAGAAACTACGGTTACTGCGAAAACTTGCGAAACAACGTGACTAGAGCCTGTGTTTGGTTTTGTATGTTCAGTTCAACATAGCAGACTCCGTAGAAGAGGACCTGCTCCTTCTGTAGATAAAAACATCTCATTCTAAGGTAATAATTCTTATTTTCAGGTGATTATACACTAATGAAAACATAACTATGAATATTAGATTAGATTTCTGCCAGTAGATCCTAAATGTTACACACTGGACCTTTAATTGATGATTAGTTGAGACCCTCTCAGAGGTTTTTGTGTCAGTGAAGGTTTAAGTCTCAGTTATGAATATTTGGGGGCTGCAAATGTGAGTTTGTATGGTGGGAGAAAAGGGTCTGACTCACTGTAGGCTATGCTGGGGGTTGGTGAAGTTGATTTTAGTGCTATTTTGAGATGTACACTTCTTTCTTTCTGTCTTTTTTTTCTTCTTACCTATCATATTTACTGTTCCGTCATTTCTCTAACATTACTAATGTCTTATCTCATCCTGTCTCTTGGCGCTACTGGAGCCACGGAGCCAGGAGACTAATCTAATCATTTAGGGCCTGCTCTTGAGTAGTAAATAATTTTTTTTGGCATATCACAAGGTTTGCGAGTGGGTATGGGTGGGTGGGTGTGTGTGAGTCTGTCTGTGTATGTGTGTGCGTTTACAAGTATTGTGTAATTCTCCTCACTCTTTACCGTGTTTTCTCACCACAGTCCTCCACATCCCCCCAAGGACAGCAGCAGCTCTGGACCAATTTTCTTGTTCTTTCTTTCTTGTTCCACAGTGACACACTATGGTCTATATTTCACGTCACTCTGACTAAACTGCTCCGCTGTTGAGATGTCCACTTTAAAGCTTGATGCACTCCTTGTGTATGGATTTGGCCGCCATGCCAGCAAAGCACTTTGCCTTGAGAGAGGAATTAAACCCCTGAGGTTTTTCTAAGATAGATTAAATAGGGAGGGGAGCTGAGAAGGCTGGGCTCATGGGAGGGGCACTACCCAAATATAGAGAACCTGCCAAATGCCAACGGGTGTGGGCGAGGAGGCTGGCCTTTCTGATGTGTGTGTCTGCACATGTGGGTGGGTGTTTGCATGCATTATGAGGATGTGTGTAAAACAATGCATATGCCTGTTCCTGTGCGTTTGAGCTTGTGTGCAAAGAAGAAACAGCGGCAAGAGATTACACAGCAAACATTCTGACGTTAAATAGATAATACAGTGTGGAAAAACTGCATAAAAAGGTTTGTTGAGGTTCAAAGTTGTTTTAATGTGAATATAAATTAAAACAGAGTTTATTTAGTCTGGCATTGAACTTACTCATTTCTGTCTTTCAGATATTTTGCAGTTCAGGGCGAGTGAAGCAACAAAGTGAAAGATGAAGCGACAAACAAATTCAGGTAAAGCCACAGAGGGGATGAAGGAGGAGGGGATGTTGGGGGGGGGGTAAGGCTGACTTGGAATGGGAATTGCAAAAACACAGCGCAGAGACGAACGAGCCAGAGCCGGAGGAACGTTTTGTTTGCTACGCCTCACATGTTTGGTTACTCAAGCTAATGAGCAGCAATTAGACAGCAGCCAATTAACTCTGGCCATCAGACTGAGACCGAGGGAAATGAAAAGAGGAGGAGCGAGGAAGTGAAAGAAAGAAAGAGTTGGGGGATGGACGGGGTGGGGTGTAGATGTGTGAATGACCTGGGAATCACAGGCGTGGTAATCTGCCGGAGAAATTCATGTGTGTGTTTGCAGGCAGATGAGTTATGAATGTGGGTACTGATGGGATTGTGTGTGTGTAGGTGTGTGTAGGTGTGTGTGTGTGTGTGTGTGTGTGTGTGTGTGTGTGTGTGTTCCAGCAGGGGGAGCTGTGTAGGCCCATGTCACTGTAAGTGCTCTACATGACCATCTGGCTCTCGCTGTCAGACTGGATGCTGAACTTACACTTAACTCTTTCACTGCCAGTACCTCCTTCACATCCATACGATAGAAACGCTCACAAACAGACGCCACTTTTACCAAACCGAGGACAGTTCGAGAGATAAGCACACATTTGCAGGGTATTTTTTTAAAAACTAAAAAACTGAACCATTCAGGCCACATGATTTGATATATAAATGATTGATGACAGACTGATGGAGTCGCTGTGTGATTCTGAATCTTCTCTGGCAGCAAATACGCTGACCAGATTGTGTATCTGCTTCAGGCTGTGGAGAGAAGAAAACAAATGGTTAATTTCTCATTCTGACTGCTGATGCAGTGTTCCAGCTGAACCCCTTGGAGAGTCTCTCGCTCTCTCTCTCACTCATACACACACTCATATACACCTACAAACACACACTGTACTGTAGTGCTTGCCATTCTTCTGAGTAGCCCGCTGCCCTCTCTTTAATTAGGCTAATTGAAATGCGAGAATAACCATTTTCTTGATTGCTCATTATTTTTGGGCAGTTTAAAATGAAAAGCAAGCTTAAAAATGCGAGACCAAGACAGGCAGTTTTACCTCTTTCCTTGGTTGACCCTGTTGCCTGTTGCAAATGAGTCTGGCGCTTGTAGGCCGAGGCCCACGGGTCTTGGCAGGTCTGTGGCACGGCTTAAAGTCTCCAAGCTAGTTGGGCCCTTCTCTGCTTTTGTGACTCTTTGCACCTTTGGCATTCGAGCCGCTACCTTGCTTCTGCATTTCCATCGGGAGCATCCCCCGCCGGTAGCCTTAGTGTTGTTTAAGCAGGAGAGTCAAGTGGGATTTTCCAGACATCCTTGAGACAAATTGTGAGAGACGGTTTGTGCTTAAGTGCTCTTAGCAGGTCTACAGGTGGTTGGGCGGCTTTTCCTGTGTTTTTAGCTATTCTGTAAACCCCCGAGCAGGCCCACTGTTAGCCCTTAGCTGTGACAGGAGCCTCCCCAAGGCAGCTTGTGCTTATGAAGAGCACGGGGGAGAGAAAGAGGATATGAGGGAGAAAGAGAGAGAGAGAGCGAGAGATGCCAAAGTACATCTGGAGCAAGGAGCTGGGGAGTATATGTGTACGTGTGTGTGACAGCCTGAGAAAATGTTCATATGTTTTGTGTCTCCCTGACAAGAAGGTGAGTCATTCCCTCAACACACTCACGTACACACACATACTAAATGCACCCACCCAAGCATGCACACACACACACACACACACACACACACACACACACACACACACACAGTCTCATACACACACACACATACACCCAGTTATCGACTAGACTGCACGGGGACAGATCACACACTCATCATTAGCCCTGAAGAACCGGCTGCAGCAGTGTACAGTGATTTTCACCTCATGGTGTGACATTTATCATATGTACACATTATACACATACGGAGTCATTTGCCTTCGAGGAGCTATGTGATTTCCTCATTAACTTCTCGAAATGTAATGAGTCATTGAACCAAGTTCTGTGGCTCTGTTAATTATGGCCCCGTTTCAGCAGCTCTCTCCATGGCAACCTAAAGTTCTGCCTGTCACCGCATGAGAGATGAGGGAATAAAGACATTTTCCCATTATGCTGCCACCCCAGAGTGCATATTTCTCCTCAAGACAGGCCAGCTGAGGGTTTGTGCTGCTGATCTTTCAGCACCCTCTTCTGGAGAACCGGATAACATCAAGCTAATTCTGTACCGGGTTGCACTAAATGTCACTCAAGTGAGTGGTAACCATTGACATTAAAAGCACAGCCGCTTATGATGGAGCAGTGTCAACATAAACAGGAATATGTTTTGGGTTCATAAACAATCAGAAAGTTTAAATGGGTCAGCACTCCTACACTGAGAGTGGGTGTCCACATGTTGACCTGACTGAGTTTAATGGCATCAAATTGAATATCATGAGGCTATTAGCATGCAAATGAGCTGTTTCCACTCATTATCGTTGTGACAAAGATACATCTGTTAATGGGTGTGTGTTTACGTTGCACCTACAGTATGGAATGAGCTTAAGCTAATGAATGCAAATGAGCAGAGTTCAGTGTGGAGTTTCGTGAGGGACCAATTTTGCTCTGAAAAGTGTGATTGGAAGAGTGAAAGTGGATGTTAACAGAGCATGTCAGAACTAAAGGAAGTTGGGTGCAAGACGCAAACTGCAAATGTCCCTTTTTGTATTTCTCTCACCCTTTTATTGTTGTTAAAAGGACTGAGGCATACAAACAACTTGCTACCCTTCAGCTCTTCCTCTAATGTGACAGAAAAAGACTTTGATTCCTGGATGCAGATCAAATTTCTGCACCACCAATTACAAGCCTCTGTGCTGTGTCTAAAGTCGCCCACAGGTGAAGCTGCCAAATAAAATGTCCAGAGAGAGCTCGTGACTTTCACATCATTTGCTTTGCATCTGCTCATGATTTGAATAACATATTTGATGATTTAATTGAGGGATGAGTGAGGGTCAGTTTCATCCTGAGAGGACTGCGACCCGCAAAGAAACAAAGATGAGTGTGATTTCTCACAGGATTGGCAGTGTATTTAGTGGTATTAACCTTTTTCTTTTAAGAGTTCGGTGGACCAAAGCCAAGACAAAATACAGTCACTGTAACAGAGCTGGCAGAACACTTCACTGCAGGAAGCAAGTGCTCAGGTCATGGACTTGGTTTGTCATTCCCTATAAATGTAGTCTTCCGCTTGTTGAAAACAAGATGAAGGATGACTCATGACAAAGTGACTTTTTCCCACTTGCCAGTCGACCACTGCCTCTGGCCTTTGTGCCACGTCTCTAACTAAAGTGCATTTTTAGTTGTCACGAGGGGTTTATTCATAGGTGAACTTCTTTTTCACTGATTGTTATGGGTGAAGCTGCCTGTTCATTCCATACAGTGGCCAGTGATCACTCAGTGTCGTCAGGGTATGGCAAAATGAAACAGTGGCGCACCAGATATGATGCAATAAAGATCTATAAAGGATACGGTGGGTTTGGTGGACGGTAAATGTACACGTACTTTGTAAAGTAAAATATTTTGGTCTTTAGTATTTCTACCTTTAAGCAAAAACAAACAAACAAAAACCTTTTATCTAATTTTGCAACTTATTGCTTGACAGCTGTGACTTGTGGAGATAGATATTATAATATATGACAATTTTATGAGATATTTATTTTATAGATATTTATTTTATAGATTTTACTTTACTTCCTCATTGTTTGGGGGTCCCACAGACTGCACTGCTCTTTTCTTCTGATCTTTTTAAAAACCCAATACGTAGTGTCGAAGTGGTAACCCTTCCCTTTGATACAAGGTGCACGTTTGCAGAAGGTGATAAAATACAGAAATGACCATAAAGAATTTTTTTCACACTAAGTAAAGAAATAGAAATGTTATGTTGGCTATATTTATGAACAAATATGTGGTCATTTTTGATAGGAATAGCCAATATATTTAAAAAATAAGGGCTTCCATTTTGCTGCAAGACCAATCACAGCGGACTCCTAAAACAACTTTTTCAAAGCGGCCATAATTAATATTTTAATAATAACAAATGGCAATGGGAAACAATGTGACAATATGAAACGGGTCGTGCATACTGAAGAACCTACAGACTATCAAAAATAATCACCTGAATCTGCAGCTCCCTGGGCCGCAACTTTATTGTTCTGATTATCATTTTCTGGCCGCAGCAGGCAGCAAAAAAGCTCTAAAAACCCCACTACATGCTCAGCTGGAATTGAACATTTTAGAAGCTAAAGAACCAGAAAATTTCCCTCAGGAGCTGATGAAGACAAAAACACAAAAGGAGAGTGAAAATAAGTGAATTATATCATCAGGTTGACAGAAATATGACTATGAAATGAATGATAATGTTGTTCCATAACTGCTGGATGTGTAAATAAGCTACTGTCAATATTTATTATCTTCACAACTTGTTTTCACTGCCAACAAATGGCCCAAAATTCAGTCAAAATGTTTAAGCAAATTCTTAAATGCAATGACTTTACTTGTCATTAAGTATTCTTGCATTGCATCCAAATGCTTTACCACTAAAACTGACCAACAAGCTAGTCTTAAAGGACCAGTGTGTAGTATTTGGTGCCATCTACCACCGTTCCAAGAGTGTAGGAGAATCTACGATCCCATCTACAGCCAGTGCTTTGTTTGTCGGTTACTATAGAAACATGGCACTTCAACATGGCGTACTTGGTAGAAGAAGACCCACTCCCTACGTAGAAAACGGCTCATTCTAAGGTAACTAAAACAGGTGATTTCACACTAATGAAAACACTGTAATATTATAACTATTATATTCAATTTATACTCATAAACACTGGACCTTTAAAGCTTAAAGCACCTGCTTCCAGGATACCTTGTATTCTTCGTCTTTCAAAGGTTTTCCAGTACTTTGTCAAATATGTTATAGGCAGCAAAGGGAAGCGTGTCAGAGCTCAGCTGAGCCTGTTTTTGTGATCCGTCAGCGTCTGCTACAAGCAAGAAAACTGTCATCAGGTGAGGAAATTCCTTCCAAGGTGACATCATTATCTCCATTACTCCTGTGGAAACAGACATTCCTCCATACTCCTGTCTGCTTGTATTTACTGCAAAACTCACTCAAACTGTGTGTGTGTGTGTGTGTGTGTGTGTGTGTGTGTGTGTGTGTGTCTGTGTGTGTGTGGAGTGTAACAATATACCAGGATTTATCATTGCATATATGTTCTTGCTTTCGGCTGGCTCAAACATAAACACTGGTGTGGGATATTTTGCTTGGCTCATGGCCATGTGTTGATGTCAGGCTGGATCTGACTCTGTGCTGGCATCATCAGGATAAGGAGCAGCATTTGACCTGGACACAGTTTTTTGACATGCACACAAGGCTTTAAAGTGAGTGTGTGTATGTGTGTGTGTGTGTGTGTGTGTGTGTGTGTGTGTGTGTGTGTGTGTGTGTGTGTGTGTGTGCGTGTGTGTGTTAGACAGCTGACAGCTCTGCACATGTAATAACATCTACAGGCTGGACTTCAGGACTCCAGAGGATGATGGCATAGTGATTCACTAACTCAATCACACACATATAACGATCCCTCTGTCTCTTTCTCTCTCTCTCATACACCCACACACCCACACACACAAACACACATGAACACACGTTCATTCTTTCCATCCTAAATTCAATAATACATATTTTGTTTGTGTAACAGTTTCAAATTTTATTTCCAAAAGACAGGCAGTTTGCAAAAAAGGATTTTTGGGGGTGAATGCATAGTTTTTACATGACAGATAGAGACAAACAGCACATACACAGATACTGAAGAAGGCTAAGGACAAGGGCAAGGCAAACCCAGCGGTATTTGTAAGCCGTTTCCTTACTTTGGTAAAGGTGCTCTCCATGATAACTGTGACACATACAGTATAGCAACAGATGATTAGATATTACAGACAGACAGGAAAACTATTTGTTCCCCGGTACTTATTTTATAGGAACAGTGACATGCTAAAAATGTTTAATGTTTGACGTCAAACTGAGAATCTGATGAAGGAGAACAATATCAGTTTCATCTCTGAGTGTGCGTGTCGCCATAGCTTTATGACCGTGACATGTTTAGACCTGGGACCTGTTTGTCAAAATCATCTTGATGATTATATGATCTTAGTTGATAATGGTACAAAGACTGGAAACAGGGGGAAACTCCTAGCCTCGCTCCATCAAAACTGGAAAATATGGATTGGACTTTTTCTAGGTCCGCTGACAAAATGCTTTATATTCACCCGCTGACACAGTTTGATGGCCATGTAGGTATTGGCCTGGCTATCAGCAGCAATTTTGAGGTTCAGAGCAGGACTGAACTACCAACCAACAATTAATGGACAACGAACTCCAAAGCTGTCTTATTTACACATAAAGTAAGTAAGAATGCACAACAACTTCAAGTGGGGTACCGTTTCCATTAGTCCATTATTCTTTATATCAGTACCTCTCTCTTACCAAATGAAAAAAAAGTTATGTTTAAATTTTAATTTATTTAAAATGTTTGTGATGTTGCATTTAGAAAAAGTATAGTATATTCACAATTACCTGCTGATATTGAGTATTTTGGGGGTTCCTAATATAAGATTATGACAGGCACCTGTCAGCCACTCAGTATATTCTGTGGCCATAAGGGTTAGGGTTAGTCATAATAAGTAATAGTCATCAGAATTTTGTTTTCAAAAGGACGACTGAGATGTTGTGTGCAGTCACCAGGTTAGCTACTGTTTTTTTTATATATAAAAATATTGATTATAGTTGCTTTAAGTAAACGAGATACAACATAAGACAGAGTTCCTGGAATGTGCATTGATGCTGCTCTGCTAGCAGTTTACTCCTGCCGAGATGAAACTGATAATGACACCGTCAATCCTCCCATCTCACTGCTTATTTGACAGCTATCAACCATATTCCCCAAAAACTCTTGAACTGTTCGTTTAAATCACAAAAACAGAAGAGAAATACAGGCCATGTAATTATCTACAACTATCAGACTGATTCCGCTTGTATGGCTGCTTCGGATTCATTATAATCACAGTGTTAGCGTCACTTTCTTCATATGATGAGAGGCTTTGTGAGCATTTTAATAGCAATGTGTTGAGGTGCAAAGAAGAGAAAAAAAGACAAAGAAAAACAGCTCAGAAAATAGCAGTCCTGTAATTTCAGCACCAAATGACTAGTTATATAGCGTACCTTACAAGCAGCATTTTATACCTTTTTTTCATTAAAGCATTGTTTATCATATGGCTTCAATACAAGTGGTCTATGCATACTGTATATATTAAAACATTTGTCAAAATCCTTCAAGAGAGTACACAAACTGGGTAGTTTTTCAAAATCTCTCTAAAATATCCACCTAAGGGCAATCATACCCTCCTCACAGACCTTCTTTGGCTAACAGCTACTTGGTGTTGTTCTTTACAGCATTGATTTTATGTTTCTGGCGTTTAGACATTTAACCAGGTTGTGACTTCACATAGTGAAATAAAACATGTGATGTGACAAGATCTTTCATTTTCGGTCGAAATGCGTCAACTACACCACCTCGACATAGTTGGCTGGGTAAAGCCCCTCCCATCCATCGTCCTTCATCCCCCGACACCAGCCTTGATCGTCCTCATCCTCGATCTTCAAAAACTCCTCACCTGCAGGGAGGCAGAGCCATTTCTGTACTTTTTTTTTTTTTAATGAAAATGTTAAAATGTTTATTTCTTTCTACTTTTCTACATTTGAAAGTCTGAGCCAGTGAATTGTTTGCACTCTTGCTTAAAAATTACTTAAATTATTAAATGATTATCAAAATAGTTAGCTACTTGAACATTAACTAATTGTTCAGCTCAACAACTGAAACATAAATAGACAGTATGCCAAATTACAACACTTTCACACAATAAATACACTTCTGCATACTGTTATAATGAATGGATGTAGAATGGCAAGTGTGTGTTTACCTGCTTTAAATGACAGCTCATCTGTCTCCTGGCCAACATAATCATACAGAGCTCTTACTCTCACTCCTCCAATCATCACACTAGAGGAAGAAAAAGAGACAGAAAGAAGAGACAGGCAGACAGGTGGATGTTGGATCAGCTTCAGATTGGTGTAAAAACACTAACTTGCATCTCCTTTGGGATAAATATACTCACCTCCTCTCTATTGTTCCTTTCTTTTCTACTTCCTTCTTCCCTTTTTTGTTTTTCTTCTCGGGTGTCCATTCCTAAAAAAACATTTGAACGTAATTAAAATAAAAAATACGAAGAATTAAACTTTGATTAGTGGAAATGATTCAAGAACGAAACGAAAACGAAATACCTGAAAGTGAGGCCAGTCGGTGGGCATGCCGGGCCCGTGGGTGTTTTTCCACCAGCGAAGGTCCTCATGCTCATCGATGGCCATCAGCGTGTTGTGCAGCTCATCGTACACGGCCCTCACACTAAACGAGTGGTGGAGGATAAATAGGATAACCCAAAATGAGCTTGATATTTACAGACAAGCAATAAAGACCTGAAATCCATTACCCGTTACTTTCAAAAAACCTACATTTCAACTGCTTCCAGCCTCTAACAGAGCAAATGTCACTTATTTCTTGCTCCTCGACTGACATTTCAGCTGCTATCACTGCTTACATATCAGCTGGCTCCTCAATTATTTACAGTGCACACACTTCTCTGGCGCTTGAACAACTTCAGCTGAAATTTAAATTGCTTTCATCGTTTACAGTTCAGCTGACACTGCATCTGCTTTCATCTCTTAGTCTTCCGAGGCTTAGTGTTCACCTGTTTACAGGTCTTACTTTCCAACTGTTAGCATTCACATACAAGCTAACAATTCAACTGCCCGCAGGAATTAAACTTAAGCACCAGCTGCAACAGACCCTTCAACCTCTTTCAGTGATTCAACTTCAAAAAGAACAGTCTGACTCACCTAAATACCGACTGAGGGAAATGATTTCTCTTTTATGGTGTTATTTGAGCCAAAAAGCAGCCTGCCAGACAGTTTAAATGTTTTCATTGTTGTTATTTTCTATATTAAAATGTCAGTTTAAGAATAAAAAAAAAATCTGGCTATTTACTTGACGTGGTGCTCAATGCATCGTAATCCGAGCATTGTATAATAAACACAACATGCAGCAGTATAGGGGGTTGAATAAGGAAGCTGTATACTTAATGACAGGGTATTTATTTTAATCCAACCTGCTGATGTTTCTCTCATGGTTATACTGCAACTAAAGTTTATTGACATTTCTAATTGGCACAAAATCTGCTTGCACTGCCATCCGGAGCATTTTAAATAAAGTGTTACCCAAGAATTAAGTCGATTAATAGTATATAATTTCTATCTACCCCATATCCCCCTGTGACCCCTGAAGATTTTATAAAGTAATTAAGTTGCTGTCTTTGCTATTATTTCATTTATTAGAGTAGAAGTGAGTCACTGAGAAACACTTATGTGCCCTGTGTAGTGAAACAGTTCAATTACGGCTAAAGCAAATCAAATTATTGATTTTAACAGACTTAGCTTTAAACACACAGCCAGACACACGCTGGGGAAACCACAAATAAAATAATCTATTCTACCTGTTTAACCACACCTTCATCTAAGCAGCAGAGACAGCTACAGCCAACACACACACACGTAATGCACTGTGGTTAACCTCTCATTGTTGGTAATGTCCAGGTGTTTGTGGATGGAGAGAAAAGCCTGTTTGAGGAAGACAATCCTCTTGCGCTCCTCGTCCTGCGATTGGTCAAAGATGGACTCCATCTCCTCCATGTAGCGTGGAGCGTAGCGGTTCACCTCCTCAAGGACTTTCTCATAGCGGGCACGAACCTGAAAACATTTAGACACACTTTCACACACTGCTTGGGGACCCATTGGGTATAATAAGTTGCTTGATAATACCAATTAGTAAATGTTACTGGGGAAGTTACCTATTAGCCCATCAGCAATGTGTGCAGTGAGCGACAATTGATTTGTGCAAACAGTTCATGCACACTTGACCTGCTTAAGGATGCTGCGACTGGATTTGAAGCAAGGACATCAAACATCGAAAGGTTGACAAAATAGCCAACTCAGTGAAAAATGGACAGATAAATTTGCCCTAATCTTGCCATATCATTCAATCTGTGTTTAATTTGACAAATGACTCAATTGCTGTATGCAAAAGGGTGCTAACATCACTAGCCAGCACTATAATGAATCAAAAATGTTTTATATATGTTATCTGACCCATCTAATGTTGGATCAGGATATCTAATCTACTGTTTATTTATGAATTGGCCCCTGTCATTGGTCAAAAGTGGCCCCTGGGGAAAACAAGCTGAGTATCCTACCCTGCCCTTTCCAAACCTGTACCCCATAGCCAGAGCCTTCCAAATGCCTTTTGGTATTTGTGGTCCCCAAAACTAGAATTACAACTAAATGTGGGGGAAAAATGAAAAAGAAAAACTTTATTTATCTAAAATAACTCAAAACAAAACTGCTCATGGATTGTTCATAGTTTTTGTTGTGATGCAGTTCTCTACTCTTCTTCCTTCCTTGGAAATTCACTTCATTCAATTCAATTCAAATCTGAATTAAACATTTCACACAGACTGCCATTTCTTCCCAATACACTGAATTGTTCACATCCATTTTTGCTGGCTAGCAACCTTGTTCTTCTTTGTCTTTTGTTGGCATCGGTACATTTCTTGATGCCACGGACTGTCAGTCTGTGAAATAGCCTCAAACAGGCAGAAGGAAAATGTGTTCCATCGTCCTGAACCCGTGTGTGCATGAAATACAAAACAACTGCTCAGTACCACCAGTGATCAAAAACTCCACACAGTGCCTTTAATCACTGACGAAATTCAGCAGATAACTGATGGAGCAGATGGAGACCGTGGACAGTGCCAATCAAAAATCATTAAAACACACATGTCTCACCTTTTCGGCCTCCTGTTGAACCAGCTCTCTCTCCTCCTGGATCTTCTTCTGTTTGTCGATGGCAACATCCGGGTTTCCCTGAGCGTGTGCCTCTCGCTCCCTGGCTGCCTGCTCTTTACGGCTCACTTTGTGGTACGCACTCCTGGCTTTATCAAGCTGTGGATGAAGCAAAACATGCCTTATTATCTACAGTTGTGGACGAATAAGGAAAATCCAGGACGAAGCTTTCACAAAAGGTGTGTCCGTCAACATGGACTTTACGTGACACCAACAACCATCTCATGCATTTCAAAAGCAATGTAACTTGTACAGTTAATTTTGCAAACTGAGATGCACCTGACTTGAAAAGCATCTTCCTGATACCCAGAACAAAATAAAAAGTGGTGCATTAAGTCTGCGGTCTAAATACAAATTTTGAATCGAAGCCATTTACTTAATGAGTACCCATCTGTGATTTTGCAGTCACTTTAAGTATGTATGAAGTATTGATTCTCTAAGGGGCTTCTGTATTCTTGATGCAATTATGTAATTCTGCTTTTGATAAATGTCCTCTTGTCCTTAGCTGCTTTCAAATCCCAGAAAAGCCCTGATTGAAGTGGCTCATTGCTTTTGAATGCATAAGATAAACTGTTGAGAAGTGAGTTTCTTGTTTGAAGGTCTCTGTTCAGGTCACGAAAAATAATGTCTTCTAAATGTGATTATATTTTTGTTGATTGTTGTGTTTTTTGAAAAGGAAGAAAAGTCTGTTGCAAAATATCCAAAATGCTCATTTTTGTCTCCAGCTGGATCGATGGTTGTGTCCCACTCTTTGTTTAATTGACAGCAGCTGGCAGACTGTGGGGAACTAGAGACAAAAGAACGGTCTATGAGATTGCATGACACACCCACTTCACTACATTACACACTGATAGCTTCCTGGATTCCTGTGGAGCCGAAGATAGACCTACTTGAACTTGTGCTGTAGCCTACATGTCACAGGCAGACAGCTGTTGCTGGTGGTATTAACAGTAAGGACCACATCAGCATATAATTGGATCCAGGTGACATATCAGGTACGTTAACATGCTGTTTAATGTGAGGCAGCTTAACAACTCATTAGCTAAAACTGACATCAGCAGTGCACTTTTCCCCGGTGAATGTTTGTTTGGTCGCTCTTTCAACAAGAAGGACAAGATATGTGTTTGTGTGTGTAAGTTAGACGACGTAAGCATGAAAGCTAATATGGGTTGTTGTTCAGTCCGTGGCTCGTGTTGTGCAGCTGCTGTCGGCTCTGTTTGCTGTCTCTTCTGACTGTGACAGAATGCTAATGTTCCTGTTTTATGCAAGATGTGATTGGCTATAAAATAGGTTCAATATATACATAGATGGACACCAGAACGGTAGTCCTTTTTGATTTCAGATTTTTTGTTATAGCACAAGATGTGTATGTTGTGCCGCACATAAAATGAAATGTAATTTTAGTTGGACTACATTGTGGATGTATCGGGCATTTCACGTCAAAAGAAGCCTGGATTCGTGTTTTTTATATCTTTCAAGCTAGAGCTTTTAATCATCAGCATAATCCGGTGTAACCTGACCTTTTTAAGTCGCTTGGCCCACGGCTTCTGAGCACGTATAAAGCCTGTCTCAGTGTCCTGAGACTCCTTAAAGCCCCCAAATAACTTCTTGTGGAAGGTGTCCTTCTGCCAGGTCCTGACCCGATCTCCATCTTCCGACACAAGGGAGCGACAAATGGAGGCATGTAAGGAGGCCAGCCGGTCAGCGGAGGACAGAAAACACTGCCAAGCCTTCAGAAGTGATCCATATAGAGGACCTGAGGGAGGAGGACGAAGACCAGGGAATCACAAAGTCCTAAAACTTTCTTCGTACTTTAGAAACAATTCTGATGAGCAGGAACTGTTTACATGAAACTAGAAGGTACGTATTGTCACCTCTTATCACAAAAAGGAGACTTTATTATCACAGTTTTCATGCTGTAGACACAACTAACTGGGGTTGCAGCTACACTTACTGGAGTCCACGACTGGTTTCCACTTGTTGCTCCATTCACTCAGTTGCTGAGCGTACTGCCGCTCCACGCGAGCTCTCTCTTGGAAACACGCCACTATGTCATTACAGGCCTGGAAGGCGTCTTCTGTTCGCTTCACAGTGCGCTGATAGTTCCCAGGCTGCCAGGACACAAAGAGAAAGAGCTACTGTTAGCATGAAATAAACAGGGGGATGAGGGAGGTCCAATTGAGTGCTTTAAACCCTGATATTAATACCCCATAACTATTTTCTGGGATTGAAAAAGCCCAAAGTGGGAGATATTTTTGCCAGTATTCAATACAGCCTTTTAGTTTCCTTTCTTTTTAGTTTCACCATTTCAATGCCAGAGAATACAAAATTGTACATCTGCTCACAGTTTATTCCTGGCAGAGTGGCAACAGCATGTCGACCATAAACTGATTTAGACAAACTAATTTAGAAACTAAAACTGAGCACTGAAATGGTCCAATCCAGCATGGCTCTCTTATAACTACTACTTCTACTGTATATATTTCTGGTACTGTTACTATGAATATACTGCTATTACAAACACAACTGCCACTGCTGCTCCGAGTACAACCTTGCTTTTGTGATTCTGTGATTAATAACATTAAAAGGAATAGTTCAACTTTTTGGGAAAAAACATTATTTGCTCTCTTGCCAAGAGTTAAATGAGGAGATTGATACCACTATCATTAGCTTAGTTTACTAATGAACACGCTGGCATCTTGATTGTGTAATCTGCAAACACTGAAGTGCAAAATTGAATGCTGTTTTACAGGAGTTTATGTGCCAGACTATTGCTGCAACTTTCTGGAGTCTCTTCTGGTTGCCTGGCAACTGTTCCCTGTTTACAGTCTTCATGTTAAGTTAAGCTAACCAGCTGCTGGCTCCTGCAAGGCTATATATTTACTGTTCAGACGTGAGAGTGATATCGATCTTCTCATCTAACACAAAGTGTATCAAAGAGTCAAAGCGTGTTTCCCAAAATGTCCAACTATTCCTTTAATGGTTGCTCTGCTCCATTTAGGTGTTCCCAGTAAGTTGTGCCAGTTAACCAGCATGCACAAATTCTTAATCTGGAACTTCCTAAATGGAATTTATCCATTAATAGTGCTGTATGCTGTTAAAGCACTACCACTATAAGAACTGCTACCTCTTTAACATTTAACAGTCGCTATTGGTCTGTATCACATTCTCCGGTCAGGCAGTCACAACAAGGTCCAGCTTGCATCCTCCTCTCCTTTCACAGCTGTGACACCTCTGCAGACGTCTAAGGTCAACCCCCACGTGCCACAAGTGACACTTTACTGGCGTTAAGTTTCCTGTGGCAAAGTCTGTGGGTGTGGTCAATGGACATGAGGACAACACCGGGCGTAAAAGGCCAGACGGAGAGAGGGCAGCAGAGGCAAGGCCCTGAGTGTAATAACATATCTGAGGCAAATGTGTTGTTTGTAGATGTGGTATTTGGAAATCTCTGCAATTTTCCTGGCAGCCGCTGTCAGCTCCTACTCAGCACTCACTCCTACTCTCTTTTTCGCTTTCTGTCAGACTCTATCTGTTAGTCACTGACACATTTCGACAGCTGGTTGGATGAAGTTTCTGGACACCATATATGTTGTCATGTTATTTTAAATCATCTGAGGCAATGCAGTTACTGTAAATGCCACAAAATTGATTAAAGAAATGGACATAAGTGAGCAGAACTTTCTCATGGCTGACATTTTTACTTGTCAAACAAAGGGGTAACTAATAACGTCAATCATGGAGCTACAGTGAGGGTGTTGTGCGTGCTGGGTCATTGTCAGGGCTTACCAGGACAGCTAAATGTAACAGAGAGACATTATTAATATTATGAGTTATATCTGTGCTTTTTCTGATATGTAAAGTCAATATGTCTGCACACAACAGACAGCACATTGTCTTATAATTAACACTGTCTGAATGCCTTGAATACGTTAAACAAAGTACACGCTGCACAGTTGATATTGTAAGCCACGACGCTCTTACTTTTCTTTGGCAAATTCTCTGTAAGACGATATTTCATTCTTCAGTTAACTGTGAGCAGACCTTTGCTTCCAGCAGTGACTTTGTCAGAGTATTCGACCAAAGACCTAAATCTTTGTTCTTTACTACTAATTGAAAAGGTCTTCGATCCTAATGGGACTCTTAATTAGTGGTAAATTTAATGCGGGTGCACCGGAAAGGTCAAGCAGTTAAGTCTTCGTATGTCTAAACATGTTGGTAGTGCTAGCTGTAATTGTAAGACCAACATGCAGTATGTTTTCTTCTCCAGGTAGTATAATCAATATACAAGGATAAAAGGTCCTTATTTATCATTTTACAATACAGGGTTGTGTAATTAAATTCAGGTCTTGGAAAATACAGTAACATCAATATGATGCAAATACGTAGGACATGTCCAATAGAATAAAAGTTCATTTATTTCAATATCACATTTTTATTTCTTTTTTACTATTTTCAAAGTTTAGCTACTTCTGTTTCTACTTGTAAGGGCATTGTTTAGGGTGATATATGTTTCCCTCCTTTAACACTGACATTTAACCTGGTCGTCACATAATTAACAGTAGTTATAAGTTAGAATA
Source organism: Dicentrarchus labrax (assembly GCF_905237075.1). Lineage (NCBI taxonomy): Eukaryota > Metazoa > Chordata > Actinopteri > Moronidae > Dicentrarchus > Dicentrarchus labrax. The sequence goes on from NW_026136722.1 coordinate 14,863,319, forward strand.
CAGCATGTACAAAAACATGCATCCTGAATGTAAAAGTGATTTATTTTCATACTAACAGACTTCACAGAAAGCTATCGCGGCACTCAATGTGCTTTTATTGAAACTATGTAGTTTCCTTATGCCTTAATCAGAATCAATCGGGTGCTTCTCATCAGGCCCCCCTCTCCGTCTCTCTCTCCTTCTTCCTTACTTTCTTTCTTTCTGCCTCTGTTGTGGTTTGCACTGACTCTCCTCACTCGTCTGAGAATTAAACAGAAACAGCTGAGGAATCCAGTTTGAGGCCAACGGCAATGCTGCAGAGACCCAGTTGGCCAATCTCTAAGGCAGATGCAAATCCGCTACTAGAGAATCTGTCCAAGCAACAAAAGGATCAGAAAATGGCCACGTTCCTCTATTGAAAAATCACATATCATGTATACCGGCGATCCTATCCAGGCTATAAAGCATGTCAGTGCTCAGAAAGAGTGGTTGCAGAAGTAGTACAGCACCAGCAAGAGTAATATTGGCTGTATGGTTGCAGTAGTACTAGCAGTAGTAGCATAAGTGGTTGTAGTATCAATGGCATCAGTGACAGTTATAGAAAAGGAATTGTAAGTAGCAATAGGAGTGGTCATAGTAATAGTAGTATTCATGGAGGTAGAAACAGTAGAAGTAAACTATATCTTTGCCAGCTTTTTTATTTATGTCCTTGCAAAGTGCTTTTAAACCAAATATAGATCAGTGTACAAAACAAAATGTCCATTTCATGAGACACAGCACACCATTAAACACGATTAGAGCTTGATGCCTTACAGACATGTTTTTCTTTCTTTTTTTTAAAAAGATAGATTAATCAGTACAGTCAAACATTTACAAAGTCTGTTTCAGATTTAAAACACTATCATCTTTTGTTTTACACTTGAAAACAGCATAAAGGGCTCTTATGAGAGCCTGACCATGTAGTACCTCGTCAGTGATCACCACAGAATGAATCAGCAGAGAGTAAAGAGGCCAATAATGGAGCCGAGGCATCACAGCAGCATGTATCTACTAGTACAAATAGTACACTTGTATACTCTACAGAATACACGTAATTGCAAACCTCTTCAAGTGATGGTGACATTGCAAATACAAAAGAGCTTAAGTTTGCAATGTAATGACAAACAGCCCTTGAGCATGGCGGCAGGATGACACAGAGAGGAACTGGCCTGGAAACACATCCAACACAACAGGAGGCTGCCAAAATTACAGGAGGGGAGAGATGAAAGTGGGGCAGCCCATCAAGGCCAACGGGAGACAAAGCCAATATTAAAGCGGTAGCATGCTCAAATTAGATAGTCAGGCACTTTGAATGTTGGAAGTGTTTACAGCTTTAAAACATGGTGCCAAAACTGAACTGTGTCTTCTTGTAAACAGAATGCAGAGAAGTTCACATAATGGAAAAATAAAATACTTTGATGTTTCTAACTGCTGATGAATTGTATTAAAGGAGAATTTGTTCAAAAAGTCATTTGCAATTTACAAAAATGTCACATTTCTTATCAGATTAGACTTATTGTGTATACTCTTTGTTTGTTGGAATACAGTGGAATACTACAGAAAAGTAAAAAAAAAAAAAAAAAAAAAAAGGGAGCATCTTAAATAATAAGTTTAATAATAATTAAGTATAAATAAAATTGTGTTCTTCCATTTCACTAAGTTGTGGTGGTTCTGGTTTCAGACCTTGTTATCTGCTTAAGTGCAGCTATTCTGAAAAGATATTTATCATTTTCTTGAGAGCTGTGGTGTTCTACCAAGTAATAGTTGTTTGGGCCCTAAATTAAGTTAACCCTGAAAAATGGAGTCCATAACTTTACTTATTTCTGTCCGATACTGCTGCAAGACTGGACAGGAGATGAAAATAATATTAGATTTATGCTCAAATAAAACTGTAATAAAACTGTAAAGCTTAGCTGTCTGTGTAATTTTCCTTGTTACCTGTGAATTATTGATATGATTATGATCTAAAGCTTCTATGGGGATAACACTGGAATCTATCTACTATAATCTATTGTTTATAGTACTGATATAAGTCATATGCATGCATATATTGCATACATATATACATTTATTTGATGTTGCTTATTTAATTTTTTAATTCATTTTTCTTTTTCATCTCTTTTCTTTATTCAGTTATGAATGAAAGCCATCACCTCTGTATTGACAGTATCCTCTCAATAAAACACTTGGTAGTATAAATTTGGTAGTCTTAAAGCTAAGGTAGGTAGAGTATATCAGAACCATTTTTTTAGTTTTATTGGTTGAAATTCTCTTCACATCCCGACAGAAATTAATAAATCAAAATCCAATATCTGCAGCAGTCACAGGCCTGTTATAAGCCCACCTGCTCTACTTCTGCACACACTGCCCATGCCCTCATTGCATATGACTGCAGTTTTCAACAGCAACATATAGCAACAGATCAATCCAGAGTCAACATCTGTGTAGCTTTTCACTGATGGTGACAACTGAGGGATTGGTAAATATCTGGTCTGTCTTGTTTTGGGGGGAATTTGTTATTTTCCTGTAGTATGTAGAACTACGTATGAATGAGTCGTGAAGTACCGTAATTGGATATGGTTGAGAATGATACGCTATTTTGGGAAAGTTGAAGATCAATACCATTGCCATGTCTGTATGGTAAATATGAACCTGCAGCCAGCAGCCAGTTAGCTTTGTTTAGCACAGACTAAAAACCATGGAACAACTAGCCTGGCTCTGTCTGAAGGTAACAAAATCCATCTACCAGCACCTCTAACACTCACTAATTAACACTGGAGTCCCGTCGTCATGTGAAGACTTAAGGAAGTCACTGTTTATTAAAGACACTACAAATAAACCTCATGCATGTGGGCAGTAATAAGCTTTTTTAGCAGAACAATGATGTTGCAGCGAGCAGTGAAAATGGAAAAAACTTGTCCTGGATCCCCAGAGACATAACCCCTGCACTATACAGTGTACTTTGTCGAGCAAACACAGACAGTCAAATACCTAATGAGCTGAGCACTATCACCAAAACCTTCCCGGGGCTGCAGTTAACCCAAGCAAAGCAGCTGAGTGTGTACAATGGTTACTGCTCACATTTAAAAAACGAAAGCACAGCACGCTGATACCTGAACGACAAAACAGTTTAGTCTGTTCTGACTGTAAGGTCACTGAGACTCGAGAGACCAAGGGAAGAGCTATCTTGTGGATCAGTGTCTCTCTCTCTCTCTCTCTCTCTCTCTCTCTCTCTCTCTCTCTCTCAGAAGACAAACAGATAGAGAGACAGAGCCACACACAAACACGTAATCTTACCATCCAGAAGCTGCGATTGTTGACATCTTCAGGGCTGTTTTCTGATGGTAGCGTCGACATCCTGTTCTCTGAGAGAGTAAGGAGTATATGATTAGTTTAGCGTATGGTATCACTCCTGCCTTTCATATGTGCACTGACCTTTTTTTAATTGGCTTCCACGTGCAGGTAATGGAGGCTTTGGGGCTTTGTAGCTACAGCATTAACAATGAAATGTTTAAAATGAGCATGGAGTTCAGCAGAAGTGATTCCATTTAGACAATGTATGTGCCTTATTTTAATTATAGATTTTATTCTCACCTACATTGTAGACAGTTTTAAAATTCATACCAGCTAAAATCCTTGCATATGGGTGTCAGTCGAGACCCACATACCCACTAGGAAACCTGCCAGATGAAGTATCCCTATATCAAAACCATGTTACACATTTGTTCATTTGAATTTCTTTTAAACTTGACATTTAATTAATAATCCAAAAAGTCGGTTTTTTAATTGCTTTTCAATGGAAATACTATTTCAATTATTTTAGTCATTTATGCATTACGTTAACTATCTATTTCAACTGTTTATTCAGTATTTTTTTGCTATCTGCTATCTGTTTATCCACTACTGGCCTAGTTTAACCATTTATCCATCAAGTTTTTCCTCTTTGCGCCTCTGCTTGCTTGCTATGTATTTTTCAGGCATTTTCAGGCATCTTATAGTGTTCAGGTGTTACAGATGACTCAATGTGTTGACATATTTTTTAAACAAATCATAATTTCTATTATCAAATTACTCCTCAGCCTTGTATGTACCCTCTACCAACTGCAGAAGTACCCCCGGGGAAAGTACCTCTGGTATGTCTATTTGAAGGTCTGTGATATGAACGCATTTGATATCCCCTCAGATAAATGACTGCTGCACTCTTGTCAGGACTAATGTGAAGATATACAGCAGGTGTAATTTGTCAGTGACTGAATCGTATAATGGAGGCTCTGTAAACCCATTATAGACTTGTAGTTACTGTTGGGTGGTGGCGTGTACAGTAAATTTGAACCAGGACCTGTACAGTAAATCGAGGCAGTGTCGAACATGCCTTAACAACATCAGTGAGCATGGAGTATCCTGTCCCAGCATTCCCAGCTTTGAAACACGAGCTATCCTAAAATAAACTGGGGGGAAAGGTCAGCACATCCTATCATTCACGCTCACTTTCTTCCCATGCTGGTGGCCTTGTCTTTTCTTTTATTATTGTGAAAAGAAACACCGGCACACTTTATCATGTGCTCTAACCAACTACAGACACAGGCACACAAAGCAAGAAGTGACGGAAATGGGTAAATCAAGTGATCCACATACGGTGTTTGTGATCTTTTAATGTTACTTTATGCTCATGTGGTTCCACTTCCAAAAAAGAAACTTTTCCGCTTAAATATTTAAGCACAAGCAGTTTTGCCTTCTGGTGTTTCAAACCCTTGATGCACCCGGAGCTGAACTCCACCCAGACACAGCCTTTATGTCTTGCCTGTTTTTCTTCCCTGCAGCCATCTCTCCCTGTTGCTCTGTTAGGCGCACAATTAGATTCAATGATTTTCCTCCACATTCTGCTGTTCACGGGGCATCACATGCTCCACATAGAGCATAATGCGATGCCTCTCCCTGCCTGAGTCTCCCTCAGCTTGCCTCTGTCATGTCTTTACAGCAGAGGTCTCATAGATTACACAACCCTGGTGTGCAAGAGGTCAGAAAAATAAGGAATCGCCTCCCTTTTAACCCTTGACCTCAACTTCCTGTCCCATTGCTGGCTTACTTCTTTCGGGGTATGACTGTGTCTTGAGTTTTCAGAGGAGTGTGGGGGTGGGGCAGCTCTCCCTGACTAATATAAAATAATTTGGTGCATTCCTGAACGTTTTACTATGTAGTCTTCAACCTTTTCACACTTATCAGTCCCAATTGTTGTATAAAAGATTTGCCCTGTAAGTACACAATCAAGTGTGAATTCTAACCTCAACTATCTACTGACCTCTACTATCTTAGCTGTGATCTACTTGCCTCTCAAATATGATTTCATGCTCTTTTAAGCATTGTGTCTCTGTCTATGTGCAAGAGAAACTGTGCTGTACCACTCCATATCTACTGGAATGAATTAGATGGCATCATAGGCCTTTCAAATATGATTTCATAGACTGTATGATCAACCCCTCTAAAGGGCTGGGATTTGTCCAGACTTTGTTGTACTCTGAATATGTAAAAACCTAAATCTGATATCCTTAAAAAAGGAAAAAAACATCCAATTCGCTCTCTGTGCTGTCTTTGATATTTGTGAAGCTATAAAAGATAAAAGCAAGTGGTAACACATGTATCATGTGCTATACTTCACTGTCCTTTAAGTACAACACAGAGTATACTGTATAACTTACCACCTACCAGCACAGATCTAATTCCACCATGGGTCCACCAGACTTTTTATAATCTCTTGGCAGGTCAGACAGGAAATTTGTTCCCCCAGTTTTCAAAAGTCCTTAGGCGATCCAGTAACTTGTGTTAACCCAGTCCTTCCAGCATCTAAAACTCTAACTTTACGTGTAAAAAACTTTATAACAACTAACTAAAATTGAAGCTCATTTGTGTTATAAGAGCTTCGAACCAAGCAACTCTTTCACCCCTCTATCCTGCACCCACTCTGACACACACACACACACACACACACACACACACACACACACACACTCCTCCCCCTGTCCCCGTTTCATCTGTCACACATAACTCACCACACACACATTGCATAGAGGAAATATATAGTAACAAATGAACACACAGAGCAGAAATAGGAGCTCAATCATTCCATCAGAGTTCTCTGAAATGCAACGATACCACCGTGAAAGGCCAACAGCTCCTTACCTCTGTAAATGTTGGGGCCCTCTCTGCTTCAACCCCCTTTTTCCTCTTTTGTTTTTTCAGGTCAGAACTTTTTTTTTTCCCAGTTCAGTCTTTGTGCAGAGACTCTCTCTCTCCCTCTCTCTCTCTCTCTCTCTCTCTCTCTCTCTCTCTCTCTCTCTCTCTCTCTCGCTCTTTTCTCCCTTGTCTTGTCCCCTTTACACTTCTCTTGCACTTCTCCAACTTTGATTTTCCACTCGTTATGGACAGTGCTGCTCCTGCTCTTCCCCTTCCTTTGGCCCACTGTTTGTGTCAGATGAGTTGGCTTCTTTTTTTTTCCTCCCTCCTTCGCCGCCCTCACTCCCTCCCTCTCTCCTACTCTCTCTCTCTCTCTCTCTCTCTCTCTCTCTCTCTCTCTCTAAAACAGCTGCAGGCAACTTATTCTCTTGTTCTTTGTACTTCACCAATTGTTGGAGATTGTCTCTCTCTTCGACTCTTTCATTTACTCGCTTCACCTCCCTCAGTTAAAGTGTCAATGAAGAATGCCATATTGTGGTTTTTTTGGTGTGTTTTTGTGTGTGTGCAAGTCTAGGTGAGTCAGACAATAGCTGAGTCACTCAGCCGGAATCTGTGTATGCATTTGTGTATGTGTGTTAATTGGTCTATTAACTATGTTTTTTACTATTTTACAAAGTAGGACAAAGCATGACCAGATAAGGAAAACTCCATCCCTATGTGCTTGTCTTTATACCCCCTCTTTCCTCCCCTCAACAGTCCCTCGGGATAGTTTGGTAGGCCTGCCTCCACAGCTGGAGGATACATCCGGTGTGTATGTGTGTGTGTGTGTGTGTGTGTGTGTGTTAAAGGCAGAGATTCTTTGAAGTCAGAGACCCTGAAGAAGAATTGCTCACATTCACATACCCCCCCCTGCTTCATGCTATGCTGAACTTGTGAAACTTTGCCTCGCCAGAACATGCCATGTAAATAGACAGCTGTTGCAATGTTTACGCCCATCTACAACCTGCTCTTAGAAAAACAGTAATCCTATGTTAGTAATCCTATAATCAAATCTGGAAAGATAGTAGACAGATATCATGAAAGCACTGTGAGATCCTGTGATTAAAATGATAATAGCCATAAGAGACAGAAAATGTCAGCAAGTGGAATAAGGTCCCAGATAAGTGACGTTAGTTTAAGTACAGATTCACCATGCAGTGGCACAATCCCTATTGGAAAACTTAAGGGAATATTATGACTCTAACTCCAGCGCAGCGTTTTTCTTGTCAGTTTTTCAAATAATGAATCATACAAATGAAATGTTTTGCTGAGAAAATATTGTCTCAGTGTTATTCTTGCACTAACTCATGCTTTACTTTCAAGTTGTCCCTTGTTCATCTCATATTAAAAAAAAGGTGCAAATGGTGACTTTAAAATCCAGTCTACCTTGTTTATGTTGATGTGAATTAAATATTAGTTCTGACCTACAGATGCATGTAGAATAGTCTAAATGAAACAGGCTTTATAAGAAGTTTTTTGAGAAGGCATATTTTAAGCCAACCAGTAAACAACAGGGGTCCAACTGCTTTGCAAAGTGCTCAACCACATGTAGCTGTGTTTAAAATGATTAATTGTTTTGGAGCATTTGACATTCAAAATTATGACATCTGCTGGTCAAATCTTGGTACTGCACATGTAAAGTAAACATCTATATAAGTGAACTCACTCTTTCTATTTGGTTCAGTTATGGTCTTATCATATTAACTGGTCACAGAGTTTACAGCTCTACTTTCAAATAGTGTGGCAGATTAGTACAGGGGTGTAGTGGACTCCTGTGGCTGCACCAAAATTAATGAGTTTGTGGTGGACTTCAATAGCCGAAAAAAAAAACACCGCCTAATCCTATTTTCCATCCAGGGGGTGATGTGGACACTGTGCAGGGCTACAGGTACCTGTAAGTACCCCTGGACAACAAGCTGGACTGGGCTAAGAACACAGAGGCTGTGTTCAAGAAGGAGGCTCCGGTCATTCAACGGTCTGCAGTACCGTGCTGAGGATGTTCTACCAGTCTGTGGTAGCCGGTACTATTTTCTTTGCTGTCAAGTGCAAGGGGCTGCAGGGTGTGGGTCGTTTATGCCAACAGAATCATTCAGCTCATCAAGAAGACTGGCTCCTTCCCGGGGTGGAGCTTGAGTCTTTGCTACTGGTGTCAGAGAGGAAGATGCTGCGCAAACTGCCAAGTATCGTGGACATGATCTAGCATAAGTGCACCTTCAGCAGTAAACTTTTATCACCACCAAGCTCTACAGAACGCCACAGGAGGGCGTATTTCCTGTGGTGGTCAATCTCTACAACTCATCTACCTCACACAGAGAGATGGACAGCAGACGCAGGGGGTGCTGAGCTGGCTTCAGCCTCCATTTCAGCTCTGTTCTGCTCTCTTTGTTTAGTCTCCCTCTTTCTCTCTGGATTACTGTCTCTCATGGATTGCACTCATTTGATAGATCAATACTCTTGTCTGTTTCAAGTCTAACATCGCTACATGAAGTCATAGTGTTTATCTACATTGACACTTGATGTAGATTTAAATTTTAATTTTGAAAGTTCAGTAGTTAGTATACCATTGTCTTGTAACTACAACCTTCTGCGATGAGTTTTATTTTGAAATTCAAGTATTGCGACGCTATTGTGTCTACTTAGATTTTTCAGCATATTTATTTAAATATTTCCTGCTCTAGTGGTCACAATCAATAATAAAAACTCAACATTTGTCAAAATAAGAACTTAATTTACAACTGTAATGTTATGTCTAAATGATGTCCAATAAAATGAAGAAGGTGTAGTTACCCACTGTACCCTCTAGAGGGGTATCAACACATAAACTCCACTCTTGCTGATCCACTCCCCTTGCACGGAAACTGCCTGACAAATGCTACTTTCAGAGAACCTTCTTGCTCTCTAGGCTAATTGTATTGTAAAGCTGTAAAGAAAGTTATTAATTCCTTGCAGCAAGTTTGTCTGTAATCATAGGTACACCCTGGTGGTCACAATATGTAACTACACCTATTGTCTATTGTAGTTTTTTTTGTGTCTTTTGAAGGATTTAAAAAATTACAATGCTATATCTTACTCACTGTGACCACTAGGGGGCAGAGGTTCTCATTCATTATAGACATGGTACGTTGAAAAGACCACATGTTCTGTAAAGCTTTTAGTGTATGAAGGTCAGTGATAAAGTGCACAACATATTGCTTAAAAGTTAGTGACATTTTATACACCTGTTAATCTACCTGCTCCATTTATCTTTCCTTTTTGTAACATAGGTGAATTGGGACATAGGGGCCTCAATTGGGCCACAACTGTCGCACAGCGGCCCGGAAGTCACCACTGGAATGATTCTACCTGTGAGAAATGTAACATGAACCAAAACACCATTCAGATAAAACAGCACACTAATAAAAATGGGCCACCACAAACCCAGCACCACCCGATGTCTCGACAAAAACGCAACAATTCTATTCAATCCAGGTGATTGTTCACTAATGAAAACATACAGCAATAACAAACTCTTTGAAACACTCCCCGCTGGCAGGAGGCTGCGGTCCATCAGGACCAAAACCTCTTTCCGTCTGCAGCTGGCCTCATTAACAAGGCCTGGTACCCCCACTGACACTGACTCTAATACCCCCCCCTGTATATGCAGTATGCATTACATTAATGCACTTCTGTACAGTTTTCTTATCTTTTCTTATCTTTCTTATCTTTATTTATCTATATTTTTAATAAGTACTTTATTCTTGTGTGATTTTCGTGTGACATGTGATTGTAAATTTTATTTTAAGACAAATTCCTCCTATGTGTAAAAACCTACCTGGCAATAAATCACATTCTGATTCTGATACCTATAAATATTACATTCAAATTCTGCCTACGGATCCTCCTAAAGGTCACACACTGGACCATTTAAGGGGAGGATTTCTTGTATTTAGCTCCCCCCCCTTCCCGTCCAGCAGGTGGCGATAGTGCACTTGATCTGACTCCCGACTGCCAATATTTAAAAGAGGAAGAAGCAGCTGCAGCAGCCCTCAGTCGGGTCCTGTGTGCCTCGAGGGTAACGTCACAGCGGGAGCAGGTAAGATGACGTTATGAATTTCTCTAATGTGAATTGTCTTTTGTGATAAATATGTTTAGAGTACAGGAATAACTTGTCACACCTGGATATTGTTTTCATTCATTGCTGCGGAAACGTAAAGTTTAATTCGGTTTGACGGCAGCAAGAAACCGCGGGAGCCGTTTTGTGAATGAGTTTATGGAAGTATAAACCGGCTTTTTGCGGATATATTTTTTTGCCGAAGTTAACACGGTGACATGTTGCAATGACTCAACGCATTGTGGCTACCTGCGTGCTTCATATTGTGTGGTGTTGGACGCGGCAACTTTAAATTGACGCGTTTTTGAATTGGGTTTGGTGGATCTCCACGTGGTAGGCCTACCAGGTGACACTAGCATGCTAGGAAGCTAACAGTCTGAGGAGATGGTCCGCAATGATACGATAACGAGCAGGAAAACATGAAGAAACAGTAAAACATGAATTTAATGATACAATTTAATTAAAATTGAACGTAGCTGTCCCTCTCCCCTGATGACTTGCACTGGGCTCTGAGTCTGAATGGAGAGAAAAGTGCATCTTTGGCCCTGACAAGCCAGAGTTTCTGAGGAGAAAATAAAAGTTAATATTACTATATTACTCAAAGGTGTTTATGGTCCTGACTATCCAGTAACACAATGTGCTTTTTGTCCTTTTCAGGTCTCCTCTCAGCAAGTGAAACCATCCCTAGCCTGGACTCCACTCGGCTCAAAGGTATGTAAAAAGCAACTTATCCTCAGTTATAAATGCTCTCATAACAACCGCCGGCAGCAAACTGTGGAGGTTTTTTATGAAATCTTAAAACATTTTCATTATAGACAGGTGTAGTTATGCACTGTGACCACTGGAGGGCAATAAACACATGATTTTACCCTTATAAGTCAAAACGGACATAACAGCATCTTCACAGTTAATTCAACCCTGCTGACATTAAAAAAGAGAGCATTTAAATTAAGCAGAAGTGTAGGTGGGGTTCTGTATAGAAATGGGGACGTAAAGAGCGCCTGGTCGTGGTGATTGATAAGAGATTCTTTGGAGAGTATTGAAGTGAAATTAGCTGTATGAGCTACTGCAACTGTGTGTGTGTGCACATAACATTAATTCCTGTAAGTTGTTTTAAACTTTGAGTATGGATTTAGCTGTCCCTCTCCCCTGATGACTTGCACTGGGCTCTGAGTCTGAATGGAGATAAAAGTGCATCTTTGGCCCTGACAAGCCAGAGTTTCTGAGGAGAAAATAAAACCAATGATGGTCAAAAATTTGAATTAAAACAACATTTTAACTCTTGTTGCTTTTGTTGTTTTCAGATCTACAGAAGTCAAGCCACTCACAAACTGGACATTAATCAGGTTTGTGTTATAACACCATATCTTGGCCTCCAATATGAATGCTGCTCTCTTGTGATGTATTGCACTGGGCTCAGAAAATCAGTGTTGAAAAAAGTGCAGCTCTGCCCTTGACAAGGCAGAGTCTGAGGAGATGATTGCTACAACATGTCATGAACCTTGTAGGATTATGATTATGTTCTGAATTGTTTGGCTGACTGCTGTTTTACTGTTTTTTTTTTTCAGGTACTGGTCTTCAGGCAGAAAAGATCTCCTTTTTATAACTATGTTGTAATGTCATTTTCTTGTATTTTATTACAATGTTTTTGGTTTAATGTCCTGTATTTGCTCTGATTAAATAAACCTCTGCATCTTAATTTGTGACATGATTCCTCTGCATCATTTATAACTCAAAGCACTGAGTCCCATACTGAAATTTACTGATTAATTATATATAACAAAATTGCAAAGTCATGCACGCAAGGTTAACTTGAGTCACTTTAATGTGTTCATTTTTGGGGGTTTTGCTGTGTGCTGTTACAACACGTAACTAGATTAATGACTGCAAATATTTTGTATATAGAGGTTAGCAGTAAAATACTCAATGCCACTTAAACTAAAACATGTAAAAAGAAGAGGCGCTAACGTCTTTGTTTGAGGGAGACTTAGATAAATTACTAAATACATATTTAATAAGAGAATGTGGAAACCAGGGTAATAATGATATTGCATTGACATTTTAAAACCATGATATAATTGTAAAAGAACTTGTAACGCCCCTAGGCCAAGCCTTGAAAGTGCTTATATAACTTTAACTATAAAATAATACAGGGGAACTGTACTGGACCCATTGTATTGTATGATTCTTTTGAAGATCAATACTGATGTTAGACACCAAATACACATACTTATACTCTGAAACATGGACATCTTTCTGTGTTTATGGGACAACATACAGTATAAAGAACAGTTTGACAATCTATCCCCCCTTCAGGTGTGTGCACAACACATAAAATACCTTTTTATATTAAAGTTTGTTCTATATAAAGTTAAATTTTTTGCTTTGGCTTCTTTTGAGCATGTTTGTTTACTGTCTGTAACCTGTAATTATTTCATATTTACCAGGTGATTAAGTAATTACAGAGGGTGTAATTTATTTGTAGGTTCCTCCTACGCACAAAATCATTACCTCTTATTTCCTCGTACCTGAGCGTTACCTAGTAAGTGTATCACTGGGGCCCTGTATACACTGTACTTTGCAGGCTGTTATCTTAAGGGTTACTGCAACACCTTCAGCCCTCTGGCAGCTAAATGTGCAGATTTGTGTGCAGAAGATTTGAGAGGAAGGAAGGACCTATAAAGTGAATCAGGGAGTGGAAAAGGTTGAGAAACAGTCACCACACAGTTTAAATATCAGCGTCCAGAAGGAAATGAAATATCAAGAAATCAGAAACCATAAATTAGAACTTTGTTTCTGTATCTTTATTATAATTCTAACAATTTATTATCTCTTAAAACATTTGAAATTCATATATGTTCATATGAATGTGTGTATATGCAGGTCACATATACATATATATTCTGTAAGTTACCTTTCGTCAGTTCATATTCTCATTTTTTAAAAGATCTCTTAAAGGAAAAAGAAATGCTTTCTATAGAGTCAGACCGATTCCCTCAGATCTTAATTTTTCTCCTGACAGCAACGACGAGCCATCACTCCATTATAACTTGTAAATGCAAATAAAGGATTTAAACTGTTCCTCACCAGCCGTTTAACAAGAATATCACTGTATGAGCAAGAGGTTTTCAGAATCTCTTATCCAAAGTTATTAATTGGCCCTATTTACACTAGCAAACTTTCTTTTTAAGAGACCTGATGGAAACGAGTAGAATCTGGATTGAGTTTGGACAGGAAACCAGATTCTGATGGTTCACCCTTTCAGAAACAAACCCCACTCTCTCTGGCTGAAAGTGACTGTAAAACCTCTAAAGGGAAACGTGAAAAGCCACAGTTGCTAATGGAAATAGGGTCATTGCATAATATGCTGGTAATAAACCATGAGCTGCGAGCATACTGGCACACGTCAGCGACTGCAGAAGGTGCTTTGTACAAACAAGAAGATGCAAATGATAAGCGGGAAAAACAGACGGGAGCTCTTAATACTGTCAGGTCATTAACAGTGGAAGGGGGCAGATGTAGAGAACGGGTCGAACTGTATAGAAAGCAGAATAGTTAAATAAATACATTATACCTTTTCATGTTAAACATTATTTGGAAGACAGAGATTCTTTAGAACTTTTGAGACTTTTTTTTTTACATCTTAAACCATAATTATATGACCATTATTTTCATCGTCCTTATTGCTATTTCCCTTGCATTCAAATATAATCTCCCCTTGACCACCATGCAATTACAGAGACAAATCCCCTTTAATGACCTTTGCTCATTCACATTTGTAGCACGTGTGTGTGTGTGTGTGTGTGTGTGTGTGTGTGTGTGTGTGTGTGTGTGTGTGTGTGTGTGTGTGTGCACTTTGAGCGATGTGATCTATGAGCATAGCGGGGCCGGGAGGAGAGTAAACTCCCCAACGATGCCCTGATGTAAGAACGCACGTTTGATATGTGTTCGAGGACTCAAAAGCAGCAGGAGAGGTGAAGTGTTGTTCAAGGTAGAGAGGTCATGAGAGAGCCCTTATATTTGATCTCAGCAACAGTGAGAAAAGCAGGACTGAGGTTATAATGAGATGTAAATGTGCAGTGAAAGCTGATGGGAAATAAAAAGGACTTAAAAAGACTGGGAAAAGAATAACATTTGCGTGTGTGATCTATCAAAAGGGGGTGCTTGTTATCCAGAATTGAAAAAAATAATAATTTTAAAGAACTGGTTTAATAAAGTGACATATAATTTTCACTTATGTGTATCATGGGCATCAGTAACAGGGTAACAGCTGCTACATTTCAGCATCTGCATATAATTGAGTGGCAACAAATAATATTTTGTATTTCTAAAGTTCAACACGTAATTTAGATTAAAGCTCTTTACTCTGACAAAAGAAAAACGGTGAGGAGAAATTAAAAAGAGGTGATTCTAAAAATGTGCTTCACATTTAAGTTGCAATGCTTCTCGTCACATAGAAGCAATGTTAAGGGTACCGTGCACGAAATAATATGCATCTTTCAATTCAAAAATACCTACATATACGTATATATTTATATATATAACCAGTGCTATCATCTTCACTACACAGTCAGGAAACACACTGACTGCACAAGAGCGCCATCTCAGCTACCAAAGGCTGAAACCAGGAACTCTCTGAAGCTATAATAACAGTAAGGACGATGATAGTAATGATAAATAGTAACAATAAATCTCTTCATATCAATATCAGTATTCCAGTATTCCCATTTAAAGTTTAAAAATTGTAAGAACAATCATAGTATTAAAACTGGATATAAGCGTTTCTCTCAGATCCCCTCGGCCAGGTGACCGCTCGTTTCCTCCTGGATTTTGTTGAGAGAGAGGGGCCACTCCTGGAAGGAGCAGGGGGGATTGGGTGGGAAAGAGCAAGAAAATGGCAGTTTTTCCTCTTCCCCTCCCCTCTCCTGTCCAGTCTCCCTCGGACGGAAGGTCTGAATGGGTCTACAACAGTTGCCTCGACGCTGAGGAAGTCTTTTCTCTGTAAATAAAATCCTCGGGGAGATTTCTCTTCACATTGTCACGTATCCCGTCTAACAGTTGAAAGCACAGTCTATCTCCTTTTGTATAAGTACATCTTGGATCCAAACATATAGTGTGTGTCTATATATAAGGTGTCCCATAAACTCTAACACAATCACTTGTGAGTGCTTGTGTGTGTCTACATGTTGGTGTATGCATGCAGGCATGTATAGTAGTATCTTGGGTGCCTGTGAGTGCGTATCAGTGTGTTTCTTTTTTTCCTTTTTTCCTTTTTTTTTTTTTTTGTTGGTCTGGGCACTTATTTTTGCTACAAATTTGTGATACAGTGACCAGTCTGTATATATGTCATTATAAGACTTAAGATGATAAAGAGCTATAGAGAAACACGTAAGATCCTGATCACAAGACCTGCAGTGAGGACAGAGCCCTACCAGTGGTGAGGTAAAAACAAGACATAACCGATCAAAGCCAAACACACAGTCAGCCTCCTTGGCATGAACCAAGGACGCGAGTTATCCGTCTGCACACTCATCACCTCTAAAAGACGTGGAAGCTGTCATGATATACTGCCCTGCGTCGTCCTACGTTCACCATGCAGACAGACAAAGCCTCACTCTCGCAGACATTCACCCTCAAATACTCTATGATATTCAGAAACAAAACTAACATCCACTCACACGGGGAGGGTGTTTGTCATTGATTGCGCTCTATATCGTATTCTTGATAAATTCCTCTCTTAAACCTGAACAGATTTAACCAGCTGGCTGAGGGGTGAGAGGACCATTCAACAAGATGGCTGCACAATGAAGGACACCCATATCTTCTCCAATTCTCCAGCTCGCCAACAACACAACCGGCTCAGTTAAAAAAAAAGAAAAATCTAACTGGCTTTTGATTGTTCCTCTCAAGTATTTGGTTCATCACTACTCTTCACTCATAATATCTGCTGTAGCCATAGTGTCTTCGCGTACATTTTGGATGAAAGTGTGTTTGTGTTACTTGTTTGCGGATTGGTGTGACCGTGCATGCATGTAGGGAGTGTACTAGTGTAAATCAGCCTGCCGCAACTGGGGAGCGCCAGCCGGTGTGTTTATGGATCATCAGCCCTTTTTCCATCCCTGTGTTTCCATCTCCCTTTGGGACTTGACTCCCTCTTTCTGTCGCTCTCTGTGTGAAATCTGTTCCCCCCTCATTTGTTGTGTGAATCCACCATGGATAGCAGCAGTTGTGTCTTCCTCCCTCATTGACTCCAACCCCTCCTTCTCCCTTACTCTCTCTCTCTCTCTCTCTCTCTCTCTCTCTCTCTCTCTTTCTGCCTCTGCGTTTGCAACCTCAGCTCCGACTCCCGTCGTCCCTCCTTCTCTCACTTTGTCCATCCCGAGGTGAGAGAACAGAAATAGGAAACGGGCTGCTGGACAGCCTGAGGACAGAAGAACAAACATAGGACACGAGTGATGCTCGGTGTTTGTTTTTTTTTTAATGATAATGACTGGCGTTTGTTGTTTTGTAGCATAGTTGTGAGTTATTCTCTTGTGTGACTCATGCTTATTAGAATGGAAAGAATGATTTGTTCATTAGGAAAGTATGGTGGCTCACTACATGACTGATTATACTGGGAAAACATTGGTCATCACACACTTGATGACTGATAACAGCCGGGTTTTGTTTCTTTAGCTGCATTGCAGACATAGGTTGACACAGAGACAGGGCATTTTTCAGTCCACACAGGTGTAGCATTTCAAAAACAAAACATAACCCTAGTAACAGTACCATAATAATAATAATGATTATCAGTTTACAGTGAGTTTGGAGTGTGGTGAAAACTACTGGAATGCTTTACAGCACATAACAGGGAGAGGGCGCTGTTCTTCCAGTGCAAATGGAGCTCAGGCTTTTTAGGAGTTTGAGATAAGGGCAGATGGTGAAAGGGGAATTATTTATCCTGTGACATGGTAACCAATTATCTCAGTCATGGTTTTATTTGTTTAAAGTAGTGTACTAGTGTCCATAGTGCTTCACAGCCATGTGTGCTCTGTTACAGTCACATTATTAACTCTGTTCTCTGTTTGGATTCAAAGCACTGACCAGCCTGGACTCCAGGAAGACCTTAAGTGTTGTTAAAGAGAGAGCTTGTGGCCAAATGCAGAAGACAAACTTGGCTAATATTGCTGTAAATTTATTTCATTTAATTTCAGATCAATTTCTGTAACATATACAGTAAGGCACAATCCATTCAGTAAAGAGGTGCAATTTCTTGATGAAATCTTCTTTAATGCTAAACAAAAAAAGACGTGCGTGTGTGTGATGAGTGACTGAGTTTTCTTGTTGGGAGACAAATGTCAGTGTTATGGTATAAGAGTTGGTCCTTAGACGTGTATGAAGTGTTTTGGTTGCATTAGTGCAGAGATTAACTGTTGGTTTGAGCTGTATGTTTCTAAAGAGAAAAGAAAATATGTGTAACCGATTGTAAATATTCCAAATAATTGGGATAGTCCTGCCAAGACACATTTGAGAATCATCTGTGCTGACTGTCTATTGCGACTCTTCCAATCTAATTAATAAGTTGTAGTGGTCAGTTGTGTTGAGCCTGTTCAGTTGAAGCCATACCTGTCAATTACGCTCCTCAGGGCCCGTTCTATGTTCATGCGGTGACCTACACGTGTCACACCCAAGTCCAGATAGTCATCCTTGGTTAGGGAGGGCAGGTGGGTGCCGTCAATCTCGTTGTCCAGGAAACGCTCTCTGTGCTCGCCCAGGTTCAGGTATCCTAGCCAGTCTGCAACGTCATACTTGGTCCAGTAGGGCAGCGGCTTGGAGGCAAAAGGCTTCGTAGGAGAAGGGGGCGGTAGATGAGGGTAACTCAGGCAGGTAGGTGGAGGGAGAGGGTGCAGGGGCGGAGAAGAGGTTCCGGACAGGAAGTGAGTTGGAGAGAGGGATCGAGAAACAACTAAGGTGGAGTTTGGAGGAGGAGGGGCACCAGAGGGTGCAAACAGGGGAGGAGAGGGCGAGAAGTAAGGATCTCCAAGAGGGTTCCCAGGTGATGGTGGGGTGATTGAACCTCGGAGGTCGTAGAGGGCACTGTATAGCGGCGTGGTGGGGAGGAGCGGAAGGGATGATGGCCGTGGTGGGCCCAGCTTGGGCCTCTCTGACGGGGAGATGAGGGGGCTGGGTGCTCGCCTACGCTGGAGTATGTGTGATTCTGCTTTACGGGATTCGCGACTGGGGATGAACTGGAATTCTAGGGCTTTGGTCCGGTAGACAGGTCTGTGTTTGGGGGAAGTTGGGTAAGGGGAATAAGTTGTCGGGGACAGAGGGGAATGAGAACGTGGAGGCTGAGAGGCAGCTGGAGGCTGAGGAGATGGGGATCTTCCCCAGTTGGGATACTGGGAAGCGGGTGTGGGGGACGGAGATAACGATGGCTGCGATAACGAGATTGGAGACGGTGACTGGGATCGAACTGAGGGTGGGCTCAGAGCTGAGGCTGAGTCTTCTGAAAATCTGTGAATGGAGAGGGAGAGAAATTGTTGGAAGGGAAAAAAAGCCTGATAGGAAACAGAAAATAATAACATGCACACACATTAAAGGGACACTTCATCCCAAAATGTAAAAATCCATGTTCTCTCACCTGTAGTGCTACTTATTTTGGTGTGTGGTGAGTTTTGGAGATATCACCCACATCTGCCTTCTCTCGAATATAATGGAAAAGCCGAGTGGCATCTAGTTCCATTATATTCGAGAAAAGGCAGGCGATATCTTCAGAAACTCGGCAACTCACACTAAAACAATCTAGATGGATAAATAACACTACATGTAAGAGGCAAAATATGTCTTCCTGATTTTAGGATGAACTGCCCCTTTAAGGGAAATGTTGGTAATACGCTGTCCAGTAATTTTTTAGAACCTGTGGATTAAAATGATTTCATACTGTCAACATCTTAATTGTGTACAATCAGTCTATCAGTTAACATTTTGAATGTTTAAGAAGGTTTCCCCCTCGTTCCTTACTGTCTCTCAAAAGGCTGTGAATTCAAGCAGGTGTCAAAGTGTTATGTTCTTGCTGACAGAAAAAAAGGAGTGTGGAAGTGGCTCTATTACCTGTTTCTGCTTCTGTGAGAAACACATGGAAAAAGCCAGAGAAATAAGAGAGTTTTACACAGTATAGACAACACTTACACAGGACAAAAACAGACAGTGCACAGTTTTTCACAGAAGGCTTGAACATCATTCGTGGGAGGTAAAGAACTCACAGGTGACACACCGATATATTCACACAGGTGAAACATGAATAGAATGGCAATTTTGTGCATCAGCAACAAAAAATGTAGTTCATGCTGTGACACTGAAAGACATAAAGCCAAAGTTCTCACTGATGTGTACCTGTGTCTGCCCAGTGGTCTCTGGCTGCTCCAGCTGTCCTTGCTTCTTTGCTGCAGTTTGCTGCTCAGCTCATTTATGATGCTGGGCTTCATACTGGATACAGGAGGGTAAATCTTCTTTCCCTCTAAAAGTGTCCCAGATTGGCCTCCGTCACCAGTCATCTGCCCCTCGCCCCAGAGAGGCTTCATCTCAGGAGTGCGTGGGCGGTCAAAGTACGGTGAAATGGGGCGCCCCAAATTCTGTATGTCCCTCACCCCATACCCATCCTGGCCACTTTCGTCCTCTGTCACTCCCTCCTCAATCTCGTCCTCTTCCTGCTCGTCCCTGCGTCTGTGGGAGTGGTAGGATGAAGGAGCAGTGCTGGTCTGTCTGTGTAGATCACCGGTTCGCCCTCCCTCTCTGAACCTGTTGGCTTTTGGGTAGGTGGAGGCTGCTGCTGTGGCATTCTGCATCTCAAAAGTTTGTCCGTCAAGGTAGCTCATGTAAGACTCTAGAAAATCTCCTCCCCTGTCTGATTCCCCTGTCCCACCTCCTCCCATCCGGCCTCCAGCCCCTCTCTCCCCCTCGGTCCATCCTGGCTCCACTTAGAGCCAGGATGCTGTCCAGGTGGTGGTCACTGCTGCTGCGGCTGTCTAGCTCTTCAATCCCAGAGTCCACGACTGTCTCCTGGGACTCTCCTTTCTTAGTAGCGGGGGGAGGACGGTGGTGCTCTCCTGTCCTGCGACTGATGGCGGTGGAGGATGTATGTGTGGTGTGTGTTCGCTCCTGGTAGAGCTGAGTGGAGGTGCTTGTTGTGGTGGCAGCAGCGGTGGTTGTAGCGGCACAGCTAGCGGTCGTGGCGTGTGAGGCAGTGCCCCTTAGTGGAGCAGAGGTGGCAGCAGTGGAGGAGGGCACTGGTGGACCACGGTAGGCTGGGGGAGGAGCGACTGTGTGTGGGGGAGGCGTGGGGGAAGAGCGCCCAGGCGTGTGAGAGCTGTTGTAAAGGTGGTGGGGGTGGGACATAGAGAAGGGTCTATGATAGGATCCGGGAGGAGGTGGTGGTGAGACTGACGGGGGAGGCGGAGGTCCTGCTATTGAGGTGGGCTGCAGGGTAGAGGGCGAGGCAGGGGGTGGGGGGTTGGGCGACGTTTGGGAGGGGGAGGGAGCGGACTGAGTTAGGTTTGCCACCTCACTGTCGTAAGATGTGAGGCTGGAGGCAGTGGAGTCCCCCGCCTGAGGTGAGGGCAGGGGTGTATGAGCAGGATACCCACCTGCAAATGATTCTTTTTGGGGGGGTGGAGGAGGTGGTGGTGGGGGAGGAGGAGGAGGTGGAGGTGGTGGGACCTGCTGTTGGCGGGAAGTCAGGCTGTTGGCGAGCATCCCGTGTTGTGAGTACCCTGATATTCTCCCCAATCCTCTGTCGAAGCTGTTAGCAAACTCTAATGGAGGTGGGAGAGGGTCTGCGTAGACAAACTCATCATCCGCATCAACTGAGGGGGCAGGGGGAGGAAGAACCATCAGGCCACTCCCAGTGCTCCCAGTAGTGTTCACTGTCTGCTGAGTACCGGTAGGTGGAGGAGAGGGAGGGGTGAGGGACAAAATATAGGCATCAGCTTGACTTTCCATCCTGAGAAAAGAGGGCCTCCGAGGCGGCTGAGACTGGGACGCTTGCTGAGCAGCGCTTTCAGCGGCAGCCTGCTCTGCCCTCCTCATGTAACCCTCTCTCTCTTTGTCCCTCTCTCTTTCTCTCGACAGCTCCCTCTCCCGTTCCCTCGACCTCTCCCGCTCCCTCTCCTTGTAGGTTGGCTGATACGGCTGAGACTGGTAGTGGTGCGTGTGGACCGTTTTGTCCTCAGAGAAGCGAACTCTTAGCCCCTCGCGAGCCCCTCCTCCTTCCCGCTCCCTTTCTCCTCCACCGCCTTCCTCACTCCACACACTCCCAACTCCTCTGAGGATTCTGGGTGAGGGTGGACGGCCAACAGTGGGCGTAGTGGCGGCCAGAGACGACGAGGTGACCAGGTAGGAGGAGCTGGAGGACTGGGCGGTGGACGAAACCGGTTGAGAGGTGGCAGTAGATGAAGGAAAGACCATACTCGACATCTGGCGGGTAAAGTGGTGCTCTGTTCCCCTCCTTAACCTGCTGTCATCCCTCAGAGCACGCTCCCTGGCAGCCAGGGCGAGGCCTAGTGGTGATGTGGGGTCAAGAGCCTTTCCTGTTAGAGGGTGAATGAAGGTGGTGGTACTGGAGGGTGCTGGCTGCCTGCCCGCTGCTGTGTACAAGTCAGTAGGCACAGACTTAGGCTGATAGTCCAGGGCAGGTGAGGAGTACTCAGGTAGGCCAAAGGCTGGAGGCATACTGCGGGTGTGATGGATAAAGGTGTCCCCAGAGAACATGCCCTCGTCAATAGACTTGGATGGACGCAGCCGTGTTGATGAACTTTCAGCCTGTGTGCTAAGCTGTTGCTGTGACGCCTGAGTCCTTGTTACTCCTCCTATTCCATCACTTACTCCCCCAAGACTCACGTCCTCCTCAGCAGACATGAACAAGGAGGCACTCTTTCTGCGGGCTTCATGAAACCGTTCCCTGTCTCGGCGAGCTGCGCCAACAATGGCAGCCCCAAACTGGCTAGTAAAGTCCAGGTTTTCCTGGGCTCGCATAGAAGGCAAGGACGGAGGTGGTGGTGCTGGGATGGAAGGCGGGGCAGGGGGCTGTGGAGCCGGAGTGGAGGGTGGAGGACCATGGGGTGTTTTGGATTCATCTGTCTCCCCAGATGCAGGAGCGTCTGCCTCCACACTGCTGCCCTGGCTGCTGCGTCCACTGCTGCTGGTTGAAGGGGCCTTGACGATAATGGTAGGGATGGGTATGGAGCTTTTCTCCACTGAGCCTTTGCCCCCCAGTGTACCTTGGCCCATACGCAGATCCTCTACCTTGGACTGCTTCACCAGGGGGCCCTTACCTCTCCGGGCCCCTCCTTTAGGACCGCTTACTCCAGCTCCAGCTGCACTGCGGTCTGTTCGCTGGGGTTGACTGTGGGCAGTCTGTTGTTGCTGGGGCATTACAGTTGCAATGCTGGATGGGGGGACGGCAGTGCTGTAACCTCTCCTAAGACCTGCTGCCTTGGCCCCCCCACCCGCCCCTATGCCAGCTCCAACAGGCTCCCCAGTATAGGCAACCTTCCGCGAAGCAGTCCTGCTTTGAGCGGTATGGGCAGCTGCATGTGCATACGAAGTTGTGTGGTCCACCACTCCACCACTGGTGCCAGTGCTGGGACCACCTGCCCTCTCCCTGCCCCCATGGGTGAAGTGCACTGACTGGGCGTGGGGCTGGTAGTGCGCAGAGGTCGATGTGGACTGGGACACGGAGACAGAGGGCTGCTGGGATGTCTTAGCTCTCCAACCTAGTGGCGGAGCAGAGGAGAATGGAGGGTCTGGTGGAGCTGTGGTGGGAGGAGGGGGGATGTCATCTGGGCCAGGCACCGAAAGACTGCGAGCAAACTTCACGGCTGGAGGATGCAGGAACTGCTTCTCCTCCTCAGGCACTCCTGCAGTACAGCATTCACAAATGAAGAAAAAACAAATTGGGATGAGATAGGGATTTACAGATGGCACAGATGGTATAGAGTTAGAGTAAGAGAGGCTGATGAACAAGAAAAGAAGAAAAGTTTTGGAGGCGAATAAGAGTAGAGAGAAAATGGAGCCAGAAAAAGAAAAGCTGAGGGTAATCTATGAGAGTGTCTGTCTAAATCTGCCTGCCCGTCTACCTGTCAGCGAGTCTGTCCTCAGTTCTTATGTCTGTTAGTAGGTAAGTCAGTTAGCGCTATATATTCCACAAACAAGTAGCAACTGGGCAGCATCACAGAGCAGCAATTTTGTTGGTCACCAGAGGGAGAGTTAGCAAAGCCTTAGTAAGCAACAAACCAGAAAATAAGCCATCGGAATAAAACAAGGAGATTAGTGTCACTACTGACTATAACAAATAGTAGTAGGGTGAGTATACGACAAACAAACATCCTATTTTTTAACGGTACAAGTATAGTAACTTAAAGAGTTGAGCGTATAACATACGATCAGATACAGATAGAAAGCTCGCACATTTTTGGCCACAGACAAGACATTGTTGGCCACAGACAAACAGGTCAGCACAGTGGAGACCTTTACTGGTCCCGAGGACAGACAGACAGGCGGATGGGGGGGGGGCAGACAGAAAAAACAGACAGCCTCACCGATGGATTTCTGCCGCAGCATACCATGCGGTGGACCGTGACCTGAAGTGTACTGGCCACGGTCATAGCCGAGGCCCAACCCTGACGACATCACCCCCATCCCGGACTGATCCCCGTAGTTGGACTGAAACGGAAAAAAGACGGAAACACGTTGGCGTGAACCATGAGACTCAATTGTACATAAGGTGTTGGTGCAGACAGTACCATGTTTCAAATGGTTGGACTTTACGTTTTGCTCCACACCAATGTAAAAACATGACTCTTGTTTTGGTTTATGTGTTGTACATAACAGGTTAGCTCATAACACCTAACTCAAGTGTTTATATATGCAAATGTATGGGTCTCAGTCATCTGAGGGATCTTTGACTTTTCAAACTTTTTGATGTAGGAATGAGGGGAAATTTTAAATAAACATTTGTCCAGTGCAACTTTCTAATTTTACTGATTTCCAGTTTAGGTCCAGTGTGTGACATTTAGGAAGAACTATTGGCAGAAAGGCTACCATGTTGAACTGCTATGTTTCTACACAATGGACAAACCAAGCACTGCCTCTAGATAGGGCTATTTGCGTTTTTTGCTGCCACTATAGCTTCTCCTTTGTGCTTGGAAAGGGAGGGTGACGTGAGGGAGTTGTAATCTGCTAGATGCCACTTAACCTACACACTTTGAATTTATGTTACATATTTTTTGCTGTCTATTCGTTGTACACAGAGACAGTCAAAACAGGAACACAAACAGATCTTAGGACACATGTAAATATACTGTCAGCATCTTTCACAATACACACCTCATTTCCATAGAAACTTCGCCCCCTATCTCTTTTTGGCCCCTGTGCCCGTGTCCCTGGCGCCTCATTGGTGCTGATTGTCTGCTGAGCTGCTGCAAGAATTTCATCTAGTTTATCTGAGAGAAAAAAAAGGGAGAGAAAGAGACAGAAAGAGAGACACAAAGGAAGAGAGGAAGAGACACACGACAATGAAACAGAAAAATGGACAGCAACAGAATGAAAGAAACAACGTGTGGAAAGGGACACACTTGATGAAGGTGGGTGAGAAAGAGAGGAAGAAATTCAGCAAACATGGACTGACAAACATGAGCTCCCTTACTCAAAGCCATCTGATAGACTGTCCTCTTCTTCTCTGTAACTTGTGAGGATTCGAATTCTAGGAGAAAAGAAACCCAGAATAGGCCCAATAAGTGACTGAGCGGTGAGTGCCAAGTCATTTTGGACAGACATAAATACAATGCCTTAAGCGAGAGTGTACCAGAGCATACCTGATTTTTTTTTCCAAGGGGTAGCAGCTGGAAGGAGGACAAAAGGAGACTTAAGTTTTGGCAGGAGTGAAAGTGCGATAGCGTTGTTACAGTGAATACTAATCATATTCCCCGGAGCCTGACAAACTGAGTCACCTCGCCAGGCTTTTCGATCTTCGATGTAAAAGAACGTACATCACACCCACGCTTGAAGACCGTACCATGCACACTTATGTTACAGTAAATATGCTGCACTCACATACAGTATGCTGCTTGCTGTTACTCTCTCTAACACTCTTGAAATAACACACACACACACACACACACACACACACACACACACACACACACAAATGCGGAATTAGTCTGAGGCTGATTCCCACCTCTCTCCACTGTTAAATGGTTAAGATCCCGCCAGCAGTGAAGTGAGGACAAAGGAGACAAAGAAAAGACAGAGTTAGTGGTTAAACCAGTGAACAGTAAAGGGACAACTCCATAGAGGAGTAAAGAGGAGGAACTAAAGATGACCCTTTAGTGTTTGCATCCATTGGTGTGAGTGAGCTTGTGTGTGTGGACTGAATAGGGATAGGGTTATCTGCCATACTTATACTCAAGCCGTTATATTTAATATATTTCATATGTAGTTTATTGAGCTTAATCAAACAGATATTACATTTTAATGTCCAATGGTTAAACCAAGCATGAAAGGGTTTTGAACTTTCATTTTCATCTCTTACTTTCAACCGCACTGCACAAATCCTTTCAAAAGTAAGCCACAGTTTTTGTCGAAAACACGTGTCTCAACGTATTTAAACAACAGTTTCATGGAATTAGTGTCGGGAAAACAACAATTTGTGGACTTTAGTGCACTGCAGGATAATTTCCATTTTAATGTCCTTGTTATCTTGCAGTATGACTTCTAGGTGAACTGGGACACTGCACCAGTCACAGAGGTGAGATAGTTTAATAGGCGTCACAGCTAAATGAATTCTAATGCATTAGAATAAGCATATGGCGGAGCCTGACATGGCTGCATCACACATTGTGCTCCTCTCACCTTGATCCAGAAGGAGGCAAAAGCAAAGTGGATCTAAGTTATAAGGTGTCTGACTGCAAATTAAGCACCCACATTTCAAGGGTGTTGAGATATATATTGATAAATGCGCTTTATATTTAGTCAAACTGACCCTTTAATTAAAAGGTTTAGCATTATTTACTGTGTATAGCCCGGCTGTTTCAAAGTTATTGCCATTTTTTCTCAAAATAACAACTGCATTGTATCTAAAAAAAAATGGCTTCCTTTTGCAGAGGATGCAGCGTTTTGATTCATTTGTGGTGGAAGAAGAGCACCTTCATGGTTATTTTCATAAAGCAATGCAGCAGATCTTTCCTACCAATTTCAAGACAGTATTGCAAAATGTAAAATGCTTCAATTCGTTCGTCAATGTCTCAAAATCAATCTGGTCATTGTCTTATGTATACGCACTGTAGCACCTTTCGTTTGTTGGAGTGATAGCTCTATGTAATGAGATAATGCATACAGTATCACTGCGTACATACAGTGCTAGAGGTGAGATAATAGTGTGAGCGCTGGTGGTGGTAGGGATGTGGGTTGGGGGTTCAGGAAACTGGTACCTGTGTTTCAGACTGGGTGCTCATGCTTGGTGCTGGTCAGGTGAGGTCACACCACAGAGAGAGGGCAGGTGAGGGGAGGAGATGGGGGCAAGGAATAAAGCATAGGGCTGACGTCTATACTCAGGATAAACTTGAGTCTGATCCAGACTTACAGCAGCGGGGCAGGACTCGTTGTAGTTGCTGCTGTAGTTGCGGTTTGGTCAAGTTTAAGTAATTAAGTTTGTTAGAGAAACTAGATCTGAGAGCAGCTGATGAAGCCCTGCAGATTCCCCTCTCCTCCAGCAGCTCCACATGTCATCAGCTCTCATACATCCTCATTTGCTCACTGGGCATGCTCAGAACCAGACAGCGGCCGCCACAAACACCATAAATGTCTAGAAGATATAACCCAATCACCAATAAAACACTGGCCAACGTTCTGATCTGCAAATGGGGGCGTTGACCCTCACCATGCACTCTCCTCCCACTATTTTGCCTCAAATAGAGATGGCATAAGCATAGCCACACATAATGCTGTTACCATAGCAACAGACCTGGAACAAAGTTGTTGTTTTTTTTTCTTTTTTTTCTCAAAAATTACTCATCTCAATAATTTTTATCCTGGGTGTGATTTCTTCCAAATGAATCAAAGACGTTTTCAAAAGGATAAAATATATCAACAAACAATATATAGATACATATTTTGCAACTTGCTCGCTAATACACGAAGACCAAACACTTTGAAATGATGTTTGTGGCACCCGGAAAACTCTTCTCAGGTGACGCCCATTCCCCTGCAGTGTTACCCTGGCAACAAATACTTGCTAAGTGTGTGTGTGTGTGTGTGTGTGTGTGTGTGTGTTGAGCAGAAGGGCTGGTAGACTGCTCTGTGGGCGCTGGGGTTAAAGCTGTGGGCGGGCCAGGGAGCAGTGGGGGTTGCAGGGGGGTAAGAGGTAAGAGAGGCGGGCAGTGAGAGAGGGATCACAGGGTGGATGGCGACACTTTTTCTGGGTGGGGTTACCTGTAGTGGGGGTGCTGGAAGTGACAGTGTGGAACCTCTGAAAGAACAGTGAAATGCATTGAGACCGTCATCCACGGCGTATGTTCTTTTTTCTTTCCCTCTCTTTTCTGTCACCAAGTAACTACACTATCTCTCTCTCTCTCTCTACTTTCTAGCTGTCTAAATTTAGCCCTAGCTCAACTCACCTTCACACTTTAAGTATCTTTAGCAACCCCTAACACTCTGGTTTCCCACTGTTTCTATCATACCCCATTCCTGACCTCAATCTGTTTCTCCCAGTAATTGTTTTTTCTCCTCCTCTTCAACTTTTTTGTCTTCATCTCCCTGTCTGTCTCTTTCTCTTTTAACCCCCTGAAAAGTTTATCCGAGGCAATTCCTTACCCATCTCCTCCAGTTCTGAAGTCATGGACTTGGATCGTAGGGCGATAGCCGGAGTGCTCAGCCTCTTACTTTGCTGGGGGACTGGAGGGAACAGACAGAGACAGCAGTGGTCAGTCAAGCTGTTTAAGAATAAGGTTCAGTCACCACCAGCTTTCACCTACACAAGCACCCCAGGGTGCAGTAGATAGACCATTACTTTTCTTCCTCGAACCCTCCTCCATGTCGGGGTTGCGGGTCACCATGACAACCTTGACCATGAGGCTGTTGCCACCTTGTCGGATCATGTTGACGACCTGACGGTGACCAACCTTCACCACGTTCTGACCGTTGACCTGGGACAGAGGAAGGACAAACAGCTATTGAGCTTAATAAATTCATGCATCATTCTTATGGATCGTTTATTTTAATAAAGCAGATGGAAGTGAAAACTGACAGTAAAAGATACAGTTAAGTGTAGTAGAGGGTTCCTCGGCATTCAAATCAGCCTAACTTTATTTATAAAAACAAATATCACAGTGTATGAAATAATACTGAATTTTGAAATCATGTGCGTAACTGAAATATATAGTTGTTACAGAAGTATCTCATTTCGATTACATTTGGTAGAAAGGGAGGCATTCGGCCACGGAAAACAACATTTTTGTGGATCCAGGGGTGAATTCAGAAGTTTTATAAAATAAAACATTCTGAACAGAAAATCCTGTTTCAGATCCAGATTCAAATGAAACACTTTTGATAACTTTGTAGCTCTTCATAGTTTCAGAAACCTCTAACGAACATATTCCAGTGGTTTCAATCCCAACCCATAATGCAGTGGTAAATCATGGCAGTACTTCTATTAGGAAATCCCCCATCCTGAGACCGGCTCTCCAGGCGACGCCTCCCTCGTCCACTGACTCCAGGTACTGTAGGGCAGGGAAGGCCGGGGTGGGAGTGAACTCCTCAATTGGAGTCTGAGCTGGAGAGACCAGATGTGATACAGCATGTTAACACATCTAAATCTATGATCTTGATTCCAGTGCGGGGTGTGTTATTTCCCATTTCTTACCTTTGGCCCCTCTCAGCACAAAGCCGAAACCCTCACTGTCTTTTTTCTGCAGAAGCACCGTCTTCTCCTTGATTATATAGTCACTAGCAGAGAGGAGACAAGAAGAGAGAATGTTAGACATAACACAAGACAGAAATGAAAGACAGAAGACGAGGAGGATATCCGCTGTACATCCACATCTGCATTTACCCTCTGCTTTAATCAATGGAGATGATGAGTGGAAAGTCAAGTTTTAAAATCTATAACAACATTTACCATTCAGGTTTTCCCTTCCCCTACTACACCACTCCTCTCCTCTGCTGTGTGCTTCCTACTTCCTATGTTCCCCTCTGATTTTAGATTAGTAGTAAAATTAAAGTGTCCCATGTTCCAAACGTTGTTTTTTTTCTGAAATGGAAACAAAAAAACTTCAGCGTGGTAAAATATATATAACAGATAATTGATTGTAAAAATATTGCAGCTTCAGTTTCACACTATTGCTATCAGTTTTCAAAATTCTTCATCAGTCAAACTCCAAACACCAACAATAGTAATTCATGCCACACTCCCTACAGTACAGTGACTTAGAACAGTGTTTTGCTATGCTTCACTATGCTGTATGTTTTTGACAGCGAGCCCAGAGCTGGTTTCTACCAGAACCTCAGTGAAGAAGAGATGCTATATACAGTATGATGGCGCTGCTTGTTGCCTCAGCAACAGCTAGAACTGGACGCAGGGAAACTTGCTTTGGTAGGTCCACACCAGAGCCAAGACATGTAATGGTATGCTGGTAGTCACACTAACAGCAGAGAACAGGCACTGCATGCTCACATGTGGAGCCGGTATACTTGCTGTTCCGTCCCGGGGCACAAACAGATGGGAAATATGCAACCAGTGGTTGAATGGAGCTACAGATATTTACAATACAGTACCATTATGAGCTACTTGTACTTTTATGCAATTTATAATTCATAGCTCCACTCAACTGAATTTCAGACTCAGATTAAGCTTTACACACACACACACACACACACACACACACACACACACACACACACACACACACACACACACACACACAATACGAAAATCCCAACACGGAATGTCTAGTTGAGACCTCTGTGAGTTGTTGGCATTCCCACCAAAGAGAAACATTCCCCTCTAAACTCACATAAATTTAATTTAAGTTTAAGGCCAAAATAGGTAAATGTATCCAACAATACACAAAAAAGCAAAGATTAGAGAAAAGTTAGAGAAAAATTAGAGAAATAAATCCATTTATCTTGTGACCCTTTGAAAGGAAGTGAACCTCTTGGTTGGGAACTTCCGAACTAAACTACTACTAACTCTATATAGAGTAATTAAAACCTTTTTTGTTTGATGCTCATGGTTTCCATGATCTAATGCTCATCTAATGATATGTAGCAATGTCCATATTGACAAAAGTGTAAACATTTATATTTGTGTAGGCGATCTAAGCAGCTTAGAACTCGACCTCGTAGGCTTTAAGAGGGGGCCTGCGTCTAACTGGAACCCTGCTTGATGTTACCAAAATGCACTTGTCTAACTGAGCTTTTTCTTAGTTGTGTTGTATGTGCTTGTAAGGAGAGGATTATCATGTCCTACTAGCGTGAGAGCTCAGACATGTCACACACGTGGATGCCCGGCCACTTCAGTTTAAACCACTTTGGTGTAAGTGCTGCTGGCCTCTAGCGGACTCTTGTCTTGTTATGAATGGAAAGACCATCCAAAAAGCCATTCAGTCAGTCAGTGAGTCAGAGAGGTATATATACCGTGTCAGCTGTAACATACTGTAACCACATGCTGATAATCCCATCGTGCACCAAAATAGTCTCAGCCCACTCCATCTGTTCATCCCTCTCTCTTTCTCTTCTCTCTGGCTTTTCTTCTTTTTACATGTTTCCCATCCTGATGGCCCTGACTACTCCATACCCCTCTCTTTACTGGCGTTCTTCCCTTGTTCTCCAAACTTCTACTCATTTTTCTTCTAATCACATTTCCCCCTAATGATCTTTTTCATTCAGTCTATTGAGTGCATGATGCTCTCCACAGGCTGTGAGAGGCTCTCGGTCTCTGCCAGCCAAGGCTCTGTCTCTTTGTTATTCTTGTCCTCTTCTGTTCATCTCTGCTGCCCAGCCCAGATCTCAAACCAAGGGGGACCATGTGAATAAATGAGCACATACTGTACATGCAAACACATTCACGCAAAATCTTAAGGAAGGACTGAATAGTCAAAGTAGATTACTGTTGGGATTTAAGTACAAAGTAATGCAAACACACATCACATTCCCCTGTAGCTGTAAGCCTGCCCCGTGCCTGCAGGCAACACAAGCAACAAGTCACTCCATGGATATTCAGCGTGTGCAGACAACAAACATATAAGGAAACTTCACCAACAGCTGATGTTGTTATGTTTCATGGACAGTAGTTCTGCCGAGTCTAAATATAATGGATAACTACTGCAATAAGAAGTCTCCTAGATTTATGCAACCTTTATTTGAGGGACTGCATGATTAAATGGCTCAAAAACAACTCTATTACATCCATCTCTAGGGCTAATGATAGAGTCTGAAGTAATGGTCTTGACGTTTTTTATTTTAAACAAATGGTGCCTTTTAAGTGCCCCGAAACTCATCAGAATGACAAAATATAATGAGAGGCGATGCCAACACGGAAGAAAATGCAGGGCATGCCTGATCAAAACGTCGAGGACCACTGCATACATGCAGTACCCTTTCACACAACCGACAATCACTGAGAACGAAGTGACACTCACAAAGCCAAGTGTGAATAAATAATTATGGCAACTGTTCTACAAAGTGTCAAGAGTTGGTCATTGGAGGACGTGTCAGATCATAACTGTCATGTTTATTTTGCACTACTTCTCCTACATCACGGTGTCAGTGTGTGTTTGTGTGTCCAGTCAGGGCGGCATACATAGCAATAATCCCTTGAATCCCATCCAGCAGCGCCTACGACTAACTCAGGCTTTGCTGTCCGCCAGGATGTCATCAACTTTAAGTGTCATTAGCTGTGTCCCAGTTCAGTGGCTGGATCCTCGGAACTCTGAATTTCTAGACTGAATGCTCCTCCAAGTGCTGCTGAGAAATGCAGCATACATTTGTTCACAGCCAGTGCATCCTTAGAAGCACCCATTGTCCCCAAATCCACTGTGCGCTGGTCAGTTGTTTAACAGAGTATTAAGGCAGTATCACATGACCGGGTCATATTTAGAAGGCGTAGGTGTAAATCATGGAAGTCAGGCATATACTTCATTTTTTTGTTCTCTAAACTTTCTGCATTTGCCTAAGTTTCACTTCCTCTCTCTTTCTAGCGCTCTCTCTCTTTCTTTCTTTGTGCGGTCTGTCTTCTTCCAGGTCCAGAGAAGGTCGCATGGCTCTGGTCCCACCTGGAGACACCTGAGGTTGTTCTCCTGGACACACATTCTTTGCATTTTATAATCCACATGCCACATATATACAGATATTTTGTCATCAGAATATGTATATACTTTGATTTTCTTGTCTTCTTCATATTACATGTCTGTCTTCTGTTGCTCTTCCTGAAGTTTTTACCTGTTAAAATGTTTTTTTTTTGGGAGGCTTCTTTCCTTACTGAAATAAAGGGTCTGAGGACAGATTGTAAAGCACCCTGAGGCAAATTTTAATTTGTGATTTTAAGCTATATAAATAAAATTTGACCTGACTTGACTTGACTTCTTCCTTGCAGCCTGGTCATATTGTTAATCACATTACAGACAAAACAGATCTTAAATGTTAACACTATTATGTGGGTGTCCATAATGGACTTGTTAAACTTGTAATGCAACTCTGGGTATCATTAAACTCGTCCCACTCGTGTTTACACTTTTTTGGGTGTTTGAGAGCAATTTTCTAATGACTTTAAAACTTGTTTTCTTTACAAGCTGACACTTGAACACACCATTAGTTTTGCTCTTTGTGAGGCTCTACCATCTAATTTAGAGGTAAGAGCAGGTTCAGCCACTCAGGTCCACCTTTGTGTACTACATCCTTCAGAGGATCCAGCCACGGAACTGGGACTAGTAATAGTGCCACTCAGTATTAGTGACCTAGTGTTGTCACCAGTATCTTAGATGCAAGGGACAATCCAGCACAGCGCACAGTGTGTCTCATAGTGCATACGCAAGAAGCCGAAGCATTAAACAGTTTTGGCCAAGCAGGCTTCCATAGAGGTGTCAGAAAGAAGCTGGAACTTGTCATGCATGCTGCATCGTTAAAACTCCCTCACCATGCGCTGTTTCCAATTTGTCGGCAGTCTCCCTCCCTCACTCTCACTCTCTCTCTCTCTCTCTCTCTCTCTCTCTGTCACACACACACACACGCACTGGTAAACATACAGAAACACGCCACACGTCACGCAGGACACAAGAACACATACATTCAACCAGCAAGCAGAGGAAGAGAAATATCCCTGTCATACCTTTGTGTTTTTGATGGACAGCAGCCCACAAACACACACACAAACACAGGGATGCATGCACACAAACACGCAATCAATCTGCACATCAGTAAAAAAAAAAAAAAAAAAGCAGCAAGCATCACTTGTGCCGGTGCAGCATTGCTAGAGGACGTTTGTTCAGAGAGCGATTCAAAGCAGAGAGAAAGAAAACGACACACACACGCACACATGTTTGTACAGCGAAACACAGAACGGCTGCACTGCTCATACACCGGGCTGTGCAGCAGCAGCTCTCGTCCGTCTTTACACACATACATCACACACACACACACACTCACATTCACATTGAGACACACATAATCAAACACATCTGCCTGCAAGCATGCATTGCAACATCTGTCAATCTATCTAATCGATCCTGCCCTGCCATCCATGATGTCCACATGCATGCATCCACCCCCCCCCCCCATCTCCCCCGGCAACTGGAGGGAGAGAGGAAGAGAGAGAGAGAGAGAGAGAGAGAGAGAGGGAGAGAGAGAGGGAGGGAGGGTAGGGGGGTATAAAAAACCATGGCAGGTACCTGTAAATGAACCAGACGCTCCTATTCACAGGGCCGAGCGACGGCCAGGAAGAAGAGAGGGAGAGGGAGAGGGAGAGATCCTCCTCGCCGCATGCCCCCATCGCCATTTCCTCCCCTCCCTCTCCTCCTCCTCCTTCTCCTGCTCCTTCTCCTTCTCGTCTTCCAGCGAGACAGCAGCGAGCGCAAGCCGCGAGATAGGAGGAGGAGGAGAGGAGGAAGAGGAGGAGAGAGAGATGGAAGAAGGGAAAGGGAGAGGGCCGAGCTCTCCCAGCCCCTTCATACTTAAGACAGAGAGAGAGGAGGAATGGGAGAGAGAGAGAGGGAGATGGAGATGGTTCATTGTGACTGCGACACAGAGAGAGAGAGAGAGAGAGAGAGAGAGAGAGAGAGAGAGAGAGAGGGAGAGAGAAGAGGAGCAGGGGCAGAGGGAGGGGGGAATAAGGTGGCTTAAAAAAAGGAGAGGGAGAAATGAGGTAATTTGAGAGAGAGACTGAGAGGTGGGTTTGTTTGCAGGGGGTTTCATGCACAAACACACACACACACACACACACACACACACACACACACACACACATGCAGTCCAAACATGTATGCATTCATGTGATCAACTCATACACAACCACACACATACACTCTCCATCCTCCTCTTCCTCTTCATCCATTTCTCCTCACTCCTTCACTTCCTATGGTTTATATGTATAGTATCCACTCTGCCTATCTGTCACTGTCATGATTTCCCATTCATAAAAATGGATGCGACGGAGATAAGTCTATACAGTCCTATCTGAAATAATTAATTCAAAGGGAATGATAGGAGGGTCTTGAAGTTTAAATGACTGAACAGGTATCATCATCCTCCTGTGACATGATGAGAAAAGACAAGTCAAATTATTATTATGGAATATTAGAAAGAAAAAAGGCTTACAGAAGCTGAATTGCTCTGTAAGAATAAATCTGACTTTGTGCAGATGCTTCTGGGTCCTCTGCTGCTGTCCCTCCACTGCTGTTATTGACCCCACGTGCCTTTAAATTACACTTAACTAACCTCACCCACCCACTTTTTTTTTTCTTGCTTTCTTTCCAACCTCTCACATCCACACACACACACACACACACACACACATATTATCTCCTCACATTTGCTGTAAACAAAGCATGAATGAGAGGGTAAAGCAAGGGAAAGAGAGGGTGGGGGGGAGGAGACACATCGACGCAGACAGGAAGAGGAGAGAGGACAGAGAAACAGCTGGCGGGTGAGTGGCGGAAGGAGGAAGAGGAGGAGGAGAAGGAGAGAGAGGGAGAGAGAGAGGGGTACAGATTCTCTCAAATAGGCACTCACATCATCTCTTAGTCAGAGCCTCCTTCCACGTATGTCGAAGCTGTCCTCCGTCGACTTGCCCTCCCTCCCGCCTTCCTTCCCTCTCTCCGTCTCTCCCTCTCCCTCTCTTGCCTCCCTCCTGCATTCGAGGGCGATCACAGCACTTGTCCCCTCTCCTCTAACATCTCTGCCTTTTTGTTTCTCTCCCTGCATGTCAGGGTATACCGCTGTGATCCTGTGTACAGTATGTGTGTTTGTGTGTGCATGCATGTGTTATGGGAGAGAGAGAGAGAGAGAGAGAGAGAGAGAGAGAGAGAAAGAGAGGGCATGAAAGAAGGAGGGAGAGAGAGAGAGAGAGAGAGAGAGAGAGAGAGAGAGAGAGAGAGGGTGGGGGGTGGGGGAGAGAGGGGGGAGGGATGGGGTAGGGAACAGGAGAGCAACAGAAGGTGTGTATTTATGTGTATCTGCATGTCTGCCTCATGTGTCCTCTATTACTACGTGTGTGTGCATCTGTGCATTATCATACGATGGCTAAGCCTGAACACACACTCTTTGATTCTGTCTCTTGTCGTGAATTTCAGCCAAAAAGTCAAATAAAGTGAAGTCATACATGCTGGAAAAGTATGAAAAATCATATCAAACAACTTTTATATCACACAAGCAAGAGGCAATGCATGTGTCCTACAAGACACAACAAACCACCAGAGCAGTGTTTAGCAGAGTATTCTGCCTCTCTCCTCCAAACTCACTCGTCCTTATTTGACCCACTGTTGGCTCAGAAATGGTCTCATGTGGGCTGGCAGGAGCAGCGGCATGTACAGATTGTGTACAGTTACTCAGTGCATCTGTGACAGTTACACAGAGAGCTGATGAACAATCAGTTTATAGAAGTGTTACAAGTGTTTCGTGAGCTACTTTAAATCTTTCTCTACAACCAAATGCTGTTAAATAATGGGTGTAATACTATAATGTGTATATGAATTAGTTACATATACATACAGTACATATAATTAGTTTAATAATTTATTATATGTGCTGTAATGTTAATCAGAAGAGTCAGTGATACATTCTATATGTTGTTCATCACAGAGGGTTATGCAAACTAATAGATGAGGTTAGTTCTCACTCCAATAAACATTCAAATTAATTTACTGTAAACGCATTTTGCTTTTCAGCCTTGCGACTGGAGCAATTATGGTGGCAGAGAGAACTCAATGCACTACAACTTAAAAAAAAAACACAAAACCAATTTGACATCACATAAGCAGCATAAAGCAACATGATGCAAATAGGAAATCACAAACAAATAGAGAAGCTGTGCACACACAATTATGACAGTTACAATAAAACAGAACTTTCCAGTGGTCACCAAAAACTGATAAACAATTAGTAATTGGTAAACAGTCAATGCTACCAGATGTTTAGCAATATCTCCCATAAGATAATGCAATCAGAATATTAAAACTTTAATAAGAATCATTTGCTCATTTTCCCACAGTATTACAGAAATTGATGTACACCCACAAGCTAGTTCAGGCAGTCAACTCAATCTGCCACTGCCATACACATGCCTCTCCGTAATCATCTACCAAACACACCCTCCCAATTTGGCGGTCTATTCAAGCTGTGAAAATTCCCATCTCTCCCTCTGTCTGTCAACGTCATTACCGCCCTGTTTCAGTACTGCTGCGTGTTCTTTCAGCCCCCACCGACCACCCCAGTATCCACCTGCAGGCTCCGGTTAGGGGGTTAAAGATATTTGCTCATCCCTCCCCAATATCTCTATGCAAACATATCTGCAGGGAGCGATAAGGTCGGAGCCTAGACGCCAAACTCTAACTATTGCTGCATTCAAGCATCGTGTTAGTGGATGAGAGCATGGCGGTAAAATTAAGTGAGGCTGGCAGAGAATGTCAGCAATGGTAATGGCAGACCGTATTGCTATCCAAGGTTTAAACTTTTAAACCTTTTGTTATGTACATAGGTCATGTGGACAAGGAGACACTGATAATTAAACATAAAATAATATATACAAAATCATTTTATGCACTATTTTGTATTCCAAAGTTCCAAAGAGCCTATCGTGACGTCACCCATCCGTTTGTGTACTACACATGTTCTCATGTTATAGATAAACAGTACACTAAAATATGTTTCTGAAAAGATTTTAAGGGAGAAATAGGCAACGCAGAAACAGAATCTTGATTCATATTTGATCAGCACTGCCTACTTTAGTTTGGTCTGAGTAGTTGTTGTGCTGTATGGACTCACTGAGAATGAGTCTGTTCATAAGGTGTAATTTATGAAATGAACATCATGCCATATGGAAGACGTGAAACTAGTGATTAAGACCATAAACTCATTAGGAAACTGTATTGATGGAGTTAGAAGTAGCGTAATTTTCTCATAAGACTCAATACTACCAGATTTGTTTTTTTGCAGCCCACTGAGCTTCCCCCTTCTGGCCGTTAAAAAGAATGCAGGTTTAAGACACTTCACAGACCGGGAAGCTCTGTCCAATAACTATATACTGTCAATCTGCAAATGACCTGCTGTAATCAGATATACTTTAATAATCCTGTGGGGAAATTACTTAATTACTTAATAAAGCTGAGTGAAACTGTGTAAAACTTGCAGCATTTTGTTTTCTTAGGCTGCAGTGTGCTGAGCTCTCTTGGCCACCACAGACAATTGGCTGATGACCTTCTTTCATAAAAGGTTGTCAGTTTTATGAAATATATAAATGCTAAGAGTAATAAGCCATATTATCACAAGAAGACATTCTTTCAATTGAAACAGATTTGTTGAACATATTTTCCACTGGATTAGCTTCGATGGCACCCAAATATTCAAGCATTTCTCACCCTGACTGACTGGAATTTAGCAGTGGAAGATCTTTATACCATGGTAAATAAAATATATCAATACAACCATCCAAGGAGGAAAAAAGTGTGTTGGTGGGAGGAGGAGGAGCAGAAGGGAGGAACAATGTAAAGTAGGAGGCAGGGTGATTAAAAATACATCTGAGGTGGAGGGGCATGGCAGACGTACATAAAAGCTCTCCATTTGTTTGTCATTTGTTATTGCCGGTTCCCTAGCCATCATATCCCTCACTCCTTATTCTTGTTAATGTAATCGCCACACCACTTTATCAAGTTAAAGCAGTTAATCCCGCTGACTGCCGGGTTTCGGTTATCATGCCTTGTTATCAAGTTAAAGCAATGTCACGGCTTGTCCTGTGCTGTAAAAGCCAGGCAACAAAATATATCCAGCTGTCAATAACAGGCAGGGGGTGGGACAGAAGGTGAAGATCAGAGAGTGGCAGATGAGATGACTCTGTCTATTAGGCATGGGCCGACACATTGGGCACAAACAATTTAACAACACAAGAGACATGCAGTAGCTATAATGCTGCATTCAGGCAAACTGTAGATAGTAAACCAGATGTCATGTTAGTGGATGAGCAAAAAACGACATTGCTGTATTTTAGCCTTTTGCAGTATAATGCAAAAGGAATTTAAAACTGGATGTTACGTAGCTCCAAAACACAAGGAGAACACAAGGGTAATCTATATATTTATATAATGCTGGTGTCGGTGCTGGTTACCTTCTGCCTGAATCCATGTGAATGCAGAAGGGAATCATCAGCCTCATTAGGATAAACCTGGGAACCATACATGTCTGTGCAAAATTTTGCAATGGCAATCCATCCAGTAGTTTTTCAGTCATTTCAGTTTGGACCAAAGTGGTGGACTGAACAACTGACCGACATTGCCATCCCTAATTAAAAATAATCTCATGCTATTGGAATATTCATATTGCCCTTGCTTTGGTCTTCACAGACAGAAGGAAGGAAGTTGAAACACTGTAGAGGGCATCCTTCTTCATGCTTTTTTCTAACCAGCTTTGGCCCCATGTTGCTTGCACAAAAAAAAAAGGATGCACATGTCTCCCATTTGTAAACAAAGAATTCCTTTCTTCCTTTATTCAAGCTCTTCAGACCCCTCTCAAACCCCCCTCTCCCTTTAGCGTGCCCTTCACTGTCTGACCTCCAGATGGAGACACCACAGGGGAGAGAGGGTGATAGAAAGAAAATTAAAAAGTACAGGGGGGTTAGCAATACAGTGATGAATAGAAAGCGAGGGAGGGATGCAGAGATGGTCAGAAGATGTTGCCAAATATAGAGGGATGAAAGGAGGGATAGGTGAGATATTACATGTAGTGATAAAGGCTGTGGAAGTAGGCCCATGTGAGGGCGGCTCTGAGTCAGCCATGCCTGCCTCCCTGCCTGGCCAAACAAATAGTCTCAGGCTCTGCCTATGCTGCAGTATACAGCTTTAATTAAACATGATGTGTGTGTTAGCGTCAAACATATGTGAGTGAGTTTGCATGGCTGAGTGTATCGCTTGCATGAAATGTCAGTCTTGATGAAAAGCACGTTAATAATAAATGATACTGTGTGCATGTGCAAGAGAGAAACTCAGTTACAGAGGGAGATAGAGGGAAAGGAAACCATGACGAGAAAAAGAAAAGCAGGCCTGAAAGAGAAAGTTGATGAATGATAAAGGATGATGATGAGTGAGAGAATTCAAAAAGAGGGGAAGAGAGCGGCAGAAGGCGGGATTTCTTGTAAATAATACATGTGATTGATAATGGCTTTATTTCTATGTAAATAATTCTCTCTTTGCTCAGTCCAAGTCACGGACACTGAAATGAGTTTGCCTCAAAGCAGTGCCGTGCTCGCTATGATGCAGATGCAAGGCATTAAAGGGGATGACATTATATTAGGCGGAGTTAATGAGGAAGCCAAATACAGGAGGGTTCCCCCACTCATGTGTCAACAGATCACCTCCACAGAAGATCCAGCCACGTTTCAGTCGTGGGTCTATGCTCAAAAAGCTGAATAGGAACACTTTTCTGGGAATATTCCCACGCTGATAAGTCACAGCGGGTGGATGACTGACTGTATCAGCGCAAGAAGCATAATGACCTTCTATTAAAAGTCAAAGATCTCAGCTGCTGTTTTAAGGTTATTTGTGGTTGGTCCCATGACGCAGTATTACATATGCATTAGTTCAGATAGTTTGGACATCAAGGGCAGTAATGATGACCGGGTGATTGCATAACATCCGTCAACACAAAGAAATTTCAGACTTAGTCATCAGACTGGTCTGAAAGCACCTTCACAATCACCAGCAAGTTCAGCCCACCTAAAAACTGCAGCCTGGCAACGCGGCTTTGCCCCTCAGAGCCAAAAGGCAGACACACAAAGGAAGGAACTTACTCTAAATTCCTGATATGACAAGAATCTGCCTGTCGGCCCGGGTTAAATTCAGCAAAACCAGCAAGTCAAAACACGGCTGGTAAACCTGTGCCTTGAGGATGACTCCGGTGTGAAAGCAGGCGGATCAGCTTCTAGACCTGAGGCAGTGAACCCTCACACATCGTCATCCTACCGCATGAATCACTCACAACACATCACATCACACAAATCAAAGCACCACTGGAACGTATGAATCACTACATGAATCATCTTATCTGAATAGATGTATACAGTATGCTACAGTACAAACAAATCCCCTCTCAACATGTGCTGTGTGTCTAAACACTGGAGCAGAGGGGTCATAATGAAAAGGTTGACAGTTTGATTTGCAGTACCCACTGGGAAGATGGACAAGTTACACCGTGCTCTTTACTGAGACCCTGAACCCGTTCCTGCCTCAGTGGAGCTGTCCTGTGGCGGATGGTTGGAAAAAGCGGTAGTCCTTACCGACTCTGATCTGACTGTCAAACTGCCCTTCTCTTAACCTTTAGTTAACCAGGATGTGTCGGTTTCCTAATGGGATACTTTCATGCTTCATTCTAGTCCTCATGTCACACCCAACAGGCACTAAAGCATCCAAATGCCTCTTTTGTCAGCCCGAGTGCCCCAAAGTGCTCTTGTGTTCAGCTCAAATACCCATCTGGTAGCTGAATTACCACTCTGGTGTGACCTTACCCTAAATTAACCTTACCTCTAACCCTGTGAGCCCCTGCTGCTTAAAGAATATGTGCAGGCCAATGCTTATTTGAATAAAACTGGCAGTTTTATCTAAAGAAGCAGTCAGCAGTGAAGGCATCGCTTACCTGGGAGCGTCAAAGCTGTCATAGGATCCCACAGTGTAATGGCGGAAAAGCCTTTTGGCTCGTTCTCCACGGCTCTCTGAAACACAAAATCCCAGCATCAGCACCTACATTAAATCTATTTGCTTATTATACAGCAGGCACTGTTCAGTTAATGTATTAGTAGAACTAGAATAATATATAATCATGACAGGAGAATCTGTATTTTACAGGTGGTTTTTCTCTGTTACAACACTAACTGATCTAAATCAACTGACAGCAGTCCTGCAACCTAAATTTACTGCATATTAGGGGCTTAACCATTTAGCCAGTTGATTGACTGTCAGAAAATCAATTAACAAATCAAGCAGTAATAATCATTTATTAATTATTAACCAATTAATGGCTTTTTGAGACATTTGGCAAACAAATATTCCAAATATCAGCTTCTCAAATGTGAAGATGTTCTTTCATTTATGACATTATAAATTATAACATATTTAGTTTTTTGACTGTAGGTCACTTTGGGGAAGTTGTGAAAGGTATTTGATTGCTAAAATAATCAATAAAAAATGAAAATGATTCTTTGTTTTTGCACACCTAAGGCATTATAACGCACAATTTGTTAAATAACTAATATATACTTTAAAACAATAGTTTGAGTTAGATGAGAAGATATTAATCTCATGTCTGTACTGTAATCCAGCAGCCGGTTAGCTTAGCTTAGCATCCAATGATAAAGGATTAAAGGAATCAGCCTTGCAGCACCATCTAAAGCTCGCTAATTAACAAGTTACACCTTGTTTGTTTAGTACAAAGTGTGTGAAAAGTGTAAAAAGGACACGTTGTAATTCCCTGGGGGGTTGTGTGCTGGACTATTTCTTGGCAAGTTTGTTGTCACCATGAGGTTTCCAGAGAACAAGATATCTTAGTAGCTTGTTGTCTTCAATCCACAGGATCAAATAATACCAAAACTAGCATCTTAATTCATCATCAGGACTAAATTAGTTGAAAATTAATAGGAGGGTAAATGTGAAACTCGCTGTGTGGTGTGTTTTTTTGAAGTGATGCTGGGTGTTTTTCAGGATGAGCCTGCTGTGTGTGTGTTTGTCTGTGAGTGTGCGTGACTGGTGGTGATCACCTGATCGGTTGTCTTGGCTTCGAAGCATCACTTCCTCAACACAGTCGGAGGGGAACCAGCCTGTGCGACCCCTGACCGTCCCCTCCCAGTACCCGCCCTCGCCAACACTCAACACTAGAGGGGAGGGCAGGAAAGAGCGGCATGTCAGGAAAAGGCAACACAACACGCACCGACACACACACACACACACACACACCACACACACAGAGACACCAATGAGAAATGAACACACACAAAAACACAACAACATTACACAGACAGAAAGGAAATCATGTAGACGCACACACGGACATGCAAACCTCCTACATACTCACCAAGACATACATACCTGGCAACACCTTAGACTCACTCACAAACACACACATATTCATACCTGCAGACATTGAATACAAACATATATAGAGACCTTACACTCATGTTAGGACATGGCCATTTTACAAACTCATCTGAAGACACTTGGAACTCGCCCGGGTGCTGATCTGTTTCTGAAACCGATAGATACCTTTTACACCTGGTGTTAACATGCATCTCCTCTAAGTATTAAGTATGTCTTGGTGTTGTTTATCAGCGCTACACTGAAAAAAGGAACATGTTGGATTAACTTAATTCAATAGTGGACATTGGTTGTGCACAGATGTTTTGCTTTGGCAGCAACTTAAACAATTGAGTTAAATTAACACAAGTTATTCATGTTGTGTTGATACAGTGTGATTGAAACATGTTTTGATAAAGTAATTTGAGCACTTAGAACATTTTAATCCTTCACAATAAAATACTTTATTTCAACACTATTCAATAACTTTTACTCCAATACTATTTGATCACTTAAAGGTTGACTGTATACAGTCAATTTACTGTTTGGCATTCATATACACATATTCATTTTCTTGCTGGTAATGAGGTGAGAAGACTGACGCCACTCTCATATATGTTTGTTAAATATGTTTAGTTACCACCAGCAGCTTGTTAGCTTAGCTTAGCACAACGACTGACTGAAAGCAGGTGGAAACAGCTAGCCTGGCTGAGTTCAAAGATAACAAAATCGATCTACCAGCACCTATAAAGCCCACTAATTAGCACAATATACCTGTGTCTATATCGTTTTATCTGTACAAGAAGTGTATAAACAACTGGTGGTTTTTATGAGGAGTTTATGGTTACAGATAAGAGA
The DNA here is from genome assembly GCF_905237075.1 of Dicentrarchus labrax. Lineage (NCBI taxonomy): Eukaryota > Metazoa > Chordata > Actinopteri > Moronidae > Dicentrarchus > Dicentrarchus labrax. The sequence continues at coordinate 14,907,287 of NW_026136722.1, forward strand.
CTGATATTAATCTTATTTTCCAAAATTCCCCAAAACTCTGGAGGCCAAGAAGTCCATCCACTTGTAGTGTTGGCGGTAATTCTCAACATCTCCAGGCTTAACTGAAAATAAAACATTTTCATTTTCTGGTTCCCTCACATTGAAGTGGGTGTTTTGAATGGGTTTTTGGTTAGATGCCTGAAATAAGGTGTGTGGTTAACACAAGCGTAAGAAATTCTACACGTTTTCTCCTGCGAATATTTCTGTAACTCCACTTGTGAATTTAGAGACTACAGAAGTTGTCGCGACATTAAACATCAGCACGCCGAACACAGAGACTTATCTACTAACTAGTCGGCCTTCACAGCCTCGTTGTGTGTACAAATGCTCTTTACAACTCAATCAATACACGGTGACACTAAAGATGTTTGTTTATAGCCTAATGTTTGCTTTTTACCTCTGGTAATCACATTTACGCTTCAAGAATGGTGGTTCATTAAGATTATCTTGCTGAGTAGGCTATCATAAACCTTTGTTTTCCATGTAGTTTAAGTACTGCAATAATAAAAACCAAATGTAAGAATCTCATTTGCTTTCTTCTGAAGGAACCAGGGGCGCTAACTTCTGGATTGGCCTACAAAAATACGTCATCCCTGCGGCACACTTCTGGTGATATGATATGTATCATGATTCAGGGTTATGATTCAATATATTGCGATATATTGCAGAAGTGTAAGTAAGGTGATACATTGCGATTTTAAAAAAATCTAATTTTGGGAAAAGTGTATAAAGTTTTTTATATAAAGACAGTTGAGATCTGCATTTGTATCACAGTCCCTTTAACACACAGTCCTCAGTCTCCGTTTACAACACTGCTATCTAACGGTTGGGGGTTTAAACACAGAAATCAATACAGTGTTTTTAAGAATGAATACAATATCACAAAACAAAATATTACGAAAAACAATATTTTTGGATATTTTCTTACACCCTAAACATGACCCGAATGGTTAAATCTGTCATCAGCTATGTCCCCATATAACGTAAACTTAAAACCTACAATAGTCAGGTGGCTCTAAAATAAACATCAACAGGATGCTCATGTGTCTCTATGCCCTGTGCAGGCATTTGTTTGGTAACAGTTTTGCCAGAACACCTAAATAAACTGATGGTTTGACTGGGCTGCTGTGTTTGTGCTGGATGATAGTATTCGCTGTGGTGTTATTGCCACAGGATATTTGCCAGTGTTGAAGTAGTCAATGTCAGGAAGATAAATGAAATGTTCTTGTGATGCAGCATCTTGCTTCGTGTCCAAAATACTTCATCAGTTAGCTAAATGGTGCTAGCTTAAAAGCTGCTAATTAAATCTCCCCTCTGAAATTGTGAAACCCCTGCAGTCAGCAGCTTACATATTACAAGGAACTGTTTGGGGCTACGCCAAAGCCCCAAACAGAGAGGATCTACTTTACAGGTAACCCCTTGTTAACATTTATATGTTTTAAAGGTGTCTATAATGTTGCTTTGCTTGTTTTCTGAATGTGCCTTCAATTCATTTTTTACCAGCGTGTGGATGGTAAAGTCTGATTTATTTGGAAGTTCACGTCTACACCAGGTGTAAAAATCATCCCAGACACCGACTCCCAACCACACAGACACTTTGAATTCACATGGAAGACAAAATACAGTATTATGTTTCAGCACACACACATATACACAGTGAGCATCATGAGATGAATATGCACATGTACTCACCTTTGACCCTGTCTCCCTTGTTGAAGCTGATTTCTCGCTCTCCCTGGGCAGAGTGTGATCGAGTAGCTACAAAGACTCGTCCTGGGACGGCGCTGTAGAGGCGTCTCCGCTGGCCCGCGGTTTGTCCAGCTGTGCTTGCAGGGGCAGGCCTGGGTGGAAGGAGCACAAGGTGGGGTGGAGGATTTACAACACCAATTTTAAAAACCAAAGGCCCCTTTATTTAAGGTTTATTAATTAAAATAAACAAAAAAATTTTTTTTTTTTTTTTTTTTTTTAAAAAAAAGAAAAATTTTTTTTTTTATTTATTTTTTAAAAAAAATAATTTAATTAAATTTATTTAAATATAAATTAATTAATTTATTTTTTTTATTATTAATTTTAAAAAATAAAAAAAAAAAAAAAAAAAAAAAAAAAAAAAAAAAAAAAAAAAAAAAAAAAAAAAAAAAAATTTTTTTTTATAAATATAAAAAAAAATTTTTTTTTAAATAAAAAAAAAAAAAAAAAAAAAAAAAAAAAAAAAAACCAACAACGGCATAAGAAAAAAAACCAAAATAAAAAAAAAAAAAAAAAAAATACCACTAATAAATGATTTATACACTAATCAAAACATAACTATGAATTTTAAACTCCATTTCTGCCAATAGATCCACCTAAATGTTACACACTGGACCTTTAAGGACTCTTTTAGGACCTGCAGACACCCGGTACAAAGTCTCAAAAGGACTTTAACCAGCCTAGATGAAGAGAACTCACCCCCCCCCCCCTCCCCCTCCCCGCCCCCCTCTTCCCCCCCCCCCCTCCCTGGGGGGGGGAGGCGTCCTCGCCCCTCTGGGACTGCTGGAGCTTCGCAGGGTTCCTGTATGTTTATAGCCCTGAGAGAGACAGAGGGGGAGAAAGATGAGAAAACATACTGAATACAAGATGCTTACATGTTACTTATATATTTATATGTTTCACATTATTGTAGCTACATACAATATTAACTATTGTATCCTGTCCTTCGCTGTGACAACTTCTCATTCTCTGATTTCCATATCTATAATAAATTATAAAAACTACCCTAATGCCATAGACTGTGCACATAGCGCACATAATGCTTATAAAATTATAAACCTAATGTCTCATAAATTATGTAGTTTTATTACATGATGTTGTGTGTTTATGGGCTGTCACTCAACATGACCACTCATCCTAAAGAGGGTGATGACGAGAGCCTGTGACTTTGTGATTTATTTTCTGCTGCACAACGCATAATAACTAAAGTACACGGATGGCTTATGCAAGAAAGCAAGATATAAGTTGCTGCAATAAGTACTGTTCACCAGTAGAGGTTGATAAAGGTCATCCCTTCTATTGTATAATCCCTTCAAATGTTATAATTTGTTTTAAAAGTGTTGGGATGCAGCTGCTCACGCCTCCACCTGTGGAAAAGGAATATTCATCATCTGGCCATGAACCATTTCTCTCAGCTGTCAGGTTTACAGAAAATGATGAATCTACCTTTTCTTTTATTGGAACAAACATCAAACATCTCAAATTAATCAGACAACTCAACAGAAATCCAAATCACAAGCAACACTACTTTCTGGCCATTCAAATAAAATACTGAGGACTAAGTGGATAAAACCTTCCAATCAGATGCATCCTGGGTAGAAAAAAGCATCCCATTATAGCCGCAGCTTGGGCAGTTTGGTAGAAAGGTCCTTCTAATCGCTACAGCTTTCCAATACACACTGATTTCCAGTTCAGCAATGACATTTTAATATTTAATATTATTGCATACAGTACGACGTCTTGTTCAGTGATTGATTGTTGATCATAAAAACTACATATAATGCATTAAATGTAGGTGTGCTAAAAAAAACAACAAATAGCCTGTGTTGTGTTTTATTTTCAGCATAATGACAATAATACTGAAATGCAAGTTACGTCTGAAGGAATAAATTAAATTCAGGAGCAGTTAACAAATCAATAAGTGGAGTTTGTATTTACCAAATTATTTAAGTTATTTTTATAATAATTCAGCAATGTGTGTAGTTGCTCGTTGGGAAGTAAATGTAAATTTTGAGTGGTAAAAAGCTCCAGAGACCTCAAGGTGAGGTTGTTTTGTCAGCTGCTGTTTCCAATGTGAAGATTTTAATCTATGAGCCTCATCATTCACACACACACACACACACACACACACACACACCACACACACACACCTGCACAGAGACAATGTTGGTCGCTGGGGCGTTGGGCACTGCCATCCAGTCTGGCAGGTTCATGCTGCTGTCACTGTTGGCCCGGAGGAAGGGATGAGGGTGGGGTATTGTCAGCGTCCGGGAACTCTCCCGCCTCTGGGGGGCGTACTTCGGAGACTCCACAAAGGGAACTGGGAGGTGAGGGGAGATCAGATTTTCACTGTCACTGCTCTTATTTTGCACATGCTCATACTCCACATAATCTAATCCATGTTTCTTTATAATTTCATCCCGGATCTCTGGATAAGGCTACATGTGGACACTTTTCTATATTCCTTTGTATATTCTAGTTTTCACAGCTGCGTCCTTTCCCCTGTGAAGATGCAGTGTATAATTTGAGATTAGTAAAATGTCTAACATTATAGGACATAAAAAATCTCCAAACTGGCATGAAAACTGGACCTCAGCTGCTTACCCACATCTGTATCCCGGTGGTTTTTGATAATTTCTCCCAGCTCAAAATGGCCGGACATAACAGCCACCTGATAAGAACACACATACAACATTTTTGGACACAGTCATATGGCAAATGCACAAAATGAAAGAGTGGAACAAACGCTAAACTGGTTCTCCCATAATTACTGTAGGTAGCTTCATGGGTGCTTTTACTGAAGCATTATTCTTTTTCTAAATGACCAAATTTTGCTGTTTCTCTAAACTTGCACCATCTGATGGCAACATTTAAAAGTGATGGAAACTAAATTCATGACCGTGGTGTGTTTATATATTTATAAACATACAGATCACATTCCCCTGGTGATTTGTACAGAAACACACAAACACACTAAAACCTTTTTATTTTACTTTGTTTAGGTTCAGTTTTGGTGTTTTCTTCACTGCATTTGTAATTACAGTTCTACTTCAACAAGCAACATGTCCATGATGATTCTCAGTCATCCAAGTAATAGATTATCAAAAACATATGAGTACTTCCACGTGAGAACATATTTTTGGATTCTTTCCACCAATGCACAAATGCTTTTGACCTTTTTTTTTCACTACACAGGTCAGCACACAATCCAGCCAATTTTAAAGCTTTCTCCCTGTTGCCTCCTTTCTTGTTTTCTGTCTCGCTCACACACACAAACACAACAGATTGTCTCAGCTGGCTTTTTCTGCACTGACAGAGTTAATGTATCCAGATTAAGGGGTCACATGCAATCCTGCCACCTGGGACCTCTGTGTGCATCGCAGCACAATAATGGTTTAAAGTGAAATTAGGCCCCGGCACTTTCTGCTACGTTAACTTAATAAGACACTAAACCATACAACCACCCAACATGCATAATTACCCAGCCAGGCACTCAGCCATTACCTGAAAGGGGGTCTGCCCACTGTTGTTCTTTGTGTCTTTATTTGCTCCCCGGTAGAGCAGAATTCGTGCACAGCTTTCCTGCAACAAACGATGTTGATTAATGTACATTAATCGTAAAATATAAATTACATAATCACTGCTTAATGTAGATGTAATTTGTTCACATGTATGCATTCGCTTTAGAAAGCACAGCATTTCCTTGTGTGACAATTTTACTGCAAATATGCTGGATATTAAATATTCAATGAAACATGCTTTTAAAGTAAAGTGGTGTGAAAAAAGTTTATAATACAGGATATTATTCATTCTTTCAGGTTAATACATTTTTCAAATAGCTCTGATTTCATCTGTTTTGTGAGAAAGATACATAATTTAATTGGAATTCAGGAATAAGGGTCTTCTCACATTCATGATGATGATCAATTATTTAGCAAACGTAAAAAGAGCATTTATGTGGCTTTGATCTTGTTAAACTGTCTGTTCACAAAATGAAGGTGTTCTGTTCAACCTTTATTTTAACTCTAACTAACTCAGAAATACATAAGGTAGAGACCTCATTTACAATATAACACAATAACAAAAATTACATAAGTAAATAAAAGCTCCTAGAAACCAAGAATCACAAATAAGAAGTCTAGATTAAAAAAATAAGCCAAAACAATAAAACATTGAAGTAAAGCAATTCCAATTTAAAGCAATGAATGAAAGTGAAATTTTAATTGCCCTAAGGATGTAAATGAGGTAAGCTTTAGATTGTTCCGCATGTTATTCCAAGTTGGGCACAATGAGGAAAAACTGGATTTTCCAAGCTGAGGAAAAACAGTTGGCACCTGTAACGTAATCCAATCCTTTGATCGTGTTTGATAAGGGCTCACATTTAAAGACAGCAACAAAGGAATGTAAGGGGGTAAAAAACAAGCAAGGGCTTCATGAATAAATACAACCCAGTGTCTATAACACCTCACAGATGGAGAGAGAGAGAGAGGGCCACCCAACCTTATCATACAGGTCACATTTTCTCTACTGTATAAAAGCTGACATTTCATCTCATGAAAGAGTGTTTCTACCTTGTTGTATAAAGCACAGATGTGCAAGGCAGTGTTTCCAGAGGCATTCTGGGAGGAAGAATCCGCCCCATAGAAGAGGAGGTGCTCCAGATGCTGTGAGTTACCATTCTGACAGGCCTGGGTGATCATGGAGGAGCAGAGGAAAGAGGCAGAGGAGGCAGGAAGATGTGAAAAGGGCAAAAAGTTAATAAAAAAAACAAACACAAGGTGTACCGAAGAGTAAAAGAGGAAGGATTTATGTGATTGTTTAATAAAGAGAACAGAGAGGCAGAGAAGCAAACAAGGATGAAGACGAGAGTGACACAAAGAGAGGAACAGTTATAAAGTGACACCACGTTTAATTAACGCCAGCTCCAAACTCAGAGGGCGAGAACACAGTAAGAGAAAGCAAGTGAGATCCAATTATACCAATAATCATAGTTCGTCAGCATTTACATACAGCATCAGCAGAAATGGGCATCAAAACTATAAACATGTTCCACTTTTCTTAGTAACTGTTATTATTTAGGATTTATGTGTTTTAGTTTTCAGTTATACCACGGCATTAAATAAACATCGAACGCTCATTTATGATTGGTTAACAGCTCTCCATTAGTAATCACATATCAGGACACCTATTAAATTGCAGGTCAATCATAGCAACTTAACTTAACTTCACTTTTTATCCTTTGTAAGGGACAATAGTAGGAGCCTGACAATGAATGTGATATTAACAAATAATTCAGTGGAGTACATTTTCACCTACACTTCAATCAAGTGCAATATCATCCACATAAGTAGCCTGCAGATATGACCTGAATGAAACAGAACTTAAATTAGTATCAGTGGTAACACTCATGTTTACCCTACTGTTCATGTAAAAATGGCTGCTGTGAAAAAAGTCTTTAATATATAAAACTCAGGGGAGGGGACTGACGACACACATAAAACAACGTCATTTGTATTGGATTTAGTGGAGATTTTTGGTGTTGATTGAACCCTGCAAAAGAAATGTTATGCAAACACTGAATACTTACAATTTGGGGGATTAATGGGAATATTGAAGACATTATATATATATATATATATATATATATATATATATATATAGGCTTATGGTTAATCCAATCCAGATCTCTGTATCATGCTAAACTGTGTCAAATCCAGGATTGGGGAGTGATGGATTACATGTTACTGAGTTACGTAATCAGGATACAAAAAAGGTAACTGTAATCCATTTCAGATACAGAAAAAAAGATGTAATAAGATTACAGTTAAATTTAGTATATTATTTAGCAGGATTACAATTTTAAAATACATCAGTTTTTTTAAATACACTGAGCAGAGGACACATTGTTAATGCTAAAATCTTATTTTAAAAGCTTGTTCTGTTGTCTTATAGAATACACTTACATCAATACATTTATTTTCTCTTGTTTTTATTTACATATTTGGTGTTGAGCTAATCCAGAATGAACAGAAAGTAATCAAGTTACAATACTTTAATATTGTGATACTTGGATTAGGTTACTGACTACATTTTTACCAGGTAATAAGTGTATTGGATTACATTTTAAAAGTTACCCTCCCAACCCACGCACACACGCACACAGACAGTATAAGATGGAGGCCAAGAGTGTCTGGGAGAGCTGAAGAGACAGATGCTGATGAAGTGTGGGTGATCACACTGAGACAAAGAGGCTGATACCTTTATTTTTCTGTCCACTCCACTGCTGGAATATGAGGCCACAGAATCAGGATGGATGGGATGAAGGGTGAAAGGAGTCCGAGATAAAAGATGAGAGTATGCAGTGTTTCATGGCATGAATGTTTTTTTTGACGTAGACACAGTTGTTGTACATACGCAGAAACTGCAACACAGAGTAGACTGCACATTACAAACAGGATGCATGCACACTTGTGCATTCAAACAACAGAAACTAAAACCCCAAACACCCCAAGGCCAGACTTTTTTTCTCATGCTTTCATAGCACGTCCCCAAATAGACACAAATTAGGCCACTGACCCCATTAGACTGAAAGATTTTGCTCCAAGGTTCCTCTAACAAAAGTTTTGCTGTTGTTTGCAGTGTAGAAATAACTGCATACACAGCTCATGAGAGATAATGCAAGAAATAATGAAACCTGTGGTTAAATCATTTCTATATTTGAATATATATTCTCTCAATTTATCCAAAATCCCTTTTTAAAGACCCTCTGAGGGAGTCCCTTGAGGTCTTAGGGGACCCAAATAATGCCCACACACGTACCTGATGTGTCTCATCCCAGCCGTTCTCGTCCCTGATGCCCAGCTTGGCTCGGTGGAAAAGGAGTGTTTCGCAGCAGGAGGTGTCTCCCCCTGTCAGCACAGTGTGGTAGAGCGGTGTCAGCCCTCGTCGGTCCTTATAGTCCGGAGACGCACCGTGAGACAGCAGGACCTGCAGAAAAGGTAAACCACATGTACAGGCAATTCTCAAATAATGGTAGTAATCATAACAGTAAGGGAGTGTAATAAAGTATGCAATTATTACTATGCAGTAAATTAATGATGACTTTTATGAGCTAACATCACAATAATAAAACAGCAGCAAGGAAAAATATCTTATGGTGGTTTTCAATTTAAAGTTGAGGAATATTCATGGAATTTTAAATCAGGAAGGGAGCACATAGCCGGGGGTTCATTGAGGTCATGCAACACCTCAGGCTGGAGAGCATTATGTATTCAATAACAGTCTGCTGTAAATCTTTATGCAGTTTAGCAGCTGTTCTCTTTCCTTTGTGGAAAACATGGACCCTGACAATGTAACACATGCTATTATCTCCCCCTGAATGAGTCTCCTCTCTACAGGTACATGTCTTCTTGGCAATTTGGGAGCTGAAATTCTGGATAAATGCCTAAAATGTAAATGTGCAGCACACCTTTAAACCAGGCAATCTCAATTTTAATGTATTTTTTTCTCTATCTGGTGGAATAGAATAACAGATTGTTTTGTCCATGTGCATTTTGTGTGTGGGTGAGTGTGGACTGCTGAGTGGGAGGGTCTGTTTATTCTGTCTTCAGCTTGTTTGCTTATACAGTAACACAAATTAAGATAATACTGCATCAGTTTCAGGGCAAGCATCCATCTTGCAGATATATAGCGTGGACTAGCTTGGAATTTTCTCCTTTTATGGTATGACAATGAAAACTCATTACTTGTTATGATTAGATAACAGCAATCCTATAAAAGGACAACAACGTGCGTGAATGTTTACCAGCAGGGCTGTATGGCGGTGGCCTCGAACTGCCTTGTGTACCGGTGTGAGTCCATCTTTGGCACGGAAGTCAATATGAGCCCCTCCCTCCACCAGGACCCGGATGGGCTCACCTCCACCCGGCTCACACTGCACCGCCAGGGACAGAGGAGTCTCTGGCGGACACACACACAAGGAGATTCAAATTAAGTTTTTAATGGTCAGAAAGATTGTTCTAGAGCAGGAGTCTGAAAGTCAAATTATTGTGGGGGCACTGGCCTGATTGTTTGCTCCTAGGGGGGGCCGCTTGAAGACTCAGTGGGAAACTTTCAGCAATAAATTTCAACTATTTACACTCAGACTCCTTGCTTTAATATTCTTGAACAACGGCAGCTTTCTCCTTGCAGGTTAGACAGAAAACAAAAACAAAAACAACTGTCCACCTCATTCTTTTATGTTTAAAATACATTTTGGAGTTGAGTGCACTGCAGTAAATCAGGATTCTGCTGATTGTAACTAATGTGTTTATGGCGACAAGCTCCAAAGTTTGCAGCTTGCTTTGTCAAAGAATACTTTCTTGTAAACAAAAATGATGTTTACATTCAGAGTTTTCTCACCAAAACGCCTCCTGTTTATCCTCTAGATCTAATAAAAAAACTGAATGCATTTCCTTCCTCATAAAACTCCTAAAAAAAAAAATCCTATGTTTACATCCATGTTTACTAGCCTGTAGTCTTTCTCCTCCCTACCTTTATGACCACATTGCTACACTTGTACATTACTGCCACCGACTGTTCAGCAGCAGAATAGCGTGAAACCAACAACATGGTGTGTGAATTGTGCAGCCCACGTCAACAAACACACCCATAGCGCTGCTGGTGATCAAAAACTCCACGTCTTTAAGTCTGAAATAAACCAGTCTTCAGGCATGCAATGACTGTTCACAGTTTTTAAGTCTACAATGTTTACCATGTCCCATCTTAGTTAGATGTTAGTGAGGTAATTATTGTTATTTGAACTCCATGTTAGTGTACATCATCTGGAAACCATAAATATCTGCGCAAGATTCATTACACGTGCACTAATAACCGAACTACTGCGATGCACACGCTGGCCTGGTTCAGGCGGTGTAACGTATACTAGACTGAAACCTGGCATGCCTATCTGCAATGTTCCTTTACTTTATTTGACTCCATGTTACTAACTAACTGCCATTTACAAATGACCCCCGCCTGGTTCAGGCTAACTTATAGTTGGTTGGATGCCCCTGCCTTGTATCACTCTTGGCTAATAGAAAGCAATCGTTTGCTTTTGTCTTAATACGTAAGTAAGTATCATGACGTTAGCTGGGGACGTAATTTTACAAGTTAACGTTAGCCGACTATTATCCACTCAGACAATATTTTGCTAGTGATTTTGCTGACGTTACTGAGAAAGCAAGCTAAGGTTAGCCAGCCGGCTGCAGCCCAGCCAGGTTAAATATCCTGCAAACCAGCCAGATCAGCCCCATGAGTGTGGAGCGAGCTAGGTGATTGACATTATTGACCATTATCGTTCAATTTTGCAGCTTCAATAGAAAATCTAAGTGTTTGTCTAAACTAAAAAGCAGAAAAAGAAATGCGAAACAGTAAAACGATCGGGCTGTTTGCAGTCGGTGACCTTATGAAATTGTCATGTGAGCCGGTAGTTACATCTGTCGGAATTAAATAGGTTTTAATCCCAGTTTATTCTACTGCACACCCTGAGATAACTCAATTTACTCAGTTTTCCTGCAAATGATGAAATTCAGCTCTGCTAAAAAAAAAAGTCAGGCAAAATAAAAGCTTCTCTGGGGGTTTATCTCTCGATATCGGTTTCATCCTACAGGTAGCAGCGTTAGCTTCCAAGTAAATCCTAAAGCTGTTTTTCGTACCAATGCACTGATACTTTGCCAACTACGCTGACATCAAGTAAAGCAACAAATGGAATTTTTTCAAAATAAAAGCGATGCTGTGTCACAACGCCGTTAACCACACTGAGCACACTTGAACGTCTTCAGCAAGAAAGTTCAATGGCACCTAGAAGGATCATGGCATTCAAAGTGTTCCCAGTAAAAACAGGGTACAAAGCGCTGGCCGCCATGGCGACAAGAGAGTTTTTGGCAAAGAGGTAAGCGGCTGAGGGCTTTTATCTTCCAACAGCTTCTGTAGATCTCAGGTACAAATAATTTGGGGAAATGTTTTGACTGCACTTCCTGTGAAGTTACCATGTCAGTTTGACTTAGGAAATGCCCATTAAAGCGATTCCCTTGGCAAAGATGGAAGTGAGCCTGACAGGAACCACATTGAATACGGTAGAATTATTTTATGCCCTATTAAAGGCACTGTGAGTCCTCCGCTGAGCAGAAAAGCATGAAGAAAGAGCTTCATAAAGACAAGCAGGGTCAAATATAACAAGTGTTCACAATGTTAGGGGTGTCTAAGTCCCAGGATCACAGAACAGAGTCTTTCTATAGGCTTTTGATCGCCTCTTTGCTCTGCACAGACTGCCAAAGACCCTAATAGTTACTGGACTGTCAGAACATCTTCACACGGCCCCACAGTAAAGCAGAAACCATATGAAGCCATGAAAATACCATCACAATATGATGTGAGTGGAGCATTTTAGTGAGCAGGGGGGGCTCATCAGGGCTCTCTGTTGCCCCCCGGTGTTATGAAGCCAAAGTGTGTTTCACACCCGTGATGACAGGCTGTGTTTTGTGTTTTGACACTTGCTCCCAGAGCGGCTGGAGTGACACACACCCAAACTGTAAATGAGCCGTCTGCTGCGCCCCCTAAGCACTAACAGGATCCGGGAAAAGCCACCAAATTGTGAACAGCACTGGCGCAGATCCTTGACAAAGTGTTAGGCCAACATACTGCAGAGCCGAGGGCAGGAAACGGAAGGGGGAGGTTTGTTGTTTGCAGAGAGTTTAAAAAACGAGTTTTATACAGGTCATGAAGCTGCTGGCCACCAGCGTGCTAATTTAACCAGGAGGAGATGGTTAACAGCTTGGGGTTGTTGAATCTCAAATACATGTTTATATGTTTGATTGACAGACACAACAATACAATAAACAGAGGGAGACCGATGAAGGAAGAGATTTGACGGTATGTGGGTGTGTAGATGGATTTATATACACTATACACAGATGGATGGATGAAATTAGCCCTAACAAGTGAAATCAAATCTTTTTTTTTTTTGCAATAATTGCACTTCAAAGAAAAATCTTTGTTCGGTTCCAGTACATTGAATGATTTTAAGGTTTTACTTTAGTTAACTCCCTCAGAGCCACTGCATCAGTAACTTAATAAGGTCACTTGTCTAAGTCTAAGTCTAAGCTCAAGACTCAACCAAGGTTTCTATCAACTGCTGCTCTTTAGTGAAACAAGGTTAGGTTATGCACTGATGCTAAACTTGAGACAGTGAGGTTTATTTTCTTTTAGCTTTTGTAAAATAATTTTATCCTTCTTGTTGTAAGCCATTTTATTCATCTCATGAATGAGATGATTTTCATGTGTAAAGAACTATGCTATCTGTTATCATTATGGACAGATGAGGAAAATGCTAAATGACAGAAGGAAGGTGACAGGTCTTCAGGCTCTGTGGGACTCCTTACCGCCGGTGTCAGAGTCCTGGTAGTTGGGATCGAGGCCTTTGTCTATGAACTTGACCATCTTGTCCACAGCGCTGGTTTGGATATAATCCATGAATTTCTTCAGGCTGGCCTATGTGAGGAGAGAAAAGTGCTGCTGTTTGTACTGTATGTGCATGTGAAGGACAGTACAGTACAGTATAGCACAGTGCCGTACAGCACATATGGTAAATTAAGAAAGGGACAATGTATATGTATATATATGCACAAATGTACTTACACTGACATTCATACTGTACTGATTTCACTGTCAGTACATTTATATGACTGAAACCAGCAATTTAAACCCTTCAGAGATCCAACTTCAGGATGAATGGGCTTCATACCTTAGTGTGCAGTTTAGCCAGTTGCTTCTCATCCAGATTGGTCTGTTTGTACACCCTGGTCTTGTATCGAAACTAAACCCGAGGGAGAAAAAGAGAGAGGAAGTGAAGAGTTAATCCTAACACAGAGAGCGTTTGTCCTTAATTCTCTTAGCTTTTGGCCTAGATCCACAAAATGGGGCCTGCAGATTTATTGTACAGAGACGCTTTATCTGGTTTGCTATACAAACCTCTTCTTCTACTTCACTGAAGACAAGAATTGTGAAAGAAATGTTCTGGCTTAAAGGCGGTTTAGAGCCTCCTCTGGGTCATAAGATAGCATGAAAAGAAGGCGACAGCCTCTACAGAAGTTGCTCTAAAGAGAGTGCTGTGACACTGCTCTAAGAAGTGTGTATGGAACTTCATTCATAAACCAGGGTTATTAATATTTTATAACCTTAACTTCAGCAACACAAGGGATATTTACAGTAAATGTAGTCTGAACTGTTGCCTTTTTTTACTTCAGTCATCTGGGATCTGGTTGCAAAATATAAAAAGTTGGGAGTCACATAATGTTAGGCAAACAAGACAATCATAATGTACTGCACTGATCTTAATGCTCTGATATATAAGACTCTATTTGGTCCAACAGCACCTACAGCGCACATGGTTGAAGTTTTTCTGTTTCTTTTTTGACTACTGCATTATTGGATAACAGTGACATCTTGAGGACATGCAGGCTGCATCACAGGAAGGACTGGACTCGCACCTCTAAATATGGTACCCCTTTCTCAAAGGACTGTGGGTACTCTCTGAGCAGCCTCTCCTCCTCCAAAAACTTGGCATCATGGCCGTCCGTGGCGGGCTGGAACAGGCCATAGTTCAGGACGTCTCGCAGAGATTCGGTGAGGGAGCACAGGACCTGTTGCTTGGCTTTCCACACCGTGGCATCTGGGTTAAACCGCAAACATTTCTGCAGGAGAGACAGAAGAAGTGACTCAGTTTGAAGTTCAAAGACGAATGATCTTGGCTTAACTGGAAAACGCTATGTGTGAAGGAATTAAAAACCTTTCCTTACATTAATAAACATGTTATCATGTGAAGATTATAAACAGTTGTGGTTTACAAGTGATTAATAAACTATTTGAAAAAATAAGCAATTAAAACAAGGTAAGAAATATAAAAAGGAACAAAAGTGACGTCAACACGTAATAAATAAAAGTTATATTAAACCTAAAGAAGAACTGATGTTGAAGATGATAAAGATCCAGCCAGACTCAGCTCATTGTATGCATCAAGCCACCCTCTGGTTTCTCCAGTCAATGGTAGAAGCTACTGCCACTCCCAGAGAAGAGAAGTCTGGGAAATATGATACATTTTGTATAACAGAACAATATTTTCCCGTCCCATTTATCATCTTGTGTCCCCTGAAGTTTATCTTTGGACCACTTGTAGAGGTCACCACTGACCTACAGACAATCCTGTAGCAGTGGACGCTCTAGCCTGAGTGACTGCAGCACACTGAGGCTGTCC
The DNA here is from genome assembly GCF_905237075.1 of Dicentrarchus labrax. NCBI lineage: Eukaryota > Metazoa > Chordata > Actinopteri > Moronidae > Dicentrarchus > Dicentrarchus labrax. The sequence continues at coordinate 14,922,363 of NW_026136722.1, forward strand.
CCCCTCTGAACCAGCAGGGGGAGACAGCGCCAGAGTAAAGTGGGTGATCCCCTGTGGCCCTAGTGAGGAGACTGGATACGCCTGGCCGTTTGGTGCAGCTTTAAGTGTCTCTGGTGGGGTCGTGAATGGCCAAATGCATAAAGGCTCAGAGGCACAGTCAGCAAAGTGGAACGTAACTCACTACACAGATGGCTGACAGACGGTTTTTGGCACTGCTCTCTCTCTCTCTCTCTCTCTCTCTCTCTCTCTCTCTCTCTCTCTCTCTCTCTCTCTCTCTCTCCCCCTCTCCCTCTCCCTCTCCCTCTGTCTCTCCTTGGCCAGAGTGGAACTGGGTTGTTCTCTGACCTTGAGGCAGCAGCAGGATGATTGGCCCATGCAGAGTACAGCCAGCTGCAAGGATCCCTGCCTCTTACTGCATTACTGCATGGGCTCTTGTCTCTAGCCAACACTTATTCTAACCCAGAACATTCGCTCAGTCATTGTCACTCATCCTAATCTCTTCACACACACACACATAGACACACACAGACACGTTTTTGTGTGTTTCTGTGTGTGTGTGTGTGTGTGTGTGTGTGTGTGTGTGTGTGTGTGTGTGTGTGTGTGTGTCCTACAGAGAAAAAGAGATAAAACCCTGCACGGGGGTTTTGTGCAGAGGAGTAACATAACATTTTCTCCCTCTATTTCATCCAGTGTCTCTGTTCGCGCACAGCCAACCCGGTCGCCACGGCAACCGGTTCATTAGTGGAGCAAGCTGCTTGTTGCCATAGAGACATCCCTGTGTTCCCTAGGAGATGGGGTACTGGGAGGGTGTGCATGTGTTAGTGTGTGAGTGTGCGCATGGGTTTTTTTTCTTTTCTTCTGCGTGTGTGTGTGTGTGTGCGTGTATATGTGTGTGTGTGTGCGTGTATATGTGTGTGTGTGTGTGTGTGTGTGTGCGTGTATATGTGTGTGTGTGTGCAGCGTGGCAAAAAGAAAGCGGAGTAAATGGGAGGGAAATGTCTAAGACTTTGAGTATGAGAGCGAATGAGGATGAAAAGGTGTGTCTGTTTGTATTAGATTAGGTTTCACACACACACACACACACACACACACACACACACACACACACACACACACACACACACACACACACACACACAGATCACAAGCCTACACACTGCACTTACAGTCCCAATAAAGGATGCAGACAAACACACTCTAAAATGAATCACAATCACAGCAGGAGAAAAATGAAGGACTGAAGGTTAAGGATTTAGTAATCACGCAGGAGGAATATTCCCACAGTCAGCCAGAACAATTATAAAACACTGATAATTATCATAAAATAATGGAGATTAAAATTTCTGTAATAACTTTGCTTTCGGGCCTAAAATGCTTCAGATAGTTGGAGATTTTACTGCGGCAGCCATGCTTCTCATTGGTCTGTATACCTCCAGTAATCTGATTGATCCCCAGCTTCTAACCGGCCAGCCAATTAGGGCTCATCAGATTCCTCATCCCCATCAGGCCTTCGAAATGCAACTTGGCTCTGTACATAGTCTTCCCACTGATTCGTCCTATATTACAGACATCTTGTACTGTGCAGTAAAGCACTGTACACTGCTGACTGTACAGTCACAGACAGCCTTGCAACTTGTTATAAGCCTACAGTTGTGCACTTGTAGTTGAGTGCTTGTAGCGCCCTCTAGTGGTCAGAGAGCTTTGTGTGTGTGTGTGAATTAAAGAAACTAAATGACTGCTGAGTATTGTTTCAGAATATAAAAATGTAAATGCCAGAATCATTTTTATTAATAATGTTTGTTCATGCTATATTCTGGCTTGAACTTGAAACACCAAGTGCTAACTGGTAGTCACAGTAAATATCCTTTACTTAAATAAAAGTACCATTGCAACAGTGTAAAAAATACTCCTAGTATCAGCTAAATGTATCAAAAGTAAAGGTCATTGTTGTGCAGAGGGAGATTGTTTTATCACATTATAAAATAATTAACATTGATGCATCAATGCGTTAGAGGCATTTTACTGTTGTAGCTGCTCGAGGTGGATCTAGTTTATATACAGTTCAGTAGTTTAGTGCAGTGTTTCCCAATCTAGAGGTCGGGCTATTAGGAGGCAGTCAAATAAAAAAAAAACAAAGTTCTGAGGCACAATTGTATAATTTGTTTTACTATTTTTGCTTTTTATTAGATAATATGATCTCTTGGGACCTTAAACAGTTATTTATATAAAAGTAAGAGGTATCTCTTATTGGAACATGACAGAGGCCCAACTTGACACTGAGGGGGTCACAAGCCCAAAAGGTCATTTTTGGCATTTTTTGTAAAATCTCAATCTGAAAAGTAACTAGTAACTAAAGCGGTCAAATAAATACAGTGGAGTAAAAAGTATGATATTTAATTGTGAAATATAGTAGTGTAGAAGTAGAAAGTAGTAGAAAATGAAGTGTAGCACCTCAGAATTGTACTTCAGTACAGGGTAAATGTACTTAGTTACTGTTCTTTCCACTACCACTGTGTGTTTTCATCTAACCAGCACGAACACTCACACCCAGCCGAAGGGTAAATCCTTATTATATATATATATAATTACACTATATATTATATAACAGTATCCAGGTTTGTGATCGTTTCTGTGCATGTGTGCCTTGACTCCTCAACATCTCAGCCACTCCGTTCTGAACATGAAGAAACAGTTTGGTTTCTTACTGCTCTGCAGGATTCCTCTACTCCATCTGATCACTTGTAATGGAAAACGAGCAACAGCACAGTTTACGCTCTGCAGCATTACCCCGAGTCAGACCTTCATTTCAGCATGTTTATCATCATTACATCATGTGCCATCATATTTTAGTTTTACTGATGTACTACGACTGACTCGAGTCGAAGATTCACCTCCACACATAGCAGAGAAACCTTGATAAGCAGCGGTGGAATGTAACTAAATACATTTACTCAAATACTGTACTGTACAGTTTTTGAGGTACTTGAATATTTACATTTATACTTGTTTACATTGTACTTTTTAACCCACTACATTTATCTGGTAGGTATAGTTAGTAATTATTTTGCACATTATTATTGTTTTCCTTCATATAATATACAAAAATAGGACCAGTTTATTAAATATGGTGCATTGTTAAAATACCAAGTGTGTATATGAAGTAGTTTAAATTATTTGCACATTACCCCAATATGACACTGAGGCAATTTTTCAACATGATGTGTAATCAATACTTTTAATACATTTAGCTTACAATACTTTTTACTGAAGTACAGTTGACTGCAGAAGCAACCCGATCATAAACAGGATACTAGTTATATATAAATGCACCAAATGTCACAGCTTTTATATACCTTTAATTTGATTTTCAGATTTTATCACTAAAATCTAAACGCAGCTTTGAGTCCTTCTGTTTCTCTTGTGGTTTTATCATTATGCCGAGCAAAAATTCTGTCTTGCCTCCTAAAGCTGTGATCACACTTTCCCACTCACACACACCCACTCACTCTGTCCATGCTGCTCTTTATCTTCCCCTGCCTATCTCTATCTTATTCTCCCTCCTCCTCCTCCCCTCTCTAGCCATCTTTCTGTAACGACTCTGTCATCTATGCAGAAATAAGAGTCGCTGAGAGTCTCCTCTCTCTGTGTCTAGCTCTCTCTATCTCTGTCCCTCTGGCCTTTTACCACAGGCCAAGTGCAAGGGGAGTAGAAGCCTTTAATGAGATCTATGGGGAAATAACCCCCCCACACACACACACCAAACACAAGTACACACACACGCACACACATGCGCCAGCCATGTCGCCATTTAAGTCAACTTCCTCTGCGTACTCTCTCTCTCTCTCTCAACCACTCCAACCACCCCCTTTCCTCTCTACAGCAGTTCACAAGAAGAGTGAATTCATTTCTTTTAAGCATTCCTGTCATCCCCTCTCATCCACACGCCTTGTTCTCTCTTCCTCCATTGTCTCCATTTTCTTTCTCTCACTCACCCATGCTTCACTTCCTCCTCACCTCCCATACTTCCCTCTCTATTATCTCCTTCCCTCTGTTCACCTTTAGGGCCTTTCATTAAACGTACGTACAACCTCTGCAGTGGCACGGCGGACTCTGTCTTGTGATCTGAGAAGTCCACATATCTTAACTAGGCGCTGAAATATAAGTGTGTGTGTGATTGCGTGTGTGTGAGATCCGTATTTCAGCGTGGAAGTGTTTGTGAGGCCAAATCCTGCCTGAGGGGCTGCTGCTTATACTTCAGAGTTTGCGAGAACTCAGCTCAAGTCAAACAGCGGAGAAAACCTCATTCGTTTCACGCTGTTTAATGCACCCGGCAAGCAAATGCCAACGTGACTGCATGTGCGTGAGTTTGACAATCTAATAAACCTGCCAAACAAAACTGCTTTGACCTCCTGCTGTGGCAGAATCACACCAACAACTTGTGATACACAGATCTGACTGTCGCTATGTGCACACAAGGGAGTTAATGGACCGGTGCTTGTTTCATCAGCCACCAGTGGAAGAGGATGGATCAGTGCAGAGCACACAAGTCCACAAGCACAGCTAACTCATACATGTATAGGTTAAAACTGAGCTACTTATGATTGAAAAAAGTGTTTTAAAAGCATTCCAATAACAGCATTACATTGTGAAACAGATATGTTGAAATAGTCATGAAAATGCTGTTCAAACAACAGTAATATGCACATTTTCAACCTAAATTTTGACCAGTAATTCACAGAAACAGTGGTTACTTGCAGTACTTGAAGAAGTATTTAGATCATTTGTTTAAGAAAAAGGACCAGAGTGTGGAATTTGGTAGCATCTAGCAGTGAAGTTGCAGATTAAAGCAACTATTCTTAATGAAAATATACCTATGAATATTATATTTCTGCCATATACTGACAATAAATTCCCCTAAATCTTACACATATGACATTTAAGTAAAACAAGTAATATCACACTGCAAAAATACGCCCTTAAAAGTAAAACTCTGGCATTACTGGATTATTGTTGCTGGTGCAGAAACATAAGCAGCATTTTAATATAGCTCGTCAAGGTAGTCTAACAATTTCTCTATTTGTTGATCATGTGTGAAAATCGCAATCTGCAAAGTAACAAATAGCTGTCAAATAAATGTAGTGGAGTAAAAATAATCATATTTCCCTTTGAAACATTTTGGAGTAGGAGTGTAAAGTAGCAGTGGAAGTGGAAGTGGAAATACTTAAGTACAAGAAGCACCTCTAAAATGTCACGTACAGCACTCCTTTCCATCACTGAGTGTCATCATTCAATTCAAATGCTGTTGAAGCAGAAGCTGTATGTCACTTACGCCTCTAAAAGACATTTCAACCACATGCAGCTCAGTTTCTAGACATTGTTTGACCTGCAAACGGTGCTTATAAGGTACAACGAGGGTTGTAAAATAAGTTTTCTTCAACACAGTTTGCCAGAAGTGGCTTGACCTTTGTAGATAAAATGTGACAGGACATCAGCTGTCATATGGCAAAATAACTTTCTACATAGCTCCCTGATCTGTCTCCCTCTCCCGGGCATGAAACAATTGAATCCATCCAACCGAATTTCTTCTTGACCTATAACAACTAACCATTATAGCTCAGATTTTCACTACATGTAGCAAAGACCTAAATCCCCTGTTGACAAATGTAGTAGTCTCTCTCTCTGTCAGTGCACCAGTAGTGTCATCTTGATTGACAGTGACTTGAGAGAGATCTCCCCAGTAGGCCTGTACAGTTCTGTTAAGAGAGTTTTAAAGCAGCAAAGGTAAATCCCACTGAAGGGAGGCAGAACGTATAACCAGATGTTTGCTCTGAGGGCTCTGTGGAAACGTTTAAGGAGAGAGGAGCAAACACGGTGACCTTTTGACAAAGATCATTAGCTAGCATTTGCTATGTCACAAACTACCCTGCAATCCATAAAAAAACATATAATGAATGCAGAAAAGTGAATCCATCTGCTCAATATGTGCACAAATATATGCACTTATTGGCATGAAGAACAGAACAGAAAAAGGTTTGGACTACTCTGGGTTGTGGCGCAATTCAATTTCTGTGTTCTTCATGCCATATATTTCTGTCTTTTCAGCATTCAACAGAGCTCCTTTTCCTGCTTCAGAACAACTATTTATTCAATATTTTCAAGGGATTCTTGCCAAAATGAATTGGTTATAATACTGTATGTTTGAATGTCAAAAAATATATATATTTAAAGCACAAGTTTGTAGGATTTTGTGGCATCTAGCAGTGTGTTTGCAGATTGCAACTCCCTCGTTTCACCTTCCCCTTCCAAGACTGAAGGAGAATCTGCGATGGTCACGAAACGAGCAGTGCTTTGTCTGTTCTGGGCTGTACTGTAGAAACATGGTGCCTCAACATGAATATTATATTCCATTTTTGCCAGTAGACCATCCCAAATGTTACACACTGGAGTTTTAATGTTCAAAAAGAATATTAGCTGATTTATCAAAATTTCTTCTTCTTTTTTTTCCCCCTCCAACTATCAGTGTCAGCCTAAATGCAGCTTGATGTGCAGCAGGGCCCACTGGAACCATAACATAAATTGCCATATCAAAATCAATTGGCAAGGGTAAATCTGTAATCAAACTGCATCAAAATGAATCATTTCAGAGATGCACAACACTGATTGGTGAATATCCAACATAAAGCTATATAGCTATATTCTGCCAACAAAGGTAGATATAACACTCACTACCAGTGTTTGTGAGTGTAAGCGCTCTTTCGTCACCTAAAATCCTCCTCCCTCAATTCATAACATTTGCATTTGCGTGCTACAGTCACTCCCTCATCTCATTACAACACAATTAACGAGCAATTAGAGTTTATTGAGGGTGAATTAGCTGACATGTAGAACAGACCTAATGTACTGGGAGTGTAAAGGGATATTACCCAACGCCAGTGAGAGAGGGAGGAGGAGGAGGACGGAGGACAGGAGACGAGCAGGAGGAAAAAAATTCCAAGAAGATTGGATGGTTTTTATTCTGAATGTGAGGGAGGACAAGTGAAAAATGTCCTGAGGAGGTTGAGACAGGACAGGAGGAGAGTGAGAGACTGAGTAAATGTCAAAAATGTCACAGTGATGGTGGATTATAACTCTCAATGACCTTGGGGAGCAAGACAAGATGTACTGAGTCAGTACATCTTGGCAGGAAGTCTATAAGGTCATGGTTTAGTTCTTTCATATGTTAATGTTTATCTACATGTCTGAGTTGTTATGTAGCTAATCATTGCAGACATGTGGTCCAATGAAAAATACAGTACAGTAAGTCTCGTTGGATCACTGAAACTGGGTCATTATTACCCTTTTCTAGTAAAGGCTGCATCTGTCAGCCAGTCTAATTAATATGATTACACTTGTCACACAGTCCACAAACTGAGAGACTGTGACAAACAACGTGTATACTTGAGAACCTTAAAAAGCCGTTTCATAAAACCTTTCAGTTACGAAAAGAATTCAAATATAATAAATACATGTTGCAAACGTAAATAAAGCTTGTGAGTCAAAACCTTCAGCATTTAATTTTTAACTTTTAAAATACATATTATTATATCATTCCCATCTCCTTGCTACTCACAAAAATCTAAACGATTTGCATAAAAGTGTTTTACTGTTAAAAGACTCAGAGGTGAATTTGTCCTCCCACGATTACTGAATTTTGAATTTCTTCTTTAGTGTGGGTTTCATTTTCTGAAACTCATCTGAGAGTGACAGTCCAGGAGGTCCTTGATGTGTTTGTCTTACTGTTCTTAACAAAGTAAACGAGCAAATCTGACAATGCTGGGTTGGATGGATGAACACTTTACGGAGGAAGTTGAATTTCTTCAATTTATTCCTTGAGCACTGTTCTTATGGTGTGAGTGCAAATTTCAGGGGATTTTTCTTCCCGGAAAGGATCAAATCTTGATTTAAAAAGTGAATATTTATTATATTTAGGATGTGTGAACATCGAAAGTTACAGATAATCAACATAAAATACAGCTTAAAGTAGAAAGTTGATACCAATCTGCAACCAAACCCGTGCTGTACTACGACGTACTTCAATCTCATTCCACCTTTGTTTACTTCTGTCTCCTTCACTTTATCTATCCGTATCTCTCTCTCTATCTAACTCTGTCTTCTTCATCTACCTTTATCTCTTTCTCAGCCACCTTCTTTCTACTTTGATCTCTGTCTGTAAGTGTACCTCCATTTATCTCCATCCACTTCTTTTATCCACCTATCTGCCACATTTATCTATCTGTACGTGACATTGTGCGACTGTCAAACAATTTCTCAAGGTTTTGACCCCAACCTTGAGTGCGCATTCTCCTCCCAAGCACTCCCATTTATTCGTCTTTTCACAATTAAACTTTGATGCCGATTTGTTAGAATAAATATGGAGTGATGAATTATTTATGGTTGGATTTAAAAACACTGTATCCACACACACACACACACACACACACACACACACACACACAGAGCTGAAAACACCCATGCACAGATCAATAATAAATCACACGGCAGCAAGAGGGAGGAAGAAGCGTTGAGCGAGGCATTTATAGTGCACAGGGATGGTAAATATAAAATGTGGACATACACACAGGCACTCACAAATACATTTATTTTATTTGCAGTTTCATTCTTGCTGATGATTTATAAAGCCGACAGAGACAGAGACCTGGATCACTTAATAGAAAGGAGAAAAGAGGAGAGACCACTAATGTCTGAGGGACGCGGCCTTCTGTTTGTTAAACACAAAGGCAGTCTGGTTCGGCTTTTATCTGGCAATGAGCAAAGATACAGACTCTCTTCTCGTCCTCTGCTCCTCCCTTTTCTTCCTTTTTGTCAGTTTTTTTTCTCTTCTGCACAACAAACGCACACTTTTGGATGCAGCCTGAGTCCCTTCCAACCCAGATTCAATGCTCTTCATAATTCAATTATTAGTACAATTGAGTATGATTCACTTTAATAGATCACTCATCACAAAAACACAGAAGGGAGAGAAGGCAGAAAAGAAATGCCTGGGTGTCTGTGTCTGGCAACAGGCTAATTTTTTCAAGAGTGGGAGAATGGCGTACTGTACATGGAGGCAGCTGCATCTCCAGCCCGTGAAGCCAATTTAGACACGCTTCTGATGGAAGCTTTTGCACTGATGTGATGTAAGACCGAATCTGGGAAATGGAGAGCGATGCGGATTGGTCCATCATGATTCTGGACAACCCTCTTAAAACCAGTCACACCGAAAAGGGCTTTTCAAGGCATGTTTTATTGCACCATTTAAAAGCTCTTTGGCAACAGAGGCAGCGTTTCCCCCTCTTTTACCCTGTCCTCTTCACTTCAGCCACTCTCCCTGTGACTCTCTCTGAATCCTGTCTGGCATGTAGTGTTTTTAAAATCAAATTCTTGCCCACGTATTCTCATCATGATTGCTCTTGTATGCAATTTGGCTCTGCCTCTCGCAGTCTCTCTCTCTCTTTTTCTCTGGAGCTGGGTCACCTTGAAAGTGTCTCTCACCCTCTCAGATCAGTCACTTTGCTGACGAGTATTTGAGCTTCTCTCAGTTTTCCGGTGGCAATGCAGTGAAAGAAAGAAAGAAAGAGAGAGAGCCTAATCGACGTAATACGCCCAATCATCTGAGACTTGCAGCATTTCTGGAGCACCGCACATTGCAGGTTTTTGACTGAAGTGACCACACATACTGCCACACAGCCATGGACAGATTATAAGATGATGGGCCCGAGGGCACAGAGACTGAACATGGTTTTCTCCTACTTAAAATCACTCCTCAAAGTCCCAAAGCCCATACTGCGTTATGTCAGTATGAAGGCATAAACATCAATTACTTACTACCGTCATGAAATTTTCTTGTCGTGACATACTTTTGATCAAGGCTTTTTACTCTCTAACAAGAAATTCATCCATTCATCCATTGTTTATATCCACTTATCCTGTGCAGGATCATAAAAATAATGTCAGAGGCACCCGGATCAGGGTTCCCTAAGAACTTCAGGTTTTAACACAATATTTGCAAAAGGAATAGGTCAACATTTTGGAAAATACAGCCGGCAGTTAGCTTAGCTTAGCACAAAGGCTGGAAACCTGGGAAACACCTAGCCCAAGAAACAGTCACATGTGCTAAGCTAAGCTAACCGGGTGCTGGCTTTGGCCTTATAATCTTCTCATCTTACTCTCAGCCATGAAGTCAATAAGCACAGTTACCAAAACCACCAAGACAGATAAAAAGTACACAGATCTTGAATATGACCTACATTTTTTATGTAGTCAGGCACTTGTATCAAGCGCAAGCTTGAATTGGTGAAAAGTGGTGAATTGATAGCCAATAACTATGGTTTCATTGATCAGGACTGTGTTAAGAAAAGCTGAGGTGTAAATGGGACAAGAGTAGGGTGAGGGTTGTTGCCATAATGTTGGCACATTTGGTGGGTGTGTGTGGCAGCACTGACCGTTTGCTTTATGTCTGGGATGCCAATGCGAAACACCATCATGGCAATGTGGGCGTCCTCAGATGGCACCGAGGAGGAGCTGCGCTCCTTCAGCCTCCTCTGCTGCTGCTGCTGTATGTGATTGGCTGGCTGTTGGTGTGTGGGTCCGGGGTTGGATGAATAGGGGTTTGTGGCGTGTCCAGGGTTCCCCGGTCGGGTCTGTCTGTCCCCGGTGGGTCGTCCGGCCACTTTACCTGACTGCCTGTGTCCCTCGCCCCTGCCCCCCCGTGATAGGCCCCCTCGCCTGACCTCCTCCACCATCTCTTCGTCATCATCTTCCTCTTCCCCCTCCAGTTCGCCATTCTCCTCCTCCTCCTGGTCCTCATCACGCTCCTCCTCTTCCATTTCCTCCTCCTCCTCTTCCTCCTCCTCTTCCTCGTCCTCTGCCCCTGGATAGAGATGTCGATTGTTTCCCAGCATCCTTTGTTGCTCCTCGTCGCTGGACAGGGGGCTGAACGGCATCGTCATGGCGACAGAGAGGGTGGCATCAGTGGCAACACCATCATTCCCAGAGAGACACTGCAACAGGAGGAGGGAAGAGAAGACATGTTCAGAACAGAGACAGAATAAAACTATGGAGGTGGTTGGTAAGAGGTAAGTCTCCCTCCTGGTTGCATCCAGGCCTCCATACCACATCACACAAACAAACTCTGGTCTCTATGGGAACAGACTGCTTCACTTACAGACATGCAGTACTTCTAACCCTCACCGCATGATGACATACTATTCACACTTCACGTATAAATGAACCCACTTGTGGTGTTAATTTTCAGCTTCTAGACTCTCGCCAGACATCCTGCCTGTGCTGTTAAAGTCGAGATTTGCTGAAGAGTCTGAAGCCTGAAACATATCACTATTTCACTACGGTGGGTGGTATTGTACTAAATGGGAATATATACGGAGATACTAGAAGGCACTACTACACAGAATAGTATATGAGTTAGGACTGTGTGCAGCTAGTATTACTGAGGTTATATTAAGAACATAACATTGAGAATAAAAGTTTAGAAGAAAGTTTTCCTCTGCAGATATAAAAGACATTTCAAGACCGTTGTAGCTCAGAGACCCAAATTTAATGCTATCACCTAGTTTCTCTGTCCATCTGTCTATTTGTACATCCATAACTTGGGGCAGGTGGTCAGGAATTTGTCCCTAGAAGATGAATCATCGTGTTTTGGTGATCTCTTGACCTTTAGTTTAGAGCAACCATCAACACTTTTACACAAGAAATATCAAAACATTTTGGGCAAGGATTGCCCTGACCTTCGATGAGCACATCAGAAAATGAACTCACTCATTATAAAAGCTAATTAAAAAATGATTAGATTTGCCTTGTAAATGTATGCTTTCTGGAGGAACAACATTTGATTTTAAACTGCTGGTAAAGATAGAAAAACTGGTGCATTGTTTGTTACATCCGGCACTTTCACACTGTTGGTTGTAATCAACAAGGACCTTAAAATCGGGAGCCCTATATTCAATCAATATCCTTAAAAATGTGTAATTAAATAATTCTATAATTGAAATACCTATAATAAAATTATTTTGTGATTGTAGTTAATTAAGGCAAAATGAAATTAAAGGGCAGTTTTGACTTATTCAGTTCCCTGAAGCTGTGTGAAAAAAACTCCTCAGTAAATTAATATATCGGTCTAACTCTAAAAGCAGAGGATTCATCACTCTGCTATATAGACATAATGGACAACAGCTCTTCGTGTGATAAACTATACACTGTTTTGCTCTCGCCGTGACCCCTGAGAGAGCCGAGAAGCCACTTCAGAGCATCAGTGATGCAGCGCTGTGTTCAAGTACAAGCTGAGCAAGATAACAGATTTGTCCCTCGTGGCTCCTGCTGGCTCTGCGTGCTGTTTCAGGATTTTCAGCACCACTACATTCTGGACAGCTCCACACAGAACCAAACAGCAGAATAACAAACGGCGAGAGAGACGGAGCTCGGATTCACAGCAGAGGACTGACCAATCAGCAGAGCGGGCTGTAGAAACACGTTAACGTTTAGTTAAGAGAGACAGAATTAAGCTTAAGGTTTTTCTACTTTACTTACCAAATAGTTCTACTCTATATTGTCTTAAATGTATTGAGTCAAGAATATTGCACTTTTTCATTTTACAATTATGTGACAACTAGTTGAACTTGAACACGAATTGCCTCAGTGATCAGAACACTAGGCAAAAACAAAACTGCACAAAAATGAATTTCAAAAAACAGTTTCTCATCTAAACATTCATCCATGTGGGAAAAACAACTATCAGTCAAGGTGTTTTCATTTTACTTTGACTGAATCAAGCACATGGAATAATGAGGCGACTTTAAATTGTAAATGGTGTGTGTGTGTATGTGTGTGGTGAGGCAGCTGAGAGAAATGGGGGAATCAGAGTCATGCTGTGATAGGAAAAGAAGTGTTTGGCATATAATGTCAAGGCCTTCCTTGTGAGACATAAAAACTACCAGCTGCCCAGTTGGAAACAGGAAGGGAGAATAAAAACTGTACAGAGAGAGGGGGGACAACAGGACCTATCACCCGTATACGGGCGAAGAATTTTCATTTCAACATGTCAATTAGGCTGGTATTGAGTTTTAAAATCATATTCTTCTTGAAAAATAAAGGCATGGCAGTAAGGGGAGATTATCACAACTTTAATGCAACCTGTTCCAAGAATGTTTTTGAATCAAGTATTATTTATTTGACTCCAGTGGAGCAATATGTACCTACTTTGTGCCATTTGGAGGCAATACCTAAAATAAATTAAAACTGCTGTACAGAAAATTGGAATTCTTGCCACAATCCTTCACTTGATCTAACAAAAAAAACACAATATTAAACCTGAATGTGGAGCTAAACTGCTTGTTAACCTTGTTTCGGAGAATACATGTCAGTCTCGCTTTCGTTTTCTTCCTCACTTCTCACACAAACACACTCAGTGCTGGACTGCTTGTGACAAACACTGACTCTCTCTCTGGCAGTATTTTTTGCCTCCAACTTTTGAAAGCCTATTAGCAAGAAAACTTCTGTTCGCAGTCATGAAGAAAGACAGAGATGGCAGACGAGTGTGCAGCAAACTGTAGAAGTTAAACAGACACGACATCCAGATTGAATCACCCACTTACAAGAACCTCAGAGGACACCGACTTGCAACACTTGACAACCAAGGACAAATTATGAATTAATCATAATTATTACTTTGTATTATATCATTATTCATGATACATTAACCAGTATGTGGCATTTTAAATATTTCTCTGCCTACTTTGTGCTAAAATCCTCATGTCAACAGCAGTAAATGGAAAATGCAGCCATAGGATAAGTGGAGAAAATAATGCAGTATGTCAAGATCCATAAAATCATTGTAATTAATTACAGCACCTAAGTAAAAGTAAACATAAATGAGTATTAACTGGGCTGGCTCTTATTCTAAAGTTGCTACAGCTATATAAATTGCATTTTTAAAGCTTGGGAAAAAGGTTAAAAAGCCTCCATTAAATGTAAATGAAAACTAATGAGGCCTCTTATATAAAGCTGTTTCTGACTATTTAAAAGAGTGCTGGGGGAATGGAAGAAAAATGACAAAATTACAGCAAGCTTGTGGGACTAAACAGAGAAAGAGAGAGAGCGATGACAGGGGAGGAGAAGAGGGCTGGAAACCAAATTGTTGGAGGGAATTGATGAACGAAAGAGACAAGGGCAAAGAGAAAAAGAATGAGTGAGAAAGTTGCAAGGTTGGTACAGTCCAGGGGAGCGGTACCTAAAGAAGATATGATAATAAATGGAAGTGAACAATCCATATTTTTGCATTGTGCTGAGTAATCAAAGATAGGGGAAGCTAGAGAGGAAGGAGATGGAAGAGGACAAAGGGGGGAGCAGTAATGTAAGACACGTGTGTTTAGAGAGAGAGAGAGAGAGAGAGAGAGAGAGAGAGAGATGAAAACAGCAACAGAGATAAAAAAAGGAGGGAAAAAGAAAGGTAGGTAATAAAATGATGTGGAATTTTAAAATGGGAATCTCATTAGTTTTGCAGGTAAGAAATAATTGGAAAAATCCGACGGTTACACACAGTTAGTATAGGTCATCCTGCGGGGGGCATGAATGTTTGTGCCACCTTTCATGGCAATTGATCAATAGTTGTTGGGATTTGTTGCTCAAAAAAATTAATCTAAACTTCACGTTAGTGCTTAGGGAAAAGATTAGAGGATCGTCAAAGTCATCAGGATAAATTCTCTGAGGAAATTTAATATCTTCTATCTACCAAATTTTGTGGCAACCCATTCAATGGTTGTCAACCTTACGGCAGCACTAAAGGAAACTTAAGAGGATGGCCAAAGTCATTAAAATTCATGAATGTCTGTAAATTTGGAGCTGATCCAGTCATTAGGATGAATCCTCTGGAGAACTTGAATACCTGTATCATATTTTATAGCAATCCATTAAGATATTTCTCTTTCTAAAAGTGGTGGACGGACAACAGAGTGATCCATAGAGCCATGTTAGCAGCGAATATGAGGGGGTTAGCTAAGGAGAGAGAGTAGCACATTGCAAAAATAAAAAGTAAAAAAAGGTGCCAGAGAGACAAGAAAATGACACACATGTTGCAGGAGAGAGAGTGCGAGATTGAAGAGGGAAGATAGAAACGGAAAAACGCTGCAGAGACATTGTCATGGAACCAGGAAACAAAAGAACAGTGAAGGAGAGCTGAATGTGAGAGGTGGCTGTGAAATGAAAGGTGTGAACTCACAGGGCCGGATGGTGGAGAGCAGAGAGGAGCAGAAGGCAGACAGGATGAAGATGGGGTCGGACCATGATACCACCACCAACATTTTGTGGTTGAAGTTGCCAAAAGCCAGAGCTAGTATTGATATTCCTTGTATTTGAATTTGGCCTTTTTCCACATTTTACATGCCAAAAAATTCAAAGGAGTCCTCTCTTTGTAGAATTTCATTCTTGTCGTGTTGGAAAAGGCTCTGAAACAGCTTTTAGACCCCCGCAGGATGCAAAAACGCACCACTGAAAGCCATAATGAATGTTATTTTATAAAACGAGGAGCTCCCTGAAGCTGGCAGAGGTGGGTAGGTTTCACTGCAGGTTTTACAGACTGACACGTTGAAGCTGCTGAGTAAAATCCACCCACACCACACTGTCATCAGCCTTCTGAAAGTGGCTGCAGTGACAGACCTGTTTGTCACGCATTCTTCATTATATTTTTTCAAGGTTGATATCAGCCAAATATTGGTTGATCCTGAGGGACGGAGCAGAAAATGAACGTGGAGTTAAAAGGCTGAATCCAAACTTTTGAGAGAATCACTCATCGTCAATTAAGCCCGAACAGGTCAGGACACAGTGAAAATTATGAGAGAAAGTGATAATCAGTTCCCGAGAGAGAAGTCATGACTCACACATAAAAACCTTCATAATGAATGCTCTGCGTGTGTGTGAGCTTATGTGTGTCTATCTGAGTGAAGATGAAGAGGGCGATGGAGAGATTAGATATTGCCTAATGCCAACAAGTGATAATCATCTCCTCCGCTTCATATCTCGCTGTCATAAATCTTTATCTTTCGCCGTTCTCCTAGGAGGGCTGTTTCAGTTTCAGGTCACATCATTAACACTTTCAGTCAGCCCGGCAAACTTAAAACTGTATTAACCCGGCTAACCTACACCTCGTCAAGCAATCAGAGATGTTAGCTTCACTACGGAAGTAAGAACATCCTCACATCAGAACACAATCAATTGTATCCCATAATGCCTTCAAAAAAGGGACAAGAAATTGCAGCATTTGGCTGTAGATGAATCAATGAATGAATGGCCATCTTGGAGCATGGTGCCAAGTTTTTCTTAATTCATCCATAAGGAAAAGCCTGGCTGTGTCCCACGAGTCTCATATGCATAATAATTCTAAGTAATGAGTACTGTATGCATAATTCGCTTCTATCTGATATTTTACAAGAGGTAATATTCATTTAAATCAATTCATTAAGTTAAATAATGTATAATTTGATCAATAATGTATATCTTTTTATTATAGTTCCTGGAAAATAAAGCCAACCAGCCACTTCTGACTGTCCGTCATTCTCCCACATACCGACCCCCAGTGTGCTAAACCAAGATTTTTAGTGGCCACATGAAACATTTGTAGGAGGCGCCACTGTTTAAAACATGGAGTTCAAACCGCCAGCCCGGGGGGGCAATTTCAGGCCCCTCAGCCCCCTCCCTCCAGCCTGTGACAAAAATATAAAATAATCTAGCCCACAGGATTAAATAATTATTACTAGCTATTTCCTATAAATTTAAAGTACACCTTCATATAGAAATAAAAACTGGTCTCAGGGTCTTCATTTGTTGTTTGGCTCCAAACAACAAATTGGAGCCATATTGGCTCCAAACAACAAAGATGATTGAATGAATATTGCTCTTTCTTGTAGTACTTGAATGTTGAAGTGGGCCTCCTATGAGATGACAGTAGCAGCAGTGGCCCCCAAGCCAGTTAGTTTTTTTTATAACATAAATCATAAGGATTTATGTGTTCTTGACAAACAAAGCCTCAGTATTAGTGAACGCTGGAGTTTTCTTTTAAGAATCTGTTGGTTGTACTCTGTTCATTCTTCTGTTGTTTTCATTGTTGTCTGTATGTGTAGACACTTTAAATAAACCTTGACTTAAGAAGGCTTAGAGCTGCTGGTAGGTGGATTTTGTCATACAGAGCCAGGCTAGCTGTTTAGGCTAAGCTTCCTGGCTACTGGCTTTATAATAACTGTCCAGACATGGTATTGATATTCAGTATTGAATTAGCTTATTTCCAAAAATGTCAAACCATACCTTTAAATGTGGCCATTCAATCATAGTATTTATCATTGACACATAGTGAGTTAATGGGCTTTAGGATGATGGAAACGTTATTTATTTTAGTAGCAGTGTCATGTTTCACTGTGTTGCCCTGCGTTGGCACATTTACTGTAGATTCATTTGTACGTTTGCAAACATCTGACAGCTTTTACATTTATATGTTCTGTCAGCAGTGTCGCTTTCAATAGTGTTGGTTGTTAAGTCCCAGATTTAAGATGGTGTTTTGCACCTTTTCCAGCATGTGGAACAGCATTTTGGTCACTCATTGTTGCTCTGTCGCCAGCCTGTAAAAGTCTATACATGATAGACATTGTGAATTTGTTTTATGTGTCCTTATGGACACCTGAAGCTCACCCCAATGATCACTAAATATTAGTTGTAAATTAGAAGTCTTGAACACAGACTGCGGAAAGTGTGATATTAAAAAACAGACCTTTATGTCACCACCAAAACCGGATGTTTACTGAGGATGATTCTGAGCTGGAAATACCTCAGGCTGTCATCACTTCATTTACATTTGGTCCGTCTGTGAGAATGAGTCAAAAAAACAACAATCCAGACACGAAAGATACCTTACCGCTTGCTTGTTTTTAGGCAGGGCTAAAATGTTTTGGGGCAGTTTTTTCTTCATTCTAACATGCATTGTGCATTGTTGTATTGTAATCAATTAGTGAAATGATGATGTAATGGAACTTGTAAATTTACCCAGGATGCACTCCAGCTAAAACCATCAAATGAGACAGGTGGCTGGCGGTTCCTGTGGTAACACGCTTGTCAGGAAGGAAATGATATTCATGGATGGGGAACAAGTGAGATGAGCCATTTAACATCTGTTTTAAAAGACGCAATCCTCACAGGAGGAAGTGGCATGTTTAGCAAATCTGTGTTTTGGCAAGGGAAAGATGGATGTGATCTCTGTTTGTTAACTCAAGACATAGTTGCCAGGTGTAAATTTAATCCAAATAAATCCTGTTTCATACACACGCTCACGCCACACTTCAACCCGCCGTCGGTGGCAGAAGACGATGAGCACAGGAAAATGGGGTTATGAGGCAGCATTTCTACTTAAGGAGTTTTCATGTGACAGAAGTGAGAGTGGAAATGAGGTAACTTTGCTGGGTGACTTGCTGCAGTCTTGACCTGGTTCTACTAAGCTTCAATCTTTCAGCTGTCTGTGTGATGCCATCAAAAGACTGATATCCAACCAGCACAGTGACATTTAACCTCCCTCCCTCTCTCCTTTTTATCTCTCCCAGACACACATGTATTTTCATGTGCTCTCTCTCTCTCTCTCTCTCTCTCTCTCTCTCTGGTTCACCGTCTCTTTTATGTAGGACATAGCGTGTATATAGATAGATATTTTCAGTGTCTTGGTCCCCAGGAAATTTCACTGGGAAACTTCCAAAGAACAGATCGCCCCACTTTCCTGCCACTAAACTGGAACGGCCAATTTCCCTCCCTCCTTGTTTGACACCGACACACAAAATGGCACTCTGATGTGCAAAAATGGTCATCGCAAACCTCCTGCACATCCTATTTGTGTGTGCAAGGACTTGCATGCACATCTATCACTGCAGCCATCCCCCGTGAAGCTGTGGATGCAGATGGATGAAGGCTAATAATGTGTGTAAACTCTGACCCTCTGGTCAATTGAGCACATATGTAATCATCCTCCAGCACTAAGGTGCCCACGTGGGAGCTGAACATCACAGAAAATGTCATTCTAAACTGCAGGGACCCAGGGGATCTTGTGTGAAGGAGAATGAAGACGTGTCTTCTACGCACATTCTGATGTAACCATCCCTTGTGCTATTAAACTAGGGTGAGCACCGGTGGAGGAACCTGGTTTGAGTTTGAAAAAAAAAAAAAGGGCGGGGTGTACGACACCATCACTGGTGTTCTCATCATGGAAATTTCATAGAATTAGGACCAGGACACCTACAAAAAGAACGCAAGCACATTTGGTGTCCCAGAATCTCCCTTCCGTGCACTCTACTCTCACCCATACCATCACATCTACACTATGTAGCTATAAACGCAATGCATACAACGTACATCCGTACACAACAACTGATACAGTTACAGAGCAAGTAAGAAGGCTGAAAGAGACACGTATATTCTGTCTATTCTGTGCCATAAAAGTGCCTAAATATGCACAGATGGGGTGAACTGTGATAAGCTGACACAATATATTTTATACAAACAACTAAATAACTTACATCTGCCAAATTTACAAGAGCGGACAAATAATTAAGAATTTGTTGTTTCAAATTACTCACACGAGATCCGATCTCAATGCTGATAGCAAGAACGCATTCAAAATACCATGTGTAAGTGCAAAGGCATCTGGATAACGTGTCCGGATACAGATTGCATTTTAAATGGGGTGTGACGATGTCAAAGGATCACTGAAGTTATTGCATTTATGCTTCATTATCTGGGGACCATGAATGTCTTCCATCCAGCACAACAGTTCAACTGCAAAACAGTCACCAAGACATTCATGCTTATGAGAAATCAAAACGTTTCATGCCGACAATAAGCCCAAAGACATCTATCCAATTCTGTCTCTCTGATTTTTGAGCATCAAAAGAAACAGTACTGTAGTACAGGGAGCGGATTTAGAGACATGTTGGGGAAAACCAATAAAACAAAACCCCGGAGGGCTCCCTATATATAGACAACAGTGGATTATAGTGAAGATGTGCGTGGGTGTATGAAACTACATAAAGACACAAGAAAGAAATGAGCGTGCGAGCTCTTCCTGAGGGGTAAGAGTGACCTCATAGCCTATTTCCCTGTGGTTCAAAATGGTGTTTGCCTCAGGCTACCAAACCTTGACTCACAACACATATTAAGGTATTTTCCAGTCAACATCATGTTTTCCAGACCATAAAATCAATTAAATAAACGTTAGCTGGAAGCCTGGCCAGTCAAATCAGAAAAATGTGATCAGCGTTAGTAAGATTTCTCTTTCTCTCCTGCCTTGAAGCTTATCTTCCCTCCCCCTTTTGTGGACTGCATAGGTCACCTGCAATATCAATTTAAATGTTATTACAAGGTGGCTGATGTCCCTTGAGCCAGAGGATTGCTCATTTATTTGCCTATTGATCAAACAGAGGTTTGGTTGTTTACAGGGACCTGTCAAAATCTTGACAGCTGATGAATGTCAGAACCACACACAAAGCAACCCGTGTTTGACTAAGCAACAAGCTACGGCTCTTATTTTAAAAAAGTTTTGGCTTGTGATAGTATAACAATACTGTAAAGGATATTCTTCTACCCATAAGAGCTGTCACTGTATTGATTCAGTTAAAAATGAGATAAATCCTGAAATCTTCAGTGATTCTAAAACTGGTGGTGTACTTACACTGCATTTCCCAGAGATCACTTGCTTTACACTGTACCTTATAGTCGATACAGTTGTATCACTGCAAAATATCTATACATTTTTATGTTAGCCAGTGTGTAGGATTTAGTGGCATCTAGTTGCAGATTGCAACTAGCTGCACACCACTCACGTCTGTATTTGACTTCCTTCGAATGAAAACGGGCAGTGTAGTGTGTAGGCGAAACTATGGTGGCCCTATCTACAGCCAGTGTTTGGTTTGTTCATTTTGGGCTACCGTAGAAGCATGGCAGTTCAACATGGTTGACTCCCTGGAAGGCGACCCGTGTCATCTGTAGATAAAAACAGCTAATTCTAAGATAACGAAAACACAAAGATTCCTATATTCGGGTGATTGTACACTCATGAACACATAGCTGTGAATATTTCATTTCTGCCAATGGATCCACCTAAATGTTACACACTAGACCTTTAATTGCTTGCCTGTAAAATGTCACAAAATAATGAAAAATGAATATCCTAAAACCCGAGGTCACATATTTAAATGTATTGTTTGGTGTGACTAACAATCCAGAAGACAAATATATTCAATTAACTATCACATGAACAAAAAAAAGCAGCAAATCCTCTCAAATGAGGAGCTAGAACTGGATGTTTGATCATTTTGCTTTAAAAAAAAGATTAAAATATTTAAAATGTCTGTTAATTGACTACTTAATTATTTGACTAATCGTTTCAGCTCCACTTTACCATAAAGCCGTCTTGCACAAGCACAAACAGTATTTCTCTGCGTGCATGTAAGAGGCCACAGTGTTTGTTTAAGCTTCTCTATTCTCCACAGAAGAGATGCAGACAGTCAATCAGCTCGGGAGCCAGAGTGCTGAGATCTCATTCAAATAGCCTGCTAATTAATCATCTTTATTCGTCATCGCCTCTAAATCTCTGTGGGACCGCTTAGAATCTGTACTTGTTTTCTGCTAGCAGCTATATATGCTGCCTGCTTCAGAGAGAGCTGAGTAATATCCTAAATCACACAGACTCATGTCTCTTGTCTGGCTGAAGAGCTGAAGTGGTGGCTCGGCTCAGAGCGGCAGGACCCACTTGCTGGTATCTAGGGCCATACTGAGGGCCAAGTTGGGGCTATTAGTTGGCAGCGCATGGGGAGCTCATGAATAAATAAGCCACAATGGGAGTTGCTGTAGGGGAGGAGACTGCCTGAACATACGAGGGGCTGTGAAATATTAAAGGTGGATGCTGTTTTTTTGGCCGCAGGCGTCAAATGAGAGCCGGACCATGTGGCAACCTCCAGGTCATCATTTGTGTTTTCTAAAGCTTCACATGTCTCACTGGTTCTATTCACAAGAGCCTGCTGGATTTCTGTTTTGCTTCCCTCTTCAGAACAACGTTCTTTGAAATCCTGTCAGAAAGTACCAACCGTCAGCAGAGCTGGCGAAGCATTGGAAGTTTTGATCTTGACCCACTGGGAGTTGACCAAAGCTGGGAGGTTGTGATGAGCGTGCAGCTCTGACAAGACTAAAAAGCCAGGTTTTATGCGGAGATTGGAATTAAACACCTTGAACCAGGAGACACGATGAGAGCTGTTATTCATACTCTCTTCTACACTCTCCGACAAAACGAGGTAGAACGAACAGAGAGCCAAAAGCTGGACAAAGCTGTCATAGTTTGAAAAAGCTGTGTTTGACCAAGTGAAGGGAGTTTTTAAGCTCCCTGCGGTTCAGCAGTGGCTGAATCAGCACTTCTTCCTGGAGGGTCTGTGGTTTCACGTTTCAAGGCTTTTGAATGGAAAATCTATTTCCTCAGACAGATACAGCATCCCAGATAGACACATTACTTAAACACATCTTTCACCTACTCTATACTTAGCAATTCTTGGGGGATTCTTTCATACAGACTACACAAATACCAATTAATCATCAACACTGAATTAACAAGAACATTTTTATATCAACTAAGATTTGTCACAACTTCACTTGTCACACTTCTTCATAGAAAAAGGCAGACTATCAGCTACAGAGTAGCTATGAGTGTTTCTATTGATACTTCATTACATATCAGAGGCAAATAGGATTTTTCATACAAAACACACGCTTAGAAAATATAATGCACACAATCTCCTTGTGGAAAACTGAACATCCCAACCTATTTTCAATACAAATCCCCTTGTTTCAACTATTCTTTTAAATAAAGTTTTATTTTTCATAATTCATGCAGCAATCTGCCTCATTCTTTCTTGTTTCCAATCCTTTCTAGAGCATTTTTAAACAAACAATACAGTATTCTTGCTGCACTGATTTTTTTCACTTGTTTTAGGAAATATGGTTTTCAGGATGTAATTATATACAGAAATGTTTTCATGAGATCAGGGATTTTGCAGATTAAACTGCCCAACAGTAATCAGTATGGAGTAATTCCATTTAAAAAAGATAAAGGCTACTTACACATTAATGCATCAGTGATAATTCTATAATACATTATATATATACAACACGGAGGAGAATTTGTCCTTTGGATGTAAGTACAATTGGCCAATAATACTGAACTGTACTTGAGTAAGCTTTTCATGTTTAGGACTTTTAACATTGTGGTATTGCTACTCTTGAGTTAAGTTCTTCTTCCACAAATGTCACAGAACTGAAGTGCATTCAAAACACTGCCATGTATTTGTCAAGAGAGAGTACAGTTGTTGCATGATATCACCATCCTTTTACTTGTCTTGTGCAAAAACAGCTTCACCTCCTTGTCCTTCACTTCAATAATCCACTGGGACTCGGCCGCTTTTGATGCGCAACTGTCATCTTGTTATCTGGCTTGAAAGTGACAGCAAAGTAACAAAAGAAGCCGAGGAGCCCAACGAATCATAAGCCACAGATTTAATCAGGCTTCATAAACTCCAATCACAGACGGGGGAAAGCCATCACATGTTTTCTGTTTTAATCTAAGCTATGTAGGCCAATCAATACGGCTTCACATCAAACGACTCCTATAGGCTATATCTCCTTCCTTCGCCTCTTTCCATGCATACTTCCCTCCAGATTCAGTTTCTTTCTCTCTCTCTCTCTCTCTCTCTCTCTCTCTCTCTCTCTCTCTCTCTCTTTCCTCCTATAGCTTGGACTGGCAACCTCAACAACTTTCTAATCATCAGCCGCACTTCCCCTTTTTTGTTCTCCTCCTCTGATGAAACACCTTAACTTTGCAGAGAGGACATGTTGTATTGTGTGTAAATGCACGCACACTGTAAGTCTGAGCATGTTATTGTGAGTGTGTCACCATCAGATCCTCCACCCTCTGTGAGCCAATTTCACATCCAGCACTGCCAACCACGAGGGAGCTCGCAGTGTCTGGTGTCCAGGCGAGCTGGCAGGATGTGCTGTATCTCATATATCACCTCCCATTCACGCTGCCATGCCCCCCCCTCCATTGTTACTATAAATACTGCCAGCTGTGCTTCCATTATTAATGCAGCAAGACGCCCGAACCATCCCTGGCCTGAACATCGCCGATTCATCATCTTCCATAAACTTTAAAACACCCACTACTGCCTACTGCTGGTGCAAACGGACACCCATAAACAAGAGGATAAGGTGCATGCACACACACCAACACACACTTCTGCCCATGACAAGTTCATTGGTGGAGGAGGAGGCAGGCAGAGAGGCAGAATCAGCATGAAAACCAAAAATAACACATTGCATCTTGATGACAGATCACTTACTGTTTGAAAAAGGCTGTAACGCAATACGGAAGCAGAGGGCCGTAGCTCAGCGGTGGTGAACTGAATTAGGCTCTTTTCTTTTTTGGCTGAGACACAGAAACAAATTGAGATATAATACTGTTATTTAAGGTTGCAGGGATAGAGGGAGAGAAAATAATAAACTGTTTCTGTAAACTGTTTTTGTAATATCAAAGCTAATCACTACATTAGAAAATGTATAGTCAAAAGCTAAACCACGCAGGCAGGATTTTCCATCAGCTGCAGCTGTTTCCCCCGACACAGTTACGCTGTGACAAAAACAAGGCGAAGCAGCTTGACACCTTTCAATCACAAGCTGCAAACCTGACACCAGTTTTAGTTTGCACAAAGCGCCCAGTCACAAACAGCGACAGTAACGTCAGCAGAAATCTCAGCGCCACCACAAAGGTCTTGGACTGGACTGACAAGCAAGTTGACATATATTTTAGCTTATGAACAAGTTTAACTACTGACTGAAACAGTCTAAATTCATAATGTCCATGAAGTGATATGGAGCAGCATAGAGAGGTAATGATTTGCAAGAATCTTCATGAATATCTACCTGGGGATGCCCTGGGAAATTCTGGTCTGATACTGATTTATGTTTAATATAACAATATGCCTGAAAACTGTTGTTTTTTGTTGTTAGTTATTTACCTTTTTGTTGCCAGGGAAACAGAGAAATCTACAAAGATAAGTATCTCTGCCTTGTTGCAGCTCAGCCTAGTTCTCTTCTCATCATAGATGTGAGAGGTGGAGGTAAACAGTGTCCTTCCTGCTGCATGGAGCAGCTCAGTGTTTGCGTGAAATTTGTGCCAGTGCTGGAAAACAGAGATAATTATTTATCCACTGTTTAAGTTGGAAATAAGCAACACAACATTTAGTCTGCATAAAATGTGGCAAATATTGGCTGATACCGATGTTGGGCTGATACATTGGTATCCCTAATATCTACCTTCTGAGCGGATGTGGCTCAGGCGGTAAAGCTTGCATGTTGAAGCAACTTTGGGCGAGATACTAAACTCCAAATTGCTCCTGATGCTGTGCCGTTGTTGTGTTAGTGTGTGTGAGTGGGATTAGTTAGTTTCTGATGAGCCTGGCAGCCTTTGCTATCAGTGTATTTATTATAAAGCTCTTTGAGTGGTCAGACTATGCGTTATATGATTTCAGTCCATTTACCACATTTGAAAGTGCAGTATGAATTGCCAAACGAGATCACCTACTAACCAAAAAATGATTTGATTTCAATCTATGTCCCAATGCCTGCAGCTTACACAGATATTACACATTTCACTGTTTGGTTGAATCAAATAAGCCTCTCGCAGATAAAAGAACATGAAACTCGCTTTAGTTGGATAGTCTTTGAACGCTGTTCACGATCCTATCAGGCTGTCGTGCTGCACTCGAGGCTTATGGGAATAACAGGGAGAACAAATTTAGGATTTCCAGCTTAAAACACGGAAGTGTGTGCAAGTGTTTTTGCGTATAAACTCATTTGAGGTCACAAAAAGAATCAAAAACTGAGGTTTTTGTTGGTGACGCATCAGATTTAATCTTTCCAACAAATGAATCATCACATCCATCAAATCCACCTATCACAGCATTTACAAGTAAAGAAAACTTTAAAAATCAAAGACTAATGCTTAAAATCACTTTTCTAGTGATGAAAACAACTGTATGTACTCGAATGTTGGTTAAGTGGCCAATCCCTAAATTTCCAAGTCGTATTTACCACCTGAAATCTGATATGAACAGTGCTTTCAAGTAAGAATTGTATCTACTGTCTTACCCACAGGACCTGAATGCAGCATTAGATCCTGATGCTTATGCTGCTGCCTTCAATCATGCACAATTACACACACACACACACACACACACACACACACAAATCCCACCCCACCCTACACTGTGATCATCATCCCGGGCCAGCACTGCTCCGCTGCCACCATGCATCTGCTGCTGCTAAATATAGAAACCCCACTTTGATGATGCAGCGGTGAATGTTGGGAGAACTCAAACCCCCAACCCCCCCCAATGGCACAATTAGCCCTAATAAACTGAGAGTGAATTCATGATGCACGGAGGAGTCTGGCCAAAGCCCTCCAACCCCCCCTCTCTAATTACCATGAATAGAGTCTTTGCAATGGGACAGATGAAATCAGTTTGTGAGAGAGAAACATAGCAATGGCAATAAATGGTACAGTGTTGTGTGTATGTGGTGCTGATGGGGGGGGTATCCCCTTGGGAACCAGAGCCTGGCTGGGCATCAATTGCACAAGGACAAATACACACACACTTACAGACAGACACAGCCAGCCAACAAAACATAATCATCCGCCACAATAACATTTTTCTTAATAATTTGCAGTTTGATCATTCAGTGTAATTTTAAATTTGTCTTATGGGTAAAACATCTGTTCTGCTACTCCTTATAATCCCATATATCATGATAAAATACAGCACAGAAATACTGCAGCTAAAGACAGCAGTGTTGAAATGTGTTCAGGTACCGAAAGTGATGCAATTTTTGGGGCATTTTGTTCTGCTAGTTGCCATATGTAAACTTTTAGCTTCTGATACTGATAACAATATTGAAAGTGGCTTTATCTGATAACTATATTTTAGCCAATATTCTCATTAGCCTTGCTATCGGCGTGGCTCTATGGATAGCAGTGTCCACCGATGTTCGTCCAGACTATAAAATCATTATTATTTAAAGGATTATCAGGAAACTTTGTACAGAAAGTCATCGTTTAAATCCATGTCCGCTGCAGCAGGGATCCAGCTCAGGCACATGGGGCGGCAGATCTACCAGGTAAACTCTCAGGGCGACCCGAAGGTCAATATTTAACTCCTAAACTTTGGTTTATGACCAAATACCTGTGCATTTGATCAGTAGCTGTACTTTGTTTTTAGGGATAATTAGCAACTGTTAGCATGCTTACATGCTAAACTAAGATGGTAAACAGGGTAACTTAACATCAGAAAGCTAGCATTGTCACTGTGAGCATTTTAGCATGTAGGTGGCTTGGATTAATTTGGATGCATAGTCTTGTTTTTCTTTTCGCAACTACTTTCAATGACCCTCTTAAATGTGTTCATTACAAATTTATGACCAATAGCTTAAAGCAAAATCATTTAGCCCGTAACTTTGCAGTAAACTTCACTGGATATTTAAACATTATGAATTAAAAAGCAGTTCCATGTTAACCTTGACTTTACAAATCTGCCAACATTTATCGGTGATAGGCAAATACGAAACCATAACACTGGCTTTCCAATACTGTATATTGTTCAAGCTCTAGTTAGCAGAGAGGTGGTATCCATCATTGCACTATAAAAAGAACAGTGACACATTTCAAGACAATCCAAGCAAAAGACATCACAGGAATAAAGAAACTGTTTCATTGAGGTCCAGCTCAGCAATGTGTTTCTGAAACTGAATATCAAAAGCTCACAGATGACCATGGCGGATTGGTGATATTGTACACATCTAACTCACCTCTCCTCAAATGTTTCATGGCAGCATCAATTTTCTAAATCACGCCAGGTAGAGAAAAATGTACTGTTGGCAATGAGGGTACCTCTGTCTCCCAATCACCCCGACAGCCCATTAACACCAGACAGAACCATCACTCTGGTATGATGAAACAGTCGCAGACACTGAAATGATTAATAGAGAAGGAGACAGAGCGACTCGCTAAGAGATAGGTGGTTAGAGGTAAACGACAGAGGAAAAGGAATAAGGAGAAACAAGAGATAGGACAACGTTGAAGTAGGACAGAGCGCAGGGGAGGCCTGTCTGTCCCAGATCAGTCGTTTACTGCCGGCAAGAGAGGGAGAAGGATTGAGTGAGATAGGAAAAAGAAGAGAGAAAGGAGTGAGAGAGTAAACGAGATGGCTAAATCTGGAGTTATGAACTACATCCCCCCCCCCTCCTGAGCAGCATAGCAAATATTGAAAAGAAAGTTAAGCTCCACTCCCTGCACTCAGGCAAATATACCAGGAGAGAGACTGAAAACAATACAGGCGCAAAAGCTCAGAGAAAATAAGGCTCTGACAATGGGACTTCTGACAGGTTGTCAGCACAGCAGCAACTGAACAGAGGGATAATCAGTCCAAAAGACACAGCGTTTACACCCTTTCTCTCCTTCTCAAGCCCCTGTGGAAGAGGATTCTGAATGAACATGGCTTAAAATAATTAACAAAAGTCATTCAACAATAATTAATCAACACATTGTGAAGGCCCGTTCTCCCTCTTTAAGACAGGTCTGCTCTCAGTGTGCTGATAAATCCTCTTTCTGTCAAGCTGTGTTGAACTAAATGACTGGAGAGAAGAGATTTTGGTCCCTTGATCCCCAAAGAGGGAACTGCACGGGTGGAAATGTCAACTGTGTGCTGCGTCCTCTGTGTGTGCAAAGGAACTAAAGTGTGGCATTCCATAACGCTTTCTGACCGAGAAGGAATTATTGGTATTTTCCTGCTAACGCTGGCTGAATGTTAATTCTTCTGCTCGGGTGGCAAATCATGGGTGTTCGCTGGACCTTGACTCTCTTTGTGCCAAACAACATCTGAAGCACAAACGACATGACAGTCAGTTAATCAACGATCGACAGCGGCCGCATCAGCCTGTTGGACCAGATCAACTCAACTTCCACGAGCCAAATTAATTGAGCTCCAAGGGAGTCAAACTGAGCAGATCTGGACTCAGCTAAAGTGGGCAGAACCTCTGAACCTCTTCACACTGACAGACTCCTACTTGATGCTGAGTTTAGTCTATTTCTCCCATCATTCAAAGGCAGCGAACTTTACATAAATCTTACCTGGCTGAGGACAAATGAAGAGCTGGATGTTCAATGTAATACTGGAGCTTTTATCAAACTAACTCCTTCATTAACAGATTGCCTGTTGATGAGGCAAGTAACAGTAATGTCGTACACTTGTTTATTGCTTCTTACTCTCCATCAAATGAATGTATAATGTTGTTCTTAACCTCTACAGCAAAGCAGTCCCATTTCTGTGATGATAAGGATACTAATTTGCCAAAAAGATATGTTAAAATTGAAGAAAGAAAGCTCTCAAAGGTAAAACCAGGCGAGCAAAGCACCTGATATAGTGATTAGTTAAACCTACATTCCAGCCTCCATCATCCATCTCTGCCTTAGAAACTGCAGAATGGTCAAATAAATGTGAAACTGATTGCACTGATTTGATCCAGCATGGGCAATCTAATGTGTCTGGCAGTTTTTTTTTTTCATATGAGCACTGCAACTGATCTATGGAGAGCTTGTACCAATAAGTTATAGTGTAGCGACTGCTTGACATTGGTGTTTGATGAGTGCGTTTGAACTTAGAGCACCACTCAAAGCAAAGACTGAGTCATGTGTCTGTAGTGCCAACACTTAACAGAAAAATCACTGCACGTTGACAAAAGCACTTCACTTTTATACATCAATACAGACTGTAGGCTTCTCCAAATCCACCATTAATGCACTGATGGTGGCATTCAAGGTTTCCTCCGTTGCAAATTGCGCTCATGGTGTGTAACGTTGGCAGTCCTCTCTGATGAGCCGCTCTGCCATCCTCTACCTCCGTGTCCCTGAGGCAATACATCGTCATATACAGAGCACGAACAGCATGTGCATGTGTGTGTTACTATGACTGTGTGTGGGAAACGTGCCTGCCGTATGCCATTGTCCATATCTGTGTGAAAGCTCTCCGTGAACGCCTCCAACAACAAGTTATTCGCAGTTTAACTTTCAAATCCTGCTACGTTTAAATCCTCCTCGACGCTCTGTGCAACACAAAAGTGGCTTGTGTGTAATTATGTGTGCCCTGTAAAGTGACCTGCCATCACCTTCCTGTGGGCTGTGTTCGATAGAGACAAAGGCATCTATAGATAGACTAAACTAAGGTGGACAGATAATGACAGGGGCAGACCAAACACGTGTTCCCAGCTGGCAGGGTGACCCCTTTTCTTGTAGAGGCAGCAGCTCGTGCAAGAGGACATCAGTTTGAACATGTGCTATCGAATTCATCTGCTGTTTAATGCATGGAAAAACACATACCTACATCTGTTCCAGAGTGCATTATTGCACACATTCTTTGATGCTAAGGTGCATCTGTGTCCATGTTCATCCATGCATGTCCGGCCTCACACGCTACAATCAATACGTCAGAGTAACCAAAGTGTGATTTACTTGGTTATTTTATACACTAGTTAGCCTTTTAATGTGAACACTGAGCAGTGAACTGCTCTGTGCACCAGAGCATCAGCAATCCTTGGCAGTCATGCAAATGTATGTGGGAGGGATTATCAGTTTGACACTCTGATAAATCCAAGAGCTGACAAGTAGCATCTTTCATCTACTTATATCTCTGTTTTACTGACGATGCCACGTACATTGTCTGATTCCCTGCCTTGTCTTTGCCTCATCTACAAATCTGTCCCTCCACAGCTGCCTCCTCCTCTTTTTATTCTCCCACTTTCTCTCTTGCACCCTCTTCTTCCGCTTTTCTGTAAACCTGGGATAGTGTATTCATCTGCTGGCATTAAGGAGTGATCCATTGCCAAACACTGTTTAGTTTGCCTTCTTGTGTCCGTGCATCCCTTGATAGCTCCTCTCAAAGCTGTTTGGCTTTTCTCATTTCGTTTTATTTTCATTTCCAGTGTTGATTTTGTGCAACCTGCTGTATTTAAAGCTGGGATACTGCACGCACAGACTGCCATGTGAGAGAGGAATTCATGTTTTCACATCAATGCAGTAAACTTGAACATGCAAACCCCCTCCCACCCCCCTGCTGCACACATACATACACCCTTCTGACATCCCTCAGCAAACATAAAATCATACTCTAATCTGCTTTGCCATGCACCCCCCCTCCATCTCCATGCATGTCTCCTTCAGTAAAGAGAAGAAAGAAAAGCAGAAAAGACAGAAAACATTCTTACTGTCTTCTACAATCCCTGATGAAATACAGAAATCCCTCCTCTGGAAAAAGGGACAGAAGTAGAAAAGAGAGGAGGGGGAGCCCAGCGGTTGCCAGTTGCAGAGGAACAAGGAGTGAGGAGGGGCGAGCAGGAAGATGATGAAGACTGTGGTTAAAAGGGGGTGGGGGGGAGAAAAGAAAAGACAATCACTGCTGCAACAATGAAGACCCTCCTCCTCCACAGCCGCCGCCGCCGCCGCCGCCACGAGAAATTACAAGGTGTCCGGCGTGCTGCTGTACGCTGTGGGATGGAGCATTATCCTCGGCTCCCAGCCCGTCCTCCAGCAGCAGCAGCTCTGTAGTAACACTTCTCTCCACTCGGTCCGGCAATCTCCCCATCCCTCACTCACTATCCTCCCTCCTCCCTCCCTTCAGCATGTTCAGTGCCCCTCTCTCTCTCTCTCTCTCTCTCTCTCTCTCTCTCTCTCTCTCTCTCTCTCTCTCTCTCTCTCTCTCTCTCCTTGTACTGGTTGGTTGGTTTCTCTCACTCACCCTCCCTCCCATTCCCTCTCTCTCTCTCTCTCTCTCTCTCTCTCTCTCTGTCTTTTGTCCCCCCCCTCCCTCCATCTCTCTCTCCTCCATCATTACCCGGATACAGGGCATACCCCCCTCCCTCCTTTTATCTCTCTCTCTCTCTCTCCCTCTCTCTGTCTTTGATGTTTTGGAGTTAGACTCTTAGCTGTGGAAAAACTCTGTTTTTTTTCCTTTTCACAGAACTGAAAGCACCATAGAACACAGTGGGATCCACCCAACGGTACAGAGATACACACAGTAAACACACACAGACACACACAGCACACACACACACAAAAGATTATCAAATAATTACCATGCAATATATCAACAACAAAACCACACACATCAATTAGAGCTAAATTTCTAATTTTTAACGGATTCCTCCATAATCCAATGATAATATCTAAACCATAGATACAGAACAGCACAATCTGCAGCAGTGCAGCTAACATGTGTATTCCCTCTCTGTCTCTCTCACACACACAGAAATATGAATAAAGAATGAAAGAGATGTGTATAAGAGGATGAGGGAAGCCACTGCTGCAATGCTTATTACCATACGTAGAGGGGGGTGAGGGAGGAGAGGACCGTGGGTGGAGAGGGAGCCTTCTACTGATGAGCTGAACTGAATAGCAAGTAGAAATCAACTCCATTATGTCAATCATGGTTGAGTGAAGCATGTCAAACCTCATCTCATAGGCTTGATGAGCTAACACCCCTCTAATAGTTGAGGAGGAAGAGGAGGATGAGGAGGAGGATGTGGAGGATGGGGGGGGGTTATCGTGGTCGTGTGTAATAACAATGATCACAGAGAAAACAGATGTTTTTCAGCAGTCAGATCTTTGTTGCTGAGGGTGGTAGATTGGTAGATGTGAAGTCTGTGCTGGCTTGCTCGACACTCGGTTAGTCAGAAGCTCTTGTGGATTATCCAAGTGAGATCCCAGAGCTCCAGAACTACCAACAACTACAAAAAAAAACATCTGCTGGAGAAATTCCCTTGGCAGAAAACGGTCTGGTTATAGCTGATGTTGACGAGTGCTACGCTGCATGATAATAGGCGACAAAATATCAGTGGTTCAGAATCCACTGATGGATGTAAGAGGGCAAGCTCTCCTGTTGTTTCACACTGTTACATTATAAAGAGTATGAAAAATTTCTTCTCAAACACAAAGCTTTTTGGATTTCGTCTGCCTGTATCTCAGCAGCCTCATCTTGATAAGCATTTCTGGTAAATCTTGCTTTTTATTCGGCTGAAACATTTTCCAGAATTGTGCTGGTCTATTTGATTACTCAGGTTGTCCTATAAATGTGATATAGTAGTTAAATTTTTCCTGTTTATGGATTCCTCTAACTTATCGAGAAACAATATTTCTATGGAGCTGGAGATCTACTAAATCTCATACACTGGTGCTGTTTTGTTTGTTTTTGCACCATTTGCCATGTTGTGTTTTACATCTTCCTGACAAAGAGCCTGTTGGGTTGAAACACTGCCTTTTAGTCCAATACATAGTCCAATAAGCTACAATTCAGTGGGCTGATATTATTCAGACTGTTAATTACTTTCTTTGAGGATTATTTTCTCAATTAAAAGTCCAGTGTGTAACATTTAGGAGGATCTATCGGCAGAAATGTAATATTATATTCATAGCTAAGTTTTCATTAAGGTATAATCACCTGAATATAGGAATAGTTGTTTTTTGGTTACCTTAGGTCCATTTTTATCTACAGATGCCGCGGATCTGAATTGTTGAACCGCCATGTTTTTATGGTAATCCAGAACGGATAAACCAAACAGTGGCTTTAGATAGGGCCGTAGGTTCTCATCCCCAGGTCATCAAATACAGACCCAAGTGGTGTTCAGTTACTCTAAATCTGCAACTTCACCGCTAGATCCTACACACTGGTCCTTTAATCAATTAATTGTTAGGTCTGATTAGAAAACAGTGAAAAATGTCCATCGCAGTGTCCAAGAACCCAAGGTGTTGCCATGAAATGTACAATTTTAATCTGTCCAATAGTCAAAAATCCAAACAAAATAAACTGTACCAAAATGTAGGGCAAAGAAAAGCTGGAACAATCAAATGTTTGGCATTATTTCTATTAAGCTCTAGATATCATCTGCTGTTTTCTAACTGAATCTGCCATCCTGCACCTGGACTAAATATAACATCATATGTGCTCACACATACCATACTGCATGTATCACACTATTACCGTGAGGGAAGCAAATGCCATGTCATGGCACCATATCTCAGGCATGGTGAGGCAGTCTGCGCTTCAACTCAAAGGTCACATTGACAGGCAAAAGTGGCATTAATAACTATAAATATCACCGTCCTTCACTTTATTTTCTCTCATTAACATTACATCCATTAGCTCCAAGCTGGGCAATGAATGTGAATGAAATGAAACCTCACACAGCGGGGGCTGTCCACCTCTTCACTCAGTCAGTGACTCATGCGGAGGTAACTTTTTCACACAGTATTAAAAGTATTACACCATCTGATCTATTGGTTTCTTTAAATAAGGCTTGCATTGATTGGTCAGCCTCTGTGTGCCAGCGCTACTGCTTTGACTGATTGAGTCTATATGTATGGAGGGGAGGGTGTATTTAACAGCTTTTGTTCATCAGGCTCAAGCTGGAACAACACTATTAATTGGATGAGGGTAAGCAAGCAGTTGCAGTAAGCTAAAAGGGATTGCTGTGCTTCATCAAAACCACACACAGGACTGTGGCTTGTACAAGGAGACGGGGGAGTCGCCTTAATAGCGGACAGTCAGACTTAATAAAGAAAGATAGCCATAATAATGATAAGAGCAATATCCCTGCTTGTGCAGCTGACATATTTATTCAGCCCCCTCTGTCAGACACACAGGGTTTTGTTAGAGTCATAATTTACACTAATGCACTGACACCTCAGCCAGTAGCCGTAGTAGTCATTTGGAGCCTTTGCCACCTGTCACCTGGGAAATAATGTGCAATGTCAGTGCACCTTTCAAAAGCTCTCGCCTCCCAGCCTAAGCTTGTTTCTCAGGGTTACAGACCGTTTGTGCTTCCGTGCTCCTTCAGCACAAGGGTGACTGCGCTGCCACCGCTGCTGATGGCGGTTCCAGCACTCATGAACAAAATCCAGCAGCAACTCTACACAGTCAGCCATTTTACACAGCACACACCCCCGTGATAAAATGTAATCCTCAGAGTCCCGAACATGGGCAACATGGAGTCCTGGGTTACACACATGCATGTAGTTAAGGTTTAATGGAATTGTGATGAACACAAGTGCGAACAGCGAGTGAGGTGAAGTCTTAATGAATAATTAAAAATTAGGGAAACAAGCAGGGTTACAATGGTTGAAAAATATTTCATGTGGCACAAAGAGGAATTCTAAAAAGCAATGCTGCACGGAGTAGACAAGGTTAAAAGCAATAGTGGAGAGTAAGTACAGTACATTTACTTAAGTACAATTCTGAGTGTTCATTGATTATTTCCATGTCATGCAATTTTATACTCAACTACATTTCAGAGGGAAATATTCAACTGTTTTAGTGCAGGGAAATTATTTGACAGCTTTTGCCACTTTAGTTACTTACTAGGTTACTCAGATTTTACATTAAAAAACACACATAAGATTATAAAATACAACACAAAATGGTTATTTTAAAATGTAATTTAATGAATGATTTATTGTAAGGATGCTGCTAAGTATGTCTGGAGATTAATGCTCTGTGTTGCAAAGATACTGCACCCAAGAAAGCCCCCCACCCCCAAGGGAACAATAAACATCTGATTTTATCTCAAGGATTAAACCAGTAGTTTCCAACCTCTTTGGTTGCTGATGCTTTACAAAAAAGCAATGTCTGTGAGTTCTGTGAGTAAACAACCAAACTGTACACAGTTAAAGGTCCAGTGTGTTACATTTATGAGGATCTGATATAATGTTTATAGGTATGTTTGCATTAGTGTATAATCACCTGAAAATAAGTATAATGAATTATTGTGTTTTTGTTACCTTAGAATGAGCCGTTTTTATCTACAGAGGGAGCGGGTGCTCTCCTATAGAGGCCACTATGTTGAACCACCAAATTTCTACAGTAGCCCAGAATGGACAAATCAAAAACTGGCTCTAGATAGGGCCTTTTTTCATTTTCATGACCACCATAGACCAGCTACACACTTGCAAGGCAAGCACAATGGTTTTTTTCCCAGGATGGGGAAGTCATGACCCTCCCTGCTCTGCCTCTGATTGGCTCACCCTGACGTTCTTACCCTAACCCTCATCAATCTCACTCGTCATGCCTTAACCTAACCAATCCAACTCACAAAGGCAACTAGCCAATCATGACTTCCCCACCCAGGGGAAACAAAATTGGCAAGGTAATCAATTGGTTGCAATCTGCAACTTCACCGCTAGATGACACTAAATTCTGCACATTGACCAGCTACAACAGTAAAATGAGACTGAAGCATCACTATTAACATTGATCATAATGTAATATATAATGATGTATCAATCACAGAGGACATTTTACTGCAGAACCACTAGTTTTCCTTTTTATATTCTAAGTACATGTGGCTGATAATATTTCTGTACTCTTACTAAAGTGGGATTTTACTTTTACTTGTAATTATTTTTACAATATTACTTTTACTTGAAAGTCCTGAGTAGTTCCTTCATCACTGGTTAAAAGGAGATAAAACTGAAGAAGTCATGTTTTGATAATTGCTGGGACCAGGACTGATGTTGAATTAATGGGTGCATAACGTAAGCAGAATAAACCAGTGTACTCTGTTATGACAGCTGAGAAACATATTGGGTTTTATTATTAATATCTGTCACAGTTTCTTTGTTTTTCTGTCCCTTTAACTGTAACATCTCCAAGACTTTGCCTCACTACTATAACGGATAATCCCTCCCTCTCTCTCCGTCCTCATTATGAGAAAACTGTTATACTTGGCATCAGAATTAACTGCTCGGCTGCTACTGAGAGCTAGAAAGAAAAGCAGAAGTGGGTCATATGCTGGTGGAGAGGAGGGAGAAGAGGGGAAGAACACAAGTGCTGGTTGGGGATGAAAGCACAGGTAGAGAGGAAGGAAGTAAAGGCTGAACACCAAACCAGGAGGATGAACGCTTGCCCCAAGCTTTGAATTTAACCAGGTGAATACAACAGAGCGGGAGACAACAGAGGAAATGACAGTACACACAACTTTCTCACTTGACGGTTAGCTTATAACAATGATTTTAATTTATTCTTGAGTGTATGTGATGGAAAGAACAATAAAAGTGGCAAAAGTGGCAAATACCAGTGTAGAAATTGTCTGTTACAAGTAAAAGTTGTTTTCAAAATATTAGAAATACAGAATTAACATCAAAATGTACTTAAAATACCAAAAGTATATGTAGCCATGATGCAAAATGTCCCATTTCAGAATAATATATATTATTGGATTATAATTATTGATGCATTCATATGTAAGCATCACTTTGTTGCAGCTGATAAAGATGGGATTAATTTTAACAACTTCAAACACTGCTGTGTAGCTTAATCTATAATAATCCAACATTATTTATTAGTTCATTATAATTTGTATGAATAATTTGCGTCTGCAAAGTAACTAAAGTTGTCAGCTAAATGTAGTGAGTGAAGAGTATATTTACCTCTGAAACGTAGTGGAGTAGAAGTATCAAGTAGCATAAAATGAAATTACTCACGTATCTTAAAACTGTACTTAAGTACTTGAGTAAAGGTGCTTAGTTACTTTCCACCACTGCTATTTAGTTTCATAAATTAAAGCTAGTCAGTAAATTTAAGCAGGATTTTAACAATGTTCAACTAGAGCCTCTCCAGTGTTCAGCTCCTTGATTTGAAGAATTATTCCCTTATTCTTATAGTCCATTAATTGATTAGTCAATAGAAGATTGATCCGCCATTCCAGTTGTTTGCAATTTGTTTGGAAGCTGTTGGACAAAGCAAACAGTTTGAAGATCTTACCTTGAGGCTTTAGGAAACAAACAACATTTTTAATATTTCAGCAGATTAATCGTTAATTGAAGCCGTAATCTGAATACAATGACAATGGATGAAATTGTTTGATAAGAACAATATAGAAAGGTATTTAATCATTAAACTTGTGCATAGGAATGACATATGATACAATCTTTAGACGTAGTAACACAATTTTGTGTCCTCTTGCAATAAAGTATTTTTTAAAAAAGAGTCAAAGAGAGAAAAGATACAAAAAAAGAATTAAGTGTCTTTAATGATATAGGCTACATTTGTACATTTCTACAGCAGACTTTCAGTAAAACTAACTGACAATTAGAAAAAAGAAAAAAATGTATCTGTAACAACTGAAAAATTGGATAAGATGTCAAAAGGCTTTGAAATTAAATACTCGATGTAAATATTCAGTTCAGTATTTTGTCCCATTAAATAATAAAAAACATTTAATAGTTTGAACAATCAATGTGAAATATAAATTACATTAAAGCACCATTTCAAGGATGAGGATATTAAAATAAATAATTGGCCTTTCCATATCATGACAGTACATTTTCATGGTAGTAATGTAAGGCTGTGCCGTCACACCAAACACTCCTGCCCAATGATGTCAAATGGGTTCCACATACAGTACATCATGACAAGAAGGGAATGCTCGCGTGACATCCACAATCGACAGTAAATAACTCCGCTTACAATACACCTATGAACATGTAGCTCCATCAGCAACAACAAAATAACAATCAGCAACTTTTGTAGGTGATGAACAACTTATCCTTCGGTTCTTTTTGTATTATAATAATAATTAACACCTTTGAAAGGAAAGACAAAAATAAAAAGGCCAAATAAATGACAAAAGTGAATTTCTCAAAAGTGAGAAGATTGTCACTTTTCTTGATGTAACATGTTTCTCTTAAACTTCCAATTGGGAGATCTCCCCTTACAAAAAGATCTTATGTTGTACTATCCCTCAATCCATTAAGTACAACTGGCCTGAAAAAAAAAAAAAAAAAAAAAACACACACATATTGCAGTTTCTCCCACTCACTCATCCACAAAAGGTACTGAAGAGAGCAGCTGTGAAAAGCTGCGGTTCAAGTCACACACGTCTTCACCCTTGAACATATATTGTTTCAGGTCGGGGGAATCATTTCACTGTACACTGTTCATGCACAAACCTTTCATTGATGCACTAATGACTAATGACCTTACTAAAATTTGGCAGAGCAACAGTCACGCGATCAGGTACGACAACACATCTCACTTTGATCCCTCAAGACCTGCCTGCCAAATGCATGCACACACTCGCGCGCACACACGTAGTTACACACACACACAAAGTGAGAAAAGAGCTTACTGTGAGTATAAAAAACGAGGGTGGACTGTTTCAACAGGTGCTTCAAAAAAGTCACAAGAACATATCAAAGACTGAGGCACAAAGCTGCCTTTTTAAAACCGACCGATACAAGTACCAGCAACCAATGATGGTGCTCTTGTCTCTACTGACATACATGGTATAGAAAAATTCATACAGCTATGTTACAGTACAGTAAGAGGGCTTTCCATGTTTACAGGGCCTGTAAGTTCAAACTCCTAGTCACAAATATATTAATGCTTTGTTTTCTTTATGCATTTTAAATTTGGTATTCTCAGCAAATTGTAGTGTATATTTCACTATATTTTAAAAATCATACAGTAGTTAAAACACGCTGATTCGTCCGGTTTACATAAAACCCTGTACAAGTCATTCATACATTAACAGTCCATCAAAATAATGATTTAGAAAATGTCAATCAGTCAGCGGGCTTTAATAACTGCTAGACTATGTATGAATTACAGTGTTTACAAAAACATCTTGTGGCAGATACTGTTTAATCCCCCTTGAGCAAAACAACAACGTCCAAGTGTATTCTGGGATCCAGTGACTCCAGTGGGTATAAATCAATCCGAGTACTGGAGATCTAAGTCTACTGTGCCATCTGTCACCACTAACCTCACTCTCTTGGGTTTTGTAGCACCCATGGAGTGAGACGTTGTAGCAGGTCCATAGTGTGGTGGGCCTTGGTGTTCCCCAGGCTGGCACTGTTGCTGCATGTCCTTCCTGCAATGTTCGTCCTGACCTTTGAGCCCTGAAAATCCACCCAAGGACAAAGACGCTGGGTTAGAGAGCTGGGGTCCACAGGGCTCGAGAACCAGCCGCCCTTGGGTGCCTGAAGGTTCCATCAGGCAGTGGTAGGTGTAGTTTGCCGGGCCTAATCCTGGGTAACCATCAGCCCCATCCCTGAGTCCAAGGGTCAATGAATGATCTCCACTGAAGTTTAGTACGTAAGGAGGGCCTTGATAGCCATAAGGGAAAGAGGCTGAGGAGGTTGAGGACTGACTCTTGTTTGCTGGTGCTGGTGTACCAGGGGGTGTACTGTGGATCACATGGGGGCTGTTGTGCTGAGACATGGGCGAAAGAGACGAGCCAAAGCTAAAATCAAAAGGGTCTTGCTGAGTGTAACATGGCTGGTGCTTGTCTGAGGCCGGCGTAGTGGATTTATCCGGTCTTAAACTCTTGTCTTGCGAGGAGGAATAACTGTCAGACATTTTGCTAGGGAAAAAGAAAGGTCTTGGCAGCGTTGACATGTTCTTGTATGTCATATTGGTTTCAACACTTTCATGTTTGTCAGATGACATTTTACTTTTACTAAAAGTCTGAGGGAAAGTGGAGATGGGTTTGTTGAAATGAGGGTTGGACCTGCTAGGGTTGGTGGAGGAACCAAGATGGCCCGCATCCTTCCCAAATCCTTGAACAGAGATGTTTCCTTTATGATGACTGGCTGCACTTACGCCTAGCTTCTGACTCTGCTGGGTCTTCTCAATAGTACCTGATTTTGCACCAAGTGTTCTGGATGTGATGATCGGGCTGCCAGCAGCCATGGTGTCTTTACAAGGTGCACTATACAAGTTCTGACTCTGGTTACCCCCCTGATACTTAAGCACCCTGTGAATAACCGTAGACGTTTTCTCGTGAAATTTAAATGGATTGTCGGGA
Organism: Dicentrarchus labrax; assembly: GCF_905237075.1. Lineage (NCBI taxonomy): Eukaryota > Metazoa > Chordata > Actinopteri > Moronidae > Dicentrarchus > Dicentrarchus labrax. Next base: position 14,963,379 of record NW_026136722.1, read on the forward strand.
GGATTGGGATTTTTCACAGTGAAGAGTTGAGGAGAGAGAAGTTTGTTAGACATTTGAGATGATGGGACGGATTTACTCAAGCAACTATGGGACACTCCTCTGACTGCGTTTGGCTGACTACTTGCAAAGGACTGGGCTTTATTAGGAATGGTCATACGATGGAAGGGGCCATGGGTTCTGAGGTTAGACTGGGCTTTTGATTGACTGGTGCTCCCCTTAATATTGATGGGGGTTTGGGTAAAAGTAACAGGAGTATGAGATGTAACAGAAGACGATGGTGCACCAAACAACTGAGGCTTGCTGACGACGGACAAGGGCTGAGTTCTGAGGTCTTCTCTGGACAGCCTCATTCCTGGATTTTTACTTATGATTCGATCCTTAGCAGTCAAGTCAGAGTTGCTGAGAGCAGAAAAACTGAAACTGGGGTTGGGTAGGTTTCTGTCTTTGGAGGTATCCCTCGCTTCACATTCCAGAGGAACAGAGTCACTTTTGGAAGAAATAAGACCTGGAAAAAACTGCAGATCCTCACTGGTAAAGTTATTTCCTGGACTGGGAGGGCCAAGGTACGGCGTTTCAGTGGTCCATGTATCGGACGGGCTGTGAGAAAGGGGACTGCTGAAAGGATCTGTGGGTGGATCCAATGAACACAGATCGGATGGTGAAGATGGAAGGATATTCTGTGGCTGATAATACCCTTCAAAGTTTAGACACTGAAAGTCCAGGATATCGTCACAGCAGGTTGTGAAGCTAGGCTCACCGGAAAGCATGTTATCTGCATTTGTGAATGGAGGAGACTGGGACGGGGGCTGGATGACAGAATTAGAAGCACTGGAACAGGCTGTTGGCTTTTCCAAAGTCTGAGATGAACACAAACCCTCGGAAAGCCTAGAGAGACTGTTGTCAATTTGTTGGAGAGTGTGACTAAGACAAGTGGTGGGTGTTTCTACAAGCCCACACTTGCGTGTTCTCTCCATTTTGTGCCTCTGTTTCCTTCCTCCGCTGTTCATCTCGGGCCTGTCAGTGACTATATCTGCAGCTGAGGATATAACTTCAGTTTTATTGTCATTAAGAGGGGAAGACAGAGACAGTGGTGATAGAGATAAGGAAAACGGTGGCGGTTCTGTTTTCAGAAGGGTCGAGTTGCTGGTCAGTCTCTGTGAAGATGGGAACTCTTCTTTGAGCTTGCTAAAATCCAGACATCCTTTCTTTTGTTTCCCTACAATGTGACACTTCATCTCTTTCTTAATATTGGGCTCTACTTTAAGTTCAGTTTGTCTGAGCTCCTCTTTGCTGTCCACCTCCCAAATATCCTCCGTCTTTCTGCGTAGTTTAATTACGGGTAACGGGATACCATTTACATCCAATTCAAGCTGCAGTTTCTGTTGTGACCCCATTTCAAAACAGCAATTCTTTACGAAACGATCTTCAACTTTTGGTTCTTGCCCTACAGCTGATAACACATCCTTGTCATTTTTATGACCCTCTTTTTTTTCTGGCAGCTGCTTGTCTCCATCTAAATCCCTATCAATCTTCTCTTTAACTTCTACTTTGTCACTGGGTGTTTCATTGGATCCGCATTCATTTTTAACATTTTCAAGGTCTTTTTCTGATTTTGTGTCTGAGACATTTGAGGTCTTCTTTTCACACAGCCTCTCGCCTCTTTTTTTTAAACGATGCAATCTACTCTTTGACTTCTTACTAGCCTGCACATGAGCCTGAGCTGCCTCCATCTCCATGTTTAAAACTGATACAGAATCCATGATGGCTTTAAAAGGATCACATGTCACCAACTCCTCTCCTTTTTCTGTTTTTAATGCCATGCTTTCAAATCCTGCCCTTTGCATCTCCCATACTCTCCCTCTCCTCCTCTTAAAACGAATCTTAAAATTGAGGCCCGCCTTTGTTTCCTCCAAACCACTTTGCTGGATTAAAGTTTCCACAATGTCTTCCTTCTTAGATGTATGTGGAGTTGGATTTTTACCACACTGCTCACGAATTTTAGCAAGATCCTCAGCTCGTTTGTCCTCTCCAAGCTTATCACTCTGAGCCTTGTCAATGTCATACTCATCCTGCCTCTCTAATTTACACTTCCGAACTTTCCTTAACAAATGACTTCGTTGAACTTCATTAGCTCGTGAGCGAAGCACCCGGTTAAAGGTTGTGATCCTTTTCGGGGTTAACCTTTGGACTTCTGTTCTCCTATGCCTGCTTTTCACTTTGCTACTCTCCTCTGAAAACATGGGGAGCCCCTTTGTCAGCTCTGTGGATGTACTCAACCCAGTGGCTTCTTTAGAAGCCTGATCTGAAGCAGAATTCAAACCCTGTTCAGAGTGCATTTCCACAGAACTGCGAAATGTACGTTTCTTTAGAGGTATGTTGGACTGTATGTGTGCCTGTGGATTGGGGTCTGGGTGCAGATTAGTCGTGGCTTTTGCTGAAATTAGTGACTCATGAGGTAGTGAGTTGAGGCAGGTCGCTGGTGGGTCATTATGCCTCTGAGGAGACTGAAGCTGCAAAGTATCCTCACTCAACTCAGTCTTCACTGTAGCTGGAACTTCTTTGCTCAAGTGTCCCTTGGTGCTTTGCTTACCCGCTGTTTTTATTTTCGCCGCTCTAGGCCTAATGTCTCGTCCTCTCAAAATCCTCCTCTGCACTGAACAATGGTACCTGCCTCCATTTATTTCCGTCTGTTCTTTCTCCTCCTCAGCGCTCTCTGTTTCTTTAGAGGCGAGCGAAAACCCTCTTCCTAAAATATCTCTGTGTAATCTTGTATCTATTAAGGGTTTATCTTTTCTTAAAATGTCAGATAGCAGAACCTTTGCCTGCTTTATGACAACATCTTCTTCGCGCCTACTTGCTGGGTGTTTACTCACACAACTAACCATTTGTTTTGATAGTTTAACAACTTCCGACTCCTTACATGCATCATTTGCTGTATTTCGAACACAACGCAAATCCTTTTGTCCTCTAGTTTTTTCACTGGGCACTATTTTACATTCGGGCTCTTTCACTTCTTCCGGTGCCCTATCACTTTTACATTCAATAACTGTAGGTGCAGCATTTTTCTTTTCTTCCTGCCCTTCAGTTTTTCCTTTTACAATGTCCTGCTGCTCCTTTTTTACATCCTCTCTTTCTTCTGACACGGTTTGTATTTCGATAACCTTGTCACTCCCCCCTTTCTCACTGTGGAATAAATCACATACAGATTCACTAGTGTGTCGCTTCCTTACATTTACTTTATCAATGGCCTTGAAAAACATTTCCCTCACCCCTCTGTTACCTTCAGCTGTGCAGATCTCTGAACTTCCTCCCTGCCTCTGCTGAGATCTGGACGCTCTTCTTTCGGACTGTACTGTCAGAGACGCTGGTCTAGGACTCTGCCTGCTCCTTCCTCTTACCGCCACACTTCTTTTCCTTGCTTCAGAGGCCTTTTCTATTTCTACAGTTTGTGACACTGATAACCTTGTTAGGTTGACTGTAAGGTATTGCTTCAGTGATACTAGTGGATTGTCCCCTGCTTTCTTTGAACTATCTGTGACATTCTTACAAACTTCTAACAAGGATGAAGATCTGCTGGTCCTGCGCTCCATTTGCCCAGCAGCTGGATTTTGAGCCGTGTTGATGACGCAGGATTCAATGCTGCTGCACTTGTTGCTTTGACTCTCTGCAATTGCTTTTTCAATCTTCTCGTGTTTTATTGCATTGTAGGTTTCAATTTCGACAGGGTGACTAACAGTTGTAGTGTTGGCTGTGTTAGTGGACCCTGTTTGATGTGTGAGCGTGGTGTGAACCATGCTTCTTGTTCTCGAAGACGTCCTCCTGTGAACTACCCGCCTATTTACCACTTTAACAGACTTCCCATTAAGGTCTGCGCTACTTACTGCAGGTCTACTTTCTTGATGAACTGACATGGAGGAATTTAGGGTGAAAGGCTTCAAGTTTACCTCACTGTTGTTATTTTCTTCACCCGTCAAATTGAGTTCACTCAGCCCGTTATCTTTTGGCTTCACTTCCTCCAGTTGTTGAAGCAAGGCCCTTTCTTGGCTTTTTGGATCCTTACAATTGAGTAAGAAATCGACTGTGTGGCGCCGTAGTCTGACTCTCAGGTCCCTCAGAGTAAGCTGGGACAAAAGTGAAACTGTCCGATGCGGTTTGACTGTGGAAGATTTCAATGGGTGCTTTCCTGATCGTCTGTGCTTCTCTCGTCTCCACTTCTTTGTTTGACCAAATTTTCTGTTCTTCAAGGCATTTCTCCTCATCTGCTGGGTAAAGGAATTCCTTGAGGGGATGGCTAAGAATGAAAGAGAACAACAAAGAATGAAATGAGGGTGCTGTATACACAAAAGCCCAAAATTATAAATGTAATACCTACAACATAATAACATCCACGGGATTCAAGTGATTAATTAAACTGCTTTCATTAATTTTCTATCTGTTAAGTAATTTACTGCACAGCAGATGCCAAGATAGCCTGTGGTGCTAATAAAGCATGTGATGCTCGGAAAAATGCGTGAGCAGTGTTCAGTTCAGGCAGTTTTTTTGCACATTTTCTCTTAACCAGGAAGCAAACACTCGCATCTGTTGGCCCAAAACACATCGCAGCAATAGAGGGACATAATACAAATGGTGGAATTCTACCATATCTACCTATTATTTGGATTGAAACCCGCGTTTTATCAGATACTGGATCATGTGAGCAAAAACAAAAACAGGTGGAAACTTTCAATTATATACCCATATACAACCTAAAATGACCTAACAACACCTTGCAGCTTATCAGTATACAGAGTTCGAAGCAAAAGGAATGCTTCCTGCATCTGCAAATAAAACGGCAACCACAGGAACAAATCTCATGCTTGAACAGATGCATGCAGTTCCACGCTCTGTTGCATTACTGCACCTTCAATCTTGTTCCTCAAAGATGCAGGGATCAAACGCAATGTATTCAAAACTATCACTTGTAGTAATGTAGGGAATTACACACATCTGAGTAAAATATGACAGCAGAAAAACCCAATCAAATCTGTTTCAATCTAGTTTTGTGTGGTATCAAATGTGGTTATGATGTTCCCTGTTTTTTTTCTCCCCAAGGTCATCTAATTATTTTATAGCCTATATGGTTAATGCTTTATTTTGCTATGCAATACATAGTTACATAAGCATAAACATGCTTCTTATAGTGCTGAAGTTGTGTCATAACCAAACTAATAAAATCAACAGAAAACAGAAGTGCTTCAATATTATCTACTAATTAATGAAGCTATTTCAGTAAACGTGTTATATTGAATCCTGAAGTTATGAAGAAGCAACACAATTTACTTCCTAAAACAGGCCCAATGTATCCGCAGATCATATTTCAAACATTCATTTAACAAAGACTGCATTCACAGTAATCACAGAGCTATTTAACACACCCATCTGTTTCCAAAGAGTGAAGTACAGAGATGTCTGGTAGACATAAAACATTTTTCAGTAGCAGATAAAGCACGTTTACAAGCAGTTCAAAAGTTGCCTCGATTGCCAACATGAATTCTGAGCCTTTTGGCAACGATACTGTCACCATAGCATTGCAGTTTTAGTGTGTGAGTTACAACATGATTAAAGCAGCACCATAATTATTTTCATGCTGTTTCCATAGAAATCAGCCAGGTAACAAAATAAAAACAGAAAAGCATTTGTTCAAACAATCCCAAAATCATAGTTCATATTCTTAGATCTGCAACAGGTTTCAGTAAGTGGAGTGTAAGTGATATGGGCATCATAATGTTTAAGTAATCTGTGCAAGGTAACAGAGCAGGCAAATGCTGAAATCTGACTCTTACAAAAAGGTATATTGATAATATATTTTGTTGTCTTGATTTTGTTGTACAGTAGTTTTAAAACTGGAATTTCAGCAAGGTTTTTAAAAGTTTTGAGCAGAGTGGACCTTAATGAACGTGCAGCATTAGTTGTCCTTACGGGCTTTCAATTTGATGGTGCATTTAACAATCAGTTAAGTGATGAGTAGACTGTTGAGCTTGTAATACTATAAGCTGTTATTCTTGAGATTACTGCTGTATAATTGCATTTAGAGCCAGGTCTGTGGTGCTGAGAGGGATTTTAGGAAGGCGGCAATGCAGATCTGTCTATATTAGCCGATTGTCAATATTTGTTTTGTTACTTTCATTTTAAAAATACATAGAAATTATGTAATTGCTATACTAGTAACTACGATTAATAACTGATTTGAGAATTATTTTAGAGAAAATTCTAACGCAGTTACCTTTAAAGATACCTGAGTGTATTCCTGGTATTATCGGCCTTGCAGGAAAGTGACCCTTCTCTCTGTGATGGCGAAGATATCTCTCTCTCAGGCGGTACTTTTGGCCCACAGGATCCTTTGTTTCTTCACATTCAGGCTGCTTCCCTCTGTGTTTGAAATGACCCTCTCCATTCCTAAATAACAATTAAAATTACAAAATTAAATTCAAGTTATATATTTTTTTTAAATATTTAATAAACAAAATTTTCAGTTTTGAGGAGAAAAGAAACAAGCTATAATAAAGACAATGTCTGATCAGATGATGGACACACCTCTCACAGGTGCAGCATTCACACATTTCATTGCCTTCTCCAAAAAAGCTGGCACCATAGTAACACGTGATCTCCTCCCCAGGTGAGATGGGTCGTATCACTTCAACACAAGCGATATTCTTCTCGCCAGGGAGGAACTGGGCGGGTGAGAAAAGGAAAGGGGAAAAAAACAGCAAAAGACAAAGACAAAAGGTTGGTTGGCCCATGGGATACATTGACACACAGCAGTTAGGAAACAGAAGGGGCGGGGGGGGCGTAATTCTGTATCTAAAACAACATGTCAAATTTCACCATAATAAATCTTACTAGAGTATGCATGTAAGCATTTAACAGCATAAAACATCAATCAGTGCAATTTATCAAATCTCTTGCAAGTTAATGTGATAAACAAATAAAGCTGATTACCTTGCAGTTTGGTTTGCAGTCTTCAACCCAGAAAGACAAATAAAGAGAGAAAAAGACAGAGATGGAGGATATCAAGTTATTAATTCAATCACAGCAATGAATAAAGGACTCAACAGTTTGTTGATCAGCTGGCTTGTGCTGTATTCATTTTGCAAAGGCTGAAAGGCTAAGCTGATTAACTCTCAAACACAATTATAAGATCTTGTCAGAAACTGCCCTCTAAGTGGACGGAAGAATTAACTAAAATTTCACTGGACCTTTTGTACACATTACAATTCAGTTAACACCATGAGTTGACACACAGTCTGTGGAGATCAAGCTGCTTGTGCTTATCTGTTTTAATGACTTCTAGGACTTACAAACTGTTTGTGTAATGAAATCATGAACAAAAAAATCATATTACACACCGGGCAAAGGGCCGCAACTAACAATTATTTTCATTGTTGAGTAATCCGCTGATCTTTCTTGGTCTATAAAATGTCAATAAATAGTGAAAAGGCTGGAACCACTTACGGGTTTGTTTAAATGATTAATCAGACACATTTTTTTGTCCATCAGCTAATCAATTAATCAACTATTTGTTGTAGCTCCACATTATATTTATGTATCATTTTATTATTGTATTGTTTATATATTTTCCTTATTTGAATTTAAAATTCACATTTCGTATCAGTTTGAGACACAAAGGGAATTTGCTGAGATTTTAAACCAAAATGTATAAATAAATTGTTTTATTAGCAGAACATAATAAACTAATTACATAATAATTCAATACTGATTCTCATGAAAAAGGCAGATATTAAGCATCACTCATGGAGGACAATTAGTCAAAGATAGGAAATAACAAGAGAAGATGGTGTATTTAATGTTTAGTCTGGATTCTGATAAATGCAGGTCACCC